>NC_090349.1:2824420-3481920 GCF_035084215.1 Heptranchias perlo
CTGGTGTACAAGGACACCCAGGTCCCTTTGTACATCAACATTTCCCAATTTATCACCATTTAAATAATGCTCTGCCTTTCTGTATTTCCTTCTGAAGTGGATAACTTCACATTTATCCACATTATACAGCATCTGCCATGTATTTGCCCACTCACTCAACTTGTCTAAATCGCCTTGAAGCCTCTTTGTATCCGCCTCACAACTCACAATCCCACCTAGTTTTGTGTCGTCATCCAAATCATTGATAAAGATTGTGAATAGCTGGGGCCCAAGCATTGATCATGGTCTCACCTCTCCCTATCTTTGTAACCTTCTCCAACCCTACAACCCTCCAAGAACTCTGCATTCCTCCAATTCTGGCCTCTTGTGAATCCCCCACTCCCTCCCCCCCCACCGTTGGCGGCCTTGCCTTCAGCTGCCTCGGCCCTAAGCTCTGGAATTCCTTCCCTAAACTTCTCCGCCTCTCTACCTCTCTCTCCTCCTTTAAGATGCTCCTTAAAACCTACCTCTTCGACCATGCTTTTGGTCACCTGTCCTAATGTCTCCTTCTTTGGCTCCTTTTTAAAGGAGCTATATAAATGCAAGTTGTTGTTGTTCTTGGCTGAGACCAGCTCCTTCAACATGGACCAGGGATCGGACCTGGGGTCTTCCTGATCAGTGTCAGTGAGTGACTGATTCATTCAGACAGCGGGAGGGGTTAGTGACTGGTGTGGGCAGTGGGAGAGTTTAGTGACTGGTGTGGGCAGTGGGAGAGTTTAGTGACTGGTGTGGGCAGTGGGAGAGTTTAGTGACTGGTGTGGGCAGTGGGAGAGTTTAGTGACTGGTGTGGGCAGTGGGAGGGGTTAGTGACTGGTGTGGGCAGTGGGAGAGTTTAGTGACTGGTGTGGGCAGTGGGAGAGTTTAGTGACTGGTGTGGGCAGTGGGAGAGTTTAGTGACTGGTGTGGGCAGTGGGAGGGGTTAGTGACTGGTGTGGGCAGTGGGAGGGGTTAGTGACTGGTGTGGGCAGTGGGAGGGGTTAGTGACTGGTGTGGGCAGTGGGAGAGTTTAGTGACTGGTGTGGGCAGTGGGAGGGGTTAATGACTGGTGTGGGCAGTGGGAGAGTTTAGTGACTGGTGTGGGCAGTGGGAGAGTTTAGTGACTGGTGTGGGCAGTGGGAGAGTTTAGTGACTGGTGTGGGCAGTGGGAGAGTTTAGTGACTGGTGTGGGCAGTGGGAGGGGTTAGTGACTGGTGTGGGCAGTGGGAGGGGTTAGTGACTGGTGTGGGCAGTGGGAGGGGTTAGTGACTGGTGTGGGCAGTGGGAGGGGTTAGTGACTGGTGTGGGCAGTGGGAGAGTTTAGTGACTGGTGTGGGCAGTGGGAGGGGTTAATGACTGGTGTGGGCAGTGGGAGAGTTTAGTGACTGGTGTGGGCAATGGGAGGGGTTAATGACTGGTGTGGGCAGTGGGAGGGGTTAATGACTGGTGTGGGCAGTGGGAGAGTTTAGTGACTGGTGTGGGCAGTGGGAGAGTTTAGTGACTGGTGTGGGCAGTGGGAGAGTTTAGTGACTGGTGTGGGCAGTGGGAGGGGTTAGTGACTGGTGTGGGCAGTGGGAGAGTTTAGTGACTGGTGTGGGCAGTGGGAGAGTTTAGTGACTGGTGTGGGCAGTGGGAGAGTTTAGTGACTGGTGTGGGCAGTGGGAGGGGTTAATGACTGGTGTGGGCAGTGGGAGGGGTTAGTGACTGGTGTGGGCAGTGGGAGAGTTTAGTGACTGGTGTGGGCAGTGGGAGAGTTTAGTGACTGGTGTGGGCAGTGGGAGAGTTTAGTGACTGGTGTGGGCAGTGGGAGAGTTTAGTGACTGGTGTGGGCAGTGGGAGAGTTTAGTGACTGGTGTGGGCAGTGGGAGGGGTTAATGACTGGTGTGGGCAGTGGGAGGGGTTAGTGACTGGTGTGGGCAGTGGGAGAGTTTAGTGACTGGTGTGGGCAGTGGGAGAGTTTAGTGACTGGTGTGGGCAGTGGGAGAGTTTAGTGACTGGTGTGGGCAGTGGGAGGGGTTAATGACTGGTGTGGGCAGTGGGAGAGTTTAGTGACTGGTGTGGGCAGTGGGAGAGTTTAGTGACTGGTGTGGGCAGTGGGAGGGGTTAGTGACTGGTGTGGGCAGTGGGAGGGGTTAATGACTGGTGTGGGCAGTGGGAGAGTTTAGTGACTGGTGTGGGCAGTGGGAGAGTTTCGTGACTGGTGTGGGCAGTGGGAGGGGTTAGTGACTGGTGTGGGCAGTGGGAGGGGTTAGTGACTGGTGTGGGCAGTGGGAGGGGTTAATAACTGGTGTGGGCAGTGGGAGGGGTTAATGACTGGTGTGGGCAGTGGGAGGGGTTAATGACTGGTGTGGGCAGTGGGAGGGCATAGTGACTGGCCTGGGCAGCGACTTGAAAGCAGCTACTGTTCACCCACTTACCCCCTTGGCCACTGAGCAATGCGCGGCATCCAGAAAAGGACATGAGAGAAACTTACATCAGTACAGTGACCCGCTGATTGACAGACCTCATCTATCCTCACATCGTTACACGAGGAATGCCGATAGTGAGAAGAAATTTGGACTTGAGACTGAAGTTACATTTATTAAAGATAAATTCATAGCAGCGTGGTTGCGATAATCATCATGGCCTGTGCTATCTGATAAATCTGCTCCCTGCTTCACTCATAACACTCCATATCTATTATCAGTTCCTGGAATTGTGAAGCAAACATTCCTTCTTGTACAGACCAGGTGTCACAATCGAAACTTGTACAATGAGATAATGATGGGCCAGGAGCCATTACCCTACATTTGGCTGGAGAGAGTTAACCATTTGTCTGTTGAAGTGAAAATGGTAATGTTTTGCTTTCGTATTTTGAGAATTCCTCTAATGTGAGGAAACTGAAGTGATTATTTCATTTAATTCAAATTATCATTTATTTTCATTGAGAAATCTAGGTCGAGGGTCATGGTGCAAGGGCAACAGCAAGGTTTAAAAGAGTAGGAAATATGACAAAACAGGTAGTAGTTAAACGACATCAAGCTTTGATTTTTGAAGTCAGCAGTAGGAAGGAACATTGGGGGAGGTGAGGAGTTCCAAAGCTCTGAGTTAGAGTAGGAGCCAGTGTGATGAGTTTTGAAGAGCATGTAGGATAATGTACTATGGGTTTAGGGGAATTAGAGAAGTCTCTGTCATGAATTAAATTCTCCATTCCTCACTAATGACCCATCTGAAATGATGGTTGGAGACGTCTGTCTGATTTGCAATTGTACCAAGTTGGTTTCCGGGTGAATGACGTTGACCCCTATCAGCAGGATGGTAGTGCCTGCAACAAGCCACTGTCTGAGCGGTCTGTACAAATGTTCCCATAGTGATGGTTACCATGGGAACAAGAGGTGGATATCACCGTGAGGAACTGGGGGAGATGCCAGGCTCCAGTGGTGGGTGTGGGCAGTGGAGCAGTAATAGGTTCAGGAGCCTCTTTTTGTCTGCTTCTCTGATATTACAGCGCCCTGTATGTCTGCAGTCCATGAACATGTGTGTCATTGTATAAAAGGTGAATTATCTACAAAGTCTTGTGTGTTGTACCATATATGTAGTGTGTAGGCGGTGGAGTGTCATGTGTTATATAATGTATGGACTGTGTTGATAGGATATCATATGTTGCATGACATATGGATTCAGTGGATAGTAGAGTGTCATGTATTGTATCATGTATGGGATGTGTTGACAGTAGAAGGTCATGTATTGTATCATGTATGGGTGTGTTGATAGTAGCGTGTCATGTGTTGTATCATATATGGAGTGTGTTGATAATAGAGTGTCACCTGGCCAACATTTAACCCCCAACCAACACCATTAAAACACATTGACTCGTTGCTGTTTGTGGGATCTTTCTGTGCACAAATTAACTGCTGCGTTTCCTACATTGCAACAGTGACTACACTTCAAAAGTACTTCATTAACTGAAATGCATATTAGAACATCCTGAGGTTGTGAAAGGTGCTATATAAATGCAAGTTCTTTCTCTGTCCTGTCAAGTGTCCAGTTTATTGCCTTTGCTCTGAGATGTCCTTCTGAACTCGGGGGGACGCAAAGGCAATATAAATTGTTGTTTTTAAATCACCAAGACAGCTACAATGGAGCACTTGAAATCACACTGTGATATTAGCACTGGAGAGGGTTAATGATCAGCATTCACTTCCTAAACACGGGCGCAGGTCTGATGGCAGGAGTTTGGGTGTATATGTGAGAATTACCTGAGGGAGATCCTGCCAGCAGGGAGCAATGTGGGCCTGGAGTAGAACAAGTTGAGCAGTAGCATTGCTCATACCCACAGCAAACCTCAAAACCAGCAAAAGCTGACCTAGAGTTTCAAAAAATCCAACACAGCCCTACTAGTCCATAAAGGCCTTGAATATCAGTGGATGACATGCAAAAACAAGTAGTTAGACTGAAAGTGCAGGTCACAGGCTTTTCGATGTAAGCTGCAGGTATACCCAACATTCTATCGCATCTCTTGCCTTAAGATTAATGAAGTTCTTTAGATGAAAGAAGTTTCCAGAGTTGGCTCGGTTAGAAATTCCTGAAAAGGGATGTGGAACTGAATGTTTTTAACAACATTTTGGAGCTTGTTATAATTCTGTCTTTGAGGCCAAAGTCCTCCTGGAAGGATGTCGGGTATTTTAAACATGGAAAGAAAATGATTGTAGATAATCCAGTGCAGGATCCAGGTCCATCCATTGGGAATCTAACACCATGCACACCTGAGAATCAAACTGTCCATTGACTAGGGTCGTCAACTCTGGCTGGACTGTATCCAGCTGTTTTCATCACTTGACCTTCCGCCTCCACCTGCCCCACCCCCCCGCTCCAACTATTGGTCATCTGAAATGTCCATCCTCGTGGCACCCTGCCTTCCCACGACCAATTGGAAAGCAAAAAAGATCTTCGTTACCCGATTGGTTGATTCTTGCCTGTCGGTCAAACAGCCTTTTCTCCCCCAGCTCCGATATCTTTCTCCCGGATTACTTGCTGAGATTAATCTTTAATTCCCGGAGACTCCAGGACAATCCTCGTGCGGTCAGCCCTGGGACCAGGCTCCCGAGCCTCGGTGTTAACACTAACAGAGCCGGGTGCGTCTTTGGGAAAGTATAAAGCAGGTAATGTCCCAGCAGTGAGAGAAAGACAGAGCAAATGGGTCCAGTGAGAGACAAGACAGCTCAGTGGGGTAAAAGGTAGCTGTGTGAAATGATAGTGGTGCTGAGTAAGTAACAATAGGCTTTATATATATTTTAAAAGTCTAATCCCAGCAGCATCAGTGGATTTGTTATTTCAGGGACTCTCCATCCTCAGCCCTGCTGATCTGACTCACACATCCCAGCAATGGTCAATCACTTTCTCATTAAGGAAAAGAAGGTTTAGGGGAGACCTGGCTGAAGTTTCCAGGTCTTGTGTGATGTACCCTATAATGCACCCTATATTACGTATCATGTTTCTCCTCTATCCTCTCCACAATCACTTCCTCCATAAGACCCACTGCCTTCTCCCATGATCTGCTCCCCATAAACCTCCTGACTGCTCACTGGGGGTAACTTTGGACAATAGTGTAAAACGGATGATATTGGATCAGCTCCCATTGACTTCATTTGGAACTGAAAATGGGGAGAGATCAACGGGAGCTGATCCGATCTCGCCCATTTTATACTATCGCCTAAAGTCTACATTACCCTCAGTTAATCCTCCTGGCCCCTATACTATCTGAAATTATTAATGTCTCCCTTTCCTCAGGCACTGTCTCTCTCCTCCTTTTAAAATGGCTGTCATCAACCCATCCTCAAAAAATCTCATCCTTGACCCATCTGCCCTCTCCAACCCCTGCCCCATCTCCAAGCTCCTTTTCCTCTATAAGGTCTTCCATTGTACTGTTGACTCCCAGCTCCATGGCCTTCTCCTGAATTCAGTTTAAAAAACCTATAAATAAAAAACTGGTCTCAGTAGAAGTGACCATGAAGCTGTCGGATTGTCGTAAAAACCCCAACTGGTTCACTAATGTCCTTTAGGGAAGGAAACCTGCTGTCCTTACCCAGTCTGGCCTATATGTGACTCCAGTCCCACACCAACTCTTAACTTAGGAGTGGTTAATCTTAACTGACCTCTGAAGCGGCCCAGCGAGCCACTTAGTTGTATCAAACTTCTACCAGTGGTTCATGAAGAAGGCCCATCACCACTATCTCGGGGCAACTAGGGATGGGCAATAAATGCCCACCTCGTCAACGATGCCCACATACCCAGAATGAATTTTTAGAAAAGCACTACTGGCATTTCCCTTGCGGTTACTGGCTGGCACCCTATTGGCAGCGGGATTCCTGTGGCGCATGTGAATTGACCCCTTGACTCAGGGAAATGGGGTGGAGTCGGGGGGAGGGGGTGGTGGTGCTGGCGGAAACCCTGTGTTGCTGCTTCTCTGTCCCTTAAAGGAAAATCAAGGCCTGGGTGTCTGAAAGAGGAACCGTTCTGGTCTGCGAGCACGAAACTCCCAGATCACAAAAAGCAAATTATAATAAAACCACAGATCAGAAGTTCCATTCAAGATCATAAATTGCAGTATTAAGGCCCTGCTTTGTGCTGAGGCTCGTTCTGTTCCTGGATCCATGAGTACATGTGAGTTGGGAACGGTCCATTAAGTCCAGACATGAAGTTTCTCGGCTCCTTCATGTCTGTGGGCTGTGTGGGAGGCCTCGGGGTCTTTCAATATTTAGCTTCAGTTAATGAAGGAGAAAGAATGACAACTGACTCCAGCAGTGCTCATCAAGGACCCTGTACAAGGAGTTAAAGTCCTCCCTTCTAACACGGACTAGCAACTTTTGGCCTGTCATGTAAATTCCATTTTTATGGGTTTTTATAAAAAATATCTGTTAGAGATTTGCTAAGTAGTAATCTTTTTATTTTATTGTATTATCGGAGTGCCCGGATTTTACAGTGAGCAATGTAGTGCCCGTTTAGTGCTGAGCTCCATTGATTTAATTCCCAGCCTATGCTGGTTAGTTAGTTAGTTGGCCTCAGCCAAGGGCAGCAGTAAGGTGGTGATCGGCTAAAGAGGGGAATAACCAGCCAGGGCTCCCCGTTCCTGGACACTATCCAGTGGTTCCTCCTGAGGAGGGTGTGCATATGTTGACAATTGGTGAGAAAAGGATCGGACTGAGCTGTGAGGGCTCCCATGGATGAATAGCCCATCAGCACCCACTGTCCAGGCTCACCACTGTAGGAGGGTTGAGGTACAGTGAGACTGGACCAGCAAGACTCAGTGGCTTCAGGACAGGATGGAGAGAGAGGTGGGAAAAAAGCAAAATGAGATGGAGAGTGTTATGTCCCCTGGTGTTAGTTCTCAAGCTCCTGGCCTTTGTGTCCTCACTAATTATATTAGGAACATAGGAACAGGAGTAGGCCTGTTCCACCATTCAATTAGATCATGGCTGATCTTAACTCCATTTACCTGCCTTGGTTCTGTAACCCTTAATACCCTTGCCTAACAAAAATCTATCAATCTCAGTTTTGAAATTTTCAATTGACCCCCAGCCTCAACAGCTTTTCAGGGAAGAGAGTTCCAGATTTCCACTCCCCTTTGTGTGAAGAAGTGCTTCCTGACGTCACCCCTGAACGGCCTAGCTCTAATTTTAAGACTATGTCCCCTCATTCTGGACTCCCCAACCAGAGGAAATAGTTTCTCTCTATCTACCCTGTCAAATCCTTTAATCATCTTAAACACCTCAATTAGATCATCCCTTAATCTTCTATACTCGAGGGAACACAAGCCCAATCTGTGCAATTATATTGGGAAAGAGGATGTGAGTAAAGCATGATATAGTGTCAACAGAGAGCCCCCAGTGATGGTCCGTCTGTATTGAGGGTTGATCTAAACTCTCATTTGTTCCAAGGTGGGATTGACTGCCCTACAGATCCTTCATGGACATGTGAAGTACCTGCAGTAAAGATGGAGCTCACCACTATCCTCAACTTTTATAATTCAGGAATACGTCAGGCCCACCCTTAGGCCTGCTCAGGAGTCAGAGGCGCTGTTTGTCTTTAGACTAATAATATTTGCCTGAGGTGAGAATGACAGACCACGATGTACATTAAAGGTGAATTCATTTGACACAGCAGGAGCACTGGCTGAACTCCCCCTGCCTGACACAGTGACAATGGTAGCACCTCCCTCACCACCCCAGCTGAGATGGGTTAGCTCAGTACCGATTGCAGATAGAAGCAGGGCCATTCCTAGTCATAGGATCATAGAGTCATAGAATCATAGAAAGGTTACAGCTCAGAAGGAGGCCATTCGGCCCATCAAGCCCATGCCAGCTGTCTGCAAGAGCAGTCCAGCTAGACCCACTCCCCCGTTCTTTCCCTGTAGCCCTGCAAATTTTTTCCCTTCAAGTACTTATCCAGTTCCCTTTTGAAGGTCATGATTGAATCTGCCTCCACCACCCCCTCGGGCAGTGCATTCCAGATCCTAACCACTCGCTGTGTGAAAAAGTTTTTTCTCATATCACCTTTGATTCTTTTGCCAATCACCTTAAATCTATGTCCTCTGGTCCTTGATCCTTCCGCCAAAGGGAACAGTTTTTCTCTATCTACTCTGTCTAGATCCTTCATGATTTTGAATACTTCTATCAAATCTCCTCGCAACTGTCTGCTCTAAGGAGAACAACCCCAGCATCTCCAGTCTCTCCACGTAACTGAAGTTAGGTTCAGCGGCTCACTGAGCAATCTGGGGCAACAAGCTTGCGTTTAAAAACCTGTAGATGGTAGGAAGGAAAAGAAGAGGGAACCAGTGAGCAATAAGTCTTTATTTCAACACAGTGAGTGAGCAGGAAGGAGGGAGAGTATCTGGGATGGGGTATTTGGAGTGTCTGGGATGGGGTATTTGGAGTGTCTGGGATGGGGTATTTGGAGTGTCTGGGATGGGATATTTGGAGTGTCTGGGATGGGATATTTGGAGTGTCTGGGATGGGGTATTTGGAGTGTCTGGGATGGGGTATTTGGAGTGTCTGGGATGGGATATTTGGAGTGTCTGGGATGGGGTATTTGGAGTGTCTGGGATGGGGTATTTGGGGAGTGTCTGGGATGGGGTATTTGGAGTGTCTGGGATGGGGTATTTGGAGTGTCTGGGATGGGGTATTTGGAGTGTCTGGGATGGGATATTTGGAGTGTCTGGGATGGGGTATTTGGAGTGTCTGGGATGGGGTATTTGGAGTGTGTCTGGGATGGGGTATTTGGAGTGTGACTGGGATGGGATATTTGGAGTGTCTGGGATGGGGTATTTGGAGTGTCTGGGATGGGGTATTTGGAGTGTGACTGGGATGGGATATTTGGAGTGACTGGGATGGGATATTTGGAGTGTCTGGGATGGAGTATTTGGAGTGTCTGGGATGGGGTATTTGGAGTGTGACTGGGATGGGATATTTGGAGTGTCTGGGATGGGGTATTTGGAGTGTCTGGGATGGGGTATTTGGAGTGTGACTGGGATGGGGTATTTGGGGAATGTCTGGGACGGAGTATTTGGAGTGTCTGGGATGGGGTATTTGGCGAGTGTCTGGGATGGAGTATTTGGAGTGTGACTGGGATGGGATATTTGGAGTGACTGGGATGGGGTATTTGGAGTGTGACTGGGATGGGATATTTGGAGTGACTGGGATGGGGTATTTGGCGAGTGTCTGGGATGGAGTATTTGGAGTGTGTCTGGGATGGGGTATTTGGGGAATGTCTGGGACGGGGTATTTGGAGTGTCTGGGATGGGGTATTTGGAGTGTCTGGGATGGGGTATTTGGAGTGTGACTGGGAAGGAAACCTGCCGTCCTTATCCGATCTGGGCCTATTTGTGACTCCAGTCCCACACTAACTGCCCTCTGAATTGTATCAAAATTGATCAAAGTGGTTCAAGAAGAAGACCCCCCACCTTCTCAAGGCAACTAGGGACGGGCAATAAACGCCGGCCTTACCAGCGACACCCACATCCCCAGACTGAATAGTAAAAAAAACTCCCAGCCGACACTAGCCCCATTTTCAAAGTGAAAGGTCGATGCTGAGAAAGGGCCCTACAAAGGGATTCGTTGGACGAAGCTGCTGAACAATCTCCGAACCTCATGGGAGACCCCAGTCCTGCTGCCTGGTTGCCACAGTAACTACCAGAACTCGCACGGGCACCTTTGACCTTTCCTCGGTCCAGTCCACTGGCCAAGGGTAGGTCCCAGTGGCGAGGTACCTCCTGCTGGCCCCTAACATCAGAACACAAACCCTGTGGCAGCAGGCAGTTGTATTGGGGAGTGTTTGGGACTAGAGCAACCTGATATTTAGTCCAGAAATGTGGATTCTCACTGACCTCCTGTCCCACCCCTGCCAAGATCAGATCCTGTTCACTAGTCCCTAATTCCTGTTCCATCATTTCCTTAATCAGGTTCGAAAAGTTTCTCCCATTGCGAACTGACTGTGCCCATAGGATTGCCAACCCTCCAGGATTGTCCTGGAGTCTCTATGCATTAAAGATTAATCTCCTGGACACTGCTGTGAGCAACTCGGGGAGAAAAATCATAGGGGCATAAAAAATAATTGTGTGTTTTATTCATTTTCTTTGAACACTTTTGTTTATTAGTTATAAGAATATTGGAGATGGGGAAAAAAGGGCTGTTCGACTGGGCGAGGAGGGAGGCCATGTGATGAAATCACCAGGAATATGTCCAAACAGAGCTGGCAACCCTATGTGTGCACCGCATAGATTGAGCACACCCATCGCCGTTTTATGTCCTATGTCATCAGG
This sequence comes from Heptranchias perlo, assembly GCF_035084215.1. Classification (NCBI taxonomy): domain Eukaryota; kingdom Metazoa; phylum Chordata; class Chondrichthyes; order Hexanchiformes; family Hexanchidae; genus Heptranchias; species Heptranchias perlo. The sequence continues at coordinate 2,835,231 of NC_090349.1, forward strand.
TCACTAGGCGCTGTTAGACCCTCGGTTTCTTTAGCCATTCCACTAGCTCGTTAACTGCTTCCCCCCGGGGAAGGGGTCAGAGGTCTTTCGGACATTGGATTACCTCAGGCTGCAAAGCTCGGTGTCTCAACCATGGCCCTTATAGTTTCAGTTCATGTGACACACGATTGACGGGGTTGGATGCTCCAAGAAAGAGAGAGAGCCAGACTCAACTATAAGCCAAAGGTGAGGGGGGGGTGGGGGGTGGCGGTTGTCCCTCAGGAACAACAAAGAGATTTAGTGGGAAAGGGAGTCGTTCACAGGAAGAACAGAAACCTGATTCAGATCTGTCATTAATTGGCTGGTTTACAGTAAAGATCTGTTAGTCATTGAAGGGTGAAGTGTGCTAACATTATATCTGGGAAAGGCTCGGCTGTAAATGATTTGCAGGGTCAGAGAGAGGTCATTGGAATCTGGAACTGGTGTGATGTGCTCGATAACTCGTGCTGATCTTGTCAGCGTGGAGTATTTTCTAAATGGTGAGAAACTAGGAACTGTAGAGCAGCAAAGCGATTTGGGAGTCCAAGTACACAAATCAGGTACAAAAAGTAATTAAAAAGGCCAATGGAATGTTGGCCTTTATCTCGAGGGGGCTGGAATTACAAAGGGATGGAAGTTATGCTTCAGTTGTACAGAAGTTGTACCCCATCTGGAGTACTGGGTTCTGCACCTCAGGAAGGAGATATTGGCCTTGGAGGGGGTGCAGCGCAGGTTCACCAGAATGACACCAGGGCTTAAAAGGTTAAATTATGAGGACCGGTTGCATAAACTTGGCTTGTGTTCCGTTGAGTATAGAATCATAAAAACTTACGGAACAGAAGGAGGCCATTCGGCTCATTGTGTCTGTGCTGGCCGAAAAAGGGCAGTAGCCCTGTAGGTCACGGCACTTCAAGTGCTCATCCAAGTACTTTTTAAATGAGTTGAGGGTTTCTGCCTCTACCACCCTTTCAGGCAGTGGGTTCCAGACCCCCACCACCCTCTGGGTGAAAAAAATTCTCCTCAACCTCCCTCTAATCCTTCTACAAATTACTTTAAATCTATGCCCCCTGGTTATTGACCTCTTTGCTAAGGGAAATAGGTCGTTCCTATCCACTCTATCTAGGCCCCTCATAATTTTATAAGCCTCAATTAAATCTCCCCTCAGCCACCTCTGTTCCAAAGAAAACAACCCCAGGTTATACAATCTTTCCTTATAGCTAAAATTCACCAGTCCTGGCAACATCCTCGTAAATCTCCTCTGTACCCTCTCTAGTGCAAGCACATCTTTCCTGTAATGTGGTGACCAGAACTGTACACAGTACTCAAGCTGTGGCCTAACTAGTGTTTTATACAGTTCTAGCATAACCTCCCTGCTCTTATATTCTATGCCACGGCTAATAAAGGAAAGCATTCCATATGCCTTCTTAACCACCTTATCTACCTGTCCTGCTACCTTCAGGGATCTGTGGACGTGCACTTCAAGGTCCCTCACTTCCTCCACACCTTTCAGTATCCTCCCATTTATTGTGTATTCCCTTGTCTTGTTTGCCCTCCCCAAATGCATTACCTCAGATTTCTCCGAATTGGATTCCATTTGCCACTTTTCTGCCCACCTGACCAGTCCATTGATATCTTCCTGAAGTCTACAGCTTTCCTCCTCACTATCAACCACATGGCTAATTTTTGTATCATCTGCAAACTTCTTAATCATGCCCCCTACATTTAAGTCTGAATCATTGATATATACCACAAAAAGCAAGGGACCTAGTACTGAGCCCAGCGGAGTCCCACTGGAAACAGCCTTCCAGTCACAAAAACACCTGTCGATCATTACCCTTTGCTTCCTGCTATTGAGTCAATTTTGGATCCAACTTGCCACTTTCCCTTGGATCCCATGGGCTTTTACTTTTCTGACCAGTCTGCCATGTGAGATCTTGTCAAAATCCTTGCTAAATTCCATGTAGACCTCATCAAACGCGCTACTCTCATTGACCCTCCTTGTTACCTCCTCAAAAAATTCAATAAAGTTAGTCAGACACGACCTTCCCTTAACAAATCCATGCTGACTGTCCTTGATTAATCCGTGCCTTTCTAAATGACAATTAGTACTGTCCCTTAGAATTTTTTCCCAATGATTTGCCCACCACTGAGGTTAGGCCGACTGGGCTGTAATCACTCGGTCCATCCCTTTCTCCCTTTCTAAACAACGGTACAACGTTAGCAGTCCTCCAATCCTCTGGATTAGAAAATGTTGGTCAAGATGGAGAAGATTGAGGAGTGATCTAATCGAGGTGTTTAAAATGTTAAAAAGATTCGATGGGGTAGATAGAGAGAAACTATTTCCTCTGGTGGGGGAATCAAGAACAAGAGAACATAATCTTAATATTAGGCCATTCAGGAGTGAAATCAGGAAAAACTTTTTCACACAAAGGGTAGTGAAAATCTGGAACTCCCAAAAGGCTGTGGATGTTAGGGGACAATTGGAACTTTCAAGACTGAGATCGCTAGACTTTTGTTAGGTTAGGGTATCAAGGGATAAGGAGCTAAGGCACGAAAATGGAGCTAAGATACAGATCAGCCATGATCTAATTGAATGGGGGAACAGGTTTTTAAAAATTCTTTCATGGGATGTGGGCGTCGCTGGCGAGGCCGGCATTTATTGCCCATCCCAAATTGCCTTCTTGAACCGCTGCAGTCCGTGTGGTGATGGTTCTCCCACAGTGCTGTTAGGAAGGGAGTTCCAGGATTTTGACCCAGTGACGATGAAGGAACAGCGATATATTTCCAAGTCGGGATGGTGTGTGACTTGGAGGGGAACGTGCAGGTGGTGTTATTCCCATGTGTCTGCTGTTCTTGTCCTTCTAGGTGGTAGAGGTCGCGGGTTTGGGAGGTGCTGTCGAAGAAGCCTTGGCGAGTTGCTGCAGTGCATCCTGTGGATGGTACGCACTGCAGCCAGTGGCGGATGGGGTGCCAATCAAGCGGGCTGCTTTGTCCTGGATGGTGTCGAGCTTCTTGAGTGTTGTTGGAGCTGCACTCATCCAAGCAAGTGCAGAGTATTCCATCACACTCCTGACTTGTGCCTTGTATATGGTGGAAAGGCTTTGGGGAGTCAGGAGGTGAGTCACTCGCCGCAGAATACCCAGCCTCTGACCTGCTGTTGTAGCCACAGTATTTATGTGGCAGATCCAGTTAAGTTTCAGGTCAATGGTGACACCCGGGATGTTGATGGTGGGGGATTCGGCGATGGTAATGCCATTGAATGTCAAGGGGAGGTGATTTTCTCGTGTTGGAGATGGTCATTGCCTGGCACTTATCTGGTGTGAATGTTACTTGCCACTTATTGGCCCGAGCCTGAATTTTGTCCAGGTCTTGCTGCATGCGGGCTCGGACTGCTTCATTATCTGAGGGGTTGCGAATGGAACTGAACACTGTGCAATCATCAGCGAACATCCCCATTTCTGACCTTATGTTGGAGGGAAGGTCATTGATGAAGCAGCTGAAGATGGTTGGGCCTCGGACACTGCCCTGAGGAACTCCTGCAGCAATATCCTGGGTCTGAGATGATTGGCTTCCAACAACCACTACCATCTTCCTTTGTGCCAGGTATGACTCCAGCCACTGGAGAGTTTTCCCCCTGATTCCCATTGACTTCAATTTTACAAGGTCTCCTTGGTGCCACACTCGGTCAAATGCTGCCTTGATGTCAAGGGCAGTCACTCTCACCTCACCTCTGGAATTCAGCTCTTTTGTCCATGTTTGGACCAAGGCTGTAATGAGGTCTGGAGCCGAGAGGTCCTGGCAGAACCCAAACTGAGCATCGGTGAGCAGGTTATTGGTGAGTAAATGCTGCTTGATAGCACTGTCAATGACATCTTCCATCACTTTGCTGATGATTGAGAGTAGACTGATGGGGCGGTAATTGGCCGGATAGGATTTGTCCTGCTTTTTGTGGACAGGACGTACCTGGGCAATTTTCCACATTGTTGGGTAGATGCCAGTGTTGTAGCTGAACTGGAACAGCTTGGCTAGAGGCGCAGCTAGTTCTGGAGCACAAGTCCTCAGCATTACAGCCGGGATGTTGTCGGGGCCCATAGCCTTTGCTGTATCCAATGCACTCAGCCGTTTCTTGATATCACGTGGAGTGAATCGAATTGGCTGAAGACTGGCTTCTGTGATGGTGGGGATATCGGGAGGAGGCTGAGATGGATCATCCGCTCTGCACTTCTGGCTGAAGATGGTTGCAAACGCTTCAGCCTTGTCTTTTGCACTCACGTGCTGGACTCTGCCATCATTAAGGATGGGGATGTTTACAAAGCCTCCTCCTCCCGTTATTTGTTTAATTGTCCACCACCATTCATGACTGGATGTGGCAGGACTGCAGAGCTTTGATCTGATCCATTGGTTGTGGAATCGCTTAGCTCTGTCTATAGCATGTTGCTTCCGCTGTTTAGCATGCATGTAGTCCTGAGTTGCAGCTTCACCAAGTTGGCACCTCAATTTTAGGTACGCCTGGTGCTGCTCCTGGCATGCTCTTCTACACTCCTCATTGAACCAGGGTTGATCCCCTGGCTTGTTGGTAATGGTAGAGTGAGGAATATGCTGGGCCATGAGGTTACAGATTGTGCTGGAATACAATTCTGCTGCTGCTGATGGCCCACAGCACCTCATGGATGCCCAGTTTTGAGCTGCCAGATCTGTTCTGAATCTATCCCATTTAGTACGGTGATAGTGCCACACAAACACGTTGGATGGTGTCCTCAGTGCAAAGACAGGACTTTGTCTCCACGAGGACTCTGCGGTGGTCACTCCTACCAATACTGTCTTGGACAGATGCTTTTGCGACAGGTAGATTGGTGAGGATGAGGTCAAGTAAGTTTCTCCCTCGTGTTGGTTCGCTCACCACCTGTCGCAGGCCCAGTCTGGCAGCTATGTCCTTCAGGACTCGGCCAGCTCGGTCAGTAGTGGTGCTACCGAGCCACTCTTGGTGATGGACATTGAAGTCCCCCACCCAGAGTACATTCTGTGCCCTTGCTACCCTCAGTGCTTCCTCCAAGTGGTGTTCAACATGGAGGAGGACTGATTCATCAGCTGAGGGAGGACGGTAGGTGGTAATCAGCAGGAGGTTTCCTTGTCCATGTTTGTCCTGATGCCATGAGATTTCAGGGGATCCAGGGTCAATGTTGAGGACTCCCAGGGTCACTCCCTCCTGACTGTATATCACTGTACCGCCACCTCTGGTGGGTCTGTCCTGCCGGTGGGACAGGACATACCCAGGGATGGTGATGGAAGAGTCTGGGACATTGGCTGAAAGGTATGATTCTGTGAGTATGGCTGTGTTAGGCTGTTGCTTGACTAGTCTGTGGGACAGCTCTCCCAATTTTGGCACAAGTCCCCAGATGTTAGTGAGGAGGACTGGGCTTGGGTTTGCCTTTGTCGTGTCCGGTTTTATTCTTGTTATGACTTTTTTTAGCGAGATTGTACAACTGAGAGGCTTGCTCGGCCATTTCAGAGGGCAATTAAGAATCAACCATATTGCTGTGGGTCTGGAGTCACATATAGGCCAGACCGGGTAAGGACGGCAGGTTTCCTTCCCTAAATTATGACAATCCGGTAGTTTCATGGCCATCATTACTGATACTAATATTTTAATTCCAGATTTTATTTAATTAATTGAATTTAAATTCCCCAACTGCCATGGCGGGATTTGAACTCGTGACTCTGGATTATTAGTCCAGTAACATAACCACTATGCTACCATACCCTTATGATAGGTTTGAGCGGCTGAATGGCCTACTCTTTTTCCTGTATTCTAATGTTGCTATGTTGCTGCCGGTTGTTCCCAGAAAGGGATTTTCCACATTCAGGAGAGAGATGGTAAATTTTCTGATTGGGTGGTTCTGGCAGGGAGCCCTCCCACTGAGAGCTCATATCAGACGACCATTCTTCGTGTCCATATGAGCAATCGGATCCAATCACAAGATTTTCATTGGATGGATCTACTGGGGCTGATAGTGAATGCTGTTGTCTGCCATTAACACCCTCACAATGGGGCCGGTAATCTCACCGCTCCCGTTAACACCCTCACAATGGGCCCGGTAATCTCACCGCTCCCGTTAACACCCTCACAATGGGCCCGGTAATCTCACCGCTCCCGTTAACGGCCTCACAATGGGCCCGGTAATCTCACCGCTCCCGTTAACGGCCTCACAATGGGGCCGGTAATCTCACCGCTCCCGTTAACGGCCTCACAATGGGGCCGGTAATCTCACCGCTCCCGTTAACGGCCTCACAATGGGCCCGGTAATCTCACCGCTCCCGTTAACACCCTCACAATGGGGCCGGTAATCTCACCGCTCCCGTTAACACCCTCACAATGGGGCCGGTAATCTCACCGCTCCCGTTAACGGCCTCACAATGGGGCCGGTAATCTCACCGCTCCCGTTAACGGCCTCACAATGGGCCCGGTAATCTCACCGCTCCCGTTAACGGCCTCACAATGGGGCCGGTAATCTCACCGCTCCCGTTAACGGCCTCACAATGGGCCCGGTAATCTCACCGCTCCCGTTAACACCCTCACAATGGGGCCGGTAATCTCACCGCTCCCGTTAACGGCCTCACAATGGGGCCGGTAATCTCACCGCTCCCGTTAACGGCCTCACAATGGGGCCGGTAATCTCACCGCTCCCGTTAACGGCCTCACAATGGGCCCGGTAATCTCACCGCTCCCGTTAACACCCTCACAATGGGGCCGGTAATCTCACCGCTCCCGTTAACACCCTCACAATGGGGCCGGTAATCTCACCGCTCCCGTTAACACCCTCACAATGGGGCCGGTAATCTCACCGCTCCCGTTAACACCCTCACAATGGGGCCGGTAATCTCACCGCTCCCGTTAACACCCTCACAATGGGGCCGGTAATCTCACCGCTCCCGTTAACACCCTCACAATGGGGCCGGTAATCTCACCGCTCCCGTTAACATCGGTGACGACAACACCGCCATTTTGAAAGGGGCCTTCCACCGGCTGTCCAAAGCACCCGGCTATCTCAGACGCTAGTCCCCTCTTAATATGGAAATCGGGGTCCTGTGACGTAAGGACCCTGATTGCCATTTTCGGTGGGAACTGGTCGCAGCCTGCGCTGTGCTCACTCTGACGGGTGATGGAAGAGAAGAGAAGAGGCCTTCTAAAGGTAAGTGTCGAATTAGTTCTGTGGGCCTGGTTGGAGCAGTAGTGAACCTCCGTGGCTCACAGAAATAACCTGGGCAGCTACCATCCTTTGACCCCCACCCTCCGGAATCGTGACCCCTCCCCCCATCGCCTCCTTGCTGGCGGCAGCTCCGGCTCGATATTTAGGCTTCAATCAGCCAACTGCACCACGAGGTCTGATTGGCTCACTGTAGCTCACCTGCCAAATTTAAATGAATGCAGGGCCTCAAAGTGAGGGGCCTCTTCACCACCGGATTAGGCGGCCGACCAGCGCGCTCCCCTGATCAACCGCCTAAAAGTCTAAATCGACTCCCAAACGTCCCAACCAGCTCGCTTGTCCCAGTCACGGGCAGGTATGTAATCTGGATCCACCAATCACCGAACAAGAGACATCACAGAGAAAACTGCACGGAAATATTAGGGGAGGAAATAGTTAAATGAATATTAATAATTATTTATAATGTGTTGAAATTAAGACTTATTGCAACATGTCTTACTCTAAGTCATCCTTCTCCAGGATCTCAAATTCTTCGAAATCCTCACCTCCCTCAGTCTTCCTTCTGTAATTTTTTTCACACAAAGGGTAATAGAAGTCTGGAACTCCCACCTCCAAAAGGCTCTGGGTGCTGGGGGTCAATTGAAATTTTGAAGACTGAGATCGTTAGATGTTTGTCAGGTGAGGGTAACGAGGGATATGGAGTTAAGGTGGGTAAATGGAGTTGAGGTACAGATTAGCCAGGATCTAATTGAATGGGAGGAGCAGGCCCGAGGGGCTGAATGACCTCCTCCTGTTCCTATGTTCTTTGGGCTTTGAGAAACCCAAGCTGGGTGACCCCTAATCTCTGCTTCTCTCTCGCACTTTTCAACCTACACTGTGAACCTTGACCTTCACCTAACTTATTCTTTCCCAGTAGATGGTGTGTTTGAGATGATGGGGTCCAGTAGAACTTGGGGCTCACCCACCCAGAAGGGAGTGATCTTGGATGTCGGGAAGTTTTATTTTTTCCTGAGGCAGATTGACCTGTGGAACAGAGACAGCAAAGTCCGATTCCTTACAGTCCTTCAAGAAGGGGTCAGAGGGACTCCTGGGAGCTGAGGTGATGAGGACATGTGAAATTTAGGAGTAAACCATTCTGGAACATAATGAGTGGGTCTGAGTCGCCCTGGGGCTTGGCTGATAATCCGTGAGGGATCGGAGGGGAATTATTAATAGAGGACTCCTGGATTGGCTGCGGATCTCTTCCAGGAGGAGGTGGGTGATGTATGGGGAGGAATCAGCAATGGATAAATGAGCATTTATGGGCCTGATGGGCGTTTCTCATCCTGGCTGCATAAAAACATCTGAAAACGGTGGAATTCCTCCTGGTCCCTTTTCTCCTACAAGCTACAGGATTTTAAAAGCCAACCCTGGATTACCAATACCTCCTGATTCATCTCATCTTCTCTAACTACTTTTTCAACCTTGCAGTATTGCACCACACTCCTGCAGTGTGAACGTAACTCTTGTTTATGTGGGATTCTCACACTGCACTGAAAAAGGACGGACCTGCCAGATATCCAATGAAACAAATCTTAGCGTGCAGAAAATCAATCCTTCAACCCACGAGAACTCCTCTGGGACTGTAGGTAGTTCAAAAAGAGTTTCAATGGTTTAAAAGAAATCAATCTCCGGGCCTCTAAAAGATAAATACTTCAGGAGACACTGAAAATGATCCCATCGAACTTCGTGCCATTCGTACTGGAATCATTTTCTTCTGATGTTACATCATGAACTTCAAATCGACAGCCCTCTTGATGTTGGCACTCATCAGTTGACTTTCTAAAGAAGTGGCTCGACGCCCCTCCCCCACTCAGTGTCGGAAGCTGCTATTATAGTCAGCTTTGGTTTGGGCACCAAGCCAATAAATAAGTCCCTTCCAGCAAGCACTGCAACATTGCCCAGTCCTACAGACAACTCCAATATTTCAATACTTCAAAGGCAAGTTTCAGGTGCTGCAAGCAGTTAGGAAGGCGAATGGTATGTTGGCCTTCATTGCAAGAGGATTTGAGTTCAGGAGCAGGGATGTCTTACTGCAGTTATACAGGGCCTTGGTGAGACCACATCTGGAGTATTGTGTGCAGTTTTGGTCTCCTTATCTGAGGAAGGATGTCCTTGCCATGGAGGGAATGCAACGAAGGTTTACCAGACTGATTCCTGGGATGGCAGGACTGACGTATGAGGAGAGATTGGGTCGACTAGGCCTATATTCACTAGAGTTTAGAAGAATGAGAGGTGATCTCATCGAAACATATAAAATTCTAACAGGATTAGACAGACTAGATGTAGGGAGGATGGCTGGGAGTCCAGAACCAGGGGTCACCGTCTCAGGATACGGGGTATGCCATTTAGAACCGAGATGAAGAGAAATTTCTTCACTCAGAGGGTGGTGAACCTGTGGAATTCTCTACCACAGAAGGCAGTGGAGGCCAAGTCATTCGATGTATTCAAGAAGGAGATAGATATATTTCTTAATGCTAAAGGGATCAAGGGATATGGGGAAAAAGTGGGAACAGGGTACTGAGTTGGACGATCAGCCATGATCATTTTGAATGGTGGAGCAGGCCCGAAGGGCCGAATGGCCTTCTCTTGCTCCTATTTTCTATGTTTCTGACCAATTCTTATAAAATTCTGCTGATTCACCACGATCCAAGCTTTATCAGGAGAGATTGTACGCCAGATATTATATTCTACAACTTTCCTCTGTGGGCAGTACACCCTATGTACCAGGGACAATACCTCCTATGTAGCAATGTGACTCCTGTGTACCAGGGACAGGACTCCCTATATACCAGTACTTCCTGTATATCACGGACAGTACTCCCAATGTACCATGGATAATACTCCCTGTGAACCATGGGCAATTGTCCCATATACCATGGGCAATAGTCCCATATACCATGGGCAATAGTCACAGGTACCATGTTCAATAGTCCCATGTACAAGGGGAGTAGTTCCATATACAATGAGCAATAGCCCCATATGCATTGGCAGTACTCCCAATGTACCATGGGCAATAGTTCCATTGTATCCATGGGTACATGGACAGTACTTGCAATGTATCATGGGCAATAGTTTCTATGTACCACAGGCAATAGTCCCATGTATCAGGGGCAATAGTCTCATTTACCATGGCAGTACTCCCAATGTACCATGGATATAGTCCCATGTACCATGGGTAATAGTTCCATGTACCTTGGGCAGTGGTTCCATACCATTGGCAGTACTCCTAATGTACCACGAACATAGTCCCATCTAACTTGGGCAATAGTTTCATGTACTATGGGTAATAGTTCCATGTACCTTGGGCAATAGTCCTTGCGTACTTCAGGCGGTCGCTCCTATATTATTAAGATTGGATCGTTCTTATCTTTTACTCTGTTCATCGCTTTTCAGGTCTCCTCTGCTTTTCAGCCCTTGCTGCAGAAGAATTCAGTGATTCCTTCCTCAGTTTTGCATTGGATGCCTCAGCCTCTGGTCCTCTGGTTACACTACTTCAGGGATCTTCTACCCAATAACTTTTTACTTGCTGATCATAATCAATACTGATCCTTCCAGACAGCCTCACTATCCTGAGTAGGAACGGTCCCTTTCAGTGATTACAAGGGTCCTCGTAATATGATTGATGCCTTTGGAACATCTTTAATAACTTGGTGTTGGCCATCAACCAAATTTTTCTTGCCTTGTCTGATGTTCATGGACCCTGTCTCAAAGAATAAGGACATCTGGGCAATCCAGATAATTCACCTTCCATCTCCAATGAATGGGCTAATTGGGTGCAGAAGAGGCAGACTGGATTTACGACCGATTTATCCAAGCTCAGGGCAAGAACAGCAATGTCGTGGGAACTCCATCACCTGCAAGTCCCCCTCCGAGTCACACATCATCTTGACTTGAAAATATATCGCCGTTCCTTCATCGTCGCTGGGTGAAATTCCTGGAACTTCCTACCTAACAGCACTGTGGGAGAACCTTCACCACACGGACTGCAGCGGTTCAAGAAGGCGGCTCACCACCACCTTCTCAAGGGCAACTAGGGATGGGCAATAAATGCCAGCCTCGCCAGCGACGCCCACATCCCAAACATCTCAATAAAACAAAAGATATCCCCCCTGAGGACTAAAATTCAATGTTCAGAAGGCACTGGCAGCAGTGTCTGCACTCTGTAGATATTTAAATCAAATCCAGATATGTTTAAAAATGCCCCAGAGATCCTGGGGACCCTGAGGTTTTTTAAACCCAGTTTGATACTGTCTTGAATTCACTCTCTAAGCAGTATGAGACCACCTCCTCCAGCTAGTCTCACAGCCCTTATCCAGACTTTGAGGGGGTAATCAGGTGAGGGGACTAGGGGGGGTAAGAATGGGGGGAGTTAATCGGTTACATGAGGTCACTGCTTATTTTTACTCAACCCAGTTTTCTGCCACTGTCTCTGATGGACGGTAGAAGCAGCCCCTGATTTCTGGCTGGGCACATCCAATTGAAGCAGTATGTTATGGTGACTTCATGCGTCATTCCCACAATAAACCAGGGCCTCAAGGTTCCTGGGAGTCTGCTCCACTGGCACAAGTAAGGGAGAGCAGAACTCCTGCCCGTCCTAGCCCCAGGCCAGAGAACCCTATCTCAAATCCTGGGCATGGAGTCATTTGCATAACTGAGCTAGGTGCCTCGTACCTGCAAAGGCACTTCAGCCTGATATCCCCGCCGACTGGCCCCAGGCTAATTCACCAAAAATGTCCCAACCAAAAATCTCTTTACTCTCAGCAGAGCCACTGTGCATCCAGGGTGAAGCAAACGTCCTCTCTGGGATCAATCAGCTCACCCTCGTGAAGTCTGCTTTATACAGGCAGGAGGTGCAGGCTGGCTTTTCTGGCAGGTGTGGTTCTGGAAGAACCCAATGGTATAGAAGCTTAATGTCACTGTGACCTTTATGGCCAAAACTGACCCAGTCCTTGAAGTCAACCCGCGGCAGTCAACCTGGGGGTCACCATTGACCAGAAACTTAACTGGACCAGCCACATAAATACTGTGGCTACAAGAGCAGGTCAGAGGCTGGGTATTCTGCGGCAAGTGACTCACCTCCTGACCCACCAAGGCATTTCCACCATCTACAAGGCACAAGTCAGGAGTGTGATGGAATACTCTCCACTTGGCTGGATGAGTGCAGCTCCAACAACACTCAAGAAGCTCGACACCATCCAGGACAAAGCAGCCCGCTTGATTGGCACCCCATCCACCGCCCTAAACATTCACTCCCTTCACCACCGGCGCACTGTGGCTGCAGTGTGTACCATCCACAGGATGCACTGCAGCAACTCGCCAAGGCTTCTTCGACAGCACCTCCCAAACCCCCGACCTCTACCACCTAGAAGGACAAGAGCAGCAGGCACATGGGAACAACACCACCTGCACGTTCCCCCACAAGTCACACACCATCCCGACTTGGAAATATATTGCCGTTCCTTCATCGTCGCTGGGTCAAAATCCTGGAACTCCCTTCCTAACAGCAATGTGGGAGAACCTTCACCACACGGACTGCAGAGGTTCAAGAAGGCGGCTCACCACCACCTTCTCAAGGGCAATTAGGGATGGGCAATAAATGCCAGCCTCACCAGCGACGCCCACATCCCATGAACGAATATAAAAAAAGATGGCAGAGCTTGGTCATAGCAGTGGCCAAGAGAGCCCTCTGACAATATGAATCCAGTCATTAAATACAGTTCCTTGGGTATTGACGGGAGAGAATAAACTAATTGAGATGTAGTTGGATATGAAGGTTTTGTCCCCTCATGAAATTGTCCTCATTTAATTTATGCATCATAATGAGAACACCCAAAGGCATTCTGTGCTCCCAACTTCATTAGTTGCAAACACTGCAGGAAAGTCTTGCCTCGCAAAGTGAGAGTGTTTTAAAAATGCAGAGGTAAAAAAAAACTGTGCAGTACATTAAATGTCAAAGTAGATAAATGCTCAACAGTTCACTGCCAGCTCCTGTAACACCAACTTTGCTTTAAGGATTGTACGGTAGCAGGCCAGGCCTGTGGGGCCAGTTATACGGGCGAGGTGGGTGCTGGGAGCAGGCCTTGGCCAATGGTTGTGAAATTCAGTGTAGGACTTTATTTAAATAATTCTTCCAGCTAATGAGGCTTGGGCTTGCTCAAAGCCAAGCAAACCTGCACCCAATAAAATTCAGAGAAATTCCCAACCTGCCACAAGCAAGGCCTCCCTCAGGGTTTGGAGCCGCACAAAGTTGGGCTCTATGTGCACGAGAGATGCAGCAGGACTTGAACTCATAGCCTCCTGCCTCAGAGCTGAGAGCACTACCAACTGAGCCAAGCTGATAGGATTAAGGCCTGCCTCTTTGGTGGCAGTAAAAACCTCTCAAAATGGAGGCGCAGGGAGTTGGAGGAACTTGCCCAATGGTAAACGATTAAGTGGAATTTGTTTTCCAGAGGTTAGCAGACACATTCACAGAGCGATCATTTACATTGCTGTGGATTTGATCTCAGTGAGATTACAATAGGCTTCCAGTGAACTGATGGAGGGGCTAAACTGGCTTCTGCTCAGCTGTTACTCGGAGCTAGACCCACGACCTTTTGTGAATAGATGATGTGTGTTGCCAAGGAAACTGTACATTAGCATCGATCAAAGCAATTAGTGGAAGTGACACATCAAAAAGATCTTGGTCACCGTCTCCGGGCACGTTACATTAATCTCAGTGTAACAGGCAAAGAGGCAGAGTGTGAGTGCGCTGTCATGTCGTGTTCCATGATTGTAAACTCTTGTTCGCATTGGTGCTGAACAGAGTTACCGGTCTGGTACTGAGACTGTGATGTTAGATAACTTGCTCACCTTGCCCACCACCTCTGCTGTCTGCGAGGCTCTGATTACCATTCCGTGCCCTTGGTCCAGGACCCACCAGTCAGTGTTGGTAGCCTACTGTACCCTGGGGCTGGGGCCATCACAGTCCATCCTGATCCTGGCTTCAGCCCAGATGTGTGTTTCTCCCCTCCTATCCCAGGGACACTGAGGCCATTTTTTAGTGTTGCAACTGCTGCCCGACTGGGAGCAGGGAAGTCAGCACAGACCAGAGATCAGACCGGAACCTTCCGCCCCGCTGTGGATCAGCCACTCACGGAGTCAGCAGGGGGCCTGTAGCAGTTTTCTTTAAATATTCCCATAACCTTTACAATCTACAATTAGCCGGCAGTACCTTTTCAGCGCCTGCCTGGTTGCAATAGTCACCACATGGCCAATCTCATCGGAACAGGAGGAGGCCATTTAGCCCCTTGAGCCTTCTCTGCCATTCAATGAGATCATGGCTGATCTGTGCCTCCATTTTCCCGCCTTTGATCCATATTCCTTGATACCTTACTTAAAAAAAACTAGCGATCTCAGTCTTGAAAGCTCCAGTTGTACCTTAGCATCCACAGCCTTTTTGGGGGGGGGAGGATTCCAGATTTCTACCACTGTTCATGTGAAGAAGTGCTTCCTGATTGCACTCCTGAATGGCCTGGCTCTAATTTTAAGATTATGTCCCCTTGTTCTGGATTCCCCACTAAAGGAAATAGTTTCTATCTACCCTATCGAATCCTTTAATCATCTTAAACACCTTGATTAGATCACCCTTTAATCTTCAATATTCAAGGGAATACAAGCCTAGTCGATGCAACCTGTCCTCATATTTTAACCCTTTTAGCCCTGGTATCATTCTGGTGAATCTGCACTGCACCCCCTCCAAGGCCAATATATCCTTCCTGAGGTACGGTAGCATAGTGGTTATGTTACTGGGCTAGTAATCCAGAGGCCTGGACTAAAATCCAGAGTCATGAGTTCAAATCCCGCCACGGCAGCTGGCGAATTTAAATTCAATTAATTAATTAATTAAATTCAATTAATTAAATAAAAATCTGGAATTAAAATACGAGTATCAGTAATGATGGCCATGAAGCTACCGGATTGTCGTAAAAACCCATCTGGTTCACTAATGTCCTTTAGGGAAGGAAACCTGCCGTCCTTACCCGGTCTGGCCGAAATGTGACTCCAGACCCACAGCAATGTGGTTGATTCTTAATTGCCCTCTGAAATGGCCCAGCAAGCCACTCAGTTGTAAAATCTCGCTACGAAAAGTCATAATAAGAATAAAACCGGACGGACCACCCGGCATCGGACCACGAGGCACCGGACACGACAACGGCAAAACACCAAGCCCAGTCGACACTGCAAGGTCCTCCTTACTAACATCTGGGGACTTGTGCCAAAATTGGGAGAGCTGTCCCACAGACTAGTCAAGCAACAGCCTGACTATAGCCATACTCACAGAATCATATCTTTCAGCCAACGTCCCAGACTCTTCCATCACCATCCCTGGGTATGTCCTGTCCCACCGGCAGGACAGACCCACCAGAGGTGGCGGTACAGTGATATACAGTCAGGAGGGAGTGGCCCTGGGAGTCCTCAACATTGACTCTGGATCCCCTGAAATCTCATGGCATCAGGACAAACATGGGCAAGGAAACCTCCTACTGATTACCACCTACCGTCCTCCCTCAGCTGATGAATCAGTCCTCCTCCATGTTGAACACCACTTGGAGGAAGCACTGAGGGTAGCAAGGGCACAAAATGTACTCTGGGTGGGGGACTTCAATGTCCATCACCAAGAGTGGCTCGGTAGCACCACTACTGACCGAGCTGGCCGAGTCCTGAAGGACATAGCTGCAAGACTGGGCCTGCGGCAGGTGGTGAGCGAACCAACACGAGGGAAAAACTTACTTGACCTCGTCCTCACCAATCTACCTGTCGCAAATGCATCTGTCCATGACAGTATTGGTAGGAGTGACCACCGCACAGTCCTCGTGGAGATGAAATCCCATCTTCGCACTGAGGACACCATCCAACGTGTTGTGTGGCACTACCACCGTGCTAAATGGGATAGATTCAGAACAGATCTCGCAGCTCAAAACTGGGCATCCATGAGACGCTGTGGGCCATCAGCAGCAGCAGAATTGTATTCCAGCACAATCTGTAACCTCATGGCCCGGCATATTCCTCACTCTACCATTACCAACAAGCCAGGGGATCAACCCTGGTTCAATGAGGAGTGTAGAAGAGCATGCCAGGAGCAGCACCAGGCGTACCTAAAAATGAGGTGCCAACCTGGTGAAGCTACAACTCAGGACTACATGCATGCTAAACAGTGGAAGCAACATGCTATAGACAGAGCTAAGCGATTCCACAACCAACGGATCAGATCAAAGCTCTGCAGTCCTGCCACATCCAGTCGTGAATGGTGGTGGACAATTAAACAACTAACGGGAGGAGGAGGCTCTGCAAACATCCCCATTCTCAATGATGGCGGAGTCCAGCACGTGAGTGCAAAAGACAAGGCTGAAGCGTTTGCAACCATCTTCAGCCAGAAGTGCCGAGTGGATAATCCATCTCAGCCTCCTCCCGATATCCCCACCATCACGGAAGCCAGTCTTCGGCCAATTCGATTCACTCCACGTGATATCAAGAAACGGCTGAGTGCACTGGATACAGCAAAGGCTATGGGCCCCGACAACATCCCAGCTGTAGTGCTGAAGACTTGTGCTCCAGAACTAGCTGCGCCTCTAGCCAAGCTGTTCCAGTACAGCTACAATACTGGCATCCACCCGACAATGTGGAAAATTGCCCAGGTATGTCCTGTCCACAAAAAGCAGGACAAATCCAATCCGGCCAATTACCGCCCCATCAGTCTACTCTCAATCATCAGCAAAGTGATGGAAGGTGTCGTCGACAGTGCTATCAAGCGGCACTTACTCACCAATAACCTGCTCACCGATGCTCAGTTTGGGTTCCGCCAGGACCACTCGGCTCCAGACCTCATTACAGCCTTGGTCCAAACATGGACAAAAGAGCTGAATTCCAGAGGTGAGGTGAGAGTGACTGCCCTTGACATCAAGGCAGCATTTGACCGAGTGTGGCACCAAGGAGCCCTAGTAAAATTGAAGTCAATGGGAATCAGGGGGAAAACTCTCCAGTGGCTGGAGTCATACCTAGCACAAAGGAAGATGGTGGTGGTTGTTGGAGGCCAATCATCTCAGCCCCAGGGCATTGCTGCAGGAGTTCCTCAGGGCAGTGTCCTAGGCCCAACCATCTTCAGCTGCTTCATCAATGACCTTCCCTCCATCATAAGGTCAGAAATGGGGATGTTCGCTGATGACTGGACAGTGTTCAGTTCCATTCGCAACCCCTCAGATAATGAAGCAGTCCGAGCCTGCATGCAGCAAGACCTGGACAACATCCAGGCTTGGGCTGATAAGTGGCAAGTAACATTCGCGCCAGATAAGTGCCAGGCAATGACCATCTCCAACAAGAGAGAGTCTAACCACCTCCCCTTGACATTCAACGGCATTACCATCGCCGAATCCCCCACCATCAACATCCTGGGGGTCACCATTGACCAGAAACTTAACTGGACCAGCCATATAAATACTGTGGCTACGAGAGCAGGTCAGAGGCTGGGTATTCTGCGGCGAGTGACTCACCTCCTGACTCCCCAAAGCCTTTCCACCATCTACAAGGCACAAGTCAGGAGTGTGATGGAATACTCTCCACTTGCCTGGATGAGTGCAGCTCCAACAACACTCAAGAAGCTCGACACCATCCAAGATAAAGCAGCCCGCTTGATTGGCACCCCATCCACCACCCTAAACATTCACTCCCTTCACCACCGGCGCACTGTGGCTGCAGTGTGTACCATCCACAGGATGCACTGCAGCAACTCGCCAAGGCTTCTTCGACAGCACCTCCCAAACCCGCGACCTCTACCACCTAGAAGGACAAGGGCAGCAGGCGCATGGGAACAACACCACCTGCACGTTCCCCTCCAAGTCACACACCATCCCGACTTGGAAATATATCGCCGTTCCTTCATCGTTGCTGGGTCAAAATCCTGGAACTCCCTTCCTAACAGCACTGTGGGAGAACCGTCACCACACGGACTGCAGCGGTTCAAGAAGGCGGCTCACCACCACCTTCTCGAGGGCAATTAGGGATGGGCAATAAATGCCGGCCTTGCCAGCGACGCCCACATCCCGTGAACGAATAAATAAAAAAATAAATAAAAATAAAAAAAGGTGCAGTGCCCAGAGCTGAACCCAGTACTCCAGATGTGGTCTCAGGCCTCTGAGCCCCTGTGTGGTGAGTTTACCATCTCTAGGTCCCTACAGGAATGTCCAACTTAAAAAAAAATGTATTGGGGGAGAGGAAAGACAGCATGTTGGAACTGCAAAGTGTGACTCTCCAGCAATGGTGGGATGCAGCCTTGACCCTTGCACTCCATCCAATCCTCAATTTCAGCTCTCCTACCGAGAGAAAGCAGTGAAGATAGGCTGTGAGCTGCTCCAGACACAAGGAGCAACAGGGCCCCAATACTCCAGGACCATTCTTACACCACCTTGGAGGTTTGGCTACCATTTTGGCTATAATTGGTGAGGCAAATTAGGTGTAAAAGTCCCATTCATCCATCACCTTTAGGCTCGCTCCTGGTCCGCGAACGCCTCGATTTTAACATTCTCATCCTTGTTTTCAAATCCCTCCATGGCCTCGCCCCTCCCTGTCTCTGTAACCTCCTCCAGCCCCTACAGCCCTCCAGATCTCTGCACTTCTCCAATTCTGGCCTCTTGCGCATCCCCGAATTTAATCGCTCCACCATTGGCGGCCGTGCCTTCAGCTGCCTAATCCCTAAGCTCTGGAATTCCCTCCCTCAACCTCTCCACCTCTCTACCTCTCTCTCCTCCTTTAAGAAGCTCCTTTGTGTTGAAAGGAAAAAATCTGTTAACAGCTACTAAGATTCTAAATTTAGGTAAGGCCGGTTTCAACAGGATGAGACAGAGACTGTCCACAATGAACTGGGCAAATCTGTTAATGGATAAAACAGAAAATCAGTGGGAGGTGTTCAAAAAAGAATTTAACGTGATACAGAATCAGTTTATACCCCTAAGAGGCAAGAGCTCCACTTGCCCAATAAAAACAGTCATGGACGACAAAAGAGGTAAAGGACAACATAAAACTAAAAGAAAAAGCAAACAAAAATGCAAAAAAAAGCACAGATCCTGGAGACTGGGAGAGAAACAAAGAACTGCAAAGGGTGACAAAACAGATAGTAAGAGCTACAAAAAGGGAGTATAAAAAGAAACTTGCAAAGGCTATCAAAATCAACACAAAAAATGTCTACAATTATATTAGGAAAAAGAGCAATGTGGGCCCCTTAAAAACTGATAATGGTGATACTGTAAATGAAAATAAGGAAATGGCAGACATGGTAAATAATTACTTTGTGTCAGTATTCACAGTAGAGGAAGAGGATAACATGCCAGATACCCCAAGGAAACTAATTTTGAATCAGGGACGGGGACTCACCATAATTAACGTAAGCACCTTAACAGGACCGAAGAAAATAATGGCAATAAAGAGTGACAAATCCCCAGGACCAGATGGTTTCTATCCCAGGGTTTTAAAGGAAGTAGGTGAGAACATTGCAGAAGTCCTAACTATAATCTTCCAAAGTTCTCTCGTTTCAGGAACCGTTCCTTTAGATTGGAAAATTGCACATGTCACTCCGCTATTTAAGAAAGGTGAGGGGGAAACCAGGGGATTATAGACCAGTTAGCCTCACATCTGTTGGGAAATTACTAGAGTCTATAATTAAGGATAGAGTGACTGAACACCTTGAAAATTTTCAGCTGATCAGGGAGAGCCAGCATGGATTTGTAAAGGGTAGGTCATGCCTGACGAACCTGATTGAATTTTTTGAAGATGTGACTAAAGTAGTGGACAAGAGAATGTCAATGGATGTTGTTTATATGAACTTCCAGAAAGCATTCAATAAAGTCCCTCATAAGAGACTGTTAGCTAAAGTTGAAGCTCATGGAATTGAGGGCAAATTAATGACCTGGTTAAGAAATTGGTTGAGTGACTGGAGACAGAGAGTAGGGATAATGGGCAGGTACTCAAATTGGCAGGATGTGACTAGTGGTGTCCCACAGGGATCTGTGTTGGGGGCTCAACTATTCTGTTGTATTTATTAACAACTTAGATGACGGGATAGACGGCCACATATCCAAGTCTGCCGATGACACAAAGATAGGCAGGATTGTAAGCAGTGTAGATGGAAGTATAAAATTACAGAGCAATATTAATAGATTAAGTGAATGGGCAAAACTGTAGCAAATGGATGTCAATATAGGCAAGTGTGAGGTCATCCACTTTGGACCTAGAAAGGATCGATCAGAGTAATTTCTAAATGGTGAAAAGCTCTAAACAGTGGAGGTCCAAAGAGACTTAGGGGGTTTGTGTACATAGATCATTAAAATGTCATGGACAGGTTCAGAAAATAATCAAAAAGGCTAATGGAATGCTGGCCTTTCTATCTAGAGGACTAGAATACAAGGGGATGGAAGTTATGCTACAGCTATACAAAGCCCTGGTTAGACCACATCTGGAGTACTGTGTACAGTTCTGGGCGCCACATCTTAGGAAGGATATGTTAGCCTTGTAGGGAATGTAGTATAGATTTACTAGAATGATACCTGGACTCCAAGGGTTAAATTATGAGGAGAGATTACACAAACTAGGGTTGTATTCCTTGGGATTGAGAAGATTAAGGGGTAATTTGATTGACGTTTTCAACATATTAAGGGGACTGATAGGGTAGATAGAGAGGAACTATTTCCGCTGGTTGGGGAGTCTAGGACTAGGGGACAGAGCCGAAAAATTAGAGCCAGGACTTTCAGGAGTGAAGTTTGGAAACACTTCCACACGCAAAGGGTGGTAGATTTTTGGAACTCTTCCACAAATGGCAGTTGATGCTAGCTCAATTGTTAATCTTAAATCTGTGGTTGATAGATTTTTGTTAACCGAAGGTTTAAGAGATATGGGGCTAAGGCGAGTATATGGAGTTAGGTCACAGATCAGTCATGATCTCATTGAATGGCGGAACAGGCTCGAGGGGCTAAATGGTGGGGACCTCAGGAGGAGGCAAGAAGAATCATCCACCCGGCATTTCTGGCTGAAGGTGGTTCCGAACGCTTCAGCCTTGTCTTTTGCACTCACATGTTGGACTCCGCCATCATTGAGGATGGGGATGTTCATGGAGGCCCTTCCTCCGTTTAGTTGCTTAATTGTTCACCAACATTAGCGACTGGATGTGGCAGGATTGCAGAACTTCGACCTGATCTGTTGGTTGTGGGATTGCTTAGCTCTGTCTATAAAATGCTGCATGCATTGTTTAGTATGCATGTAGTCCTCTCCCTGGCCACTGTCTCAGGTTGAGCCAGACTGTTCGGAACCTTTGCATCATATATGACCCTGAGCTAAGCTTCCAACCACATATCCTCTCCACCAAGACCGCCTACTTCCACCTCTGTAATGTTGCCCGTCTCCGCCCGTGCCTCAGCTTATCTGCTGCTGAAACCCTCATCCGTGCCTTTGTTGCCTCTAGTCTCGACTATTCCAATGCTCTCCTTGCCAGCCTCCCACCTTGCACTCTCCATAAACTTGAGCTCATCCAAAACTCTGCTGCCCGTATCCTAACTCGCACCAAGTCTCGTTCACTCATCACCCCTGTGCTCGCTGACTTACATTGGCTCCTGGTCTGGCAATGCCTCGGTTTTAAAATTCTCATCCTTGTTTTCAAATTCCTCCATGGCCTCCTCCTTCCCTGTCTCTGTAATCTCCTCCAGCCCTACAACCCTCCGTGATCTCTTCGCTCCTCCAATTCTGGCCTCTTGTGCATCCCCGATTTTAATCGCTCCACCATTGGCGGCCGTGCCTTCAGCTGCCTAGGCCCTAAGCTCTGGAATTCCCTCCCTAAACCTCTCCAACTCTCTACCTCTCTCTCATCCTTTAAAACTCTTCTTAAAATCTACCTCCTTGACCAAGCTTTTGGTTGCCAGTCCTAAAATCTCCTTGTCAAATTTTGTTTAATAATTGCTCTTGTGAAGCCACTTGGGACGTTTTAGTACATTAAAGGTGCTATATAAATGCAGTTATTGAAGCTTCACCAGATTGGCACCTCATTTTCAGGTACGCCTGGTGCTGCTCCCAGCATGCTCTTCTACACTCCTCATTGAACCATGGTTGGTCGTCTGGCTTGATGGTGATGGAGAAGTGAGGGATATATTGGACCATGAGGTTACAGATTATGGTCCATAGCGCCTGATAAATGCCCAGTCTATCCCACTTAGCACGGTAGTAGTGTCACACGACACAATGGAGGGTGTTCTCAGTGTGAAGACAGGATTTGGTCTCCACAAGGACAAGGTCACTCCTACCAATACTGTCAGAATCAACTGCAACAGGTGGATTGGTGAGGACGAAGTCAAGTAGGTTTTTCCCTCGTGCTGGTTCATTTACCACCTGCCGCAGGCCCAGTCTGGCAGCTATGTCCTTCAGGACTCGGCCAGCTTGGACAGTAGTGGTACTACCGAGCCTCTCTTGGTGATGGACATTGAAATCCCCCACCCAGAGTATATTCTGTGCTCTTGCTACCCTCAGTGCTTCCTCCAAGTATGTTCAACACGGAGGAGGAGGTTGGTAGGTGGCAATCAGCAGGAGGTTTCCTTGCCCGTGTTTAACCTGAAGCCAAAAGACTTCATGAGGGCTCCCAGGACCACTCCCACCTGACTGTATCCCACTGTGCCCTCAATTCTGGTGAGTCTATCCTACTGGTGGGACAGGACATAACCAGGGATGGTGATGGAGGAGTCAGGGACGTATGATTCTGTGAGAATGACTATGTCAGGCTGTTGCTGACTAGTCTGTGGGACAGCTCTCCTAACTTTGGCACCAGTTCCCAGATGTTAGTGAGGAGGGGGTTGCAGGGTTGACTGTGCTGGGTGTGCTTTTGTTGTGTCCTGATTTGATGCTTAGGTCGCAGCAGAGTGGTCAGTCCGGTTTTATTCTTTTGTTCCTTTCCAACAGTTTGAGACAATGGCTTGCTAGGCCACTTCAGAGGGCAGTTATGAGTCAATCATGTTGGTGTAGGACTGGAGTCATGTATAGGCCCATGATGGCAGATTTCCTTCCCTAAACAACATAAGAACATAAGAAATAGGAGCAAGAGTAGGCCATACGGCCCCTCGAGCCTGCTCCGCCGTTCATTCAGATCATGGCTGATCTTCTACCTCAACTCCACGTTCCTGCCCGATCCCCATATCCTGCAATTCCCTTAGAGTCCAAAAATCTATCTATCTCAGTCTTTAATATACTCAAAGACTGAGCATCCACAGCCCTCTGGGGTAGAGAATTCCAAAGATTCACAACCTCTGAGTGAAGACATTTCATAGAATCATAGAAAGGTTACAGCACGGAAGGAGGCCATTCGTCCCAATCATGTGCCTTCCCCCGCCCTATCCCCGTAGACCTGCAAATTTTTTCCCTTCAAGTATTTATCTAGTTCCCTTTCGAAGGCCATGATTGAATCTGCCTCCACCACCCCCTCGGGCAGTGCATTCCAGATCCTAAACACTCGCTGTGTAAAAAAGCTTTTCCTCATGTCACCTTTAGTTCTTTTGCCAATCACTTTAAATCTTTGTCCTCTGGTTCTTGACCCATCCGCCAATGGGAACAGTTTCCCTCTATCTACTCTGTCCAGACCCTTCATGATTTTGAACACCTGTATCAAATCTCCTCTCAACCTTCTCTGCTCTAAGGAAAACAACCCCAGCTGCACCCAAGTCCAAGTCATTAATATATATCAAGAAAAGCAATGGTCCTACCCACCCCTGGGGAACACCACTGTACACCTCCCTCCAGTCCGATAAACAACAGTTCACCACTGCTCTCTGTTTCCTGTCACTTAGCCAATTTCGTATCCATGCTGCCACTGCCCCTTTTATTCCATTGGCTTCAACTTTGATGACAAGCCTATTATGTGGCACTTTATCAAACGCCTTTTGAATGTCCATATACACCATATCAACCGCATTGCCTTCATCAACCCTCTCTGTTGCCTCATCAAAAAATTCAATCAAGTTAGTAAAACACGATTTGCCTTTAACAAATCTGTGCTGGCTTTCCTTAATTAATCTACACTTGTCCAAGTGACTGTTAATTTTGTCCCGGATTATCGTTTCTAAAAGTTTCCCCACCACCGAGGTTAAACTGACTGGCCTGTAGTTTCTGGGTTTATCCTTACATCCTTTTTTGAACAAGGTGTAACATTTGCAATTCTCCCGTCCTCTGGCACCACCCCCGTATCTAAGGATGTTTGGAAGATTATGGCCAGTACCTCCGCAATTTCCACCCTTACTTCCCTCAGCAACCTAGGATGCATCCCATCCAGACCAGGTGACTTATCTACTTTAAGTACAGCCAGCCTTTCTAGTACCTGCTCTATATCAATTTTTAGCCCATCCAGTATCTCAACTACCTCCTCTTTTACTGTGACTATATTTCTCCTCATCTCAGTCCTAAATGGCCGACCCCTTATCCTGAGACTATGATCCCTAGTTCTAGACTTTCCAGCCAGAGGAAACAGCCTCTCAGCATCTACCCTGTCAAGCCCTCTCAGAATCTTATATGTTTCAATGAGATCACCTCTCATTCTTCTAAACTCCAGAGAGTATAGGCCCATTCTACTCAATCTCTCCTCATAGGACAACTCTCTCAGCCCAGGAATCAATCTAATGAGCCTTCATTGCACCGCCTCTAAAGCAAGTATATCCTTCCTTACGTAAGGAGACCAAAACTGTACACAGTACTCCAGGTATTGGTCTCACCAAAGCCCTGTACAATTGCAGCAAGACTTCCTTACTTTTGTACTCCAACCCCCTTGCAATAAAGGCCAACATACCATTTGCCTTTCTAATTGCTTGCTGTACATGCATACTAACTTTTTATGTTTCGTGTACAAGGACACCCAAATCTCTCTGAACACCAATATTTAATAGTTTCTCACCATTTGAAAAATATTCTGTTTTTCTATTCTTCCTACCAAAGTGAATAACCTCACATTTTCCCACATCTGCCACCTTCTCGCCCACTCACTAAACCTGTTGATATCCCTTTGCAGACTCTTTATGTCCTCCTCACAGCTTACTTTCCCACCTAGCTTTGTATCATCTGCAAACTTGAATATATTTCACTCGGTCCTTTCATCTAAGTCATTGAAATAGATTGTAAATAGCTGAGCCCAAGCACTGATCCTTGCGGTACCCCACTAGTTACTAGCCTGCCAACCTGAAAATTACCCGTTTATCCCTACTCTCTGTTTTCTGTCTGTTAACCAATCCTCTATCCATGTTAATATATTACCCCCTTGTGTAACAACCTTTTTGTGGCACCTTATCGAATGCCTTTTGAAAATCCAAATATACTGCATCCACCAGGTGGCTCACCACCACCTTCTCAAGGGCAATTAGGGATGGGCAATAAATGCTGGCCTCGCCAGCGACGCCCACATCCCATGAATGAATAAAAAAACTGGTTCCCTCTTATCTACCCTGCTAGTTACATCCTCAAAAAACTCTAATAGATTTGTCAAACACGATTTCCCTTTCATAAAACCGTGTTGACTCTGCCTAATCATATTATGATTTTCTAAGTGCCCTGTTACTACAATCTTAATAATTGATTCTAGCATTTTCCCGACTACTGATGTCAGGCTAACTGGCTCGTGTTTCCCGGTTTTCTCTCTCCCTCCTTTCTTGAATAGCGGGGTTACATTTGCTACCTTCCAATCCACAGGGACCGTTCTAGAATCTAGGGAATTTTGGAAGATCACAACCACATCCACTATCTCTGCAGCCACCTCTTTTAGAACCCTAGGATGTAAGCCATCAGGTCCAGGGGATTTATCGACTTTTAGTCATAGAATCATAGAAAGGTTACAGCATGGAAGGAGGCCATTCGGCTCATCAAGTCCGCGCCAGCTCTATGCAAGAGCAATCCCGCTAGTCCCACTCCCCCGCCCTTTCCCCATAGCCCTACAAATTGTTTGGCAGATTTCTCCAGTACCTTTTCTTTACTAATATTAATTACTTTAATATTACTTTTAAGTTCCTCTGTCTAATTAGATCCTTGGTTTACCACTATTTCTGATATGTTTTTGTGTCTACTACTGTGAAGACAGATACAAAATATTTGTTTAATGTCTCTGCCATTTCCTTATTCCCCATTATAATTTTTCCGGTCTCAGCCTCTAATGAACCCACGTTTACTTTCACTAATCTCTTCCTTTTTATAAACTTGTAGAAGCTCTTACAATCTGTTATTATATTTCTTGCCAGTTTACTCTCATATTCAATTTTATCCCTCTTTATCAATGTTTTGGTCATCCTTTGTTGGTTTCTAAATCTCTCCGAATCCTCAGGCTTATTACTCTTCCTGGCAACATTACAAGCCTCTTCTTTTAATCTAATACTATCCTTAACTTTTTTAGTTAGCCACGGATGGATTACTTTTCCCGTGGAGTTTTTATTCCTCAATGGAATGTATATTCGTTGGGAATTATGAAATATTTCTTTAAATGTTCGCCATTGCTTATCTACTGTCATATCTTTTAATCTAATTTCCCAATCAACCTTAGCCAACTCACCCCCTCATACCCGCATAATTGGCTTTGTTTAAGTTTAAGACTCTAGATTCAGACTTAAGTACGTCACTATCAAACTCAATGTAAAATTCTATCATATTATGATCACTGTGCCCTAGTGGATCCCTTACTTTGAGATTACTAATTAACCTTGTCTCATTACTCAAGAGATCTAAAATGGTCTGTTCCCTGGTTGGTTACACAGCATATTGATCTAGGAAACTATCTCGAATGTACTCCATGAACTCGTCCTCCAGACTACTTTTGCCAATTTGATTTGTCCAGTCGACACGAAGATTAAAGTCCCCCATGATTATTGCATTCCCTTTGTTACAAGCTCCTATTATTTCTTGATTAATGCTCTGTCCAACGGTATAACTACTGTTAGGGGACCTATAAACTACTCCCTCCAGTGTTTTCTGCCTCTTGTTATTTCTTATCTCCATCCATACTGATTCTATTTCCTGATCTTCTGAGCCAAGATCCTTTCTCACTACTGTCCTTATGTCATCCTTTATTATCAGGGCTACCACCCCTCCTTTTCCATTTGGTCTGTCTTTTCAAAAAATTAAGTGCCTTGGAATATTTAGTTCCCAACCTTGGTCACCTTGCAACCACGTCTCAGTAATGGCTTCCAGATTTTGGGTTCCCTTACCTGCCTGACTCGCAGTCATATCCTCCTGTCCCTGACCACTGACCAAATCTGAACCACTACCTAACCTAAGGGGCGTGACTGCCTCCTGGATCAAAGTGTCCAGATAAATCTTCCCCCTTCCAGATGCATCGCAATGTCTGCAGCTCAGACTCCAGCCCATCAATTCTGAGCTGAGGTTTTTTGAGTTGCAGGCACTTACTGCAGATACTGCAAAGGCTATGGGCCCCGATAACATCCCGGCTGTAGTGCTGAAGACTTGTGCTCCAGAACTAGCTGCGCCTCTAGCCAAACTGTTCCAGTACAGCTACAACACTGGCATCTACCCGACAATGTGAAAAATTGCCCAGGAGTGTCTTGTCCACAAAAAGCAGGACAAATCCAATCCAGCCAATTACCGCCCCATCAGTCTATTCTCAATCATCAACAAAGTGATGGAAGGTGTCGTCGACAGTGCTATCAAGCGGCACTTACTCACCAATAACCTGCTCACCGATGCTCAGTTTGGGTTCCGCCAGGACCACTCGGCTCCAGACCTCATTACAGCCTTGGTCCAAACATGAACAAAAGAGCTGAATTCCAGAGGTGAGGTGAGAGTGACTGCCTTTGACATCGAGGCAGCATTTGACCAAGTGTGGCACCAAGGAACCCTAGTAAAACTGAAGTCAATGGGAATCAGGGGGAAAACTCTCCAGTGGCTGGAGTCATACCTAGCACAAAGGAAGATGGTAGTGGTTGTTGGAGGCCAATCATCTCAACCCCATGATATTGCTGCAGGAGTTCCTCAGGGCAGTTTCCTATGCCCAAAACTTCAGCTGCTTCATCAATGACCTTCCCTCCTTCATAAGGTCAGAAGTGGGTATGTTCGCTGATGACTGCACAGTGTTCAGTTCCATTTGCAACCCCTCAGATAATGAAGCAGTCCGTGCCCGTAAGCAGCAAGACCTGGGCAGATAAATGGCAAGTAACATTCATGCCAGACAAGTGCCAATCAATGACCATCTCCAACAAGAGAGAGTCTAACCACCTCCCCTTGACATTCAACGGCATTACCATCACCGGATCCCCCACCATCAACATTCTGAGGGTCACCATTGACCAGAAACTTAACTGGACCAGCCACATAAATATTGTGGCTACAAGAGCAGGTCAGAGACTGGGTATTCTGCGGCGAGTGACTCACCTCCTGACTCCCCAAAGCCTTTCCACCACCAACAAGGCACAGGTCAGGAGTGTGATGGAATACTCTCCTCTTGCCTGGATGAGTGCAGCTCCAACAACACTCAAGAAGCTCAACACCATCCAGGACAAAGCAGCCTGCTTGATTGGCACCCCAACCACCACCCTAAACATTCACTCCCTTCACCACCGGCGCACCGTGGCTACAGTGTGTACCATCTACAGCAACTTGCCAAGGCTTCTTCGACAGCACCTCCCAAACCCACGACCTCTACCACATAGCTAGATAAGAGCAGCAGGCACATGGGAACAACACCACCTGCACGTTCCCCTCCAAGTCACACACCATCCCGACTTGGAAATATATCGCCGTTCCTTCATCGTCGCTGGGTCAAAATCCTGGAACTCCCTACCTAACAGCCTTGTGAGAGAATCTTCACCACACGGATTGCAGTGGTTCAAGAAGGCAGCTCACCAGCACCTTCTCAAGGGCAATTAGGGATGGGCAATAAATGCCGGCCTCGCCAGCAAAGCCCACATCCCATCAACGAATAAAAAAAACAAGGTTGTTCGGGTTCTCGCAAAGGACGTTCATGAAGTGATTGGGTTTTTACAACAATCCAACAGCTTGTAAAAGCTTTTGATTTCCAGAGTTTGTTTTTAAATTGAATTCAAATTCTTAAACTGCTACAGTGAGATTTGATCACGTTCTCTGGATTAACCAGTCCAGTAACGTATCTGCTACACTATCGCACCCACTGTTTCCTGCTTCATTAGCTGTTGAAATATCTGTGGTGTGAGCTTGTTCAGGAAGCTGCTCTCTCTTTGGAACAGTTCCTGTGTGTTTTATATTTTGTGATCATCAGAAACTCCTCGTTCACTTTGTGACTGCCTTCCAAACTCTGCAGAATCATGGAATCAGAAATTTACAGCACTTAAGGAGTCCATTCGGCTCATTGTGCCTGTGCCAGACACGCTGCATCTGCAGAGGATGGTGTGAAGTCTGGGCGCCTGATTAGCATTGGTGAGGGGCCCAAAGGGCTTCTCATTACTTTGCACTGGTTGAGCTTATCTAGAGCAACATTGCTGATTGGTGGCAAACCAGCTGGTTTCTGGATACTGGCCGTTATGAACTGGAAGCGATGGAGAAATCCCCGGTCATATCACTTCTTGACCCCTGGATGGAGCAATTTCCACTGCTCTTCTTTGAAGCCAGGAACCAGATGGTCACCAGGGCTTTCTTTGGTGCTGGTCTTGGTGATTTCACTTTCAGAAATGGTCTCCAACCATTCTGTTCAAGTTTGACCCCAGGCATAGATCGAGCTTGCCCAGTCGTTGTGGTGGGTTTTCTCCATTATGGCCTCATGCTCCATGTGATCTAATTCTGTTGATATCCTTTTGTTGAGGGCATAGGGCACCGTCAGGGCTTAAATAATTTTGGCTTTGCCCCCTCCTCCATATTAAGGTACCTGGATACCCTCTGCTGTACCAAGTTCTGGACTGAATGAGAACTTGTACTCTTTCACGAGTACGTCCATGGGCCTTGGAGTGGTGATCTTCTTAATATTGGCTCAGTTTAACTAATCTCAGCCCATCAATGAGGACCCTTTGCCCTTAACTAAAACTACAGACAATTGTTTTGTCTGATTTTTATATTTTACTTAGATGTATTTTACTGGATTGCTCTTGCAGAGAGTCGGCACGGACTCGATGGGCCGAATGGCCTCCTTCCATGCTGTAAACTTTCTAAGGTTATATGTATATTTTCCCAAGGACTGACAACGGATGTTTAACTTTCAGTGAAACGGCGGTATTTTGCAGGGCAATTTTTCGAAACTTTTCTTTTGATGACAACAGTTAACGCAGTCCCGGTGTCCAATTCGAATTTACCTACAATACTTTCTATCCAGACTGGGATCACAATTTAACATAATCCCTTTGCCGTTATGGAATATGCAGGAAAAAGTGACGCTTCTTCATCTGTCTGACCTTGTGGAGCGGTTTCTTTCTCAGGTTCTGCCTCTGTCTCAAGGCTTCACTTGCTGCAGATACATTGCCAGAGACCTCGCACCAGATATGTGGCCTGTTGTCCTACTGGTCAGAAAGGCTGGTCTCAGTAATCTCGAACCCCAATTTCTGTTCTCCATTAATACTCCTCGGTAATCTCTAACTCCAATTAAATGGAAGAAACGGCACAAAATATCATATCCAAACCATTTATTGAAGGACATAAAAACACAGCAACACATTTATTATATTAATATTGACACAGGCTCTGCTTACATCAGTCCAGGTTCCCTACAGTGTAACAATGGCTAATGGATTCGAGTTATATCACAGCAAAGGAGTGTTCTTCTGTCCTTAGTTGACTTGTCCCGAAGTTTACTCTGCAGTAAAACCAGAGACCCAAACTGTCCCAGCACTGTGCACACTGGGGATGTTAGGCTGACAATGAACGATTAATGTTATAAGTAATTTGCTTCTCCAAATGTAAGAGAGAATTTTCAGAGTAAAATAAATCACAGCAGTGTATGGAGAACACAGAGAATAAATTAAGTTAATGAACTGATGTGCTCTCCCTTTCACTTTCCTCTGGTCCTCTTGTGAAGTGGCTGTCTCTGGCCGGTGCCCTGATCCACGCATGACCAACCTCTGCTGTCTCACCTAGTCATTCTTTATGTTCGAGATCAAAGAGTGAGTGTCAGCTACCCCCTGTGGGAGTAGGGTTGCCAACCCTCCAGGATTGTCCTGGAGTCTCCAGGAATTTATGATTAATCTCCAGGACACTGCTGCGAGCAATCACGGGAGAAAAATCAGAGGGGCAATAAAAAAGGGATTTAAATTTTTTAAAAATTTAAACACTTTTGTTTATTAGTTATATAAAAATATGGGAAAAAAGGCTGCTGGCTGAGAGTGAAGAATCATCCAATCAGGTAATGGATCGTCTATCCACTTTGCGATTGGTGTGGGAAGGTGGTGCTCCACGAGGAGGGACATGTCGAGTGACCAAAGGCAGGAATGTGGGGCGAGGCGGTTGGAGGCAGGACATCATGTGATGAAATCTCCAGGAATATGTCCAACCAGAGTTGGTGACCCTACGTGAAAGCAGCATAGCCAAAGCTGATTATATCTTCACCCGGTTTCCACAGGGACACAGGCCCTGATTTTCCCAGGACTTTCTGCCATCGCAATGTCGTAACTTCACCGGAAGTGCGTCGGAATCCCCCTTTACGGCCGTAGGCAGGGTTACCGTTGTACTTCCGGTGAAGTTACGATGGTGCAGCAACAGATAATCCGAGGAAATTGAGGGCCGCACTTTCTAACATAAGTCAGTGGATAGCAATCAGGAACAGAAACCCTGGCCTTTGTCCTCTCCCTAACCCGGGGGTGCTGATACCAGTTAGAGCCCTCTAGCAGAGATCAGTTAATTCGGCACAGACCAGGGACCAAACTTGGGCCTTCTCAGGCCTGTAATGCATTCAGTACTTGACTTACCAACCGCATGATTGAGGGAGCTACAACTGGGCTTATGATAACACACGATGCACTCCCATTAACAGAGGGGCCTGAGAGGGAATGGAAAACACGGGGCAGATTTCTCTCATACAGCAGACGATTGCCTGGGTGGATGCGTACAGAGATAAATCAGGCACAGAAAGTCAGGCGGAATCTGTGAGGTGTGTGTCACCCTCCCCGCCCAGCTCTGCTCAGGAAACCCTCTGCGCCCAAACTCTGTGACAGGAAAATCTGTCAACTCGTGCCATTAAGCAGGTTGCTTTCAGTTGCAGCCAGCATTGTTGACAGATACTCTCCCTTGTGACCTCACATCTAACTCAATAATATCGTACCTATGGTTAAAGCTCCTGAAAAGTTGAAATTCGTGATCCCTTTACCGGTTCTTAATACTTGGGAGACCCCAGAAGAATCTCGCTGTCTTCTATTCTGTTGTCCAAACTTGGGCCTTGGCTGTGTAAACTGGTGTCTCCTGTTATTACATATTGCAAAGGGCTATTTACTCAGTAAGCTGTCTCACAAGAATCGCGCCCACAGAACAGTTCAAGTGTGTGGTCAACTAGCTCATGGGAGCTGTGTTAAAGGGACTGTCTCGTGGCTAGTCTTGGGGAATGGTGTGAGGAGTAAATGGTTAGAGTTGTCACGGTGCATTGATAGGCCCAACTAATTCTGACTGCAAGGTATCTAATTGGTTGGTGTGGTGCTGACTATCAGAAAGTCATGAGTCACAAATACCCATTGGCTGGTGCCTCTGTGTTGGTAGAGTCCCTGGCAGTCCTTCATTCATATAATGAGCCACGCGACCGTTTCCGTGTCACAAGCCCTCCAATGGTGTAGTGTAGAGCTTTCCCCATCGACCTGGCTCCATTGCTTGGCTCTTAATCACGGTTTACAGATCGGGGTTAGGTTGGAAGATGCCAGAAAACCTTTCACTCACTAACATTTTCTTGTTAAAAGTGGTTGAGGTAGGTGTGTGTTGATATTGTTGGCTTGTTTAGTGTGCAATGTATGTCATTGGTTCATCTGTGCAGCCTCCGGGAATTGCAGCATCAATGGAATAGCATGTCACTGAATTGGAGATAACAGGGGTCAGTGCCCTGTTACTGGCAATGAAAGTCATATTGTGCTCCATCCATGCATGACACGTCACTGTTACACAATGTCCTGGCACAGCTCTGACTAGTGCGGTGGAACAGGAACATTACAGTAAATCACCATATGAATAGTAGAGGAACGTGACAGAATCTGGAGAGATAACTGACATCGCTGCCTCATCCCAGACCAGCAGAAGGTTTTTAACTATTATCATAATAATTTCCTCTTTTATATATCACTCCACTTTCTTCTCTGTCTGCTCTCACACACCTACCTCAGCCTGGCTGAGAGTGCGAGGGGGCAGAATTCTAGGATCTGTAACTTGTGCACAGAGGAGGCCTGGGTCCTAATGACTCTCTGACTCCCCCTTTCTTTTCTAAATGCTGTATCCAGCACAATATAACAATGTTAACCATAGGGAGCAGGGTCTATGATTAATATTGAAGCCGTTAACCACCGAGCATTACTGGATTCAACCAGATACAAAGGAAAACTGACAGAACTGAAACAGGCTACCTGTTCCCGCAGTGAAGGCATCAAATCCCAGGGGGGACTGTGGGGAGGTCAGGGGGAAATGGTATTCCCCCATAGTGTGATGTTGCCAGGAAAGGGCTTTGGAGTGGATGATCTAGGGAGTAATTTCCGGAGGCTCTGCCTTGATTCAGGGCTTGCTAGATGGGAGTTAGGCCTGTAACATTATAGGCTGAATCTCCAACTCGTGCTCTATGCTCTCTCGAAATTATCCCCTGTATGTGAGTTCAAGAGACAACTAGATGTGTTTATGCAGAGGGGAATTGAGGGACATGATAAGGAATGCGGTGTGGGACTGATCTATGAACTGCCTATTGGACAGTGGCCTTTTCCTGTTCACATAAACTCTGTTGTTCTTAAACTAGGAGACTGAAGTGAACTTTACTGGAATGGGTTGGGGAGAGGATAGGGACATAGGATCAGAAGGAGACCATTCAGCCCCTCGGGTGAGTTCCGCCATTCAATCAGATCATAGCTGATCTGTACCTCAGCTCCATTTACCTGCCTTTGCTCCATATCCCATGATACCCTTACCCATCAAATAAATTTATCAATTTAGGATGACCTTCCTTCCTTTCCCGAGCAGTCAACCACTGCACAAGATGAAACATGTGGCCAGCTTTGCTAAAGGTTCAGCCTCAAGACATGTTGCACCTCTGCTCTTGTTTTTTGCGTGCCCAGTTTCACTGTGACAGAATTTGGGGGTAAATGTCTACGATTTAATCTTGCCGACACTGAGCTTCGTGCGATGAGAGCACGCGTTAGTTTGTGGTTCTCGTGATTGTCAGGCACTCTGACCCCCGCCCCCTCCTCCAGGCCCCATTTCCTGACATGTGGAGCTCTGTGTCGGGTGCCTGAAATCGTAGAGTTGACCCCTGAACTTTCAAACCTAAATTTAAGAAAATAATTGCATACAAACCCAAAATTAATGTGGGAGAACAAATTTTAAAAAAGAAAAAGAACTTGCATTTATATAGCGCCTTTCACGACCTCAGGACGCCCGAAAGAGCTTCACGGCCAATGAATTACTTTTGAAGTGTAGTTACTGTTGTAGGAAACGTGGCAGCCAAAATTGTGCACAGCAAGATCCCACAAACAGCAATGTGATAATGACCAGATAATCTGTGTTTTAGGTGTTGGTTGAGGGATAAATATTGACCAGGAAACCGGGGAGAACTCTCCTGCTCTTCTTCGAATAATACACCTGAGAGGGCAGACAAGGCCCTCAGTTTAACGTCTCATCCAAAAGACGGCATCTCCGACAGTACTGCACCGGAGAGCCAACCTAGATTATGTGCTAAAGTCTCTGGAGTGGGACTTGAGCCCACAACCTTCTGACTCAGAGGCAAGAGTGTTACCAACTGAGGCATGGCTGACACTAAATTAACGAGCAAACAAATTCTGATAAAAAGCACGGTTGGGGTGGAGGGAGATTGAACCACTGATCTCTGCACATGGTGCACATGTTACACGTGCCTTTGCGAGTGGTGCATTATCTAATGAAATGAACGGTACGTTTACAGATGTGACAGGGTTGGGTTGGCCAGAACGCACAAGTCATTTTACATCTGGAGAAAAAAAGCAGCAAGCTGCAGGGGCTGGAAATCTGAAACATAATGCAGAGAGCCCTGGAAACACTCAGTAGGTCAAGTCAGCGTCTGTGGAGAGAGCGGAGGAGTTAACATTTCAGGTGTCAGACTCACCTTTGTCAGAACTGGAAGAGATTACAGACGCACGGCATTTAAAAAGAAACAGGACAATGGGAAGGGGGAAAAAACACACGGATAAATGCACCCACATCACAAACACCCCCCCACAAACACACCCCCACAAACACACCCCCACATGCACAAACACACCCCCACATGCACAAACACACCCCCACATCACAAACACACCCCCACATGCACAAACACCCCCCCACAAACACACCCCCACAAACACACCCCCACATGCACAAACACACCCCCACGTCACAAACACACCCCACATCACAAACACACCCCCACATCACAAACACACCCCCACATCACAAACACACCCCACATCACAAACACACCCCACATCACAAACACACCCCCACATCACAAACACACCCCCACATCACAAACACACCCCACATCACAAACACACCCCACATCACAAACACACCCCCACATCACAAACACACCCCCACATCACAAACACACCCCCACATCACAAACACAACCCCACATCACAAACACACCCCACATCACAAACACACACCCACATGCACAAACACACACCCACATGCACAAACACACCCCCACATGCACAAACACACCCCCACATCACAAACACCCCCCCACATCACAAACACACACCCACATCACAAACACACCCCACATCACAAACACACACCCACATCACAAACACACCCCCACATCACAAACACACCCCACATCACAAACACATCCCACATCACAAACACACCCCCACATGCACAAACACACCCCCACATCACAAACACACCCCCACATCACAAACACACCCCCACATCACAAACACACCCCCACATGCACAAACACACACCCACATCACAAACACACCCCACATCACAAACACACCCCACATCACAAACACACCCCACATCACAAACACACACCCACATGCACAAACACACCCCCACATCACAAACACACCCCACATCACAAACACCCACCCACATCACAAACACACCCCACATCACAAACACACACCCACATGCACAAACACACCCCCACATCACAAACACACCCCACATCACAAACACACACCCACATCACAAACACACACCCACATGCACAAACACACCCCCACATCACAAACACCCCCCCACATGCACAAACACACACCCACATCACAAACACACCCCACATCACAAACACACCCCCACATGCACAAACACACCCCACATCACAAACACACCCCACATGCACAAACACACCCCCACATCACAAACACCCCCCCACATGCACAAACACACCCCCACATCACAAACACACCCCCACATCACAAACACCCCCCACATCACAAACACACCCCCACATCACAAACACCCCCCCACATGCACAAACACACCCCCACATCACAAACACCCCCCCACATGCACAAACACACCCCCACATCACAAACACACACCCACATCACAAACACACCCCCACATCACAAACACACACCCACATCACAAACACACCCCACATGCACAAACACCCCCCCACATCACAAACACACCCCCACATCACAAACACACCCCACATGCACAAACACACCCCCACATCACAAACACACCCCCACATCACAAACACACCCCCACATGCACAAACACACACCCACATCACAAACACACCCCACATCACAAACACACCCCCACATGCACAAACA
The DNA here is from genome assembly GCF_035084215.1 of Heptranchias perlo. NCBI lineage: Eukaryota > Metazoa > Chordata > Chondrichthyes > Hexanchiformes > Hexanchidae > Heptranchias > Heptranchias perlo. The sequence continues at coordinate 2,872,426 of NC_090349.1, forward strand.
CACCCACATCACAAACACCCCCCCACATCACAAACACACCCCACATGCACAAACACACCCCACATCACAAACACACCCCACATCACAAACACACCCCCACATGCACAAACACACCCCCACATCACAAACACACCCCCACATGCACAAACACACCCCCACATCACAAACACACCCCACATCACAAACACACCCCACATCACAAACACACCCCACATCACAAACACACCCCCACATCACAAACACACCCCCACATGCACAAACACACCCCCACATCACAAACACACCCCACATCACAAACACACCCCACATCACAAACACACCCCACATCACAAACACACCCCCACATCACAAACACACCCCACATCACAAACACACCCCCACATCACAAACACACCCCCACATCACAAACACACCCCACATCACAAACACACCCCCACATCACAAACACACCCCACATCACAAACACACCCCACATCACAAACACACCCCCACATCACAAACACACACCCACATGCACAAACACACCCCACATCACAAACACACCCCCACATGCACAAACACACCCCCACATCACAAACACACCCCACATCACAAACACACACCCACATGCACAAACACACCCCACATCACAAACACACCCCACATGCACAAACACACCCCACATCACAAACACACCCCCACATGCACAAACACACCCCCACATCACAAACACACCCCACATCACAAACACACACCCACATGCACAAACACACCCCCACATCACAAACACACCCCACATCACAAACACACACCCACATGCACAAACACACCCCCACATCACAAACACACCCCCACATGCACAAACACACCCCCACAAACACACCCCCACATCACAAACACACACCCACATGCACAAACACACCCCACATCACAAACACACCCCACATCACAAACACACCCCACATCACAAACACACACCCACATGCACAAACACCCCCCACATCACAAACACCCCCCCACATCACAAACACACCCCACATCACAAACACACACCCACATGCACAAACACACCCCACATCACAAACACACCCCACATGCACAAACACACCCCACATCACAAACACACCCCCACATGCACAAACACACCCCCACATCACAAACACACCCCCACATCACAAACACACCCCCACATCACAAACACACCCCCACATCACAAACACCCCCACATGCACAAACACACCCCCACATGCACAAACACACCCCCACATCACAAACACACCCCACATGCTCATACACACCCCCACATCACAAACACACCCCCACATGCACATACACACCCCACATGCACAAACACACACCCACATCACAAACACACCCCACATGCTCATACACACCCCCACATCACAAACACACCCCCACATGCACAAACACACCCCCACATCACAAACACACCCCACATGCTCATACACACCCCCACATCACAAACACACCCCCACATGCACATACACACCCCACATGCACAAACACACACCCACATCACAAACACACCCCACATCACAAACACACCCCACATCACAAACACACCCCACATCACAAACACACCCCACATGCACAAACACACCCCACATCACAAACACACCCCACATGCACAAACACACCCCACATCACAAACACACCCCACATCACAAACACACCCCACATGCACAAACACACCCCACATCACAAACACACCCCCACATCACAAACACACCCCACATGCACAAACACACCCCCACATCACAAACACACCCCACATGCTCATACACACCCCCACATCACAAACACACCCCCACATGCACATACACACCCCACATGCACAAACACACCCCACATCACAAACACCCCCCCACATGCACATACACACCCCACATGCACAAACACACCCCACATCACAAACACACCCCCACATCACAAACACACCCCACATGCACAAACACACCCCCACATGCACAAACACACCCCCACATCACAAACACACCCCACATGCACAAACACACCCCCACATGCACAAACACACCCCCACATCACAAACACACCCCCACATCACAAACACACCCCCACATGCACAAACACACCCCCACATCACAAACACACCCCCACATGCACAAACACACACACCCATATTCACAAACACACACATACATATCCATATGCACAAACACACACAAACACATCCATTAACACCCACACAAACACACACACACACACCCACATGCACAAACACACACCCACACCCACATGCACAAACGCACACACACAAATACCCACATGCACAAATACACACAAACACACACCCATATGCACAAACACATACATATCCATAAACACACACATACACACACCCACATGCACAAACACACACCCACAAATGCACACACACCCACATGCACAATTACACACAAACACACACACACATGCACAAACACACACTCACACCCACATGCACAAACACACACACTCCCACAAGCACACACACAAACATAAACGCACACACTCAAACACACACACCCACATGCACAAACACATGCACAAACACATGCGCAAACACACACACACGCACAAACACACATACACGCACAAACACACACACAAACACAAACGCAGGAGAAATTCACATCTGATTGGGCCCTGGTTTATCCGTAGTGAGTCTGACTGGATTCTACAAGGTATCCTGACCGAGGGTGATGTGACACTCCTACGCTACACAACCCACTGAGTCGACTTTATATTTCGTTAGTTCTGCGATTACGAAAACACACACATATGGAGGCCTGGACAAGGCCAGAGGGAAGCAGAGCCCTGCTTAAATTCTTGCCCTTCTTATGTTCTGTGATTGCCACTTCAGCCCACTTTGTCATCGTTTCTTGCTTCCTCAGCCCTCCTGAAGATTTTGCATCAAATTTGACTTTCGTTTCTTTTCTTAAAGGAGCTAATGCCATCAGCCAATAAGGAAGAAGTTTCTTCAGTTTCACCTTCCAATGAAACTCTGCCTTGCTCGAAGGTGCACCGTCAGTTACACGGTAAGTAAATCACTACTGGACAATTTGATGGGAATTATGGGTGCTTTGATAGGACAGGCTTTCAAAGAATGACAGTTCTGTGGGCTTGAAAACTGGCTGAAGCTTAAAGCAGCATCAGCATTCCCTCTTTGGTGAACGTATTTCTCAAAGCTCAAATCCCTCTTTAGCACACTTGCAGCCAATCACCTCTGACAGTATCCTTGTGCACCAATCTCCCTCTGCAGAATGGGCCAAGGGCCGTCTTCTTCCTCGTCTGATTGGCTGACCTGCTCCTCCTGCTCCATCTCTTGGTCACAAGGCTGGCCCTCTGTGTACTCATGGATGGTGGGTAGAGCCCCCTGTAGGCTGCAGCGCCTGCGCAGCCCCACCAGCAGAGGCTGGGGCATGGAGCAAATGTCTGCATTGTTTCCGAGGTCGATCCAGGACAGCGCTGGATACTTGTTTGGCTCCTTCATCATCTCAGTCATGTCCTTGAGAATGAGCCTGGTCAGGCGGTTTCCATTCAGCGCTAGGTTGGTGAGTTTCGGAAGGGCTGACAGGAAGGGCAACAGAAGGCGCAGGCCATCATCTGCCAGCTCAGTGAAGCTCAGGTCGATGGAGGTTAGATGGTCTCCATTAAGCTGTAAGTAGTACGCCACACGGTGAATGTCCCTGGTCGAGAGTGACATTCCGGAAAGATCAAGGGAGTCACTAGTGAGTGTCTTCTGCAATGTTGTTTTTAAGCTGGAAAGAAAGATAGATAATAGATTATTTCAGCCACCGTTCCTTGTTATTTCCAACACCCTACTATAAACTTGAACTGCACAGGGATAATAGCCCATCCTCCATCTATAGCATGATCCTTGGACTGCGAGAGCAGTGAGTACCAATTTAAAGGCAGTTGGGTTTTACTGCATCCAAATCTCGCATATTAAGGCCACATTGGTGAGTTGGACAGCAACGAGACACTAGCTACAATGCGGAAATCAGCTGTGTGTTGGAGGAGTCAGGCACAGTCCAATCCCTTTCTCACTAGAGGGCCAGGAATCAGGGGTATTTATTTAAAGGCACACTTGGGCACGTGAACAGGCATACAGTATACCCCCGATTCCTGGGGCTGGTCTGTGTCTGACCCCCGCAATCTTCCAATTGATTCACATTAGACCCCTATTGGGCCAAATTTAGACTTGATCCCCCATGTTAATCAGAATGGATCCAGGCTAGACCAGGTCAGATTGGAACGTTACCCCACAGATTACTACAATCAAGCACTTTGATTGGTAATTTCAATTTCTTCTCCCACTGTTTCAGATTTCCACAGTAAAACTTGTGAAGATGGAAAACACTCTGACACCAATCAGTACAATATCAGTAAAACCAACTATCCTGTTGGGAATGCCAACCAATATCAGGAAAAAACACACTTGAATCAGTTAATCTGCTGACATGTAATTAAATGTATGGCGTTCTAATGGTTACAGTGAGGGGATCCCTTATACTGTAGGTTACAGTGAGGGGATCCCATATACTGTAGGTTACAGTGAGGGGATCCCATATACTGTAGGTTGCAGTGAGAGGATCCCATATACTGTAGGTTACAGCGAGGGGATCCCATATACTGTAGGTTACAGTGAGAGGATCCCATATACTGTAGGTTACAGCGAGGGGATCCCATATACTGTAGGTTACAGTGAGAGGATCCCATATACTGTAGGTTACAGTGAGGGGATCCCATATACTGTAGGTTACAGCGAGGGGATCCCATATACTGTAGGTTACAGCGAGGGGATCCCATATACTGTAGGTTACAGTGAGGGGATCCCATATACTGTAGGTTACAGCGAGGGGATCCCATATACTGTAGGTTACAGCGAGGGGATCCCATATACTGTAGGTTACAGTGAGGGGATCCCATATACTGTAGGTTACAGCGAGGGGATCCCATATACTGTAGGTTACAGTGAGGGGATCCCATATACTGTAGTTATTAAACGTATGGAGCTTTAATGGTCACATAATTACATGACGTAGGAAATTGGGAACAATTATGGGTCAGAACATTGATCTTTCACCCCAGGACATGGTTGAAGTTTTACCCAGATCGACTGAACATAGGAACAGAGGAACATAGGAACGGGAATAGGCCATTCAGCCCCTCGAGCCTGTTCCACCATTCAATTAGATCATGGCTGATCTGTATTTTAACTCCATCTACCCGCCGTGGCTCCATATCCCTGAATCCCCTCACCGAACAAAAATCCAGCAATCTCAGTTTTGAAATTTTCAATTGACCCCCAGCCTCAACAGCTTTTTGGGGAGAGAATTCCAGATTTCCACTAACCTCTGTGTGAAGAATTGCTTCCTGACATCACCCCTGAACGGCATAAGATTTTAAGATTATGACCCCTTGTTCTGGACTCCCCCACCAGAGAAAATAGTTTCTCTCTATCTTCCCTATCAAATCCTTTAATCATCTCAAACACCTCAACTGGATCACACCTTAATGTTCTAAACTCGAGGGAATACAAGCCCAGATTATGCAACCTGTCCTCATAATTTAACCCTTTTAGTCCTGGTATCATTCTGGTGAATCTGCGCTACACCCCGTCCAAGGCCAATATATCCTTCCTGAGGTGTGGTGCCCAGAACTGATCACAGTACTCGAAATGGGTTCTAACTAGAGCTTTAGAAACTGTAACATAACTTCTACCTCTTTGTATTCCAATCCAATGTTCTAGTGGGTGGTGATGACGGAGTGATGTCGTACATCACGTTTTTCATCATTATTGCCATAGCAACACTGGCTGTAAGGAACGCCTGTACACCAGAAGTGCATAACGCTAATACCGCAGGTGTGCTCTGCGTGACTTTCTACGGTTCCCTGTTGGTCTCCGCATTGTGCACATAGCCTGCATCCTGGGCCTCAGCCAGTGCAGCTCGAAGCTGCCCATTAGAATCAGCCCACCCTGGGTACAGATCACCCCCTCCGGTCCCTTTCCTGTAGGAGATGTCTGATCTCCGCTCTCAACACAACAGCATCAGAACAGGAGGAGGCCATCCAGCACCTCGGGCCTGCTCCGCCATCCAATTAGATCATGGCTGATCTGTACCTCAACTCCATTTACCTGCCTTTGTCCGTATCCTTTGATACCCTTACCTAATAAAAATCTATCGATCTCAGTCTTTAAAATTTCAGTGGCAGTGCCAACACCTCAGATTGCTGCATGACCCTTCCCCAAATCGCGCACTGCTGCTCCATCAATCTCCAAACCACTTGGTGTGACCTGCAGGTACTAGGAGCTGGTGGTAGCAGTCAGAACAAAGAAACCAATTCTGCATAAGTGCCTGTCTCTGCACACTGAGTTCTGGCTGTTGGCACCCAATAATGGGGGTGATGCAAATGTTGGCGGTTCCACATCAGTACACAGCACTGCCCTCTCAGAGAGGCGGTCTTACACATTCACAACCTGCACAGGTACCTCAGTAAACCAGTCAGTCCCACACAGAAGGCCAGATCAAGCTGTGTGTAGCAATCCCTGCTACCTGCTGCGGTTGCTTCCTCAGTAGTACGTTCACTAACCTGATGCCCAGTTGGAAACACGAGGGCTGAGATTGGCTATCTTCTGATAAAGGTGAGAAACTGAAAATTCTTCAACTTAAAACAATTAATTTTTGTAATTCTGCCTAATGATTTAAAAAAGTGAAATCAGGCAGTGGTGACAGGATAAAACACAGGCTGGGGTGTGATACACAGGATAATACACAGGCTGGAGTGTGATACACAGGATAATACACAAGCTGGAGTGTTACACACAGAATGTTTGGACCAAGGCTGTAATGAGGTCTGGAGCCGAGTGGTCCTGGCAGAACCCAAACTGAGCATCGGTGAGCAGGTTATTGGTGAGTAAGTGCCACTTGATAGCACTGTCGACGACACCTTCCATCACTTTGCTGATGATCAAGAGTAGACTGATGGGGTGGTAATTGGCCGGATTGGATTTGTCCTGCTTTTTGTGGACAGGACATACCTGGGCAATTTTCTACATTGTTGGGTAGATGCCAGTGTTGTAGCTGTACTGGAACAGCTTGGCTAGAGGCGCAGCTAGTTCTGGAGCACAAGTCTTCAGCACAACAGCCGGGATGTTATCGGGGTCCATAGCCTTTGCTGTATCCAGTGCACTCAGCCGTTTCTTGATATCATGTGGAGTGAATTGAATTGGCAGAAGACTGGTTTCTGTGATGGTGGGGATATCGGGAGGAGGCAGAGATGGATCATCCACTCGGCACTTCTGGCTGAAGATGGTTGCAAACGCTTCAGCCTTGTCTTTTGCACTCAGGTTCTGGACTCTGCCATCATTGAGGATGGGGATGTTTACAGAGCCTCCTCCTCCCGTTAGTTGTTTAATTGTCCACCCTAATTCACAACTGGATGTGGCAGGACTGCAGAGCTGTGATCTGATCCGTTGGTTGTGGAATCGCTTAGCTCTGTCTATAGCATGTTGCTTCTGCTGTTTAGCATGCATGTAGTCCTGAGTTGTAGCTTCACCAGGTTGGCACCTCATTTTTCGGTACGCCTGGTGCTGCTCCTGGCATGCTCTTCTACACTCCTCATTGAACCAGGGTTGATCCCCTGGCTTGTTGGTAATGGTAGAGTGAGGAATATGCCGGGTCATGAGGTTACAGATTTTGCTGGAATACAATTCTGCTGCTGCTGATGGCCCACAGCGCCTCATGGATGCCCAGTTTTGAGCTGCCAGATCTGTTCTGAATCTATCCCATTCAGTACGGTGATAGTGCAACACAACACGTTGGATGGTGTCCTCAGTGCGAAAACGGGACTTCATCTCCACGAGGACTGTGCGGTGGTCACTCCTACCAATACTGTTATGGACAGATGCATTTGCGAGAGGTAGATTGGTGAGGATGAGGTCAAGTAAGTTTTTCCCTCGTGTTGGTTCGCTCACCACCTGCCGCAGGCCCAGTCTGGCAGCTATGTCCTGGAGTGTGATACATTGGATAACACACAGGCTGGAGTGTGATACACAGGATAATACACAGGCTGGAGTGTGATGCACAGGATAACACACAGGCTGGAGAGTAATACTCAGGATAAAACACAGGCTGGAATGTGATACACAGGATAACACACAGGCTGGATTGTGATACAGAGGGTAATACACATGTTGGAGTGTGATACACAGGATAAAACACAGGCTAGTGTGTGATACACAGTATAAAACACAGGCTGGAGAGTGATACACATGATAGTACACAGGCTGGGGTGTGATACACAGGATAGTACACAGGCTGGAGTGTGATACACAGGATAATACACAGGCTGGAGTGTGATACACAGGATAATGCACAGGCTGGAGAGTGATACACAGGATAGAATACACAGGCTGGAATGTGATCCACAGGATAATACACAGGCTGGAGCGTGATACACAGGATAATACACAGGCTGGAGAGTGATACACAGGATAATACACAGGCTAGAATGTGATACACAGCATAATACACAGGCTGGAGAGTGATACACAGGATAATACACAGGCTGGAGTGTGATACAGAGGATAGTACACAGGCTGGAGAGTGATACACAGGATAATACACAGGCTGGAATGTGATACACAGGATAATGCACAGGCTGGAGAGTGATACACAGGATAGAATACACAGGCTGGAATGTGATGCACAGGATAATACACAGGCTGGAGAGTGATACACAGGATAATACACAGGCTGGAATGTGATACACAGGATAAACACAGGCTGGAGAGTGTTACACAGGATAATACACAGGCTGGAATGTGATACACAGGATAAACACAGGCTGGAGAGTGTTACACAGGATAATACACAGGCTGGAGTGTGATACATAGGATAATACAAAGGCTGGAGAGTGATACACAGGATAATAGACAGGCTTGAGTGTGATACACAGGACAATACACAGTCTGGAGAGTGATACACAGGATAATACACAGGCTGGAATGTGATACACAGGATAAACACAGGCTGAAGAGTGTTACACAGGATAATACACAGGCTGGAATGTGATACACAGGATAATACACAGGTTGGAGAGTGATACACAGGATAATACACAGGCTGGAGTGTGATACACAGGATAATACACTGGCTGGAGAGTGATACACAGGATAAACACAGGCTGGAGAGTGATACACAGGATAATACAAAGGTTGCAGTGTGTTACACAGGTTAATACACAGGCTGGAATGTGATACACAGGATAATGCACAGGCTGGAGAGTGATACACAGGATAGAATACACAGGCTGGAATGTGATGCACAGGATAATACACAGGCTGGAGTGTGATACACAGGATAATACACAGGCTGGAGCATGATACACAGGATAATACACAGGCTGGAGAGTGATACACAGGATAATACACAGGCTAGAATGTGATACACAGGGTAATACACAGGCTGGAGAGTGATACACAGGATAATACACAGGCTGGAGTGTGATACACAGGATAATACACAGGCTGGAGAGTGATACACAGGATAATACACAGGCTGGAGAGTGATAAACAGGATAATACACAGGCCGGAATCTGATACACAGGATAATACACAGGCTGGAGTGTGATACATAGGATAATACACAAGCTGGAGAGATACACAGGATAATAGACAGGCTTGAGTGTGATACACAGGACAATACACAGTCTGGAGAGTGATACACAGGATAATACACAGGCTGGAGAGTGATACACAGGATAATACACAGGCTGGAGTGTGATACACAGGATAATACACAGGCTGGAGAGTGATACACAGGATAATACACAGGCTGGAGTGTGATACACAGGATAATACACAGGCTGGAGAGTGATACACAGGATAATACACAGGCTGGAATGTGATACACAGGATAATACACAGGCTGGAGAGTGATACACAGGATAATACACAGGCTGGAATGTGATACACAGGATAAACACAGGCTGGAGAGTGTTACACAGGATAATACACAGGCTGGAATGTGATACACAGGATAATACACTGGCTAGAGAGTGATACATAGGATAATACACAGGCTGGAGAGTGATACACAGGATAATACACAGGCTGGAGAGTGATACACAGGATAATACACAGGTTGGAATGTGATACACAGGATAATACACAGGCTGGAGAGTGATACACAGGATAAACACAGGCTGGAGAGTGTTACACAGGATAATACACAGGCTGGAATGTGATACACAGGATAATACACAGGCTGGAGAGTGATACACAGGATAATATGCAGGCTGGAGAGTGATACACAGGATAATACATAGGCTGGAGAGTGATATACAGGAGAAACACAGGCTGGAGAGTGATACACAGGATAATACACAGGCTGGAATGTGATACACAGGATAATGCACAGGCTGGAGAGTGATACACAGGATAATATGCAGGCTGGAATGTGATACACAGGATAATACACAGGCTGGAGAGTGATATACAGGAGAAACACAGGCTGGAGAGTGATACACAGGATAATACACAGGCTGGAATGTGATACACATGATAATGCACAGGCTGGAGTGTGATACACAGGATAATACACAGGCTGAAGTGCGATACACAGGATAATACACAGGCTGAAGTGCGATATGTATATTCTGTCGGTTCGTGACGGGATGCCATATTCAGTGGGTTAGTAAGTTGATCCTATATACTGTAGGTGATTGTGAAACTGGTTAACTCTACCCTTCCGTTTCACCCCTGGAAAACACGCGCAAATTTATCCCCCAGTCCCTTTAACTTGCTGACTGAAATTCTCGGGAGTCGACAGATGTGCAGTCCTCTCCCACAGGCCTCAGTCTGCACTTGCATGATTTGCTCCAACAGCTCACTGACCCCGCTCAGGCTACTGAACAATAAGGCACCAAGGCTGCAGACAGATCCTGCAGACGGCCGACAATACTCCACATGCTGCCACAAAAATCCAATTACAGAACCATCACAAACGCGTTAAAGGGTCATCGAGAAGCCACATTCCTTTCACTTCACTTGTCTCTTAAATCTCAGAAAATCAGCCTCCCCCATTAACACAAGGTCCGTGGAGCTTCTCTGCCCCTCCCGGCCTGTCCTAAGACTCTCCATGCTGGGCACAGGTGCTTTCACACAGCTGGATGAGTTTCTGATATTAGTTGCTCCCCACCCCATTTTTATGATATTTTAATTTGTCTCCTGCTGGGCCTCCCCACACCACGTATTTAGGATCATAGGAATTGCTGGACGAGTAAAGACCAAGGTCCATCTAGTTCACCCTCTACCACCCTGATAGTTGCCTGATACAACAGTAATGGGAGCGTTGACCAATCAGAGCAATAAATCGCTGTCAGTTGGTCGACAACAGACCCTGACATGAAGTAAGAAAACCCCAGTGGTGGTACGTTGGAACTACTGTATACACTGGGACCACTGTATACACTGGGGCTACTGTTTACACTGGGGCTACTGTATAATCTGGGACCACTGTATACACTGGGACCACTGTTTACACTGGGACCACTGTATAATCTGGGACCACTTTATACACTGGGACTGCTGTTGTACACTGGGACTATGTAATACTCAGGGACCACTGTATACACTGTGACCACTATATACTCTCGGACCACTGTATAATCTGGGACCACTTTATACACTGGGACTACTGTGTACTCTGGGACCACTGTATACTTTAGGACCACTGTATACACTAGGACTACTGTATACTCTGGGACCGCTGTATACACTGGGATTACTGTATACACTGGGACTACTGTATACTCAGGGACTACTGTATACACTGGGGCTGCAGTATACTCTGGACTACTGTACACACTGGGACTACTGTATACTCTGGGACCACTGTATACACTGGAACTATATACTCTGGGACCACTGTATACACAGGAACCACTGTATACATGGGGTTTACTGTATACTCTGGGACTACTGTATATAGTGGGACCACTGTATACATGGGGATTACTGTATACTCGGGGCTACTGTATACTCTGGGACTACTGTAAACCATGATTTGATTGTATAATCTGGGATCAAATTCCTGCTCATCCAGTACTGGATGTTGAACAAGCGGTGTGTCAAGTCAGAGGCAGTGGAGAGGTCGAGGGAAGTGGTGGTGAGGTAGAGTTGGGTGTCGTCAGCGTACATGTGGAATATTACGTCATGTTTTTGGATGATGTCGCTGAGGGGCAGCATGTAGATGAGAAATAGGAGGGGGCCAAGGACAGATCATTGGGGGACTCCAGAGATAACGCTGCGGGAGCGGGAAAAGAAGCCATTGCAGGTGATTCTCTGGGTACGACTGGATAGATAAGAATGGAACCAAGCGAGGGCAGTCCCACCCAGCTGGATGATGGAGGAGAGGTGTTGGAGGAGGATGGTGTGGTCAACCATGTCAAAGGCTACAAACAGTTCGAGAAGGATGAGGAGGGAGAGTTTACCACGGTCACATAGGATGTAATTTGTGACATTGAGAAGAGCCATTTCAGTGCTGTGGCAGGGGCAGAAACCTGATTGGAGGGATTCAAACATGGAGTTGCGGGAAGGATGGATCTGGGAGGCGACAAAGCGTTCAAGGATTTTAGAGAGGAAAGGAAGGTTGGAGATGGGGCAGTAATTTGTAAGGACATTGTCAATGCACTGGGACAATGTATATTCTGCGACCAATGCATATCCTTATACACTGGGACTAATGTATACCCCTGGGACAATGAATATTCTGGGACCAAAGTATACCCTCTTACTAATGTATACACTGGGACCAATGTATACCCTGGGACTAATGTATACACTGGGACAATGAATATTCTGGGACCAAAGTATACCCTCTTACTAATGTATACACTGGGACCAATGTATACCCTGGGACTAATGTATACCCCTGGGACAATGAATATTCTGGGACCAAAGTATACCCTCTTACTAATGTATACACTGGGACCAATGTATACCCCGGACTAATGTATGCACTGGGATTAATGTATACTCTGAGACAAATGTATACACTGGGACCAATGTGTACCCCAGTACTAATGTATACACTGGGATCAAAGTATACCTGGGACTAATGTAGGCCCTGGGACTAATATATACACTGAGACCAATATATACCCTGGGACGAACGTATACCCTGGGACTAATGTACACATTGGGACCAATGAATACCCTGTGATCAATGTCTACCCTGTATTCCCTGGGACTAATGTATACACTGGGATTAATGTATACCCTGGGACCAATGTATATCTGGGACTAATCTATACACTGTGACCTGTGGGAGTGAGACAGTCACTGGAACAGTAGTGAGAGTGAGTCAGTCACTGAAATAGTAGTGAGAGTGAGTCATTCACTGGAACAGTAGTGAGAGTGAGTCATTCACGGGAACAGTAGTGAGAGTGAGTCATTCACGGGAACAGTAGTGAGAGTGAGTCATTCACTGGAACAGTGGTGAGAGTGAGTCAGTCACTGGAACAGTAGTGAGAGTGAGACAGTCACTGGAACAGTAGTGAGAGTGAGACATTCACTGGAACAGTAGTGAGAGTGAGACAGTCACTGGAACAGTAGTGAGAGTGAGACAGTCACTGGAACAGTGGTGAGAGTGAGACAGTCACTGGAACTGTAGTGAGAGTGAGTCATTCACTGGAACAGCAGTGAGAGCGAGGCAGTCACTGGAACAGTAGTGAGTGAGACAATCATTGGAGCTATCATGAGAGTGAGACATTCACTGGAACCGTAGTGAGAGTGAGACAATCACTGGAACAGTAGTGAGTGTGAGACAGTCACTGGAACAGTAGTGACAGAGAGACAGTCACAAGAGCAGTAGTGAGAGTGAGACAGTCACTGGAACAGTAGTGAGATTTAGACAATCACTGGAACAGTCCTGAGAGTGAGACAGTCACTGGACCATTGTGAGAGTGAGACTATCACTGGAACAGTAGTGAAAGTGAGATAATCAATGGAGCAGTAGAGAGAATGAGACAATCACTGCAACAGCAGTGAGAGTAAAAAGTCACTGGAACAGTAGTGAGAGTGAGACAGTCACTGGAACAGTAGTGAGAGTGAGACCGTCACTGGAACAGTAGTGAGAGTGAGACAATCACTGGAACAGTAGTGAGAGTGAGACCGTCACTGGAACAGTAGTGAGAGTGAGACATTCACTGGAACAGTAGTGAGAGTGAGACAATCACTGGAACAGTAGTGAGAGTGAGACAGTCACTGGAACAGTAGTGAGAGTGAGACCGTCACTGGAACAGTAGTGAGAGTGAGACATTCACTGGAACAGTAGTGAGAGTGAGACCGTCACTGGAACAGTAGTGAGAATGAGACAATCATTAGAGCTACAGTGAGAGTGGGACTATCAGTGGAATAGTGGTGAGTGAGACAATCACTAGAACAGTAGTGAGAGTGAGACAGTCACTGGAACAGTAGTGAGAGTGAGACAGTCACTGGAACAGTAGTGAGCGTGAGACAATCACTGGAACAGTAGTGAGCGTGAGACAGTCACTGGTTCACCACTTTCTCTACATCTACCCTATCGACCCCGTTCATGATTTTAAAGACCATTATTAGATCACCCCACAGCCTTCGCTTTTCTAGAGAAAAAAGCCCCAGCCTATTCAGTCTTTCCTGATAGTTCTAACCTCTCAGTTCTGGTATCATCCTTGTAAATCTGTTTTGCAACTTCTCCAGTGCTTCTATATTATTTTTGTAAATTGGATACTCGAACTGTGCCCAGTACTCCAAGTGTGGGCTAACCAACAACAACAACAACAACAACATGCATTGATATAGCGCCTTTAGCGTCATAAAACGTCCCAAGGCGCTTCACAGGAGCGATTTTCAAACAAAATGCGACACCAAGCCACATAAGAAGATATTAGGACAGATGACCAAAAGCTTGGTCAAAGAGGTAGGATTTAAGAGGAGGGAGAGGTAGAGAGACGGAGAGGTTTAGGGAGGGAGCTTAGGGCCTAGGCAGCTGAAGGCACGGCCGCCAATGGGTGGAGTGATTAAAATCGGGGATGCGGAAGTGGCCAGAATTGGAGGAGCGCAGAGATCTCGGAATGTTGGAGGTTACAGAGATAGGGAGGGGCGAGGCCATGGAGGAATTTGAAAACAAGGATAAGAATTTTAAAATCGAGGCGTCCCCATACCGGTGTAGGTCAGCGAGCACAGGGGTGATGACCACGGTTCTATACCTTGTGCAGAAATCTCATCTTGTACTCTTCTTGCCCATGGTATTTTAAATGGAGTTGGGAATCTGCGATAAAAATTGGCAGATTTCACTTTGTCCTTTTTAAAATGGTGAATGAGGGGGTCGATGGGAATGTACTGTACCTGCCCTCAATCCCCTTCATGCCAGGAGCTAAGCTGGGGATGGGGGGACAGGGATGCGAAAACGTCATCACGCAATCCCCGTCAGCTGGAAGAAAAACCAACCATCAGAGATAAGGCAGCATGTCCCGGCATGCTGTTTACAGGTGTGTGTGGAGCTGCTGCAGACTGGATCACGGATTCCAACACTTTAACTTACGGTGCCGCAGGTGGTTCTGCTCTTTTCCGCCTCGCTCCTTCAGGTCACCTTCCACCTGCACCTCTCTGCCGTCGGTTTGTGCCACCATTGCTGTAGAAACTGCTGCCTTTCCTCCCCCTGAGCCCAATCAGTAGAAACCTGCCTACGAAACTGCTCTGGTGGGTCCCACACTCCCTTTCGATGGATGCACCCCAGCGTGCTGGCACCACATCCAACGCGGGAGGGTGGGGGCTGCGGCCTGTGCAATCAGGTGGCATCGAGACCGAGTGAGGAGCTGGCACAAGCAGGTGCAATACCAGGGGCAGGGGGCCCCTGTGTGTCCGTACCTCGGACTGTGCACTGAGGCATTACCTACGCAGTGAAACTCCTAGAACATATGGCCCAGATGTTCCTCCTCCACTTCCACCGAAGCATTAGTCAAAGTCCCACTGGATGCTGCTAATATGAATTTTAATCAGCCACTTTATTTAACAGCCACTTTAATGGCATTCCATACAGTTAGGACTTAAAGGAGCTACGCCATCTTGCATAATAAACAACCTCTCCCACACAAATCTGTTGGCTTGTGGCAAATGAAATGTAATTACTTTACTTCCACGAAAAGGGCAGGCCAACCCTGATGAATTTAAAGGTACACACCGTGCAATAGTGAGGCCACAGTTAGGGCACTGTGTGCAATTTTAGGTGCCTGATTAGAGGAAGGGCATTAAAGCCATAGAGTGTGTGCAGCGTAGATTCACCAGGATGATACCAGGGATGGAAACTATAGTTATGAGGAGAGACTTGAGATACTGGGACTATTCCCACTGGACCAGAGAAGATGATTAGGAGATGCTTTTAACATTACGAAGGGTTTTGATAAGGTAATAAGGAAAGGCTACTTCCTCTGCTTGGAGAGTCAGTGTCTGCAATGCACCTTTAAGGGATCTACAGCCAGAACTGGCGGAAGCTGCTCCATGTTTAACATAGAGGGTTAGAGATTACTGCTGATAATAGTAGGTGAGCATTTGGCATATTGTATTACACTCACTTGCCCACTGTATTACAGAGGCATTAACCTCCATGAGCACCTCCATTAAAACTGCAGGCAGGGAATGTCACGCGTGTGTAATACGGGTCCATCTTCTAATATGGGCAACAGGAATCTATAATCAATAATGCTCTGGTGCAGCGAATTTATGGAGAATGCTTCTGAATGGAGGCTGCTGTACCTGTAATGCCAGTGGATGTGCAATGTACGGGGGGAGGGAAGAAGTGAATGGATGGGGGTGAGGTGCGTTGGTGGCAGTGATTCACATGACAGAATTGTTGTCTGGGGTCTGTCACTTTAAGCAGTGTTTAATGTGTGTAAAATAATGGGGACCTGTCTCTCTAAGCAGTGTTTAATGTGTGTAAAATACTGGGGCCCTGTCACGTTAAGCAGTGTTTAATGTGTAAAATACTAGGGCCTGTCTCTTTAAGCAGTGTTTAACGTGTGAAATATTGGGTCCTGTGTCTTTATGCTGTGTGTAATGTGAGAAAAACTTTGGCGTGTCTCTTTAAGCATGCGTTTAATGTGTGAAACACTGAGGTCTGTCTCTTTAAGCAGTGTTTTATGTGTGAAATACTGGGGCCTGTCTCTTTAAGCAGTGTTTAATGTGTGAATTATTGGGCCCTGTCCCTTTAAGCAGTGTTTAATGTGTAAAAAACACTGTGGTTTGTCGCTTTAAGCAGTGTTTAATGTGTGTAAAATACTGGGGCCTGTCTCTTTAAGCAGTGTTTAATGTGTAAAAAATACTGTGGTTTGTCTCTTTAAGCAGTGTTTAATGTGTGTAAAATACTGGGGCCTTTCTCTTTAACTAGTATTTAATGTATGTGAAATATTGTGCCCATTCTCTTTAAGTAGTTTTAGTTTGTGTAAAATATCAGTGCCCTGTCTCTAGAAACAGTGTTTAATGTGTGTGAAATACTACCACATGTTTCTTCATGCATTGTTTAACATGTGTAAAATACTGGGGCCTGTCTCTATAAACAGTGTTTAATGTGCGTGAAATCCTGGGCCTGTCTCCTTATGCAGTGTTTAGAGTGTGTGTTAGAGAGAGCCAACATGGATTTATAATAGGTAGATCATGTCTAATGAACTTAATGGAATTTTTTGAGGATGTAACTAAAGTAGTAGACAGGGGAATATCTATGGATGTAGTTTATATGGACTTCCAGAAGGCATTCGATAAGGTTCCACATTAGAGACTGTTAGCTAAAATGAAAGATAATAGAATTGAGCTCATAAGCAGTGTTTAACTTTGTGACATACTGGGGCCTGTCTCTTTAAGCAGTGTTTAATGTGTGTGAAATACTGGGGCCTGTGTCTTTCAGCAATGTTTAATGTGTGTAAAATACTGGGGCCTGTCCCTTTAAGCATGTTTAATGTGTGTGAAATACAGGGGCCTGTGTCTTTAAGCAGTATTTAGTGTGAGTAAAATACTGGGGCCTGTCCGTACGTGACATTCTAGGGCCTGTGACTTTAAGCAGGGTTTAACGTGTGTAAAATACTGAGTCCTCTGGCATTAAGCAGGGTTTAATGTGTGTAAAATACTGATGCCTGTCCCTTTAAGCAGTTTTGAATATGTGTAAAATACTGAGGCCTGTCCCTTTAAGCAGTGTTTAATGTGTGTAAAATACTGGGGCCGGTCCCTTTAAGCAGTGTTTAATGTGTGTAAAATACTGGGGCCCTGTCACTGCAAGCAGTATTTAGCGTGTGAAATACTGGGGCTTTTCTTATTAAGCTGTGTTTAATGTGTCTGAAATACTGCGGCCTGATTTTTTAAGCAGTGCTTGATGTGTGGAAAATAATGTGGCCTGTCTCTTTAAGCAGCGTTTAATGTGTGTGAAATACTGGGCCTGTCTCTTTAAGCAGTGCTTAATTTGTGTAAAATATTAAGGCCTATCTCTTTAAGCAGTGTTTAATGTGTGTGTGAAATACTGGGGCCTATCTCTTTAAGCAGCGTTTAATGTGTGTAACATAATGGGGACCTGTGTCTTTAAGCAGTGTTGAATGTGTGTAAAAAACTGGGACCCTGTCACTTTAAGCATGTGTTTAATGTGTGAAACACTGGGGCCTTTCTCTTTATGCAGTGATTAATGTGTGAAATATTGGGGCCTTTCTCTTTATGCTGTGTTTAATGTGTGAAAAACTTTGGCCTGTCTCTTTAAGCAGTATACTGGAGCTTTTCTTTTTAAGCAGCATTAAATATGTGTGAAATACTGGGGCCTTTCTTTTTAAGCAATGTTTAATGCGAGTAAAATACTGTGGCCTGTCTCTTTAAGCAATGATTAATCTGCGTAAAATACTAGGAACTGTCTCTTTAAACAGTGTTTAATGTGTGTGTGAAATGCTGGGGCCTGTATCTTTAAGCAGTGTTTAATGTGTTAAAAAACTGTGGTTTGCCTCTTTAAGCAGTGTTTAGTGTGTAAAATACTGGGGCCTGTCCCATTAAGCAGTGTTTAATGTGTACAAAATACAGTGGTTTGTCTCTTTAAGCAGTGTTTAATGTGTGTGAAGTACTGTGGTCTGTTCCTTTAAGCAGTGTTTAATGTGTGTAAAATACTGGGGCCTGTCTCTTTAAGCAGTGTTTAATGTGTGTAAAATACTGGAGCCTGTCTCTTTAAGCAGTGTTTAATATGTGTAAAATACTGGGGCCTGTCTCTTTAACTAGTGATTAATGTGTGTGAAATATTGTGCCCAGTCTCTTTAAGTAGTTTTAGTTTGTGTAAAATATCAATACCCTGTCTCTATAAACAGTGTTTAATGTGTGTGAAATACTACCACATGTTTCTTCATGCATTGTTTAACATGTGTGAAATACTGGGGCCTGTCTCTATAAACAGTGTTTAATGTGCATGAAATCCTGGGCCTGTCTCTTTATGCAGTGTTTAGAGTGTGTGTTAGAGAGAGCCAACATGGATTTATAATGGGTAGGTCATGTCTAATGGAGTTTTTTGAGGACATAACTAAAGTAGTATACAGGGGAATGTCTATGGATGTAGTTTATTTGGACTTCCAGAAGGCATTCAATAAGGTTCCACATAGAGACTGTTAGCTAAAATTAAAGATCATAGAATTGAGCTCATAAGCAGTGTTTAACTTTGTGAAATACTGGGCCTGTCTCTTTAAGTAGTGTTTAAAGTCTGTAAAATATTGGGGCCTGTCCCTTTAAGCAGTGTTTAATGTGTGAAATACTTGGGGGCTGTCTCTTTAAGCAGTTGTAAACAATTTTACAACACCAAGTTATAGTCCAGCAATTTTATTTTAAATTCACAAGCTTTCGGAGGCTACCTCCTTCCTCAGGTGAACGATGTGGAAGGAGGAAGGAGGTAACCTCCGAAAGCTTGTGAATTTAAAATAAAATTGCTGGACTATAACTTGGTGTTGTAAAATTGTTTACAATTGTCAACCCCAGTCCATCACCGGCATCGCCACATCTTTAAGCAGTGTTTAATGTGTATGAAATATTCTGGCCTGTCTCTTTAAGCAGTGTTTAATGTGTGTGAAATACTAACGCCTGTCTCTTTAAGCAGTGTTTAATATGTGTGAAACACTATCGCCAGTCTCTTTAAGCAGTGTTTAATGTGTGTGAAACACTATCGCCTGTTTCTTTAAGCAGTGTTTAATGTGTGTGAAATACTAACGCCTGTCTCTTTAAGCAGTGTTTAATATGTGTGAAACACTATCGCCAGTCTCTTTAAGCAGTGTTTAATGTGTGTGAAACACTATCGCCTGTTTCTTTAAGCAGTGTTTAATATGTGTGAAATACTATGGCCTGCCTCTTTAAGCAGGAGCTCTCAGCATTTTGCAGTAGACATTCTGAGCCTTTTTGCTAGTGTCACTTCACTGCTGCGATCAATGTTTTATGACGTTGCTCCCCGTCCATTAATCAGTCCCCTGCTGTCTGCTCCAGTTCATCCCAGAGTGTGCTTAAAATACCCGACGGAATCATGAGTTTGCCAGCGAGGGAGATCTGAAGTGGCTCCATATTTTAAAGCTCCACAGCTCTGGCCATCCCTGCTAATTTCAGCTGGTGGAATGGGTTTGTTGAGATTGGTTGTGAGGGGGGAGATAAACTAAGAGAGAGAGAGACTGCCACAGTCAGAGGGCACTGATGGTCTTTGTGGTTCAACAACATTCACAGCCCCAGCTCTAGCAATGCTCCGGATTCTGATTCTTTTCCTTTTTTATACATTTTGCTGACTTTTTTGTGCGTATTTGGGTGAGTGATGTCAACAGTAGGGAATAGAATACTTCCCATCAGTCTCGTGCAATGGACAGTCATCAGGCCCTGCAGATCAGGAAGGTACCAGATCCAAACCTGGTAACTGCTTACTGAGATCATCTCAGCCAGGAAGGAGCTGGACCTCTACAACTGGTATCAGCAGTCCCTGGGCTAGGGGGAGGACGGATATCACCCAGAGTACCAACTCCTGATCACCATCCAGTGGCCACTGCTGTAACATGTGTGAATGAAAACATTGACTTTGTGCGATAGTGTAAAACGAATGACAGGGTCGGCAGCCCGTCTTACACCTCTCCCCAAGTTTTATTTACATTCAGTCAAGATCTACCCCACTGAGTGAGGACAGGTGCAGGCTCAGCTGTGATGCCCACCATAGTCAAATAGGATATCGAAACTCACTATCCGATAAAGAATGGTCACCTGAGTGAGATACCGGAAGACCCATATCTGTGGCATGATATCCGAAGAAGAAGAGAGTCCTTTCAGTAGATGAGGGGAGAAGTTGTGAGGAGGATGTATTTCTGATCGTGTCACGGAGGCTCGGTGCACGACACGCCCAATTGTGTCATGCACAATTCATCGTGTCACGCACAATTCAACGTGTCAAGTGATGGTGGATTTTAATTTCCTCGCGAGCTGATTTCTGATTTCAGCCGAGGTGCTGAGTGGAAACTGAATGTTTCCACATCATCCCGAGAGAAAGCGAGGGAGAGGGAGAGAGAGAGAGAGATAGGGAAAGGAAGGGAGAGAGGGAGGGGGGGAGAGAGATAAGGAAGGGGAGGGAGAGAGGGAGGGGGGAGAGAGAGAGAGAGACAGGGAGAGAGAGAGAGGGGGAGAGAGAGAGAGTGGGAGAGAGAGGGGAGAGAGAGAGAGTGCGGGGGGGAGAGAGAGAGATATAGGGAAGAGGTGGGAGAGAGAGAGAGATGGAGAGAGAGAGTGGGAGAGAGAGGGGAGAGAGAGAGAGTGGGGGGGGGAGAGAGAGAGATATAGGGAAGAGGTGGGAGAGAGAGAGAGATGGAGAGAGAGAGAGTGGGAGAGAGAGGGGAGAGAGAGAGAGTGGGGGGGAGAGAGAGAGATTTAGGGAAGAGGTGGGAGAGAGAGAGAGATGGAGAGAGAGAGACAGGGAGAGAGAGTGGGAGAGAAAGAGAGAGAGAGATAAGGAAGGGGAGGGAGAGAGGGAGGGGGAAGAAAAAGAGAGAGACAGGGAGAGAGAGAGTGGGGGAAGAGAGAGAGAGTGAGTGGGAAGGGGAGGGAGAGGGAGAGAGAGAGAGGGAAGGGGAGGGAGAGGGAGAGAGAGAGAGGGAAGGGGAGGGAGAGGGAGAGAGAGAGAGGGAAGGGGAGGGAGAGGGAGAGAGAGAGGGAAGGGGAGGGAGAGGGAGAGAGAGATAGGGAGAGAGTGAGGGAGAGGGGAGAGACAGAGGGAATGAGTGCAACCAAGAGCTTCCTGAGGAATGTGTGGCCACTCCAGGTGGAATAGTCCCCTCCTCCCCCAGGACAGAGAGTCCTACCTACCAGGAAAAAACAGTGCCGCTTTAGGAAGGAGAGTCTCCCCTCAGCAAGGAAGCGCTTCCCAGGATAGTGGAGCCCCCTCCCCCCAGGAGAGAGAGTGCCCGGTGGAGGCCCCCCAGGAGAGAGAGCGCCCAGTGGGCCCCCCCCAGGAGAAAGAGTGCCCAGTGGGGCCCCCCCCAGGAGAGAGAGTGCCCAGTGGGGCCCCTAGAGGCGAGAGAGTGCCCAGTGGGGGCCCCTCCAGGAGAGAGAGTGCCCGGTGGGCCCCCCCCAGGAGAGAGAGTGCCCGGTGTTGCCCCCCAGGAGAGAGAGTGCCCAGTGTTGCCCCCCCAGGAGAGAGAGTGCCCAGTGGGCCACCCCCAGGAGAGAGAGTGCCCAGTGGGCCCCCCCCAGGAGGGAGAGTGCCCGGTGGGCCATCCCCAGGAGAGAGAGTGCCCGGTGGGGCCCCCCCCCAGGAGAGAGAGTGCCCGGTGGGGCCCCCCCCCAGGAGAGAGAGTGCCCGGTGTTGCCCCCCCCAGGAGAAAGAGTGCCCAGTGGGGCCCCCCTAGGAGAGAGTGCCCGATGTTGCCCTCCCAGGAGAGGGAGTGCCTGGTGTTGCCCCCCCCAGGAGGGAGAGTGCCTGGTGGGCCATCCCGAGGAGAGGGAGTGCCCGGTGGGCCATCCCCAGGAGAGGGAGTGCCCGGTGGGGCACCCCCCAGGAGAGAGAGTGCCCGGTGGGCCCCCCCCAGGAGAGGGAGTGCCCGGTGTTGCCCCCCCCAGGAGAGAGAGTGCCCGGTGGGGCACCCCCCAGAAGAGAGAGTGCCCGGTGGGCCATCCCCAGGAGAGGGAGTGCCCGGTGGGGCCCCCCCCAGGAGAGAGAGTGTCCGGTGGGCCCCCCCCAGGAGAGGGAGTGCCCGGTGGGCCATCCCCAGGAGAGGGAGTGCCCGGTGGGGCCCCCCCAGGAAAGAGAGTGCCCGGTGGGCTCCCCCCAGGAGAGGGAGTGCCCGGTGTTGCCCCCCCAGGAGAGAGAGTGCCTGGTGTTGCCCCCCAGGAGAGGGAGTGCCCGGTGGGGCCCCCCCATGAGAGAGAGTGCCCAGTGTGCCACCCCCCCACCAGGAGAGAGAGTGCCTGGTGGCCCCCCCCAGGAGAGGGAGTGCCCAGTGGGCCCCCCCCCCAGGAGAGGGAGTGCCCGGTGGGCCCCCCCCCAGGAGAGGGAGTGCCCAGTGGGCCCCCCCCCCCCCAACCAGGAGAGAGAGTGCCCGGTGGGCCCCCCCCAGGAGAGAGAGTGCCCGGTGGGCTCCCCCCAGGAGAGAGAGTGCCTGGTGTTGCCCCCCAGGAGAGGGAGTGCCCGGTGGGGCCCCCCCATGAGAGAGAGTGCCCAGTGGGCCACCCCCCCACCAGGAGAGAGAGTGCCTGGTGGGCCCCCCCCAGGAGAGGGAGTGCCCAGTGGGCCCCCCCTCAACCAGGAGAGAGAGTGCCCGGTGGGCCCCCCCCTCAGGAGAGGGAGTGCCCGGTGGGCCCCCCCCCAGGAGAGGGAGTGCCCAGTGGGCCCTCCCCCAACCAGGAGAGAGAGTGCCCGGTGGGCCCCCCCCAGGAGAGAGAGTGCCCGGTGGGCCCCCCCCCAGGAGAGAGAGTGCCCGGTGGGCCCCCCCCCCCCCAGGAGAGGGTGTGCTGGGTTTCTTTCTCTGTTTTCAGAGTGTAGGGAGAGGAAGGTTGCTGCATAAAATGGATGTTGTGTCAGACTCAATCAATGGATTGTCTGTGGGACGTGGAGTCAGCAGATGGTTTGAATGAAGCAGCTCCAGCCCGCCTGGTGATCGGTGAGGCCAGAAACCTATCCCCTCGGGGTGGGAGATCGCTGCTCGACACCCTGTGGCGATAGGACACTGCACAGACAAACATGATGAGGGACTTGCTGCCCTGCTGATTCTTTTACTCAGCGTTTCTTTCAGCCGTGACTCAGTGGCAGCACTTCTCGCCTCTGAGTCAGAAAATCATGGGTTCAAGTCCCACTCCAGAGACTTGAGCACATAATCCAGGCTGATGCTCCCAGTACAGTAACAGGGGAGTTCTTTCTTTCCTCTTTCCCATGGTGGGGTGTAAATGCTCGTATCAATGGAAGTGCCAGAGATTTGAATTGATGTCT
The DNA here is from genome assembly GCF_035084215.1 of Heptranchias perlo. Classification (NCBI taxonomy): domain Eukaryota; kingdom Metazoa; phylum Chordata; class Chondrichthyes; order Hexanchiformes; family Hexanchidae; genus Heptranchias; species Heptranchias perlo. The sequence continues at coordinate 2,896,921 of NC_090349.1, forward strand.
GGCCCCCAGTCTGTTAAATAGATTTAATAGCTCAGTCACGGCTCTGTAGGAAGTAATCGAAGTCGAACCAAACCCTGCTGCTGAATCCACAACATCCCTTTCTCAGTCATTATTTATCAGTGTCAAAGCCGTGAATGGCTCCTCAGTCTCCCTTAACAGCAAGGGCCCATTCGTGGATCGAGAACAGGAATTAACGGATGTGTCAGGAGAATGATAAAGAAAGACTTGCATTTATATAAGGCCTTTCACGACCGCAGGACGTCCCAAAGCGTTTTACAGCAAGTAAAGTACTTTTGAAATGTAGTCATTGTTGTAATGTAGGAAATGGGGCAGCCATTTTGCACACAGCAAGATCCCACAGGGAGCAATGAGATAATGGTCAGATAATCTGTTTTAGTGATGTTGGTTGAGGGATAAATATTGGCCAGGACACTGGGGAGAACTCCCCTGTTCTTCTTCGAATATTGTAATGGGATCTTTTACATTCACCTGAGAGAGCAGGTGGGATCACAGTTTAACATCTCATCCAAAAGACGGCACCTCTAACAGTGCAGCACTCCCTCGGTACTGCACTGGAGTATCAGCCTGGATTATGCGCTCAAGTGTTTGGAGTAGGACTTGAACCATTAACTTTCTGACTCAGAGGACAGAGTGCTACCCACTGAACCACAGCTGACACTCTCTGAATCAGCTCCCAGACGGGGCTGAAGTTGTGGCTCTCATTGCATTCAATAGAACTGCTCCAAGGCTCTCCTTGGCCAGCTGTGTTCAGGAAAACCAGGCCGACATTCGGTCTAGCCAAAGGGTCCTTAAAGGGAATGCCTCAGGTTGCCACCAAAAAGTGCTGTAAGCTTCAGGGCTATGGACCGGGTGCTGGAAGGTGGGATTAGAATGGGCACCTGGTTGTTCTTCGAGCCGGCGCGGACACAATGGGCCAAATGGCGCCCTTCTGTGCTGTATCTTTTCTATGGTTCTATGGTTCTATTAAAAAATATTTACCTGAATGTGGAGCCAGGAGTTGCAGGATTGCTTCTCCCAACTCCACGGCAGTCCCACAGACTGTTGTCGGCCCCTGATCGCCCTCCTCCTGATCGCCTCTCACCGATCATCCACCTCCCTATCGCCTTCCTTCCCAATCGCCCTCCCTATCGCCTTCCTTTCCGGTTGCCCCCTCCCTATCGCATCCCCTTCCCCTTTAAGGACTTACTTGAGGGCTTCTGCAGCTAATTCCAAGCCTCTCCACCAGCGAGCCCCCTGGGGAGGCCCAGCAGGTGTCTGCGGCTCGCCTGTCTCATGTAAATGAGGGCCGAGGCCCAATGTAGGGCGAGCCTCGGGTCCACTTGTTCAGGTGCTGGGATTGTTCCCTTCACCCAGTTTGAGCAGGCCGGCATGAACCAATTTTTCAGCCATTAACTGTTAGCAAGAATTTGTACCTACAAATTGTGGCTTATCTTTGAGGCGCTGCAGGATGATCCCACTGTGTGTATTTGTAAGTAGGAGTGTATTACTTTCTTGTGAGTCTCTGATAAATAGTTACTTTGGATTTTTATTGCATCTATGTTATGTGTGTACATGTATGTTATGTTGTATATACACTTGTGTGCACATATGTATGTGTATGCACGCATTTACGCATGTATTTACACTTATGTGGGTGTGTGTGCGATGTTGGCTGCCCAGAAGGGAAAAGCTAATTAGTGCCATTGAGAGGCGAATAATACATTGACAGCTCGTGCTGAGTTAGTGGGAGATACATCTCTTCATCAAGACCCAGCGGGAGACTGACTGCATCGTAACCAAAGTGGTTACTTTGATGTAGAAGCACACCTACAAACCTGACACTGCTGAGGGCTCTTGTCACATCAATAGATCAAAGAAAAGGGAGTCATGGAAATTATGGGCCCGGTGTTAGCTGTGTGAACATAAGGCCAAAACCTGAATTGGATCCCAAGGAGTTACACATGCCCAATCTTATTTACCAGCTATCTGTAAACATAAGAACATAAGAAATAGGAGCAGGAGTAGACCGTACAGTCCCTCGAGCCTGCTCCGCCATTCAATCAGATTGTGGCTGGTCTTCAACCTCAACTCCACTTTCCTGCCGATCCCCATATCCCTCGATTCCCTTAGAGTCCAAAAATCTATCGATCTCAGTCTTGAATATAATCAACGGCTGGGCATCCACAGCCCTCTGGGGTAGAGAATTCCAAAGATTCACAACCCTCTGAGTGAAGAAATTCCTCCTCATCTCAGTCCTAAATGTCCGACCACTTATTCTGAGACCATGCCCCCTAGTTCTAGACTCTCCAGCCAGGGGAAACAACCTCTCAGCATCTACCCTGTCAAGCCCGCTAAGAATTTTATACATTTCAATGAAATCACCTCTCATTCTTCTAAATTCCAGAGAATATAGGCCTATTTTACTCAATCCCTCCTCATAGGACAACCATCTCATCCCAGGAATCAATCTGTTGCACCCCCTCTAAGTCAAGTAAATCGGGCGTTAAATTGGGCCGTGTTGCGCCCGTTGTTTCGGTGCTACACGGCCTCTCCGACATCCAAGATAGCGTCTTGGATGCGCACGCACGTTTCCTGCGTGATGTAAGCCAGACGCCATCTTGGTATAGGAGTTAGTGCAGGCACAGATAATGAACGCTGGAACCATGTAAAGTAGGGAGAAAATGGCTTCAATCAGAGTGCTACGCTGATTTAAAGTGATAGACACCATTTTGTGATTTAACGCTCAACTCAACGCACAGTCTTAACCCCGACCATCTGAACGTGTCTTCGAGTGCCTGAAGCACCCTCACCAGCGCTATTTAAAGGGACCATGTAGGATTTACAGGTTAGTGGCTGGATTATTGCTTCTGGCTGCCGAGACATTTGTAACTGATTTTGGAGGTCTCCTAGACTTCAATACTAGGACGTGGGGACATAGCCCAACATTTAGAGCCAGGTCGTGCAGGAGTGAAGTTAGGAAATGCTTCTACGTGCAAAGGGTGGGAGACGTTTGGAACGCTCTTCTGCAGACAGCAGTTGATGCTAGCTCACTTGTGAATGTTAAATCTACGATTGATAGATTTCTGTGAACCAAGGGTATTAAGGGATATGGGGCTAAGGCGGGTATATGGAGTTAGGTCACAGGTCCACCATGATCTCATTGAATGGTGGAAAAGGCTCGAGAGACTAAATGCCACGGCCACTTGCTGCCTCTTGATATGCGCCACCTTCTCCTGCAAGAAAGTGGGACGTGTGCCTGGGTGATGTGCCTGTCATGGTTGAATAGCTGCCAGTGTGTGTGGCCTGTGAGTTGTGGGTGGGCGGCTTGAAACAGTGGTAATGTGTAAGGGTGAGAGGAAGCATTGGATTGGAAGAGTTGAGTACTGATGGAAAGAGTTTATTGGTATGTGGGTGATGGGGGTGTAGTCCGTGGTGCAGTTGGTAGGAGACGCCACTTGACAGTTGACCTCACTCACCTTGACCACTCATGTCAAAACATTGAACTTCTTCCTGCACTGCATCCATGTTCATGATGCTGTGCGCCCGGCATTGACTTCGTCCCCCGCTGCCTCACACTGCCTTCTGGATATATGTCTGGAGGGCCTCTTGCCCCCCACTGCGGATACAGGATGTCCCTCCTTCTGTCCACCTCTTGCACCAAGGCCTCTAGTGCATCAGCAGAGAACCTTGGTGTACGCACTCTCACAGGCCTGGTACCAACTCAGATCGGCAGATTGGTGAGGTCTGCCGTGCAGATTGGAAGATGTGGGATTTAGTAGTGCGCAACTTCTATTCAATGTTTTAACATAACTCATCAGTGTGTAAACATAGGGATGGGATCTGCATCTGTGTTTTACGTGTGCAATGTCTGATCTCTGTTCAGACTCCATGCAGACAGTAGACTGTTATTTTCAGCAAATAACAGGTACAAGCTACCTTTAAGAGATTTCTAAGAAACATCCTCCCTTTAAGAGATTGCACTCTCTCTGGTGGTGGAAAGTGTGAATTGCATTGATTCCATGTGCAAGGCCTGGAATAGAACGCTGATTGCAGTTAAGTGCTCCCTTGGGTCCAAACTTAATCTCCCCCCACAGCCCATTTACACTCCACCCTATCACGGACTCTCCCCACCCATTTAATCTCCCCCCATGTACACTCCACCCTATCACGGACTCTCCCCACCCATTTAATCTCCCCCCATGTACACTCTACCCTATCACGGACTCTCCCCACCCATTTAATCTCCCCCCATGTACACTCTACCCTATCACGGACTCTCCCCACCCATTTAATCTCCCCCCATGTACACTCTACCCTATCACGGACTCTCCCCACCCATTTAATCTCTGAGGGAAAGTCCTGCATCAGTACTCTGATCTCTAATGAAACAAAACTCGAGAACTTTCATCCACCCTCATATCTCCATTATTAAACCTGGCCTGAGATGCTCTCCCCCCAGCTCAAAGTAGACAGGGACTTTGTGGAGCATTTGATCATCACAGTGTAACAACCAATACCATTACCAATCGGACCAATGGTTTCCATAGCTCCTGTTTGAAGGAGTTATCTGACTCAGTTTATGCTGCAGTTGCTACGAGTCAAGTCCACATATTCACTACTGTCCCAGCTTGTGTATTTGATAGATTTATCACTACAACGCTGCCAGAGCTTCCTGCTTCGACACTGTACCACACACTAGCTGTTTGGTAGAGATATGAGTCACATTGCCACTATCGGCCTGAAAGGAGCAAGGTCTCTACAAATGAACAGTACAGCTTGTTTCAATATGTTGTTATGGAGCTGAAATTGCACAATGAACTTGATCTCTCCATGTTAGATAACCCTATCAGTATGAACAGGAATAGCCCAATAAAGATGAATATTTCAATATTCTCAACAAATATTCATTCCATTAAGAAATAAAAACTCCCGTGGCTAACTAAAGAAGTTAAGGAGAGTATTAGAGTGAAAGAAGAGGCCTATAATGTTGCCAAGAAGTGGAATAAACCTGGGGATTGGGAGAGTTTTAGAAACCAACAAACGACCACCAAAAAATTGATAAAAAGGGAGAAAATAGAATATAAAAGTAAACTCGCAAGAAATATAAAAACAGATTGTAAGAGCTTCTACAGGTATGTAAAAAGGAAGAGAGTAGCAAAAGTAAACGTTGGTCCCTTAGAAGCGGAGACAGGAGAAATAATAATGGGGAAAAGGAAATGGTAGATGCATTAAACAAATATTTTGTATCTGTCTTCACAGTAGAAGACACAAAAGGCATCTCAGAAATAGTGGGGAACCAAGGGGCTAATGAGAGTGAGGAACTAAAAACAATTAATATCATTTATCTAGCAGGGTAGATGTAGTATATTTGGATTTTCAAAAGGCATTCGATAAGGTGCCACATAAAAGGTTGTTACACAAGGTAAGGGCTCATGGGTTTGGGGGTAACAAATTAGCGTGGATAGAGGACTGGTTAACGGACAGAAAACAGAGTGTAGGGATAAACGGGTCATTCTCAGGTTGGCAGGCCGTAACTAGTGGGGTACCGCAAGGATCGGTGCTTGGGCCTCAGCTATTCACAATCTATATTAATGACTTAGATGAGGGGACTGAGTGTAATTTATCCAAGTTTGCTGACGATACAAAGCTAGGTGGGAAAGTAAGCTGTGAGGAGGACAAAGGCCCCGATATTACCAGGGAGGCGGGATGGCAGTGTGGGTAACTCGCCCAGTGAAATCGGTCCGTTCCCCACGCGATCGCGGGTAAATTGAAGGCACTTAACGTGGCTTCTGGGTTTCCCATCGTCAACCTGCGCAGCGGGCGGACTGCGCATCCACATCACAGGCTATCAGCTGGAGGAGCCCTATTTAAAGGGGCAGTCCTCCAATGCTGCTCCTTCAGCAAAGAACCAAAATTATAGAATGGAGCAGCCCAGGGGAAAGGCTGCTCCCAGATTTACTGATGCCTCACTCCAGGTCCTACTGGATGGGGTGAGGAGGAGGAGGGATATTTTCTACCCGGCGGACGGGAGGAAGTGGCCTGTCTCTGCCACCAAGAGGGCCTGGCTCGAGGTGGCAGAGGAGGTCACCAGCAGCAGCAACATCTCCCACACCTGGATCCAGTGCAGGAAGTGCTTCAATGACCTAACCAGGTCAGCCAAAGTGAGTACACTTACTCATTCTCCTACACTCCATCTTCCACATCACCGCCCCCACCCCACAACTCATTCTGCACTGCCAACACTATTCTATCACATCATTCCTTATACCCACCCAAAGCTCATCCTCAACTTACCTGCACTTACTCACCACTTCCTCACCTCCCCAGTACTCATCCCACCACTACCACTCTCCCCAATCCTCATCCAATGTCTTGGCTCTGTCTCATACTCACCCTCTGATGCATCTCTTTCACGGTCAGCCTCACCCAAACCAATGCATTCATTGGTTGGCCACGTCACCATCGCTCACTCACGCCTCTCTACTTTCTCCCATAGGAGAAGAGAGCCCAGAATGCACGGGAGAGGGCGAGGACCGGAGGGGGGCCGCAACATCAGGTCGTCCTCACAGACGCGGAGCAGGAGGCTCTGGAACTGAGCCACACCCTCGAGTGCCTGTCCATTGGGGACGCTGAGACTGCCACCCGACAAACGGCTGGTGACAGAACTTTAACATTCAGCACTCACAATAGCAATTGATGTTAACATGCCTTGGCATCTTCAGCACCTCAACATCTGTCATCATGCTTAATATTGCCTTCTGTTCTCTTACAGGGCCTTCAGTGACCGCTGTGATGGTGGAGGGCAATTCCTTAGAGGACCTGCTGGCCTCTGAGGGGGCACCTTCACATCTGAGCGAGCCATCCACCAGCGCAGATACACAGACCTCGGTGGGTCCCCGTCCTCAATTAGTTGGGGTCGCACATGGTGAGTCACCACACACATGTGAGCACGAGCAGACACTGGTGGCAGGGGCAGCTGTGGAGAGTCCGTATCGGTGGGAGCACTCTTCTCCAGGCTCTGCTCAGCTGGACACAGATGCTGAACCCTGGGGGCCATCCATGAAAAGGAGAATGATCGAGGGGCAGCAGCACATTTGCGAGGTGCTAGAACAGGTGCCACGCACACTCTCCACAATCGCGCAGAGGATGGAGGAATCCAACTCCTGCATGAGTGGAATGGTGACACAGGTAAGGGAGGGCATCTCTGAGATACTGTCACAGGGACGTGAGGGCATCTCTGAGATAGTGTCACAGGGACGTGAGGGCATCTCTGAGATACTGTCACAGGGACGTGAGGGCATCTCTGAGATACTGTCACAGGGACGTGAGGGCATCTCTGAGATAGTGTCGCGGGTATGTGCGGGAATGTCTGCGATGGAGGGAAGGCTAGCCTCCATGGAGCTTCAAGCACGGCTCACCAATGAGTCTATTGAGGCCCTGACAACGGTTCTTTGGACTCAGGGTGAGCAACATTCTGCCACCTTAAACAGGCAGGCAGATACTCTGTCACTGGCCTTACAAGGCTTCACACATGTCCTCCAAACGCGTCCAGCAGAGTGGTAGGAGTGGTGTGGGCCTGGCCCAGGGGAGGGATGATGGCGAAAGGGGACATGGAAGTAGGGACGCCACTCAAAGCGCCCCCACCTCTCACCCATTGCCCCCCTCTCAACCAGTACCCGCAATGCTGCCTCCTCTCCAGGTGGCCGAGTCTGCCCCTGCACAGGGTGCAGGTGGAGGGGCCCTCAAGGGCACTGAAACCCAGAGGGCGTAGGCCCAAAGCATCTAATCGGTCAGGGCATGAACAAGAGCAACCTGCCACTACCTCTACTGCAGCCACAGGGGATGCACCACGTAGAAGTAGTCGGAAGCTTAAGGCGAAGGTTTTGTGAGCACAAAGGGGATGCACAAGAGTGTTTGACGGTTTGTCATGTTTTTTATTTAGATTTGATTTTTGTTAATGGCACATGAAATATTATTATTGTCACCACTACTGCCACGTCTTGGCCATTCTTGAATGGCTTGTGTAATAAGGGCCTTTCATGAAGTTCACCATGAACACCCAAACTTGATGCCCTCTTAATCAATCTCTTGGTCCTTTTTTGCTGAATTCTAAACTGCTCCCAATCCTCAGGTGTGCTACTTTTTCTGGCTACTTCATATGACTCCTCTTTGGCTCTAACACTATCCTTAATTTCTTTTGTTAGCCATGGTTGGGCCGCTTTTCCTTTTATGTTTTTGTGCCAGAAAGGAATGTATAACTGTTGCAATTTATGCATTTGTTCCTTAAATGTTAGCCATTGCCTATCCACCGTCATGCCTTTTAATGAAGCTTCCCAATCTATCATAGCCAACTCACTCCTCATACCTTCGTAGTTTCCTTTGTTTAGATTTAGGACCCTAGTTTCGGATTGGACTAGTTCACTTTCCATCTTAATGAAGAATTCTATCATGTTATGGTCATTCTTCCCTAAGGGACCCTGCACAACAATCCTATCATTATAACCAGGTGTAACTCTATAAGCACAAACAGGTGTAAGCCCAGCATTAAAATCAGGTGTAGCTCCACCACTACAAACAGGTGCAACCGTATCAGTACAAATATAGCCCCATCATTATGTGCAGGTGTAACACTATAATTACAAACTCTTGTAACCCTCTCAGTACAAACAGATGTAAACCTACCATTACAAACAGGTGTAAACATATCATTACACACAGTACAACGAGGTGTAATACTACCATTGCAAACAGGTGTAACCCTATCTGTACAGAGGTGCAACCCTATCATTACAAAGACGTGCAACCCTAAAAGTACTAACAAGTGTAACCCTATCATGACAAACAGGTGTAACCCTATCATTACAAACACATGTAACACTATCATTACATACAGGAGTAACCTTCTCATTACAAACAGGTGTATCCCTTTCAGTACAAACAGGTGTAACACTTGCATTTCAAACAGATGTAAAACTATTATTACAAACAGGGCTAACCATATCATGACCAACAGGTGTAACCCCATCATTACAAACAGATCTAAACCTATCATTCCACCACGTGTAACCCTGTTAGTACAAATGTATGTAACCATATCATTACAAGCAGGTGTACACCTATGATATAAAACAGGGGTAACCATATCATTAAAAATAGGTGTAAAGCTATCATTACAAACAGGTGTAAAACCTTCATGAAAAACAGGTGTACCCATATCACTACAAATAGATGTTACCATATCATTACAAACAAATGTAAACCCATCATGAAAAGCAGGGGTAACAATATCACTACAAACAGGTTCAACCCTATCACTACAAAGGGGTGTAACCCTATCATTACAAACATGTGTAACTCTATCATGACAAACAGGTATAATCTTATCATTACAAACAGATGTAAACCTATCAGCACAAAAAAGTGTGACCATATCATTACAAGCAGGTGTACACCTATCATGAAAAACAGCGTTAACCATATCATAAAAATAGGTGTAATCCTCTCATTACAAACAGGTGTAACCCTATAAGCACAAACAAGTGTAAGCCCATCATAACAAGCAGGTATAACCCTCTCATTGCAAACAGGTGTAACCCTATCAGTAGAAACACGTGTAATGCTATAATTACAAACAGGTGTAACCCCATCATTACAAAGAGGTGCAACTCTATCAGTACAAATCGAAGTAACCCCATTATTATGAGCAATTGTAACCCTATCATTACAAACTCTTGTAACCCTCTCAGTACAAACAGATGTACCCCTATCAGTGCAAATGGATGCAACCCTATCATTACAAAGAGGTGAAACCCTATCATTAGAGTTAGGAGTAACCTTCTCATTACAAACAGGTGTAACCCTATCAGTGCAAACAGGTGTAACCCTTTCATTACAAACAGGTGTAAAGCTATTGTTACAAACAGACATAACCCTATCATTTAAAACAGGTGCAAACCTATCATGAGGCACACGTGTTACCATATCATTACAAGTAGGTGTGCACTTTTCATGCAAAACAGGGGTAACCATATCATTAAAAATAGGTGTAAAGCTATCATCACAAATAGGTGTGTTCCTATCATTATCAACAGGTGCAGTGCTATCATTACAAGCAGGTGCATCCCTATTAGTACAAACAACTGTAAACCTATCATTACAAACATGAGTAACCCTATCAGCACAACTGGGTGCAACCCTATCATTACAAGCAGGTGTAACCCTATCATTATAACAGGTGTAACCCCATCAGTACAAACATATGTAACACTAACTTTACAAACGGGTGTAACTCTATCATTATGAGCATGTGTAACCCTATCAGTAGATACAGGTGTAATATTATTATTACAAACAGGTGTAACACTATTATTACGAAGAGGTGTAACCCTATCATTACACACAGGTGTAACACTATCATTACACACAGGTGTGACCCTATCATTACACACAGATGTAACCTTATCATTACAAGCAGGTGTAACCCTATCAGTACAAACAGGTATAACCCTATCATTACAAACAGGTGTAACCCTATCTTTACACACATGTGAAGCCCTATTATTAGAAACAGGTGTAGCCCTATCAGTATAAACATGTCTAACTGCGTCATGACAAACACGTGTAAACCCTCATGAAAAACAGGTGTAACCCTATCATTACAAACTGGTGTAGCCCTATCAGGACAACCAGGTATAACCATATCATTACAAGCAGGTGTAACCCTATTAGTATAAACAGATGTAACACTATCACTACAAACAGGTGTAACTCTACCATTACGAGCATGTGTAACCCTATCAGTACATACAGGGGTAATCATATTATTGCACATAGATGCAACCTTATCATTCCAATGACGTGCAAGCCTATCATTATGAGCAGGTGTAACCCTATCAGTAAAAACATGTGTAACCCTATCAGTACAAACAGGCATAACCATATCGCGACAAATAGGAGCAACCATATCAATACAAATAGGTGTAAGACTTTAATTGCAAACTGGTGTCACACTCGGTACAAATAGGTATAACCCTATCGTTACAAACAGGTGTAACTCTATCAGTATGAACAGGTATAACCCTATCAGTACAAACAGGTCCACTACTATCATCATAAGCAGGTGTAACTATATCATTACAATGACGTGTAAGCCTATCATCACAAGCATGTGTAACTATATCATTACAAACAGATTTAAACCTACCATTACAAACAGGTGTCACCCTGTCATTACAAACAGGTGTAACCCTATCATTACAAACACATGTAACCTTATCATTACAAACAGATGTAACCCTATTGTTACAAAAAGATGAAACCCTATCAGTACAAACAGGTGTAAACTTATCATTAAGAACAGGTATAACCCTTTCATTACAAACAGGTGTAACCTTATCATTACAAACGTGTGTAACCCTATCATAATTTAATAGGACAAAGTCAGCATGGCTTTATGAAGGGGAAGTCATGTCTGACAAATTTGCTTGAGTTCTTTGAGGACATAACGTACAGGGTGGATAAAGGGGAACCAGTGGACGTGGTGTATTTAGACTTCCAGAAGGCATTCGACAAGGTGCCACATAAAAGATTATTGCTCAAGATAAAGAATCACTGGATTGGGGGTAATATTCTGGCATGGGTGGAGGATTGGTTATCTAACAGGAAGCAGAGAGTTGGGATAAATGTTGGCTTTTATTGCTAGGGGGATAGAATATAACAACAGGGAGGTATTGCTGCAGTTATATAAGGTATTGGTGAGACCGCACCTGGAATACTGCATACAGTTTTGGTGTCCATACTTAAGAAAAGACATACTTGCTCTCGAGGCAGTACAAAGAAGGTTCACTCGGCTAATCCCGGGGATGAGGGGGTGGACATATGAGGAGAGGTTGAGTAGATTGGGACTCTACTCATTGGAGTTCAGAAGAATGAGAGGCGATCTTATTGAAACATATAAGATTGTGAAGGGGCTTGATCGGGTGGATGCGGTAAGGATGTTCCCAAGGATGGGTGAAACTAGAACTAGGGGGCATAATCTTAGAATAAGGGGCTGCTCTTTCAAAACTGAGATGAGGAGAAACTTCTTCACTCAGAGGGTGGTAGGTCTGTGGAATTTGCTGCCCCAGGAAGCTGTGGAAGCTACATCATTAAATAAATTTAAAACAGAAATAGACAGTTTCCTAGAAGTAAAGGGAATTAGGGGTTACGGGGAGCGGGCAGGAAATTGGACATGAAGCTGAGTTCGGATCGGTCAATGCCCTGTGGGTGGCGGAGAGGGCCCAGGGGCTGAGTGGCCGGGTCCTGCTCCTACGTCTTGTGTTCTTTAGATTTGAGGTTAGGATCAGATCAGCCATGATCTTATTGAATAGCGGAGCAGGCTCAAGGGGCCGATTGGCCTACTCCTGCTCCTATTTCTTATGTTCTTATTACACACAGGTGTAACCCTATCATTACACACATGTGAAGACCTATCATTAGAAACAGGTGTAACCCTATCATTATAAAAAGGTGTAAGCTGATGTACAAGCAGATGTAACCCTAAACATGTGTAACCACATCATGACGAACAGGTGTAAACCCTTCATGAAAAACAGGCATACCCATATCACTACAAATAGGTGTAACCATATCATTATAAACAAGTGTAAACCCATCATGAAAAACAGGGGTAACCATATCATTACAAACTGGTGTAACCATACCATTACAAACAGGTGTAACCCTATCATTACCTACAGGTGAAATCCTAATATTACAGATGTAACACTATCATTACAAACAGATGTAACACTATCATTACATACAGGTGTAACCCTATCATTACAAACAGGTATATCCTTATCATCACAAACAGATGTAAACCTATCATTACAAACAGGTGTAACACTATCATTACAAACAGATATAAGCCAGTCAGTATCAGCAAGTGTAATCATATCATTTCAAGCAGGTGTACATGTATCATGCAAAACAGGAGTTACCATATCATTAAAATAGGTTTAAATCTATCATTACAAACAGGTGTATTCCTATCATTACAAACTGGTGCAATCCTATCATTACAAACAGGTGTAATGCTATCCTAACAAACTGGTGTAACTGTATCATTACAAACAGGAGTAACCCTATCAGTACAATCAAGTGTAACCATATCATTAGAAGCCAGTGTAACCCTATCATTACAAACAGGTGTAACCCTATCAGTACAAATAGGTGTAATCCTATTGTTACAAACAGGTATAACCATATCATTACAAACAGGTGTAACCCTTTCAGTACAAAGCCTCTCCTCTACTTTCAACAATCAGGAGGGACAGGTTCTCTGATCTCACTCTGAATATCAAGAACATTTTCTAACTGAAATTCCCACACCTTGTGTATTGAGTTTAGATAAAATCTTTGTACACTCTGGGTGAATAGGAGAGGACAGCAATACGATTACAATCCTTTCTGACTCTCAACAACATTCTTGTGAGGTTTCCTATTGATCAGTACTACAAAGACTATTCCCCACACACCAGGTACAACAAAAACCAGGAATCCCTTCTTTATAAACAGGCTCACAGTTTCTGTACACACACAGTGCACAGAGGGAATCTCTCTCCCTTGTGGTCACAAACCGATAAACTCCAGTTATTCACTATGGCGACAGTGGCTTTACGAGCTGGACTGGCGGGAGACCGTGATCTGAACCAATGGGATTGCCCATGCAGCTGCCCGTGCTCACTGCTATTCATGAAAACTCTAAAAACCACAATGTGTGTCTTTGTCTCTTTAATCACTCTGCTGGTCCGTACATTTACCATGTACCCAACACACTCACATACTTTCAAGCTAAGTGATGATGATTTTTGTTTTTACACCTTTCAACTCCAGAATCAGCACTGGCTTCAAATATCAGTAGATTCAAATTTCCCACACTCTGGGCAGCAGCTCTCCCAGCCATCAATCTCACTCCCCCCACACACGGGAGACTGAATGTGTTGTAGGAGGATGAGTGGGAGACTGAGTCTGTGGGAAGGGGAGTGGGAGACTGGGATTATGGGAAGGGGAGTGGGAGACTGAGTCTGTGGGAAGGGGAGTGGGAGACTGGGATTATGGGAAGGGGAGTGGGAGACTGAGTCTGTGGGAAGGGGAGTGGGAGACTGGGATTATGGGAAGGGGAGTGGGAGACTGAGTCTGTGGGAAGGGGAGTGGGAGACTGGGATTATGGGAAGGGGAGTGGGAGACTGAGTCTGTGGGAAGGGGAGTGGGAGACTGGGATTATGGGAAGGGGAGTGGGAGACTGACTCTGTGGGAAGGGGAGTGGGAGACTGGGATTGTGGGAAGGGGAGTGGGAGACTGGGATTGTGGGAAGGGGAGTGGGAGACTGAGTCTGTGGGAAGGGGAGTGGGAGACTGGGATTATGGGAAGGGGAGTGGGAGACTGAGTCTGTGGGAAGGGGAGTGGGAGACTGGGATTGTGGGAAGGGGAGTGGGAGACTGAGTCTGTGGGAAGGGGAGTGGGAGACTGGGATTGTGGGAAGGGGAGTGGGAGAATGAGTCTGTGAGAAGGGGAGTGGGAGACTGGGATTGTGGGAAGGGGAGTGGGAGAATGAGTCTGTGAGAAGGGGAGTGGGAGACTGGGATTGTGGGAAGGGGAGTGGGAGACTGAGTCTGTGGGAAGGGGAGTGGGAGACTGGGATTATGGGAAGGGGAGTGGGAGACTGAGTCTGTGGGAAGGGGAGTGGGAGACTGGGATTGTGGGAAGGGGAGTGGGAGACTGAGTCTGTGGGAAGGGGAGTGGGAGACTGGGATTGTGGGAAGGGGAGTGGGAGACTGAGTCTGTGGGAAGGGGAGTGGGAGACTGGGATTATGGGAAGGGGAGTGGGAGACTGAGTCTGTGGGAAGGGGAGTGGGAGACTGGGATTGTGGGAAGGGGAGTGGGAGACTGAGTCTGTGGGAAGGGGAGTGGGAGACTGGGATTGTGGGAAGGGGAGTGGGAGAATGAGTCTGTGAGAAGGGGAGTGGGAGACTGGGATTGTGGGAAGGGGAGTGGGAGAATGAGTCTGTGAGAAGGGGAGTGGGAGACTGGGATTGTGGGAAGGGGAGTGGGAGACTGAGTCTGTGGGAAGGGGAGTGGGAGACTGGGATTGTGGGAAGGGGAGTGGGAGACTGAGTCTGTGAGAAGGGGAGTGAGAGACTGAGTCTGTTGGAAGGGGAGTGGGAGACTGAGTCTGTGGGAAGGGGAGTGGGAGACTGAGTCTGTGAGAAGGGGAGTGAGAGACTGAGTCTGTTGGAAGGGGAGTGGGAGACTGAGTCTGTGGGAAGGGGAGTGGGAGACTGGGATTGTGGGAAGGGGAGTGGGAGACTGGGATTGTGGGAAGGGGAGTGGGAGACTGAGTCTGTGGGAAGGGGAGTGGGAGACTGGGATTGTGGGAAGGGGAGTGGGAGACTGAGTCTGTGGGAAGGAGAGTGGGAGACTGAGATTGTGGGAAGGGGAGTGGGAGACTGGGATTGTGGGAAGGGGAGTGGGAGAATGTGTCTGTGAGAAGGGGAGTGGGAGACTGAGTCTGTGGGAAGGGGAGTGGGAGACTGGGATTGAGGGAAGGAGAGTGGGAGACTGCGTCTGTGAGAAGGGGAGTTGGAGACTGGGATTGTGGGAAGGGGAGTGGGAGACTGACTCTGTGGGAAGGGGAGTGGGAGACTGAGTCTGTGGGAAGGGGAGTGGGAGACTGGGATTGTGGGAAGGGGAGTGGGAGACTGAGTCTGTGAGAAGGGGAGTGGGAGACTGGGATTGTGGGAAGGGGAGTGGGAGACTGGGATTGTGGGAAGGGGAGTGGGAGACTGAGTCTGTGAGAAGGGGAGTGGGAGACTGAGTCTGTGAGAAGGGGAGTGAGAGACTGAGTCTGTGAGAAGGGGAGTGAGAGACTGAGTCTGTGGGAAGGGGAGTGGGAGACTGGGATTGTGGGAAGGGGAGTGGGAGACTGAGTCTGTGGGAAGGGGAGTGGGAGACTGGGATTGTGGGAAGGGGAGTGGGAGACTGAGTCTGTGGGAAGGGGAGTGGGAGACTAGGATTGTGGGAAGGGGAGTGGGAGACTGGGATTGTGGGAAGGGGAGTGGGAGACTGAGTCTGTGGGAAGGGGAGTGGGAGACTGGGATTGTGGGAAGGGGAGTGGGAGAGTGAGTCTGTGGGAAGGGGAGTGGGAGACTGGGATTGTGGGAAGGGGAGTGGGAGACTGAGTCTGTGGGAAGGGGAGTGGGAGACTGGGATTGTGGGAAGGGGAGTGGGAGACTGAGTCTGTGGGAAGGGGAGTGGGAGACTGGGATTGTGGGAAGGGGAGTGGGAGACTGGGATTGTGGCAGTGCCAACTCGTAAAATTATCCCTTTTTTTAGACTGTACTTGCGATATCTGTGCTGGACTCACTGGAGGAAAAATTCAATCGGGGCTGTTTTTGGATGCGGTAACGTGATGCGCTAATACCCCGCGCCCAATGGCCCCTGTGCAGGTAGAACACAAGTTTGGACCCAAGGGAGCACTTACCTGCAATCAGCGTTCCTTTCCAGGCCTTGCACATGGAATCAATGCAATTCACACCTTCCACCACCAGAGGGAGCGCAATCTCTTAAAGGGAGGATGTGTCTTAGAAATCTCTTAAAGGTAGCTGGTACCTGTTATTTGCTGAAAATAACAGTCTAATGTCTGCATGGAGTCTGAATGGAGATCAGACATTGCACACATAAAACACAGATGCAGATCCCATCCCTATGTTTACACACTGATGAGTTTTGTTAAAGCATTGAATAAAGGTTGCACACTATTAAATCCCACATCCTCCAATCTGCACGCCAGACCTCACCAATCTGCTGATCTGAGTTGGTACCAGGCCTGTGAGAGTGCGTGCACCAAGGTTCTCTGCTGATGCACTAGAGGCCTCGGTGCAAGAGGTGGACAGAAGGAGGGACATCCTATATCCGCAGGGGGAGGGGGGCAAGAGGCCCTCCAGACATATACTCAAAAGGCAGTGTGAGGCAGCGGGGGACGAAGTCAATGCCGGGCGCACAGCATCATGAACATGGATACAGTGCAGGAAGAAGTTCAATGCTTTGATATGAGTGGTCAAGGTGAGTGAGGTCAACTGTCAAGTGGCGTCTCCTACCAACTGCACCACGGACTACACCCCCCATCACCCACATACCAATAAACTCTTTCCATCGGGACTCAACTCTTCCAACCAGATGCTTCTTCTCACCCTTACACATTACCACTGTTTCAAGCCGCCCACCCACAACTCACAGGCCACACACACTGGCAGCTATTCAACCATGATAGGCACATCACCCAGACGCACATCCTGCTTTCTTGCAGGAGAAAGTGGCACATATCAAGAGGCAGCAAGTGGCCGTGGTATTTAGCCCCTCGTGCCTGTTCCGCCATTCAGTGTCGACCTGTGACCTAACTCCATATACCTGTCTAAGCCCCATATCCCTTAATACCCTTGGTTCACAGAAATCTATCAGTCTCAGATTTAACATTCACAAGTGAGCTAGCATCAACTGCCGTCTGCAGAAGAGCGTTCCAAACTTCTCCCACCCTTTGCATGTAGAAGCATTTCCTAACTTCACTCCTGCACGACCTGGCTCTAAATGTTGGGCTATGTCCCCACGTCCTAGTATTGAAGTCTAGGAGACCTCCAAAAACAGTTACGAATGTCTCTGCAGCCAGAAGCAATAATCCAGCCACTAACATGTAAATTCTGCACGGTCCCTTTAAATAGGGCTGGTGGGGGGACTTCCAGGCACTCGAAGACACGTTCAGATGGTCGGGGTTAAGACTGTGTGTTGAGTTGAGCGTTAAGTCCCAAAATGGTGGCTATCACTTTAAATCAGCGTAGCACTCTGATTGAAGCCTTTTTCTTCCTACTTTACATGGTTCCAGCATTCATTATCTGTGCCTGCACTAACTCCTATACCAAGATGGCGCCTGGCGCACGTCACGCTGGAAACGTGCATGCGCATCCAAGACGCCATCTTGGATGTCGGAGAGGCCGTGCAGCGCCGAAACAATGGGTGCTACCCGGCCCAATTTAGCGCCCACTCTCTCTTCAACTCACTGTACATTCTGACCAAACTCACCACATCTGGACTGGGTCTGACTCTCCCTTCAGCTCCCAGTCCTAGTGCTCCTGCTATAGGGTGATTAATATACAGTTGTCCATATTGATACTACCTGCCATGCAGTGGGTGGGGTGTGTGCTTGGTCACAGAATTGTACAGAGAGGCACTAAGTTTGCATCTTATCCACCAGTGAATACAATATCAACAGATCAGTGAAACATGGTCATTACAGATTTCACCGGCATCTTCGCCCTGATTCCACAGCTCTATTACCCTTTGTGTGAAGAGTTGCCCCATGCCTCCCCTTCTTACTCCTAACGTCCTCGTTCTGAACTTGCCTCCCCCGGGGTTTATACGCTTCACCACAGGGAATGATTTAATTGAGTCTGTTTTGTCAATTGCTCTCGTGATCCTCGACACTTCAAACAAACCCGACTTCCTTAAGCTTTCCCCATAACTTAATTTCCTGATATCAGGGATTATATTCATCTGATTGCCTCTCAGGGCAGTAATATTCTGCCTGTGATTAAAATCTACTTCCTTATTTTGACCCTGCAGAACCCTTCCCAATGGCTCGACAGATAGCGGCTGCAGCCTGTGAGGAGGAGAGGGAGTGAGTGCCACTGCCTCGAACACGAGCATCTTTCAGTGTCCGCTGGTACTTACCAGGCTTGTGACTTCCTCCTGGGCATGGTCTGTCTGTGCCACTTGGAGTGTGGGGTCAGGTGATAGATGAGCTGTCGGCAAAGCTTTTCGGTAGACTTGAGAGGCTCCAGCTCCTAAGACAAACAAACTTCGGTTACACCTTGAACCAAGCCTACCCAGTGTGCAGTCCGGCCCACCTACAGAGAACCATGCCCCTTTATACAAAGATAAGCACACATGAGGGACACATTGCACACATTGCCTCCACTGTTTAATATTACCTGTGAACTTGACCAACTTTCTTTATGTTTCTTTGTGTTTCTGAATCCAGGTCATTTATGTATTTGTGCGGATCGGAAACAATAACAGCCCCAGCACTGGTCTCTGGGACACCCACTCCTTACATCTCCACAGCCCAACATCACACCCCTAGCTAGTAATCTCTCTCTCATGATATTCCATATCCATGTCCAAGTTTTACCCTAGGTAGCCATCGCGTAAGTTTATGTAACAGCCTTTCATGTGGAACTTAACGAAAGCTTTCTGGAAGTCATTTCCTCAACAAAGTTAAGAAGGTTGGTTTGGCAGGTACTGCCTCTTCTGAATTGATATTGTGCCACTTCCTAGGTTATTTTCATGTGGCTATTCCTCAACTATTGATCAAGCCCGTTATTTTGCCAGTTAGGGGTTGTCTTATGGACTTTCTTAAAAAGAAAGTAATTTCAGTCCTGCCAACTCTCTACATTCAGTGCGAACCAGTAATTCCTGTCATTTCTCTTCCATCTCTCGCTGAAGAGCAAAAAAAAAAGGGAATATTATGGAGGCGGACGTGCCCCAGCATTGATAGCAATAGAGAAAGCTACTCGTTAAAACTGCTGGGCCAATATAATTAATAGAGGCCTTTGACCAGAGATTAATGAGAATGAGACCAGGAATTACAGGTTATAGAAAGGCACAAAAATTGGAGCTTTTTCACTGGAGCAGAGAATTGACGTAATAGGACCTCAATTTGCATAAATGTATGAGGCCCCCAACTGACTCAGGCCTGAAAAATCGCAATGGGTCAGCGACAGACCTGCTCCATGTTAACCCCACCCCCCTCCCCAGCCCAGTTTCTGCCGGGAAGGGGGGAGTAAAAATTTCCCCAACATAATTATGAACAGATAGAATGGAAGACTTTTAATAGTTTAGAGAGGTTTTAAATTGCCGGTTTATTATAATTACAGTAATAAATCCACAGCCCAGCAGTATTATTGCTGTAATATTGAATCATTCTTCAACATGACCATGTGTGAGTTATAATCACAATAATAAACAGCTGCCCAGGGAGTTGAGACTTGGCTGGTGCTACAAGTGCAGCAGGATGAAGGTTTCTTGTCGAGTAAACGTTTGACACTGTCCTGGTGACAGGGGGCAGGTCCTCTCTGTGCGATGGACATAGTGAAATTGCAAACAAACTTCTGATTTTGCTCCACCTGTGTCGCAGCCCCAATCATGGAGGACCACCCGTTACAGCACCCGTGGGTCACTTGCCCATCTCAGTGACATCTCTGAATGAGGCCAATCTGTGCCAAGCTGATGACAGTTTTGTGTTGTGGGCCCCTTATCCAGTGAGCCCAAACCAGCAGACCCAGGAGACTTTCACCAGTTATTCTGGGCTGGATTTGAATTCCGGTCCCAGAAGTCTAACCCATTGTGTCACTAAGGCCCCAATATTGGTCCAAAATATCCTGGAGACTCATGTAATGGCGCATTTACTGTGCAAAAGTCCCAGGAAATTATGACTTACACCGTTATTTACTCCACGACATTATTTCCTGGGATTTTTCCTCACTCCACCCTTATGTTGAAAGCACATTTAAGGTCATTATCATCGCCCCGACCCTTAGTAAAATCATTAGCAATCGGAAACTTCCTGAAGGATCGCTTGTTATTCCCGCTGCGGACAGAGCACTGCAGGAAGAAGAAGCAATGATATCCCCTAATGGTATACATTATATTATAGATATGTGATGAGACAGGCCATCTGGAGCACCATTCCCCAGTAAGAGGGTCGGGCCACCTCTCACAGGACTAGCTGCTACAGTGACTGCTGGTTTGAGGAAGTGGGGAGGTGATGAGGCAGGGTCCAAGATCCCCACAACCTCCTGCTCCATCCCCCTCACTCAGGGACAGTGCACAATATGGCCAATTCACACACACATACATACATACACACACATACACAAATACACATGCACATACATACTTACATATGCACACGCAGACACATACACACGCCCACATAAACACGCACATACACTTACACACATACATACACAGACACATACATACATACACATGCACACACATACATACACACGGACACATACATACACACATTCATACACACATATGCACACATGCACATACATACACACACACACACCTACATACAAACACATACATACACATATGCACACACATGCACACATACATTCTCACACATACATACACATGCACACACACATGCATACACACACACACATGCACACATACACACACATACATACACACGTCCACATACAAAGACATGCACACATATGCACACACACACACATACATACACATACACATGCATAAACTGCACACACACATATACATACGCACACACATACAAGCACACATACACAAACACATACATACACATGCACACATGGAATCATAGAATCATAAACTGATACAGCACAAAAGGAGGCCATTCAGTCTATTGTGCCTGTGCCGGCTCTTTGAAAGAGCTATCCAATTAACCCCACTCCTGGCTCTTTCCCCATAGCCCTGCAAATGTTTCCACTTCAAGTATTTATCCAATTCCCTTTTGAAAGTTACTATTAAATCTGCTTCCACCGCACTTTCAGGCAGTGCATTCCAGATCATCACAACTCTCTGCATAAACATTTTTTTTGCTCATTTCACCTCTGGTTCTTTTGCCAATCACTTTAAATCTGTGTCCTCTGGTTACTGACCCTTCTGCCACTGGAAACAGTTTCTCCTTATTTACTCTATCCAAACCCTTCCTGATTTTAAACACCTCTATCAAATCTCCCCTTAACCTTCACTGTTCTAAGGAGAACAATCCCAGCTTCTCCAGTCTCTCCACATAACTGAAGACCCCCATCCTTGGTACCATTCTAGTAAATCTCCTCTGCACCCTCTCTAAGGCCTTGACATCCTCCCTGAAGTGTGGTGCCCAGAATTGGACACTATACTCCAGCTGGGGCCTAACCAGTGTTTTATAAAGGTTTAGCATAACTTCCTTGCTTTTGTACTCTTGGCCTCTATTTATAAAGCCCAGGATCCCATATGCCTTTTTAACAACCTTCTTAACTTGTCCTGCCGCCTTCAAAGACTTGTAGACCCCCAAGTCTCTCTGTTGCTGCACCCCCTTTAAAATTGTACCCTTTAGTTTATATTGGCCCTCCTCATTCTTCCCACCAAAATGAATCACTTCACACTTCTCTGCGTTAAATTTCATCTGCCCATTTCACCAGTCTGTCTATGTTCTCCTGAAGTCTGTTACTATCCTCCACATTGTTTACTACGTTTCCGAGTTTAGTGTCATCTGCAAACTTTGAAACTATACCCTGTATACCCAAGTCCAGGTCATTAATATATATCAACAAGAGCAGTGGTCCTAATACTGATCCCTGGGGAACACCACTGTATACTTCCCTCCAGTCTGAAAAACAACTACTCTCTGCTTTCTGTCCCTTGGCCAATTTTGTATCCATGCTGCCACTGCCCCTTTAATCCCATGGACTTTAATTTTGCTAACAAGTCTATTCTGTGGTACTTCATCAAATGCCTTTTGAAAGTCCATATATTTTTTTTATTCATTCATAGGATGTGGGCAAGGCCAGCATTTATTGCCCATCCCTAATTGCCCTTGAGAAGGTGGTGGTGAGCCGCCTTTTTGAACTGCTGCAGTCCGTGTGGTGAAAGTTCTCCCACAGGGCTGTTAGGTAGGGAGTTCCAGGGTTTTGACCCAGCAACGATGAAGGAACGACGATATATTTCCAAGTTGGGATGGTGTGTGACTTGGAGGGGAACGTGCAGGTGGTGTTGTTCCCATGTGCCTGCTGCCCTTGTACTTCTAGGTGGTAGAGATCGCGGGTTTAGGAGGTGCTGTCGAAGAAGCCTTGGCGAGTTGTTGCAGTGCATCCTGTGGATGGTACATACTGCAGCCATGGTGATGGTGAAGAGAGTGAATTTTTAGGGTGGTGGATGGGGTGCCACTCAAGCTGGCTGCCTTGTCCTGGATCCCATATACACAACATCAACTGCACTACCCTCATCAACCCTCTCCATTACTTCATCAAAGAACTCAATCAAGTTAGTCAAACATGATTTGCTGGCTTTCATTTATTAGCCCATAGTTTTCCAAGTTCCAATTAATTTTGTTCTGAATTATTGTCTCTAAAAGTTTCCCCACCACCGATGTTAGGCTGACTGGCCTGTAGTTGCTGGGTTTATCATTCAACCCTTTTTTGAACAGGGGTGTAGCATTTGCAATCCTCCAGTCTTTCATGCCTGGTACATACATACATGCATACACACACATACATACACACACATACACACACATGCATACACACGCACACACATACATACACATACATATGCACACACATACATACACACGCACACATAGGAACATAGGAACGTAGGAGTAGGCCATTCAGTCCCTCGAGCCTGTTCCGCCATTCAATGAAATCATGGCTGATCTGTATCCTAACTCCATTAACCCGCCTATGCTCCATATCCCTTAATACCCTTGGCTAACAAAAATCTATTGATCTCAGCTTTAAAATTATTAATTGAGCTAGCATCTACTGCTTTTCTGCTTATTGTGGGAGAGAATGTCACACTTCTACCCCCTCTGTGTGAAGAAGTGTTTTCTAACTTCTCTCCTGAGTGGCTTGGCTCTGATTTTAAGGTTATGTCCCCTAGTCCTAGACTCTCCAACCAGCGGAAAAAGTTTCTCTCTAACTACCCTATCAATTCCTTTCAAAATCATAAACCTCTATCAAATCACCTCTTAACCTTCTATATTCCAGGGAATCCAAGCCTAGTTTATGTAATTAAACCTCATAATTTCACCCTTGGAGCCCTGGTAACATTCTGGTGAATCTGCGCTGCCCTCCTTCCAAGGACAATATATCCTTTCTAAGCGGCGATGCCCAGAACTGTACACAATACTCCAGGTGTGGTCTAACCACCATAACCAGAGCAAAACTTCCTCCCCTTTATATTCCAGTCCTCTAGTTATAAAGGCTAACATTGCATTATCCTTTTTGATTACTTTTTGCACCTGACTACTACATTTTAATGATCTGTGGACGGACCCCTAAATCTCCTTGAACCTCCACTGTTTCGAGCTTTTAACCATTTAAAAAACTCAGATCGATCCTTTTTTGATCCAAAATGGAGTGCCTCACACTTACCTGCGTTGAAATCCATCTGCCATAGGTTTGCCCACTCACTTAATCTATCAATGTCTCTTCATAATTTTATGCTTCTGTCTGCAGTACTTACTCTGCCACCAATCTTTGTGTCATCAGCAAACTTGGATATATGGCTCTCTATTGTGTTACCTAAGTCATTATAAATACAATTTTACAACACCAAGTTATAGTCCAACAAATTTATTTTTAATTCCACAAGCTTTCGGAGGCTTCCTCCTTCGTCAGGTGAACGGTATGGAAATGACATTTTCGAATCCTTCGCATTTTAAAATCACAGAACAATGCCTGGTGATTACTGCCCATTGCCAAGGCAATCACAGTGAGCAGACAGAAAGGTGTCACCTAAAAAGGCCACCGAATATACAAACCCCCCCAAAAAAAAGAGAGAGAGAGAGAAGGAAGACAGTCAATGACCCGTTATATTAAAAACAGATAACATTTGTTCGCTGGTGGGGTTACGTGTAGTGTGACATGAACCCAAGATCCCGGTTGAGGCCGTTCTCATGGGTGCGGAACTTGGCTATCAATTTCTGCTCGACGATTTTGCGTTGTCGTGTGTCTCGAAGGCCGCCTTGGAGTATGCTTATCCGAAGGTCGGTGGCTGAATGTCCATGACTGCTGAAGTGTTCCCCGACAGGGAGAGAACCCTCCTGTTTGGCGATTGTTGCGCGGTGTCCGTTCATCCGTTGTCGCAGCGTCTGCATGGTCTCGCCAATGTACCATGCTCTGGGGCATCCTTTCCTGCAACGTATGAGGTAGACAACGTTGGCCGAGTCACAGGAGTATGAACCATGTACCTGGTGGGTGGTGTCCTCTCGTGTGATGGTGGTATCTGTGTCGATGATCTGGCATGTCTTGCAGAGGTTACCATGGCAGGGTTGTGTGGTGTCGTGGACGCTGTTCTCCTGAAGGCTGGGTAATTTGCTGCGAACGATGGTTTGTTTGAGGTTGAGTGGCTGTTTAAAGGCGAGTAGTGGAGGTGTGGGGATGGCCATAGCGAGGTGTTCGTCATCAATGATGACATGTTGAAGGCTGCGGAGAACATGGCGTAGTTTCTCCGCTCCGGGGAAGTACTGGACGACGAAGGGTACTCTGTTGGTTGCGTCCCGTGTTAGTCTTCTGAGGAGGTCTACGCGATTTTTCGCTGTGGCCCGTCGGAACTGTCGATCGATGAGTCGAGCATCATATCCCATTCTTACTAGGGCGTCTTTCAGCGTCTGTAGGTGTCCATCGCGTTCCTCCTCGTCTGAGCAGACCCTGTGTATTCGCAGGGCCTGTCCATAGGGGATGGCCTCTTTGACGTGGTTAGGGTGGAAGCTGGAAAAGTGGAGCATCGTGAGGTTGTCCGTGGTCTTGCGGTAGAGTGAGGTGCTGAGGTGCCCGTCTTTGATGGAGATTCGTGTGTCCAAGAAAGAAACTGATTCTGAGGAGTAGACCATGGACTTTCGTCGTCCAGTACTTCCCCGGAGCGGAGAAACTACGCCATGTTCTCCGCAGCCTTCCCATCCCCACACCTCCACTACTCGCCTTTAAACACCCACCCAACCTCAAACAAACCATCGTTCGCAGCAAATTACCCAGCCTTCAGGAGAACAGCGTCCACGACACCACACAACCCTGCCACGGTAACCTCTGCAAGACATGCCAGATCATCGACACAGATACCACCATCACACGAGAGGACACCACCCACCAGGTACATGGTTCATACTCCTGTGACTCGGCCAACGTTGTCTACCTCATACGTTGCAGGAAAGGATGCCCCAGAGCATGGTACATTGGCGAGACCATGCAGACGCTGCGACAACGGATGAACGGACACCGCACAACAATCGCCAAACAGGAGGGCTCTCTCCCTGTCGGGGAACACTTCAGCAGTCATGGACATTCAGCCACCGACCTTCGGATAAGCATACTCCAAGGCGGCCTTCGAGACACACGACAACGCAAAATCGTCGAGCAGAAATTGATAGCCAAGTTCCGCACCCATGAGGACGGCCTCAACCGGGATCTTGGGTTCATGTCACACTACACGTAACCCCACCAGCGAACAAATGTTATCTGTTTTTAATATAACGGGTCATTGACTGTCTTCCTTCTCTCTCTCTCTCTTTTTTTTGGGGGGTTTGTATATTCGGTGGCCTTTTTAGGTGACACCTTTCTGTCTGCTCACTGTGATTGCCTTGGCAATGGGCAGTAATCACCAGGCATTGTCCTGTGATTTTAAAATGCGAAGGATTCGAAAATGTCATTTCCATACCGTTCACCTGACGAAGGAGGAAGCCTCTGAAAGCTTGTGGAATTTAAAATAAATTTGTTGGACTATAACTTGGTGTTGTAAAATTGTTTACAATTGTCAACCCCAGTCCATCACCGGCATCTCCACATTATAAATACAGACACTTGTGGGACATCACTAGTCACTTCCTTCCAATTCGAGTACATGCCCATTATCCTTATGCGCTCTGACTTCTACCGCCTAACCAATCTCCTAACCAGGTCAATTCCATAAGCTTTAATTTTAGCTAACAGTCTCCTTTGTGAAACCTTATCGAACGCCTTCTGGAAGTCCATATAAACTACATCCATAGGCATTCCCCTGTCTACTACTTTAGTTATTTCCTCAAAAAATTCAATTAGGTTCGTTAGACATTACCTACCCATTACAAATCCATGTTAGTTCTCTCTAATCAGCTCAAATTTCTCTAAGTGCTCAGTCACTCTGTGCTTAATTATAGATTCTAATGACTTCCCCACAACAGATGTTACACTAATAGGTCTATAATTTCCTGGTTTCTCTCTCACCTTTCTTAAATAATGGAGTTACATTTAGAATTTTCCAATCTGAAGGGACAATTCCTGAATCGAGAGAGCTTTGGAAGATCATGGCTAAAACATCTATAATTTCCTCACCTACTTCCTTTAAAAGCTTGGGTTGGAAACCATCATGTCCTGGGGATTTGTCAGTCTTTAGTGCCATTATTTTTTCTAATACTGTTTTCTTGATTACATTAACTTTAGTGAGTTCCAATCCGTCATTAGTTTCCCTGGAATGTCAGGTATATTATTCTCTTCCTCCTCTGTGAAGACTGACACAAATTATTTAATAAACAAGTCTGCCATTTCCTTACTTTCATTTGCAATATTACCCACAACTGTTTTTAAAGGGCCCACATTACCCTTGACTACCCTTTTTCTTCTAATATAATTGTAAAAACATATTGTGTTAATCTTGCTTTCCCTCGCAAGTTTGTTTTCGTATTCTCTTTTTGCAGCTGTTACGATCTTTTTTGTCTTCCTTTGCTGTTCTTTATATCTCCCCCAGTCCCCTGGATCTATAATAATCTTTGCACTTTTGTATGCCCTTTCCTTTAGTTTTATGTTATCTCTCACCATTTTTTGTCGACCATGACTGTTTTATTTGATAGGTAGAGCTCTTGCCCCTTAGGGGTATATACTGGATATCTATTAAGCTAAATTCCTTTTGAACCCACTGATCATCGGTAGTTTTGCCCAATAACAGTTTTGACCAGTTTGCTGTTGTCAGTCTCTGTCTCATCCCATTAAAGTTAGCCTTACCACAATCTAGAATCTTAGTAACTGTGTTATATTTCTCCTTTTCAAAGCTAACATTGTATTCAATCATATCATGATCACTGTTGGATAAATGTTCCCTTACCGTTAAGATTATTAACTAAGTCTGGCTCATTACTCATTACTAAATCTAGTATGGCCGGCCCTCTTGTTGGTTCTACAACATATTGCTCCAGAAAACTAACTTGAATGCACTCAAGGAATTCACTACCTTTTTGATTTGAGCTACTCTGCTCTTTGAATCTATATGAAAATTAAAGTCTCCCAATAAAACAACACTGCTTTTGCTACAAGCCTCTCTGATCTCTGAATTAATACATTCTGCCACTTTATTGCTGCTCTCCTTATTCCTCAATTCTAACCATAGAGTCTCTGCTGATTGCTTTACTTTGCCTATATCCTCTCTTACTAATGTTGTAATGGTATCTTTAATCAATAAGGCTACCCTTCCTCCTCTTTCAGTTCCCTATCCTTTCTAAAGACCTTATAATCTGGAAAATTTAACTCTCAAGCATGACCAGCTTAGAGCCATGTCTCAGTAATGGCCACGATGTCATACCCTCGAGGCTTTATTTGAGCCTCTAATTCACTCAATTTATTTCTTATACTCTGTATGTTAGTAAATAAAACTCTTATTTGGGCAAGAGACCCTAACCTGTCCTTGCCCTGATGCTATCTTACTCACACTGTTTAACACGTTTCTTATTTGTCACTCCTGCTGTAAATACTATAGTTATTTTAGTATTTCCTTCACCTGGAGTATCTATATCACTGTTTGTGACTTGAACTCGGCTCTTATCCCTTTTTTTGATCTTTAAACTATAATTTTTACTATTTTATTTGACTGAGCTAAAGGGCTAATTCTATGATCCCACATTCCCAATGGGGATCTGTACTCGCAGGGAGCATTGGGGTTCAAATGTTATAGCTCCATCTCCGACCCACGCTCCCTACAAACATGGAGAGCGCAGAGTTAACCTTCGAGGTATAGCAAGAGTCAGTGGCACAGAGTGTCAAAGAAAGAAAGAACTTGCATTTCTATAGCACCTTTCACGATGTCAGGACGTCCCAGAGCGCTTTACAGACAGCCAATTAAGTACTTTTGAAGTGTAGTCACTATAGTAATGTAGGAAATGCGGCAGCCAATTTGCATGTTTCCACAAACAGAAATGTGATAATTACCAGATAATCTGTTTTAGTGATGTTGGTTGAGGGATAAATATTGGCCAGGACACCGGGGAGAACTCTTCTTCTCTTGTTTGAAATAGTGCCACAGGATCTTTTACATCCACGTGAGAGGGCAGACAGGTGAGGCCTCAGTTTAACATCTCCTCTGAAAGACCTCACCTCTGGTGGTGTAACACTCCCTCAGTACTGCACTGGATTGTCAGCCTAGATTATGAGCTCAAGTCTCTGGAGTGGGACTTGAACCCACGACCTTCTGACTCAGAGGTGAGATCAGGATTCTCAGGAGTTTAATGTGATTTCTAAATGTTGAAGTGGCTGAGTTTTTAGCTTTTGCTAAACTGTTTTAACTTATCCTGTACACAGATGTAAGGGGACAGTTCTCCAGAGAATGCCCTACACAGGGTAAAGGTAACTGACCCTGGATTGCATTTACACTGGTGAAGAATGGACTCTCTTTGGCTATCTAGCCGTAAGATCACTTGCACCCCGACTGTCACTGTATCTGAACGTTAGGATAATTGCAATGGTACAATGAGCCATCAAAAACCATGATACACATCGGGAGGCAATCACACTAAATCACAACATCTGTTCCAAGTGACACCTTCACCCGAGGACCACAACACAAACCGACTTTTAACAAATTAAAGGGAAATAATATACATGGTCTAAAGCCTACTGCATTCACAGCAAGTCATCTCAAAAGACAAATGTACACCCAACTGGAAAATAGAGAGAAGCTTTCAGTGCAGTGCTGGTGTAACATTTTATGGTACACCGTCCCTTTAAAACTCCGTGGGGTCATCATGTAACACTGGATTATAAAACTGCTTCCCAGACTGCTGAGAGGGGAGAGCACATCAGGTCTGAGGGGAGGAGAAGGGAGAGGGAGAGCACATCAGGACTGAAGGGAGGAGAAGGGAGAGGGAGAGCACATCAGGACTGAGGGGAGGAGAGGGAAGAGGGAGAGCACATCAGGACTGAGTAGGAGAGGGGAGTGATGGATAACATCCATCTGTTACCCTTAACCTCCACTTTATCAGCAATCCTAGACTGTGTGACGTTGTCTGTCTGATCCTGATTTATTGCAGGAGTTCCATTTCAACCACCAACTGTTTACTCAGGCCTGATCCGCCGCTGATGAATTCATCCTTGTGCTCTTTGAATAGAGTGTGGCAGGCTGCCAGAATTCCACATCTATTCATAGTTACACTATGCACTGATCTCTCAATAATCTCTACTAACACTGCAAATATCTCACCTTATGAATCCCCAACATCAACCTATTAACCCTTAGATAACCTGTGAATTATCTAAGGGTTAATTAGATAAATTAAAAGCGCTTTATCTGAATGCACGAAGCATTCATAACAAGATAGACGAATTAATGGCACAAGTAGAGATAAAAAGGTTTGATCTAGTAGCCATTACAGAGTTGTGGTTGCAAGATGACCAAGGTTGGGAACTAAATATTGGGAACTAAATATTGGGAACTAAATATACTTGACGTTCCAAAACGACAAACAAAATGGAAAAGGAAGGGGGGTAGCCCTGATAATAAAGGACGACATAAGGATGGTAGTAAGAAAGGATCTTGGCTCAGGAGACAGGAAGTAGAATCAGTATGGTGTAGATAAGAAATAACAAGGGGCAGAAAACACTGGTGGAATAGTTTATAGGCTCCCTAACAGTAGTTATACTGTTGGACAGAGCATTAATCAAGAAATAATAGTAGCTTGTAACAAAGGTAATGCGATAATCGGGGGGAACTTTAATCTTCATATAGATTGGACAAATCAAATTGGCAAAGGTAGTTTGGAGGACAAGTTCTTGGAGTGCATTTCCTAGAACAATACATCGTGAAACCAACCAGGGAACAGGCTATTTTAGATCTTGTCTTGAGTAATGAGACAAGGTTAATCAGTAATGTCATAGTAAAGGATCCTCTGAGGGAGAGTGATCATAATATGATAGAATTTCACATTGAGTTTGAGAGTGGCATACTTAAATCCGAAACTAGAGTCTTAAATTTAAACAAAGCCAATTACATAGGTATGAGGGGCGAGTTGGCTAAGGTAGATTGGGACATTAGATTAAAAGGTATGACGGAAGATAAGCAATGGCAAATATTTAAAGAAATAATTCATAATTGTCCACGAGCATACATTCCATTGAGAAATAAAAACTCCACAGGAAAAATGATCTATCCGTGGCTAACTAAAAAAGTTTACGGATAGTATTAGATTAAAAGAAGAGATTTATAATGTTGCCAATAAGAGTAAAAGTCTGAAGATTGGGACAGTTTCAGAAACCAGCAAAGAATGACCAAAAAATTGATAAAAAGGGAGAAAATAGAATATGAGAGTAAACTAGCAAGAAATATAAAAACAGATTGCAAGAGCTTCTACAAGTATGTAAAAAGGAAGAGATTAGTGAAAGTAAACATGGGTCTCTTAGAGGCAGAGGCAGGAGAAATTATGATGGGGAATAAGGAAATGGCAGAGACATTAAACAAATATTTTGTATCTGTCTTCACAGTAGAAGACACAAAAACATACCAGTAATAGTGGGGAACCAAGGATCTAATGAGAATGAGGAACTTAAGGTAATTAATATTTGTAAAGAAAAAGCACTGGAGAAATTAATGGGACTAAAAGTCAACAAATCCCCTGGACCTGATGGCTTACATCCTAGGGTTCTAAAAGAAGTGGCTGCAGAGACAGTGGATACATTGGTTGTGATCTTCCAGAAATCCCTAGATTCTAGAGTGGTCCTAATTGATTGGAAGATAACAAATATAACACCGCTTTAAAAAAGGAGGGAGAGAAAACGGAAATACAGGCCAGTTAGCCTGACATCGGTCATTGGAAAAATGCTGGAATCCATTATTAAGGAAGTGGTAACAGGGCACTTAGAAAATCATAATATGATTAGGCAGAGTCAGCATGGTTTTATGAAAGGGAAATTGTGTTTAACAAATCTATTAGAGTTTTTTGAGGATGTAACTAGCAGGGTAGATAAAGGGGAATCAGTGGATGTGCTTTATTTGGATTTTCAAAAGGCATTCGATAAGGATAACACAAAAGGTTGTTACACAAGAAAAGGGCTCATGGTATTGGAAATAATATATTAGCATGGATAGAGGATTGGTTAACGGACAGAAAACAGAGAGTAGGGATAAATGGGTCATTTTCAGGTTGGCAGGCTGTAACCAATGGGATGCCACAAGGATCAGTGCTTGGGCCTCAGCTATTTACAATCTATATTAATGACTTAGATGGAGGGACCGAGTGTAACGTAAGGTGGGAAAGTAAGCTGTGAGGAGGACTGCAAAGAGTCTGCAAAGGGATATCGACAGGTTAAGTGTGAGAGCAAGAAGGTGGCAGATAGAGGATAATGTGAGGTTATTCACTTTGGTAGGAAAAATAGAAAAACAGAATATTTTTTAAATGGTGAGAAACTATTAAATGTTGGTGTTCCTTGTACATGAAACAGAAAGTGAACATGTCGGTACAGCAAACAATTAGGAAGGCAAATGATGTGTTGGCTTTTATAGCAAGGGGGTTGGAGTACAAGAGTAAGGAAGTCTTGCTGCAATTGTACAGGGCTTTGGTCAGACCACACCTGGAGTAGTGTACAGTTTCAGTCTCCTTATGTAAGGAAGGATATACTTGCCATAGAGGCGGTGCAACAAATATAAGAACATAAGAAATAGGAGCAGGAGTAGGCCACATGGCCCCCTGGAGCCTGCTCTGCCATTCAATAAGATCATGGCTGATCTTTGACCTCAACTCTACTTTCCTGCCCGATCCCCATATCCCCTGACTCCCTTAGTGTCCAAAAATCTATTGATCTCAGCCTTGAACATACTCGACGATTCAGCATCCACAGCCCTCTGGGGTAGTGAGTTCCAAAGATTCACAACCCTCTGAGTGAAGAAATTCCTCCTCATCTCAGTCTTAAATGGCCAACACCTTATCCTGAAGTTTCACTAAATTGATTTCTGGGATGAGAGGGTTGTCCTATGAGAAAAGATTGAGTAGATTGGGCCTATACTGTCTGAAGTTTAGATGAGAGGTGATCTCATTGAAACGTATAAGATTCTAAGAGGGCATGACAGGGTAGATGCTGTTTCCCCTGGCTGGAGAGTCTAGAACTAGGGGACATTGTCTCAGGATAAGGGGTCGGACATTTAGGACTGAGATGAGGAGGAATTTCTTCACAGATATGAATATTTGGAATTCTCTACCCCAGAGGGCTGAGATGAGGAGGAAAGAGAAATCCAGGAAAAGAGAGGCAGGAAGAGAAAGTCAGAAAAAAAGAGGATAAAAAATAAGCATCCATAGAAAGAATAGGAAATACTAGAAATCCTGGCAGCATCTGGTAAAAGGCAGGTTAATGTTTCAAGTGGACATTCTTTATTGCTCTGATCATAGAATCATACAGCATTGAAGGAGGCTATTCAATTAGTCCCATTCCCCTGCTCTTTCCCCATAGCTCTGCAACTTTATCCTTTTCAAGTATATGTCCAATTCCCTTTTGAAAGTGGAATCTACTTCCACCACCCTTTCAGGCAGTGCATTCCAGATCATAACCACTGGCTGCCTAAAAAAAATTCTTCTTATCTCACCTCTGATTCTTTTGCCAATCACCTTAAATCTGTGTCCTCTGGTTACTGACTCTCCTGCCACTGGCAACAGTTTCTCCTTATTTACTCTATCAAAATCCTTCACGATTTTGAACACCTCTATTAAATCTTCCCTTAACCTTCTCTGCCCTAAGAAGAACAACCCCAGTTTCAACTAATCTTTCCACGTAACTGAAGTCCCTCATCCCTGGTACCATTCCAGTAAATCTCATCTGCAGCCTCTCTAAGGCCTTGACATCCTTCCTAAAGTGTGGTGCCCAGAATTGAACACAATACTTGAGCTGATGAAGGGTCTGTCCCAATATGTCTTCTCTCTCCTTAGCGACTGACAAACCCACCGCGTATTTCCAGCAAATTCGTTTTTTATTTCAGTATTTGCAAATTTTTTCTTTGGATCTCAGAGGCTGTGTCACTGGGCTATCCTCTGTGGCCTATGTTATGACAACTTGCTGCTATTTTGCCATATTTGTGTTTTCTGGGGAGAGGCGATGTCACCTCGGGTATTTCAGCTCACTACGGAGAATGTCACGGCCAGGATTAGTCTAGTGTGGAGAACTCTGCCTGGAGATCGGAGAGGAGGCTCAGGCTGTGCAATAAAATAGCTTCAACAGCAGCTTATTGTCTCATAGAAAGACAATGCAATTATAGTAGCAAACTTAAAACACTCTAAGCTATTACCATAGTGATACTGTCAAGTTGTATTTGGTCAAGGCACTTAGAAAGCCAGTAGGTCCCATTTGTCACAGAAGCAGAGTTTTTGAAGTGTTTTTTTACATGAATAGATCCTTTACCACTTTAAGTGGGATCTATCTCTGCTGGAAAGGTTGTGAGATCCAAACTCTGCCTCCAGTTTGCTCTACTGCTCTCCTGAAGGAGACTTTTGATGCAGTGCAGTATCTCTCCAAATATGCCACCCCAAGCAGTGCCGTACCTCAACCTGGACAATAGGAGTCGGACGCTATTCGACTGCAGAGCACAACACTGTTCTCAACACACACAGTCACTTTCCAGGAGGCACTGGGCAGTGATGGGAGAGGTTTCTGGGCAGTGATGGGAGAGGGTCTCTGGGCAGTGATGGGAGAGGGTCTCTGGGCAGTGATGGGAGAGGTTTCTGGGCAGTGATGGGAGAGGGTCTCTGGGCAGTGATGGGAGAGGGTCTCTGGGCAGTGATGGGAGAGGTTTCTGGGCAGTGATGGGAGAGGGTCTCTGGGCAGTGATGGGAGAGAGTCTCTGGGCAGTGATGGGAGAGAGACTCTGGGCAGTAATGGGAGAGGTTTCTGGGCAGTGATGGGAGAGGGTCTCTGGGCAGTGATGGGAGAGAGACTCTGGGCAGTAATGGGAGAGGTTTCTGGGCAGTGATGGGAGAGGGTCTCTGGGCAGTGATGGGAGAGAGTCTCTGGGCAGTGATGGGAGAGAGACTCTGGGAAGTGATGGGAGAGGGTCTCTGGGCAGTGATGGGAGAGAGACTCTGGGCAGTGATGGGAGAAAGACTCTGGGCAGTGGTGGGAGAGGGTCTCTGGGCAGTGATGGGAGAGGGTCTCTGGGTATTGGTGGGAGGGGGACTCTAGGTATTGATGGGAGAGGGCCTCTGGGCAGTGATGGGAGAGGGTCTTTGGGTATTGATCGGAGAGGGACTCTGGGCAGTGAGGGGAGAGGGTCTCTGGGCAGTGATTGGGGAGGGACCCGGGGCAGTGATGGGAGAGGGTCTCTGGGAAGTGATGGGGGAGGGTCTCTACATATTAATTGGAGAGGGTCTCTGGGTATTGATGTGAGAGGGTCTCTGGGCAGTGATGGGGGAGGGACCCTGGGCAGTGATGGGAGAGGGTCTCTGGGCATTGATGGGAGAGGGTCTCTGGGCAGTGATGGGGGAGGGACCCTGGGCAGTGATGGGAGAGGGTCTCTGGGAAGTGATGGGAGAGGGTCTCTACATATTAATTGGAGAGGGTCTCTGGGTATTGGTGGGAGAGGGACTCTGGGCAGTGATAGGAGAGAGTCTCTGGGCAGTAATGGGAGAGAGTCTCTGGGCAGTGATGGGAGAGAGACTCTGGGCAGTGGTGGGAGAGGGTCTCTGGGCAGTGATGAGAGAGAGACTCTGGGCAGTGGTGGGAGAGGGTCTCTGGGCAGTGATGGGAGAGAGTCTCTGTGCAGTGATGGGAGAGAGACTCTGGGCAGTGGTGGGAGAGGGTCTCTGGGCAGTGATGGGAGAGAGACTCTGGGCAGTGGTGGGAGAGGGTCTCTGGGCAGTGGTGGGAGAGGGTCTCTGGGCAGTGATGGGAGAGGGTCTCTGGGCAGTGATGGGAGAGGGTCTCTGGGTAGTGATGGGAGAGGGTCTCTGGATATTGGTGGGAGAGGGTCTCTGTGCAGAGATGGGAGAGGGCCTCTAGGCAGTGAAGGGAGAGGGTCTCTGGATATTGGTGGGAGAGGGCTTCTGGGCAGTGATGGGAGAGGGTCTTTGGGTATTGATCGGAGAGGGACTCTGGGCAGTGATTGGGGAGGGACCCTGGGCAGTGATGGGAGTGGGTCTCTGGGATGTGATGGGAGAGAGACTCTACGTAGTAATTGGAGAGGGTCTCTGGGTATTGGTGGGAGAGGGACTCTGGGCAGTGATGGGAGAGGGTCTCTGGGCAATGATGGGAGAGGGTCTCTGGGTAGTGATGGGAGAGGGTCTCTGGGCAGTAATGGGAGAAGGTCTCTGGGCAGTAATGGGAGAAGGTCTCTGGGCAGTAATGGGAGAGAGTCTCTGGGCAATGATGGGAGAGGGTCTCTGGGTAGTGATGGGAGAGGGTCTCTGGGCAGTAATGGGAGAAGGTCTCTGGGTAGTGATGGGAGAGGGTCTCTGGGTAGTGATGGGAGAGGGTCTCTGGGTAGTGATGGGAGAGGGTCTCTGGGTAGTGATGGGAGAGGGTCTCTGGGTAGTGATGGGAGAGGGTCTCTGGGCAATGATGGGAGAGGGTCTCTGGGTAGTGATGGGAGAGGGTCTCTGGGCAGTGATGGGAGAGAGACTCTGGGAAGTGATGGGAGAGGGTCTCTGGGCAGTGATGGGAGAGAGACTCTGGGCAGTGATGGGAGAAAGACTCTGGGCAGTGGTGGGAGAGGGTCTCTGGGCAGTGATGGGAGAGGGTCTCTGGGTATTGGTGGGAGGGGGACTCTAGGTATTGATGGGAGAGGGCCTCTGGGCAGTGATGGGAGAGGGTCTTTGGGTATTGATCGGAGAGGGACTCTGGGCAGTGAGGGGAGAGGGTCTCTGGGCAGTGATTGGGGAGGGACCCGGGGCAGTGATGGGAGAGGGTCTCTGGGAAGTGATGGGGGAGGGTCTCTACATATTAATTGGAGAGGGTCTCTGGGTATTGATGTGAGAGGGTCTCTGGGCAGTGATGGGGGAGGGACCCTGGGCAGTGATGGGAGAGGGTCTCTGGGCATTGATGGGAGAGGGTCTCTGGGCAGTGATGGGGGAGGGACCCTGGGCAGTGATGGGAGAGGGTCTCTGGGAAGTGATGGGAGAGGGTCTCTACATATTAATTGGAGAGGGTCTCTGGGTATTGGTGGGAGAGGGACTCTGGGCAGTGATGGGAGAGAGTCTCTGGGCAGTAATGGGAGAGAGTCTCTGGGCAGTGATGGGAGAGAGACTCTGGGCAGTGGTGGGAGAGGGTCTCTGGGCAGTGATGAGAGAGAGACTCTGGGCAGTGGTGGGAGAGGGTCTCTGGGCAGTGATGGGAGAGAGTCTCTGTGCAGTGATGGGAGAGAGACTCTGGGCAGTGGTGGGAGAGGGTCTCTGGGCAGTGATGGGAGAGAGACTCTGGGCAGTGGTGGGAGAGGGTCTCTGGGCAGTGGTGGGAGAGGGTCTCTGGGCAGTGATGGGAGAGGGTCTCTGGGCAGTGATGGGAGAGGGTCTCTGGGTAGTGATGGGAGAGGGTCTCTGGATATTGGTGGGAGAGGGTCTCTGTGCAGAGATGGGAGAGGGCCTCTAGGCAGTGAAGGGAGAGGGTCTCTGGATATTGGTGGGAGAGGGCTTCTGGGCAGTGATGGGAGAGGGTCTTTGGGTATTGATCGGAGAGGGACTCTGGGCAGTGATTGGGGAGGGACCCTGGGCAGTGATGGGAGTGGGTCTCTGGGATGTGATGGGAGAGAGACTCTACGTAGTAATTGGAGAGGGTCTCTGGGTATTGGTGGGAGAGGGACTCTGGGCAGTGATGGGAGAGGGTCTCTGGGCAATGATGGGAGAGGGTCTCTGGGTAGTGATGGGAGAGGGTCTCTGGGCAGTAATGGGAGAAGGTCTCTGGGCAGTAATGGGAGAAGGTCTCTGGGCAGTAATGGGAGAGAGTCTCTGGGCAATGATGGGAGAGGGTCTCTGGGTAGTGATGGGAGAGGGTCTCTGGGCAGTAATGGGAGAAGGTCTCTGGGTAGTGATGGGAGAGGGTCTCTGGGTAGTGATGGGAGAGGGTCTCTGGGTAGTGATGGGAGAGGGTCTCTGGGTAGTGATGGGAGAGGGTCTCTGGGCAATGATGGGAGAGGGTCTCTGGGTAGTGATGGGAGAGGGTCTCTGGGCAGTAATGGGAGAGAGTCTCTGGGCAATGATGGGAGAGGGTCTCTGGGTAGTGATGGGAGAGGGTCTCTGGGCAGTAATGGGAGAAGGTCTCTGGGTAGTGATGGGAGAGGGTCTCTGGGTAGTGATGGGAGAGGGTCTCTGGGTAGTGATGGGAGAGGGTCTCTGGGTAGTGATGGGAGAGGGTCTCTGGGTAGTGATGGGAGAGGGTCTCTGGGTAGTGATGGGAGAGGGTCTCTGGGCAGAGATGGGAGAGGGTCTCTGGGCAGAGATGGGAGAGGGTCTCTAGGCAGTGAAGGGAGTGGCCTCTGGGCAGTGATGGGAGAGAGTCTCTGGACAGTGATGGAAGAGGGTCTCTGGGTAGTGATGGGAGAGGGTCTCTGGGTAGTGATGGGAGAGGGTCTCTGTGTAATGTTGGGAGAGAGACTCTGGGTAGTGATTGGTGCTGAACCCTGACTGACCTTTCCCCTCTCTAGCCCAGAGTGCTGCTGCCAGATGCTATGCCCACTACTGCTGTGCCAGCTCCAATCAGACAAGTTGGCACACAATGGGGCTCAAACCTAGAACCTTGTGGTAGTTCAGTGCAACCCTAGTGGTGCATGACCCCAGGGAGCGATGGGAGGAGGCTGACGTTTTGCTTTATTTTTCTCCTTGTTACCATCTCTGTAGTCTTACCACGCCATCGGGATTGGTTGCCTGATGTTATCTGCTGCGAGGAGCTTGAGTGTCAGGAAGAGCCTCCACACTGGTGTTCAGCTCCCTGGGACTGACTGGATTATACTAATCATATTCTGAGCCGCAGGCTGCTCAGAACAATACCAAATGTCAGGCATCTTTAAAATGAAGATTCCACTCTCCTTTTTAAAGTGATTTAGTATTTTAATTCTCCAAAGCCTGGTTTGTATTCCCTGTACATCAACATACCCACAGCCCTCAGAATGCATCTCATTTTACACCCCTCTGTCAGCGCCAGTCCCTCTCTCAATCCCTCACTGTAATCAGGTTAATTAACAGATTGCCCAGAGCCCAGACTACAGCATGGAATGTAATTTCACAGAAAATAAACAGGCCAGCTGTCCCAGTCTGCAGCCAGAACTCGAGCAGCCTCATTTCTCATTCTCTTTTGTTGTTATTGTTTCCTTCAGTTTTCTCCTTTCCTCTCCTGAAGGTGCTGACTCTCACTGGGGTACAGTTCCTGAAGGTGCTGACTCTCTCTGGGGTACAGTTCCTGAAGGTGCTGACTCTCTCTGGGGTACAGTTCCATGGGCACTGACTCTCAGTGGGGTATAGTTCCTGAAGGTGCTGACTCTCTCTGGGGTACAGTTCCATGGGCACTGACTCTCACTCAGGTACAGTTCCTGAAGGTGCTGACTCTCACTGGAGTACAATTCCTGAAGGTGCTGACTCTCACTGGGGTACAGTTCCATGGGCACCGACTCTTACTGGGGTACAGTTCCTGAAGGTGCTGACTCTCACTGGGGTACAGTTCCATGGGCACTGACTCTCACTGGAGTACAGTTCCTGAAGGTGCTGCCTTTCACTGGGGTACAGTTCCTGAAGGTGCTGACTCTCACTGGGGTACAGTTCCTGAAGGTGCTGCCTTTCACTGGGGCACAGTTCCTGAAGGTGCTGCCTTTCACTGGGGCACAGTTCCTGAAGGTGCTGACTCTCACTGGGGTACAGTTCCTGAAGGTGCTGCCTTTCACTGGGGCACAGTTCCTGAAGGTGCTGACTCTCACTGGGGCACAGTTCCTGAAGGTGCTGCCTTTCACTGGGGTACAGTACCATGGGCACTGACTCTCACTGAGGTACAGTGGGGTACAGATCTGTTATCACTCATTGCCCATACATGTGTACTTTCAATCAGAGGTCATCGCATACCGATTGGGAGTGGGAATACTAGCTGATTTTTTCTCCTTGACAGTGTGCATTCAAGGTATTTGTAGCACCTCAACTGCTCATCTGATGGGGATCAGCTAACTCAGCATGCATTGGAGATCCAAACATGGATCTGGTTAACCCAAAGGATGGGTTTCTCTGGCTGAGATGGAGAGTTGTTCTGGGCTGTGGCTGTCTCCAAGGGACACATTCATATCTCCTGACAGCCAAACACAAAATGGCACTGATGTCTATGGAGTCTCTAGTCCAGCTTATCCTCCCTACTCCAACTGGAAGAACCCTTTGCAAGATGGGTGAGATTAATGAAAATGGAGCTAAGTGAGGTTGACACTAATCCCCAATATTTGTATTCAGTTAGTTTAGCACTCTCGTCCCTGAGTCAGAGATTCTCGGTTCACACCCCACTCCAGCACTTGAGCACATGATCTAGCGCTGAGGGAGTGCTGCACTGTCGGAGGTGCTGTATGTCGGATGAGACGTTAAATTGAGGCCCAGTCTGCCCTCTCAGGTGGATGTAGAGGATCCCATGACACTATTAGAAGAGGAGCAGGGGAGTTCTCTTAGTGAACATTCCTCCCTCAACTAACACCACCAAAAACAGTCTATAACGAGGGGGCACAGATTTAAGGTGAGAGGGGAGAGATACAAAAGGGTCCAGAGGGGCAGTTTTTTCACTCAAAGGGTGGTGAGTGTCTGGAACGAGCTGCCAGAGGCAGCAGTAGAGGCGGGTACAATTTTGTCTTTTAAAAAGCATTTGGACAGTTACATGGGTAAGATGGGTATCGAGGGATATGGGCCAAGTGCAGGCAATTGGGACTAGCTTAGTGGTATAAACTGGGCGACATGGACATGTTGGGCCAAAGGGCCTGTTTCCATGTTGTAACTTCTATGATTCTATGATTCTATCTGGTCATTCATCTCCTTATTGTTTGTGGGATCTTGCTGTGCACAAATTGGCTGCTGCGTTTCCCTACATTACAACAGTGACTACACTTCAAAAGTACTTCATTGGCTGTGAAGCATTTTGGGTCATCCTGAGGATGTGATAAGGTGCAATATAAATCCAAGTTCTTTCTTTAATTCATTCTCTGATCTGTGTCAACCCTAATGCCCCATCATCTCTCAGCCAGGCGATTATGAACATGACAAATTAAAGTGTAAGGTTATGGGGAAAGCTCACTCACCGTGTTCATATAGAAACAGAATGCACAGCTAGAATTCTCAGGAGGGCTGTAACACAAAACTATAGTTGCCCACATAATAATAGTCACTTCCCTCCAAAAGTCATTCATTGTGTGACAAGCTTTGACGGTGTGATAAAGCTCCACATAAATTAACTTCCTTTTTCCAATTACACGGAGACATAAGGCCACTATGGCCTGTTACCCAGAATGCACTGCAGCAACATCAAAAACAGGCTCTCTCCAAGCAAAGGTGCACACGGGTCATGGGTCATGGGTCAGAATACAAAGCATCTGTCCTTGGTGTTCAACAGATACTTGTCTTTATAATTAGGCATCTGCAAATGGCTACTTTTTACTCTACCGTACTCCTGGGCACAGTGTGTAAGAGGTATCATTATATATCTATGTTTCCTCCCCTGTAATGCATGTTCGAGTACTTGCGATACACGGTTATTTTGTGACTAATTATGGGCTGAAGGTGATGGAGGTCAGAGTTGTGGGCAGGGCACTTTACTCCCAATCTGAACAGCATGTCAGCGTCAAGCATTCTTGGGGCAGGTGGAGCACAGGTGAGATATAGGGTGAAGCTCTGTCCCAACAACATGCCTTAACCTCCACCCTTGGAAAAGCAGCTCTTGTTTGGTGTAACTTTTCCATTTTCTCCATCAGCCATCCTGCACTCTCTCACAGCGACATTGCCAGCTTAATGCCAATCAAAACCAGATAGGGGGCAATGTTGCTCAGTGGGCTCATAGTCACGAAGAGCTGGGTTGAGACCGTTCCAAACATGACCGCTAAAGCCAGCGGAAAGAGAGACTTTCACCCCATCAGTCTGGGCTGGACTGGAACCCAAGTCCTAGAGATAGTAGAATCATAGAATCATAGAAAGGTTACAGCATGGAAAGAGGCCATTTGGCCCATCAAGTCTGCGCCGCAAGAGCAATCCAGCTAGTCTCACTAACCCCCCCCCCAACCCCCATCCCCTTAGCACTGCAATTTTTTTCCTTTCAAGAACTTATCCAGTTCCCTTTTGAAGGCCATGATTGAATCTGCCTCCACCACCCCCTCAGGCAGAGCATTCCAGATCCTAACCACTCGCTGTGTAAAAAAGTTTTTCCTCATGTCACCTTTGGTTCTTTTGCCAATCACTTTAAATCAATGTCCTCTGTGGTCCTTGACCCTTCTGCCAATGGGAACATTTTCTCTCTATCTACCATGTCTAGACCCTTCATGATTTTGAATACCTCTATCAAATCTCCTCGCAACCTTCTCTGTTCCAAGGAGAACAACCCCAGCTTCTCCAGTTTATCCATGTAACTAAAGTCCCTCATCCCTGGAATCGTTCTAGTATATCTCTTCTGCACCCTCTCTAAGGCCTTCACATCTTTCCTAAAGTGCGGTGCCCAGAACTGGGCACAATACTCCAGTTGTGGCCAAACCAGTGTTTTATAAAGGTTCATCATGACTTCCATACTTTTGTACTCTATGCCTCTATTTATAAAGCTCAGGATCCCGTTTGCTTTTTTAACCGTTTTCTCAACCTGCCCTGCCACCATCAACGATTTGTGCGCATATACCCCCAGATCTCTCTGTTCCTGTACCCCTTTTAGAGTTGTGCCCTCTAGTTTATATTGCCTCTCCTCGTTCTTCCTACTGAAATGTATCACTTTGCATTTTTCTGCATTAAATTTCATCTGCCCTGTGTCCGCCCATGCCGCCAGCCTGTCTATATCCTCTTGAAGTCTATCACTATCCTCCTCACTGTTTACTACCCTTCCAAGTTTTGTGTCATCTGCAAATTTTGAAATAGTGCCCTGTACACCCAAGTCCAAGTCATTAATATATATCAAGAAAAGCAGAGGTCCCAG
This sequence comes from Heptranchias perlo, assembly GCF_035084215.1. Lineage (NCBI taxonomy): Eukaryota > Metazoa > Chordata > Chondrichthyes > Hexanchiformes > Hexanchidae > Heptranchias > Heptranchias perlo. The sequence continues at coordinate 2,940,090 of NC_090349.1, forward strand.
CACTGACCCCTGGGAAACTCCACTATACACCTCCCTCCAGTCCAAAAAACAACCGTTCACCACTACTCTGTTTCCTGTCCCTTAGCCAATTCTGTATCCATGTTGCTACTGCCTCCTTTATTCCATGGGCCGCAATCTTGATGATAAGCCTACTGTGTGGCACTTTATCAAACGCCTTTTGAAAGTCCATATACACCACATCAAATGCATTGCCCTCATCTACCCTCTCTATCACCTCATCAAAAATCCCTATCAGGTTTGTTAAACACGATTTGCCATTAACAAATCTGTGCTGGCTTTCCCCAATCACTCCACACTCGTCCAAGTGACTATTAATTCTGTCCCGGATTATCGTTTCTAAGTTTCCCCACCACTGAGGTTAAACTGACTGGCCTGTAGTTGCTGGGTTTATCCTTACACCCTTTTTTGAACAATGATGTAACATTTGCAATTCTCCAGTCCTCTGGCACCACCCCCGTATCTACGGATGTTTGGAAGATTATGGCCAGCACCTACACCCTTACTTCCCTCAGCAACCTAGGATGCATCCCATCTGGACTGCGTGACTTATCTACTTTAAGTACAGCTAGCCTTTCAAGTACCTCTTCTTTATCAATTTTTAGCCCATCCATTTAAGAACATAAGAAATAGGAGCAGGAGTAGGCCAATCGGCCCTTCGAGCCTGCTCCGCCATTTAATAAGATCATGGCTGATCTGATCCTAACCTCAAATCTAAATTCATGTCCAATATCCTGTCCGCTCCCCGTAACCCCTAATTCCCTTTACTTCTAGGAAACTGTCTATTTCTGCTTTGAATTCATTCAATGATGTAGCTTCCACAGCTTCCTGGGGCAGCAAATTCCACAGACCTACCACCCTCTGAGTGAAGAAGTTTCTCCTCATCTCAGTTTTGAAAGAGCAGCCCCTTATTCTAAGATTATGCCCCCCTAGTTCTAGTTTCACCCATCCTTGGGAACATCCTCACCGCATCCACCCGATCAAGCCCCTTCACAATCTTATATGTTTCAATAAGATCGCCTCTCATTCTTCTGAACTCCAATGAGTAGAGTCCCAATCTACTCAACCTCTCCTCATATGTCCGCCCCCTCATCCCCGGGATTAACCGAGTGAACCTTCTTTGTACTGCCTCGAGAGCAAGTATGTCTTTTCTTAAGTATGGAGACCAAAACTGTATGCAGTATTCCAGGTGCGGTCTCACCAATACCTTATATAACTGCAGCAATACCTCCCTGTTTTTATATTCTATCCCCCTAACAATAAAAGCCAACATTCTGTTGGCCTTCTTGATCACCTGCTGCACCTGCATACTAACTTTTTGATTTTCTTGCACTAGGACCCCCAGATCCCTTTGTACTGCAGTACTTTCCAGTCTCTTGCCATCAAGATAATAACTTGCTCTCGGGTTTTTCCTGCCAAAGTGCATAACCTCACATTTTCCAATATTGTATTGCATCTGCCAAATCTCCACCCACTCACCCAGCCTGTCTATATCCCCCTGCAGGTTTTTTATGTCCTCTTCACTCTCCACTTTCCCTCCCATCTTTGTATCATCTGCAAACTTTGATATGTTACACTCGGTCCCCTCCTCCAAATCGTTAACATAGATTGTAAAGAGTTGGGGACCCAGCACCGACCCCTGCGGAACACCACTGGCTACTGGTTGCCAGTCCGAGAATGAACCATTTATCCCAACTCTCTGCTTCCTGTTAGATAACCAATCCTCCACCCATGCCAGAATATTACCCCCAATCCAGTGATTCTTTACCTTGAGCAATAATCTTTTATGTGGCAGCTTGTCGAATGCCTTCTGGAAGTCTAAATACACTACGTCCACTGGTTCCACTTTATCCACCCTGTACGTTATGTCCTCAAAGAACTCAAGCAAATTTGTCAGACATGACTTCCCTTTCTCAACTATATCTTCCTTTACTGAGACTCTGGCAGCATCTTCTTCCTTGGTAAAGACAGATGCAAAGTACTCATTTAGTACCTCGGCCATCCCCTATGCATCCGAGTAGATCTCCTTTATGGTCCCGAATCGGCCCCACCCCTCCTCTTACTACCTATTCACTGTTTATATGCCTGTAGAAGACTTTTGGATTCTCTTTTATGTTGGCCACCCGTCTCTTCTCATACTCTCTCTTTGCCTCTCTTATTTCCTTTTTCACTTCCCCTCTGAACTTTCTATATTCTGCCTGTTTCTCACTTGTGTTATCAACCTGACATCTGCCATACGCCCCCTTTTTTCCATTTCATCTTACTCACTATCTCTTTTGTCATCCAGGAACTCTGGCTTTAGTTGTCCTTCCTTTCTGCCTCGTGGGAATGAGCCTAGACTGTACCCGCACTATCTCTTCCTTAAAGGCCGCCCAACGTATAATTACAGTTTTGCCTGCCAATCTTTGATTCCAATTTACCTGGGCCAGATCTGTTCTCATCCCGTTGAAATTGGCCCTCCTCCAATTGAGTATTTTTACTTTAGAATATTCCGTGTCCTTTTCCTTAGCTATTCTAAACCTTTTTTTTTTATTCGTTCATTGGATGTGGGCGTTGCTGGCGAGGCCAGCATTTATTGCCCATCCCTAATTGCCCTTGAGAAGGTGGTGGTGAGCCGTCTTCTTGAACCACTGCAGTTCGTGTGTTGAAGGTTTTCCCACAGTGCTGTTAGGTAGAGAGTTCTAGAATTTTGACCCAGCGACGATAAAGGAACGGCGATATATTTCCAAGTTGGGATGGTGTGTGACCATGGAGGGGAACGTGCAGGTGGTGTTGTTCCCATGTGCCTGCTGCTCTTGTCCTTCTAGTTGGTAGAGGTCACGGGTTTGGGAGGTGCTGTCGAAGAAGCCTTGGCGAGTTGCTGCAGTGCATCCTGTGGATGGTACACACTGCAGCCACAGTGCGCCAGTGGTGAAGGGAGTGAATGTTTAGGGTGGTGGATGGGATGCCAATCAAGCAGGCTGCTTTGTCTTGGCTGGTGTCGAGCTTCTTGAGTGTTGTTGGAGCTGCACTCATCCAGGCAAGTGGAGAGTATGCCATCACACTCCTGACTTGTGCCTTGTAGATGGTGGAAAGGCTTTGGGGAGCCAGGAGGTGAGTCACTCGCCGCAGAATACCCAGCCTCTGACCTGCTCTTGTAGCCACAGTATTTATGTAGCTGGTCCAGTTAAGTTTCTGGTCAATGGTGACCCCCAGGATGTTAATGGTGGGGGATTTGGCGATGGTAATGCCGTTGAATGTCATGGGGAGGTGGTTAGACTCTCTCTTGTTGGAGATGGTCATTGCCTGGCACTTGTCTGGCGCGAATGTTACTTGCCACTTATGAGCCCAAGCCTGGATATTGTCCAGGTCTTGCTGCATGCGGGCATGGATTGCTTCATTATCTAAGGGGTTGCGAATGGAACTGAACACTGTGCAATCATCAGCAAACATTCCCATTTCTGACCTTATGATGGAGGGAAGGTCATTGATGAAGCAGCTGAAGATGGTTGGGCCGAGGACACTGCCCTGAGGAACTCCTGCAGCAATGTCCTAGGGCTGAGATGATTGGCCTCCAACAACCACTATCATCTTCCTTTGTGCTAGGTATGACTCCAGCCACTGGAGAGTTTTCCCCCTGATTCCTATTGACTTCAATTTTACTAGGGCTCCTTGGTGCCACACTTGGTCAAATGCTGCCTTGATGTCAAGGGCAGTCACTCTCACCTCACCTCTGGAATTCAGCTCTTTTGTCCATGTTTGGACCAAGGCTTTAATGAGGTCTGGAGCTGAGTGGTCCAGGCATAACACAAACTGAGCATCGGTGAGCAGGTTATTGGTGAGTAAGTGCTGCTTGTTAGCACTGTCGACGACACCTTCCATCACTTTGCTGATGATTGAGAGTAGGCTAATGGGGCGGTAATTGGCCGGATTGGATTTGTCCTGCTTTTTGTGGACTGGACATACCTGGACAATTTTCCACATTGTCGGGTAGATGCCAGTGTTGTAGCTGTACTGGAACGGTTTGACTAGAGGTGCGGCTCGTTCTGGAGCACAAGCCTTCAGCACTACAGCCGGGATGTTGTCGGGGCCCATAGCCTTTGCTGTATCCAGTGCACTCAGCTGTTTCTTGATATCACGTGGAGCGAATCGAATTGGCTGAAGACTGACTCCCTAGAACCAAGTCCAGCAATGCCTCCTACCTCGATGGGCCGGAAACGTACTGGTTAAGAAAGTTATCCTGAACACATTTGAAAAATTCCTCCCCCTCTTTGTCCCTTATATTATTACTATCCTGGTCTATATTAGGATAGTTGAAGTCCCCCATTATCACTACTCTATGACTTTTGCACCTCTCTGTAATTTCCCTGCAAATTTGCTCCTCTATATCCTTCCCACTAGTTGGTGGGCTATTGAATACACCCAATAGTGTAATGGCACCTCTATTGTTTCTTAATTCTAACCAAATAGATTCTGTCCTTGACCCCCCCAGGACATCCTCTCTCTCCAGTACTACAATATTCTTCTTAATCAATACTGCCACCCCCTCTTCTTTCTTTCCTTCCCTATCTTTCCTGAACACCTTGTATCCAGGAATATTTAGTGCCCAATCCTGCCCTTTTTTGATCCAGGTCTCTGTTATCACCACGACATCGAATTCCCATGTGGCTATTTGCGCCTGCAGTCCACCGACCTTGTTAACCATGCTTCATGCCTTTACACACATGCACTGTCAACCAGTCCTTGACTTTTTTATACTCTCTCTTAGTCTGATCAGTAGGCCAGTTTTCTAACTTACTTTCCCTGTTCTCCCCCCCCTCCCCTCTCCCCTTAGAGAGACATGTCAAAGGCATGTTACTATATATTCATTCTGGGATGTAGGACAGTTTGTTAAAATTTCGATATGTGCCCCCACAGAAAGGACCTTTGGGATGGATTCAGCACATGGTTTCTCTAATGGACACTGCTTTAAATCAGTGCCCACTGCACAGTTTCACAGCAGTGTCTTCAGTATCAAGGTGTTTGCTGTCCTACAAGCAAGTCTTTTACACCGGAGGTTTCAGCAGTGAATTCACACAGCCAATATCATTTGACAGTGTGACAACTCTTGCCTTAACTTGGACCTGTAGCTAAGATTCACCGAGTTGTTTATTTTGTTCGGCTGTAACAATTTACACACTTTCCCCTCACCCCTCAAACAAAAGCTGCAGGGAACTCCAGCATGCTTAGGGATTTCATCACATGACTCCTCTGAATGGCCTCCTCCTGTGCTGTACCTACTATGGCATTATGATACTATGATACTGTGATACTATGATACTACGATACTGTGATACTACGATACTACGATACTGTGATACTACGATACTGTGATACCACGATACTGTGATACTATGATACTGTGATACTATGATACTGTGATACTATGATACTGTGATACTATGATACTATGATACCACGATACTGTGATACTATGATACCATGATATTGTGATACTGTGATACTTTGATACTGTGATACTTTTATACTATGATATTATGATACTCTGATATTATGGTACTATGATGCTATGATACTGTGATACTATGATACTATTATACTTTGATACTATGATGTTATGATACTGTGATACTGTGCTACTATTATACTTTGATACTATGATGCTATGATACTATGTTGCTATGATATTGTGTTACTATGATACTATACTACTGCGATACTATGATATTATGATACTCTGATACTATGATACTGTTATTCTGTGATACTATGATACTGTGATACTGTGATACTATGACATTATGTTACTATGATATTGTGTTACTGTAATACTATGTTACTGCAATACTATGATATTATGATACTCTGATACTATGATACTATGATACTATGTTACTTTGATACTGTGATATCATGATACTGTGATACTATGATACTCTGATACTGTGATATTGTGATACTCTGATGCTATGATATTGTGATACTGTGATACTATGATACTGTGATACTATGACACTGAGATACTCTGATACTATGATACTGTGACTCACCTTCTTGGGGCACTGGATGTCTCGGGCCAGGCTCATTAGCAAGTCATGAGAAATGGGGTCCACCAAGTTCAGGAAGGGCGTATGTTTATAGAGAACGTCATTTAAAGATGTGCCTTCCAAGCCCAGGTCCTACAGGAGAGAGAAGGCAGCCAATTAGCAACTTGGAAGACTGCCAATCCAGTCACACAATCACTGCTGACCACTGCCCTCCAAAGTCTCTGCGCTCCTCCAATTCTGGTCTCTTGTGCATCCCCGAGTTTCATCGCTCCACCATTGGCGGCTGTGCCTTCAGCTGCCTAGGCCCTGAGGTCTGGAATTCCCTCCCTAAACCCCTCCACCTCTCCACCTCTCTCCCCTCCTTTAAGTCACTCCCCATCGCTTTTGGTCACCTATCCTAACATCTCCTTTTGTGGCTCGGTATCCATTTTTGTCTGATAATCGGTCCTGTGAAGCGCCTTGGGACGTTTTACTACCTTAAAGACTCTGTATAAATGCAAGTTGCTGTTGTTGATCAATCAAGACAAGGCGGTATCTGTAATGTACACACAGAGTGATCTCAGGGTTACAATCTCCTGACACAAAGTGGGTAAATGAAGAGAAAGAAGGTCAAGTATAGAAAATCTTGGAAAAACAATTAGAAATTATGCTTAAATACAATACAGTGAAGCACAACCAATGCACTGGATATTGATTGAACATAAGAACATAAGAACATAAGAAATTGGAGCAGGAGTAGGCCAATCGGCCCCTCGAGCCTGCTCCGCCATTCAATAAGATCATGGCTGATCTGATCCCAACCACAAATCTAAAGAACACAAGAAGTCGGAGCAGGACCCGGCCACATAGCCCCTGGGCCCTCTCCGCCACCCACAGGGCATTGACCGATCCGAACTCAGCTTCATGTCCAATTTCCTGCCCGCTCCCCATAACCCCTAATTCCCTTTACTTCTAGGAAACTGTCTATTTCTGTTTTAAATTTATCTAATGATGTAGCTTCCACAGCTTCCTGGGGCAGCAAATTCCACAGACCTACCACCCTCTGAGTGAAGAAGTTTCTCCTCATCTCAGTTTTGAAAGAGCAGCCCCTTATTCTAAGATTATGCCCCCTAGTTCTAGTTTCACCCATCTTTGGGAACATCCTTACTGCATCCACCCGATCAAGACCCTTCACAATCTTATATGTTTCAATAAGATCGCCTCTCATTCTTCTGAACTCCAATGAGTAGAGTCCCAATCTACTCAACCTCTCCTCATATGTCCGCCCCCTCATCCCCGGGATTAACCGAGTGAACCTTCTTTGTACTGCCTCGAGAGCAAGTATGTCTTTTCTTAAGTGTGGAGACCAAAACTGTATGCAGTATTCCAGGTGCGGTCTCACCAATACCTTATATAACTGCAGCAATACCTCCTTGTTTTTATATTCTATCCCCCTAGCAATAAAAGCCAACATTCCGTTGGCTTTCTTGATCACCTGCTGCACCTGCATACCAACTTTTTGATTTTCTTGCACTCGGACCCCCAGATCCCTTTGTACTGCAGTACTTTCCAGTCTCTCGCCATTAAGAAAATAACTTGCTCTCTGATTTTTCCTGCCAAAGTGCATAACCTCACATTTTCCAATATTATATTGCATCTGCCAAATCTCCGCCCACTCACCCAGCCTGTCTATATCCCCTTGCAGGTTTTTTATGTCCTCCTCACTCTCTACTTTCCCTCCCATCTTTGTATCATCTGCAAATTTTGATATGTTGCACTCGGTCCCCTCCTCCAAATCGTTAATATAGATTGTAAAGAGTTGGGGACCCAGCACCGACCCCTGTGGAACACCACTGGTTACTGGTTGCCAGTCCGAAAATGAACCATTTATCCCAACTCTCTGCTTCCTGTTTGATAACCAATCCTCCACCCATGCCAGAATATTACCCCCAATCCCGTGATTTTTTATCTTAAGTAATAATCTTTTATGTGGCACCTTGTCGAATGCCTTCTGGAAGTCTAAATACACTACGTCCACTGGTTCCCCTTTATCCACCCTATACGTTATATCCTCGAAGAACTCAAGCAAATTTGTCAGACATGACTTCCCCTTCATAAAGCCATGCTGACTTTGTCCTATTAAATTATGCTTATCTAAATGTTCCGTTACTGTCTCCTTAATAATAGACTCCAAAATTTTACCCACCACAGATGTTAAGCTAACTGGCCTATAATTTCCAGCCTTCTGCCTACTACCCTTTTTAAATAACGGTGTTACATTAGCAGTTTTCCAATCTGCCGGGACCTCTCCTGAGTCCAGGGAATTTTGGAAAACTATCACCAAAGCATCCACAATCCCTACTGCCACTTCCCTCAAGACCCTAGGATGGAAGCCATCAGGTCCAGGGGATTTATCCGCCTTGAGTCCCATTATTTTACTGAGTACCATCTCTTGAGTGATTTTAATCGTATTTAGCTCCTCCCCCCCGAGAGTCCCCTGTTTGTCCAGTGTTGGGATATTCTTAGTGTCCTCTACCGTAAAGACTGAAACAAAATATTTGTTCAGCATTTTTGCCATCTCCATGTTTCCCACCATTAATTTCCCAGTCTCATCCTCTAAGGGACCTATGTTTGCCTTAGCCACCCTTTTTCTTTTTATATAACTATAGAAACTCTTGCTATCTGTTTTTATATTTTTTGCTAATTTCTTTTCATAATCTAACTTCCCTTTCTTAATCAATCCTTTAGTTACTTTTTGCTGTCTTTTGAAGAATTCCCAATCTTCTATCTTCCCACTAAGTTTGGCTACCTTATATGTCCTTGTTTTTAGTCGGATACTATCCTTGATTTCTTTACTTAGCCACGGGTGGCTGTCATTTCTTTTACACCCTTTTTTCCTCAGTGGAATATATTTATTTTGAAAGTTGTAAAATAACTCCCTAAATGAACACCACTGCTCATGTACCGTCTTACCCTTTAATCTATTTTCCCAGTCCACTTTAATCAATTCCGCTCTCATACCATCATAGTCTCCTTTATTCAAGCTCAGTACGCTTGTTTGAGAATCAACCTTCTCACCCTCTAATTGGATATGGAATTCAACCATGTTGTGGTCGCTCGTTCCAAGGGGATCCTTAACTAGGACATTATTAATTAATCCTGACTCATTACACAGGACCAGGTCCAAGGTTGCCTGCCCCCTTGTAGGATCAGTTACATACTGCTCAAGAAATCCATCCCTGATGCACTCAATGAACTCGTCCTCAAGGCTGCTCTGCCCAATTTGATTTGTCCAGTTAATATGATAATTAAAATCCCCCATAATTATGGCTGTTCCCTTATTACATGCCCTGACTATCTCCTGATTAATACTTCTTCCAGCAGAGTTGCAACTATTAGGAGGCCTATATACTACGCCCACTAATGTTTTTTTTCCCTTATTATTCCTTATCTCCACCCAAACTGTTTCATTATCTTGATGCTTTGTCCCAATATCATTTCTCTGTATTACAGTGATTCCTTCCTTTATTAACATAGCCACCCCACCTCCCCTTCCTTCCTGCCTGTCCTTCCTGATTGTTAAATACCCTGGCATATTTAATTCCCAGTCGTTGTCACCCTGCAGCCATGTTTCTGTAATGGCCACAAGATCATACCCATACGTAGTTATTTGTGCCGTTAACTCGTCCATTTTATTACGAATGCTACGTGCATTCAGATAAAGAACTTTCAAATCTGTTTTGTGACGCTTAGTTCCTGCTTTTTCCTTTTTTAACACTTTACCTATTACTCCATACCTTCTGTCCCTTCCTGTTACGCTTTCCTCTCTCTCCCTGCTCAGGTTATGTAATTGCATAAATGAAGTGGGGAAATGTCAGAGGTTATCTGAAAAGTGTGAGGACTATCTAGATCCTGGTGACAGAGGTTGAATTTTCCCTGTCTCCCACAGTTAGTGGCCCTGCTGTTCCACATATTGCACACATTAGTTTGGTTTTGGGGCAAATGATGAGTAAGCACATTGGCTCACCATGGTAGGGCACCAATACCCTGTACCCTGGAAACATAACTAACTCCCAAGACTAAATAATAAAACAAAAGCAAAATAATGCGGATGCTGGAAATCTGAAATAAAAAGCAGTTCTGATGAAAGGTCATCGACTTGAAACATTAACTCTGTTCCTCTCTCCACAGATGCTGCCTGACCGGCTGAGTATTTCTAGCATTTGCTGTTTTTATTTTACTAAAAAACAAAATCTAGCTTAAACAAAGCATCCATATCCTATTGGAGATGGTAAATCATAGCAACCTGGGGGGTCTAGTGGACTAGATCGTCAGGGACCTAGGTTCAAATGCAATCCAGACTGATGGGATGAAAAGTCTCCTGTGTTTGCTGCCTATGAAATAAGTTTGGCCATGTTTCAACCCAGCTCCTAGTGACTACAGCCCAGACTGCCTGCAAATTGGAATTAAGCTGTCAATCTCATTCAGAGGATGCAAATATATGTGAACTGAAAATGTCACTGAGGTGCAATATGACAAGCTGTTCTCCCACTTCCGCTGGCAGAACTCCTGGGCTTTGAACCTGTGAGGCTAGTACCCAGTGTTTATCACTCAGTGACAGGCTCTTTCAGATAATACTGGGGAGAAAAACGGCAGAGGCGGGCACAATATGAGAGGGCGGGAGTGATAAGAGGGACAGGGAGGAGACAGAGGAGGGAGAGATGGAGAGAGAGCCAGGGAGCAAGAGTGTCAGGGCGAGAGAGGATGACAAAAGGGAGAAAGACAAACAGGAAAAAAGGGAGAGGTGGAGAGGAGAGAAAACAAGAGAGAGTGATGACAGGATTAGAGGAAGAGAGAGGGAGGAGTGATTAAAGGTCAATGGGAGAGAGAGGGGAGAACAGCAGCACGGCCAGGAAGAGAGGTGGAGAAGGTCAGTGGAGAGCAAGAGGGAAGGTGAGAGGGTTGGGGGGGGGGGAGAGAGATGAGAGGGTTGGGGAAAGTGAGGGAGAGAAATGAAAGGGTTGGGGAGGGGGTGAGATGAGAGATTTGGAGAGAGAGAAAGAGGGAGAGTTGGGAGGGTTAGAGTGAGACATAAAGAGATGAGAGGGTTGAGGAGAGAGAGCGAGAGATAAGATGGTTATAAAGAATGAAAATGTTTGTGAATCTTAGTGTATAGCGCAAGCGGCTTGCTGTTTCGCAATGAACCCATCTACTGTACCTGGTTCACTATATGTATAATGCTTTCTAATTCACAGGAAGGAACCAGTAAAACATTCCTTTTGCATTTTATATACTGTTAGTTGCAATTAATACTTTCCGAAATATAACCCATTTCTGATTGTATATTTTGATCAATACTCATATAATCCAAAGGCTGATATTTTGCCCTGAGGGTATCAGAATCCAATAATACCAGAAGTACTAGTCTGAGACTGGTACCTGTGGAGAGTGAGTCAGAACTGATAGCCTTGAGTTATCCTGTCAATTCCGCAACTTTCTCTGCCCAGAGATAGCAAAGCTGACTGGCTTCTGAACACTGCTACATGTAATATTAGGGGAATGTGGCTAGCACCAGATCTCCCTGCTAACAAACATCACAACTTTTAAAAAATTCCTAGATGATTCACTTTTCAATCTTGATTTCTAATATGTTTTGATTTAAAATGGTCCAGTAAACGAGTCACGATAAGTGGGAAGAGAAAATTACTTTGCATTTTCAATTTTTATTGTTACCATCAGGTATTCTCATTAAAGGAGGCACTGAACTCATTTATTTAACAAGGAACTAACCTCTCTCAACACTGTAAAGTCTTTTAGATAATACAATGGGCTCTGTTGTAATATACACCAGATACTTAATTGACTCTTATTTTGATTCAGAATTATATGTTCCTGTGAATCCTGAGATAGCGCCATATTCTGCAGCAATGTGTCTCAGCTTCACTGCTTCTATCACTTGAATTGTTTATTTTACTGCAACTTGGTCAACATCATAGAGAAGCAATGAAGAGATGGCCTCCCTGCTCTCCCCTCTCCACATTCTCACGGTGTTGAAATCAAGACTCATCGCACTCTGCCTCCGACTCCAACATATTCTTTTCCAGGTCCTCAAAGCTGTGGGACTCCTCCCTCTCTCTTCCTCCTACAATCTTCAGGCTTTTAAAATCCAAGCTTGGCATCGCCTAATCACTTCTTATCTTGCCTTCTATTCTTTTCAAACTTGGTTGTGTGTGTGCCATGAACCTCGGCTTCATAGTTTTAAAAAGGAACAAAGAACACCTCCCAAACCTGCGACCTCCACCACCTAGAAGGACAAGGGCAATGGGTGCATGGGAACAACACCACCTGCACGTTCCTGTCCAAGTCACACACCATCCCGACTTGGAAATATATCGGCCGGCCGTTCCTTCATCGTCGTTGGGTGAAAATCCTGGAACTCCCGACCTAACAACACTGTGGGAGAACCTCCACCACACGGACTGCAGTGGTACAAGGAGAAGGTCGACCACCACCTTCTCGAGGGGCAATTGGGGATGGGCAGTAAATGCCGGCCTTACCGTCAACGCCCATATCTCAAGAATTAATTTTTAAAAAATGAACTTTGAATTTCACGTGACATTTGGAAACCACTCCAGCTTTGCTTTCAAACATTTGTGGCAATGTTTAAAGTCCTTGATTAAATTAGACTTATAGCCAGCTCCAATCAGCCAGATCTTTAAATGTCAATCCCTGCTCTGTGCTAATTTCAGCTAAGACAACTATAGTGCTGCTGGAATTAGCTTCAGCGACTCTGGGTTGGAGAGAGGGTAAATGATCTAAGGCTGTCCTCCTCATTAATACATTGCTTCTCCTGGACTATACCTGAACTTTCATAGTGATGGATACATAGTAAGAGTTAACCTCAGCGTTGTAACCATAGCGAACACAGGAGTAAAGGCCACAGCAGCGGAATGGTAAGAGGATCACCTGTCGTAGGGATAGGGTGAACAGGAGCAAATTTCCAAGGAGAAGGAAGATAGAAGTAAAGGAGAAGAACTTGCATTTATATAGCGCCTTTCTCAACCTCAGGACATCCCAAAGTGCTTTCCAGCCAATGAAGTACTTTTGAAGTGTAGTCACTGTTGTAATGTAGGAAACGCGGCAGCCAATTTGCGCACAGCAAGGTCCCACAAACAGCAATGTGATAATGACCAGATAATCTGCTTTAGTGAGGGATAAAATATTGCCCAGGGCACCGGGAAGAACTCCCCTGCTCTTCTTCGAAATAGTGCCATAGGATTTTTTTTGCATCCACCTGAGAGGGCAGGTGGGGCCTTGGTTTAACGTCTCAACCAAAAGACAGCACGTCCAATAGTGCAGCACTCCATCAGTACTGCACTGGAGTGTCAGCCTGGATTATGTGCTCAAGTCTCTGGAATGGGACTTGAACTCACAACCTTCTGACTCGAGTCCTACCACTGAGCCACGGCTGACACTCTTTTTCAGTTGAAGAGACTATGTAAGACAAGGATAAATTCAGAGGCACACATTTTGAGTATAACTGGAGGAATACAACTAGGACCAAGGTCTTACTGGAGTTCAGATAGCAGAGGACAAGACTTAATATTGGTTATAATGGCCAAAGACAATGGGGCGGAGACTCATAGAGTCATAGAGTTATACAGGACGGATAGAGGCCCTTCGGCCCATCGTGTCCGCGCCGGCCATCAGCCCTGTCTACTCTAATCCCATATTCCAGCATTTGGTCCGTAGTCTTGTATGCTATGGCATTTCAAGTGCTCATCCAAATGCTTCTTGAATGTTGTGAGGGTTCCTGCCTCCACAACCCTTTCAGGCAGTGAGTTCCAGACTCCAACCACCCTCTGGGTGAAAAAGTTCTTTCTCAAATCCCCTCTAAACCTCCCGCCTTTTACCTTGAATCTATGTCCCCTTGTTATAGAACCCTCAACGAAGGGAAAAAGCTCCTTAGTATCCATCCTATCTGTGCCCCTCATAATTTTGTACACCTCAATCACGTCCCCCCTCAGCCTCCTCTGCTCCAAGGAAAACAAACCCAATCTTCCCAGTCTCTCTTCATAGCTGAAGCGCTCCAGCCCTGGTAACATCCTGGTGAATCTCCTCTGCACCCTCTCCAAAGCGATCACATCCTTCCTGTAGTGTGGCGACCAGAACTGCACACAGTACTCCAGCTGTGGCCTAACCAGTGTTTTATACAGCTCCATCATAACCTCCTTGCTCTTATATTCTATGCCTCGGCTAATAAAGGCAAGTATCCCATATGCCTTCTTTACCACCTTATCTACCTGTTCCGCCGCCTTCAGGGATCTGTGAACTTGCACACCAAGATCCCTCTGACCCTCTGTCTTGCCTAGGGTCCTCCCATTCATTGTGTATTCCCTTGCCTTGTTAGTCCCTCCAAAGTGCATCACCTCGCACTTTTCCGGGTTAAATTCCATTTGCCATTGTTCCGCCCATCTGACCAACCCATCTATATCGTCCTGCAGACTGAGGCTATCCTCCTCGCTATTTACCACCCTACCAATCTTTGTATCATCAGCGAACTTACTGATCATACCTTTTACATTCATATCCAAGTCGTTAATGTAGACCACAAACAGCAAGGGACCCAGCACCGATCCCTGTGGTACCCCACTGGCCACAGGCTTCCAGTCACAAAAACAACCTTCGACCATCACCCTCTGCCTTCTGCCACTAAGCCAGTTTTGTATCCAAAGTGCCAAGGCACCCTGGATTCCATGGGCTCGTACCTTCTTGACCAGTCTCCTGTGGGGGACTTTATCGAAGGCCTTACTGAAATCCATGTATACCACATCCACTGCGTTACCCTCATCCACACGCCTAGTCACCCCCTCAAAAAATTCAATCAAATTAGTCAGACATGATCTTCCCTTGACAAAGCCATGTTGACTATCCCTGATTAATCCTTGCTTCTCCAAGTGGAGACTAATTTTGTCCTTCAGAATTTTTTCCAATAATTTTCCTACCACTGATGTTAGGCTCACTGGCCTGTGGTTCCCCGGTTTTTCCCTACTCCCCTTCTTGAATAATGGAATTACATTAGCGGTTCTCCAGTTCTCTGGCACATCCCCTGTGGCCAGAGAGGTTCTGAATATATGTGTCAGAGCCCCCGCAATCTCCTCCTTTGCCTCACACAGTAGCCTGGGATACATTTCGTCCGGGCCTGGGGATTTATCCATTTTTAGGCCTGCTAAAACCGCCAATACCTCCTCCCACTCGATGTTAATATGTTCGAGTATATCACAGTCCCCCTGCCGTATTTCTATGTCATGATGTGGAGATGCCGGTGATGGACTGGGGTTGACAATTGTAAACAATTTTACAACACCAAGTTATAGTCCAGCAATTTTATTTTAAATTCACAAGCTTTCGGAGGCTTCCTCCTTCGTCAGGTAAATGTTTACAAACATTTACCTGACGAAGGAGGAAGCCTCCGAAAGCTTGTGAATTTAAAATAAAATTGCTGGACTATAACTTGGTGTTGTAAAATTGTTTACAAGTATTTCTATGTCGACATCATCCTTCTCCATAGTGAAAACAGATGCAAAAAATTCATTTAGAACCCCTCCTACATCTGCCGGCTCCACACACAGATTGCCATTTTTGTCCCTAATGGGCCCTATTTTTTCCCTAGTCATCCTCTTACCCTTAATATACTTATAAAACATCTTAGGATTTTCCTTTATTTTGCTCGCCAGTGTTATTTCATGGCCCCTCCTTGATCTCCTAATTTCTTTTTTAAGTATCCCCCTGCACTTTTTGTACTCCTCTCGGGTTTCCTCCGTCTTTAGCCTTTTGTATCTGCCAAAAGCCCTCCTTTTTTTCCTAATCCATTCTCGTATATCCCCTGACATCCAAGGTTCCCTGGAGTTCTTGGAACCACCCTTGACCTTTACGGGAACATGTTGCCATTGTATGGTCTCAATCTCCCTTTTGAAAGACTCCCATTGCTCCGATGCGGATTTTCCTACAAGCAGCTGATCCCAGTCCATTTTGGCCAGATCCTGCCTTATCCTATTAAAATCGGCCTTCCCCCAATTTAGAACCTTTATTTCCGGCCCCTCCCTGTCCTTTTCCATGACCACCTTAAATCTCACCGAATTATGGTCACTGTCACCAAAGTGCTCACCTACTAGCACTTCTTCCACTTGGCCGGCCACATTCCCTAGAATTAGGTCCAGTACCGCCCCCTCTCTTGTAGGACTTTCTACATGCTGACTCTTCACCAGGATCAGAGATTATAGCTGGGAGAGAAATGTTCACTAAAAAGATCAGCCTTCACTTTAGCAGAGCGAGCAACTGAATCATCAGGATGGCAGAGGTTTCAAAGGAGGATTTGTGAAAGTTGTGAGAGTATCTTAAGCAAGAACCTGAAGGAGTGGGTGCTGAAGGAGTAAGAAAACAGCAGTTGTTTTTTCTTCGAATGAAGCTTATCAGCTCCAATTGTGGATTTACAGAAGTTAACTTAACAACAGAGAAAAAGTTATCTCAGGAAGCTTCAGACTGATAACAACACCAGGTGCTACAGAGACAGTAGAACAATTGCACTGTTAAACCAAGCTGTACTACCACGTCTGGCAGAGAGGGAAGAGTGAGGTATGAAAGCTGTCATGCAGTTTGAATAAGGTCAGTTACTACACTGGTACAGATCGAAGGGTCAGAGAGTGAGCAGCAGACGGCCTCACAAAATTAGCACAATGGGACCAAATGAGACGGAACTGTTTAATGTGTTGTAGGGTATTCAGCAAGAGCTACCTATGAGATAATGGTGAGGAGACAGATACAGGATAAGAGTAAGGAGTGGAGGGGAGGAGGCCGATACTGGGTCAGAGTAAGGGTTGGAGGTGAGGGGACAGGTACAGGGTAACAGTTAGGATTGGAGGTGAGGGGACAGATATAGTGTAAGAGGAAGGGATGGAGGTGAGGGGACAGATACAGTGTAAGAGGAAGGGTTAGAGGTGAGGGGACAAATACAGTGTAAGAGTAAGGGTTAGAGGTGAGGGGGCAGATACAGTGTAAGAGGAAGGGTTAGAGGTGAGGGGACAAATACAGTGTAAGAGGAAGGGTTAGAGGTGAGGGGACAGATACAGTGTAAGAGGAAGGGTTAGAGGTGAGGGGACAAATACAGTGTAAGAGGAAGGGTTAGAGGTGAGGGGACAAATACAGTGTAAGAGGAAGGGTTAGAGGTGAGGGGACAGATACAGTGTAAGAGGAAGGGTTAGAGGTGAGGGGACAAATACAGTGTAAGAGGAAGGGATGGAGGTGAGGGGACAAATACAGTGTAAGAGGAAGGGTTAGAGGTGAGGGGACAGATACAGGGTCAGAGGAAGGGTTAGAGGTGAGGGGACAAATACAGTGTAAGAGGAAGGGTTAGAGGTGAGGGGACAGATATAGTGTAAGAGGAAGGGTTAGAGGTGAGGGGACAGATACAGGGTCAGAGTAAGGGTTGGAGGTGAGGGGACAAATACAGGGTCAGAGTAAGGGTTGGAGGTGAGGGGACAAATACAGGGTCAGAGTAAGGGTTGGAGGTGAGGGGACAGATACAGGGTCAGAGTAAGGGTTGGAGGTGAGGGGACAAATACAGGGTCAGAGTAAGGGTTGGAGGTGAGGGGACAAATACAGGGTCAGAGTAAGGGTTAGAGGTGAGGGGACAAATACAGGGTCAGAGTAAGGGTTGGAGGTGAGGGGACAAATACAGGGTCAGAGTAAGGGTTGGAGGTGAGGGGACAAATACAGGGTCAGAGTAAGGGTTGGAGGTGAGGGGACAAATACAGGGTCAGAGTAAGGGTTAGAGGTGAGGGGACAGATACAGGGTCAGAGTAAGGGTTGGAGGTGAGGGGACAAATACAGGGTCAGAGTAAGGGTTGGAGGTGAGGGGACAGATACAGGGTCAGAGTAAGGGTTAGAGGTGAGGGGACAGATACAGTGTAAGAGGTAGGGTTGGAGGTGAGGGGACAAATACAGGGTCAGAGTAAGGGTTGGAGGTGAGGGGACAGATACAGGGTCAAAGTAAGGGTTGGAGGTGAGGGGACAAATACAGGGTCAGAGTAAGGGTTGGAGGTGAGGGGACAGATACAGGGTCAGAGTAAGGGTTAGAGGTGAGGGGACAGATACAGTGTAAGAGGTAGGGTTGGAGGTGAGGGGACAAATACAGGGTCAGAGTAAGGGTTGGAGGTGAGGGGACAGATACAGGGTCAGACTTTGGATTGGAGGTGTGGAAAGGATCTGGGTCATTAGCTGAATTACCCAGCCAATCAATGAAGTGAGCTGGATGATTGAAGAGTTGAAGTGTGAGGTAACTGAGTGGGACGTTTAGCTATAGGAGATTGAGCACAGGTGATTCAAAGGAGTTGAGGAATAGGAGATCAGAAGGAATTTTTGTCCATGCACCTTTCAATCACAAGTTGGAATTCAAGTGTAAGAGGGAATTTACAAGAGAGACGAATAAGAAAGAGGTGAAACTTGGGTTTGAGCGTGAAAAAGTAGATGAGGGTGGGCTGACTGGAGTTGGAGATGATAGAATCCAGATTTGAAGAGATACGATGAATGTTGCAGCAGTGCAGGTTAAGTTCAGAAGAGGAAGCAGTGAGTGGGGGCAAGGGCAGTTTTTGGTGTCTCAGAGGCTGTGGTAAGTTGCCTTTAGGTTGTACTTTTGTGTTATTCTTGCTATTGATAGAGAAGGTAAACAAGGATAAGGAACAGTCACTGTTATAGCATGGCAGGGGCTGGCTGATCCCAGCCAACATAATGTGTGGCCTATCCGTGGCCTCCGTGATGCCCTCCACACATGACTGCATGACCTTGACCATTCCTATCTTTGTAACCTCCTTCAACCCTACAATCCCCACCCCCAAACTCTCCGTTCCCCTGACTTTGGCCTCTTGTGGTTTTCCCTTACTTCATCCCAACATTGGCAGCCATGCATAAACATTGGTTGGGCTGAATGGCCTGTTTCTACGCTGTACATTCTATGAAATGGAATTCTATGTAATGTAATTCTACTGAAGGCTTCTCTTCCCATCTCCACACCATCACCTTGGGAATCTCTCAAGGATCCATCTTTGGCCTCTCCTCTTCCTCATCTATTTTGGTAACATCATCCACAGACAAGGGGACAGCTTCCACATGTATGCTGATGATACCCAGCTCTTTCTCTCTACCACCTCTCTCAACCCCTCCACTGCCTCTTTGCTGTTAGACTGTTTGTCCAACATCCAATCCTAGATGAGCTGCAACTTTCTCCACCAAAACATTAGCAAGATCAGAGCCATTGTCTTCAGTTCCCTGCACAAACTCTGTACCCTTGCTACCAACTCCATCCCCTTTACTAGACACTGTATCAGACTGAATGAAACCGTTCACAAACTCGGGGTCCCATTTGACCCCAAGCTGATTTTCTGACTCCATACCCTCTCCATCTGTTTCACATCCTGGGAATATATCTCAGCATAAGGCAGTACCTGCAAGAGAGTTATGAAGGAAATTGGAGGGGGAAAGAAAGCTTTTGTTAAGGTGTGACTTAAACCTTGAATATGTAAATCAGCAGGTCTCTCCCAGCTATTTGTTGCTGGGAGAGATGGGAGCTGTGGGTTATGGGTATATTACAGCAAGCAAATAAATACATTGAAATAAATGAGCTTCATCAAGGAGCCTAGAGACTGTACAAAGTTTATTAACTCTGATGCAAGAAGAAAATGGGTCCTCAATTCCAGAGAGGTTAGAACATAAGAAATAGGAGCAGGAGTAGGCCATTCTGCCCCTCAAGCCTGCTCCACCATTCAATAAGATCATGGCTGATCTTCTACCCCAACTCCACTTTCCCACCCTATCCCCATATCCCTTGATTCCCTTAGTGTCCAAATATGCATCGATCTCAACCTTGAATATACTCAACGACTGAACATTCACAGCCCTCTGGGGTAGAGAATTCCAAAGATTCACAAACCTCTCAGCGAAGAAATTTTTCCTCATCTCAGTCCTAAATGGCCGACCCTTATCTTGAGACTATGTCCTCTAGTTCTAGACTCTCCAGCCAGGGGAACAACCTCTCAGCATCTACCCTGTCAAGCTCTCTAAGAATTTTATACATTTCAATGAGATCACCTCTCATTCTTCTAAACTCCAGAGAGTAATGCCCCATTCTACTCAATCTCTCCTCATAGGATAATCCTCGCATCCCAGGAATCAATCTAGTGAACCTTCGTTGCACCCCCTCTATGGCAAGTATATCCTTCCCTAGGTAAGGAGACCAAAACTGTACACAGTACTCCAGGTGTGATCTCACCAGAGCCCTGTATAATTGCAGCAAGACCTCCTTACTCTTATACTCCAACTCCCTCGCAATAAAGGCTAACATACCATTTGCCTTCCTAATTGCTTGCTGTACCTACATGTTAACTTTCTGTGATTCATGTACAAGGACACCCAAATCCCTCTGACTACAAACATTTCTTAGTCTCACCTTTTAAAAAATATTCTGCCTGTCTATTCTTCCTACCAAAGTGAATAACCTCACATTTCCACACATTATACTACATCTGCCACATTCTCGCCCACTCATGTAACCTGTCTATATCCCTTTGCGGAATCTTAGCATCCTCCTCACAGCTTACTTTCCCACCTGGCTTTGAATTGTCAGCCAACTTGGATACATTACACTCGGTCCTTTCATTTAAGTCATTAATATAGATTGTAAATAGCTGAGGCCCAATCACTGATCCTTGCGGAACCCCATTAGTTACAACCTGCCAACCCGAAAATGACCCGTTTATTCCTACTCTCTGTTTTCTGTCCATTAACCAATCCTCTATCCATGCTAATATATTACCCCCAATCCCATGAGCCCTGATCTTGTGTAACAACCTATTGTGTGGCACCTTATCGAATGCCTTTTGAAAATCCAAATATACGACATCTACTGGTTCCCCCTGCTAGTTACACCCTCAAAAAACTAATCGATTTGTCAAACGTGATTTCCCTTTCATAAAACCATGTTGACTCTGCCTAATCATATTATGATTTTCTAAGTGCCCTGTTGCTACGTCCTTAATAATGGATTCCAGCATTTTCTCTGCTACTGATGTCAGGCTAACTGGCCTGTAGTTCCCTGTTTTCTCTCTTCCTCCTTTCTTGAATAGCGGGGTTACATTTAATACCTTCCAATCCATGGGGACCGTTCTAGAATTTAGGGAATTCTGGAAGATCAAAACCAATGCATCCACTATCTCTGCAGCCGCCTCTTTTAGAATCCTCAGATATGGGCCAACAGGGGATTTGTCGGATTTTAATCCCATCAATTTCTCCAGTACTTTTTCTTTACTGATCTTAATTACTTTAAGTTCCTCACTCTCATTAGACACTTGGTTCCCCACTATTTCTGGTATGTTTTTTGTCTTCTTCTGTGAAGACAGATACAAAATATTTGTTTAACATGTCTGCCATTTCCTTATTCCCCATTATAATTTCTCCTGTCTCTGCCTCTAAGGACCAACGTTTACTTTTGCTAATCTCTTCCTTTTTACATATTTGTAGAAACTCTTACAATCTGTTTTTGTATTTCTTGCTAGTTTACTCTCATATTCTATTTTCTCCCTCGTTATCAATTTTTTGGTCATCCTTTGCTCATTTCTAAAACCCTCCCAATCCTCAGGCTTAGTACTCTTTTTGGCAACATTATAAGCCTCTTTTAATCTCATACTATCCTTAAATTCTCTAGTTAGCCACAGTTGGATCATTTTTCCCGTGGAGTTTTTATTCCACAAGGGAATGTATATTCGTTGAGAATTATGACTTATTTCTTTATATGTTCGCCATTGCTTATCTACCGTCATATCTTTTAATCTAATTTCCCAATCTACCTTAGTCAACTCACCCCTCATACCTACATAATTGGCTTTGTTTAAATTTAAGACACTACTTTCGGACTGAACTACATCACTCTCAAACTCAATATGAAATTTTATCATATTATGATCACTCACCCCCAGAGGATCCTTAACTGTAAAATTACTAATTAACCCTGACTCGTTACACAATACTAGATCTAAAATAGCCTCCAGGAGTTCCCGTTCAAGCCCTGGAAGGGGACCTGGCACCTCACTGCAGACTGGTAAACTGAGTGAGTGGAGGTGTGCCAGCCTCCAGAGGGCGTATGTTGGACACCTTGCTCAGGAGGCTGATGGAACCATAGCCAGAGTCAGAGTGTAGCTGGGCACCCCTTCCCAGGATGAGGATGAGGGACTTCAGTTATGTGGAAAGACTAGAGAAGCTCCTTAGAGCAGAGAAAGTTAAGGGGAGATTTAATAGAGGTGTTCAAAATTATGAGTGATTTTGATAGAATAGATAGGGAGAAACTGTTTCCACTGGCAGGAGGGTCGGTTACCACAAGACACAGATTTAAGCTAATTGGCGAAAGAACCCGAGGTAAGATGAGGAGAAATTTTTTTAAGCAGCGAGTTATGATGATTTGGAATGTGCTGCCTGAAAGGGTGGTGGAAGCAGATTCAAACAAGAATTGTATATATACTTGAAAAGGAAAAATTTGCAGGGCTATGGGGAAAGAGTAGGGGAGTGGGGCTAATTGGATAGCTCTTTAAAAGAGCCAGCATGAGCACAATGGGCCGAATAGCCTCTTTCTGTGCTGTCTGATTCTATGACTTCCTCCTCTCCCCCATGGGTGGGCATGGGCAGGTGGGCACCGGAGTTGCACAGAAATGGTGGTTGCACTCACCTGACCCATGTAAATACGGCACCTTCCCACGGACCCGACAAACTCTGTCAGGGTCAGAGTCGGAGAGCACTGCCAGGCCTAATCCCGAGCAACTTTGGGGCAACAACATTTCGTTAGTTTGTCAAGACATGAATGATAAGAGCTTCATCATTCCTGCATGTATGGGGCAGAGAGTTGCTCTTGAAAGTGTTTGTGATTTTACAGAAATACCGACCAGAGGAAAAGTGCAGAACAAGGGTGAACCTTGCCCAGTGATGGGATTAACTAATGTATTGATGGAACTGGTTTAGAAAGGAATATAAGAGTTGGTGGCTACAGGTAGATCAGGTCCCTGGTTGAAGATAGCAGGGAATAAAGTTTTTTTTAAGAAGTGGGAGGAGGCTCGTGTGGAGCATAAACACTGGCATAGACCTGTTGGGCCAAATGGCCTGTTTATGTGTTGTAAATACTATGCAATATTGAGGAGGCTGCAGGGGTGGAGTTACAGTTGGGTCTCTTGAAACTTGGGGCAAATGGCCTGACCACAAGGAGAAGAGACAAATTACTACAACTTCAGTGCAAGTCAGGACTATACAAGAATAGTTTGCTGCACTACTGTAGTGTGCACGAATAAACATTTCACAGTTTGGTTGTTCACCTGCACACGGTTATAAATTCCACCACAATCAATAGACTGCCCATAGATCTGTAATTCGGTGTGGCTGTGAATAAGGGGAACTTTGTATATTCCAGCTGAAACATTTGACAAGAACACAACCAGTAAGTTGCTCGTTTCGAAGAGAGTTGAATTTGATCATAGTCTGTGCGTGTGTTGTTTGTTTTAGACAATTGTTAGGTAGCCGATCGGTTGCAAGTTCTTTCTTTGTGCCCACTGCATTATTGACTGAAAAGACTTTCTAACCAGATAGTGCCAGACTTGCAAATATGGGCTGTTCTATCGGTTAACATCTTGCCTCTTTGCAAATAGTTTACAAGTCCATGCAGACTCACATGGAAATTGAAATTTGTCTTGCCACCTTTCTTATTGTGTTGATGGTGAGGACATCACGCATTGTCCTCACCTGTTGTGTGCTAATCTGATGAGAGTCTGTGGCACCAATGTGAATTCTGGTAAGGCAGTGGCACGATTTTAGTGCTGGAATTGTCAGCAGACCAGCATGTTCCTGTTGGCACAAACCTCTTGCAGATCAGTCAGAAGCAGCCGGTGAATGTAGGCCCTGCCTGAAACACTCAAGCATACCCACTGAAACCACATGCTTAGTTGATCCCAGCTTGGCTCCAAGCCACCAGACTGTGTTACTAAACCCAGCATGGAATGCGGCAGGAAGCTGGCAACAGCAACTGTAATGCCAGGGCAAGTATGAGGGAAATGTGCACCAGCCAGACGGGCGATGGCAGCTGCTCTGCGCAGCTTCATTTCAAATCAGCCTCAGACTGCTTAGAGAGTAACCTTCCCTGCAAATTAGAAAACTAGACCACCACCAATTAAAGCAGATATACATATTTGATAGAGTAGATTGGAAGGAACTGTTTCCAGTGGCAGGAGGGTCGCTAACCAGCGGACACAGATTTAAGATAATTGGCAAAAGAACCAGAGGGGAGATGAGGAGAATTCTCTTGACGCAGCGAGTTGTTCTGATCTGGAATGAACTGCCTGAAAGGGCGGCGGAAGCAGATTCAATAATAACTTTCAAAAGGGAATTGGATAAATACTTGAAAAGGAAAAATTTTCAGGGGAAAGAGCAGGGGAGTGGACTTCTTGGATTGCGCTTTAAAAGAGCCAGCACAGGTACAATGGGCCAAATGGCCTCCTTCTGTGCTGTAAGATTCTATGATTCTATAAACAAAAGCAAATTACTGTCCCATTTCACTACTTCAGCTCCTATCATTATGCTGGTTATAATGCAACTGGTCTGAGCTATTGAATGTAAGAGAAACTATTATTACATACCATTGATATATTAAAATCCTGCACATAGGAAGTGCTATCACACTTTCCTTGCTAATGATTTTCCCATCACACTCTTCCTGTCACAGTGTTGATTGGTTCAAAGTAAAACAGCTGCAAATCAGAACTGAAGAGGTAGGGGCATACAATTCAGAACTGAAGGGGTAGGGGCATACAATTCAGAACTGAAGAGGTAGGGGCATACAATTCAGAACTGAAGGGGTAGGGGGCATACAATTCAGAACTGAAGAGGTAGGGGGCATACAATTCAGAACTGAAGAGGTAGGGGGCATACAATTCAGAACTGAAGAGGTAGGGGGCATACAATTCAGAACTGAAGGGGTAGGGGGCATACAATTCAGAACTGAAGGGGTAGGGGCATACAATTCAGAACTGAAGAGGTAGGGGCATACAATTCAGAACTGAAGGGGTAGGGGGCATACAATTCAGAACTGAAGAGGTAGGGGGCATACAATTCAGAACTGAAGAGGTAGGGGGCATACAATTCAGAACTGAAGAGGTAGGGGGCATACAATTCAGAACTGAAGGGGTAGGGGGCATACAATTCAGAACTGAAGAGGTAGGGGGCATACAATTCAGAACTGAAGGGGTAGGGGGCATACAATTCAGAACTGAAGAGGTAGGGGGCATACAATTCAGAACTGAAGGGGTAGGGGCATACAATTCAGAACTGAAGAGGTAGGGGGCATACAATTCAGAACTGAAGAGGTAGGGGGCATACAATTCAGAACTGAAGGGGTAGGGGCATACAATTCAGAACTGAAGGGGTAGGGGCATACAATTCAGAACTGAAGGGGTAGGGGGCATACAATTCAGAACTGAAGAGGTAGGGGGCATACAATTCAGAACTGAAGGGGTAGGGGGCATACAATTCAGAACTGAAGGGGTAGGGGGCATACAATTCAGAACTGAAGAGGTAGGGGGCATACAATTCAGAACTGAAGGGGTAGGGGGCATACAATTCAGAACTGAAGAGGTAGGGGGCATACAATTCAGAACTGAAGGGGTAGGGGGCATACAATTCAGAACTGAAGAGGTAGGGGGCATACAATTCAGAACTGAAGAGGTAGGGGGCATACAATTCAGAACTGAAGAGGTAGGGGCATACAATTCAGAACTGAAGGGGTAGGGGGCATACAATTCAGAACTGAAGGGGTAGGGGGCATACAATTCAGAACTGAAGGGGTAGGGGGCATACAATTCAGAACTGAAGGGGTAGGGGGCATACAATTCAGAACTGAAGGGGTAGGGGGCATACAATTCAGAACTGAAGGGGTAGGGGCATACAATTCAGAAGCAAGGGAAGCCAATTAGAAAATTGCCAATGAAAAACTACAAAGGACTTATGAAAACAACCAATCCTAAATTACCAGGTAGAACCATCTACCAATAAAAGGAAGAAGGTCAACCAATTGAATCACTCAAATACTTCTTGCAAAATTTTCATCTGCTATTTTTCTATCAGTAACTGAAATTTCTAATGTCCAAAATAACATAAGACATAAAAAAATACATATTCACAATACACAAGTAAACATAACTAGAGTGCCTTTATTGGTGTTTTGACTTGAAAGTCTCAGCCTCTCTCAGAAGTTTGGACTGGGACTTGATATTTTTGCTCAGAGCTGTGTTGGTCAGCCAAAGGCAGAACCTACAGTTTAAGCATTTGCAGTTTTCCAGAATTCATCAGTTACATTTTGCCAGACTGAGTAGGAAAATGTTTCTCTCAGACTCTTAAGAGTTTGGCCATTTTTCAAAATTATCTGAACAAAAGCTAAAGGACAAATTTTAAAAACAAACTTTATTCAGGTAAAGTTTACTTTGAATGGTTTTTATTCGAACAGAAAGGCTGTTTGTGAGGAAAAAAAATCAAAGCCCCACTTCAAACATTCCCCTTGAAGAAGTACCATTTGGGTAAGGTCCCAGAGGGTTTCTGACAACTGCACCCACGCATTAGACAGCGGCTTCAGTGGGGGGGGAGTTGGGGGGAGAAAAACAGTGCCAGCAGCTATAATGCAATGATCCAATCTCAGGGCTCAGGTGATCAGTTGGAACAAACACTCTTTGCTTTGCAATTTGTGAGGTTTTCTGACATTATCTCAGTTTCAGCTGTGGCTCAGTGGGTAGTACTCTTGCCTCTGAGGCAGCAGGTCATAGGTTCAGGTCCCATTCCACTGACTTAAGCATATAATCCAGGCTGATACTCCAGTGCAGTACTGAGGGAGTGCTGCACTCTCGGAGGTGTTGTTTTTTGGATGAGATGTTAAACTGAGGCACCGTCTGCCCTCTCAAATGGACGTGAAGGATCCTATGGAACTGTTCAAAGAAGAGCAAGGGAAGTCTCCCTGGTGTCCTGGCCAATATTTATCCATCAACCAACATCACTAAAAAACAGGTTATCTGGTCATCATCACATTGCTGTTTGTGGGATCTTGCTGTGTGCAAATTGGCTGATGCGTTTACTACATTACACTTGAAAAAAAGTACTTCATTTGCTATGAACCACTTTGGGATGTCTTGCGGTTGTGAAAGGCACTATATAATTGCAAGTCTTTGTTTAGATTACAGGCTGAAACTTACTTCAGCTATCATTATTCCCAGTGTATTTAAGGTTAATATATGAACACAGGAGTTTATAAGCCAGGTCAGACTATCCAATAATGGCAGTTACATGTTCTCAGTATTTAAAACTGATCATTGTAATTAATGTTTTGGGAGGAACTTGATGACTGTGCTCACAAATTGGCCATGTGAAAATTCACACCCTGGTGATACCTCCCCGCAAAGCATGGTACGGTTCCTCTAACTTGGATTGATAACATTTGTGAATTTGCTACTTATTAGAATCAATTTGTTGAATGCCTCAGGATTGCAAAGGAGCATTTTCTGAACTGGCGTGGGAACGGTGTAGCTCCTGTCCATCGCTAATTGCTCTCCAGTCAGTCTCTTGGCTTATACTGCACAAGTTTTCAACGCACCAATTAGTTCCACAGACAAATATCTCCAGAAATTTTAGACTCTGATGAAATCAGCTCAGCAATCAAAAAAAACAACATAAGAACATAAGAAATAGGAGCAGGAGTAGGCCAATCGGCCCCTCGAGCCTGCTCCGCCATTCAATAAGATCATGGCTGATCTGATCCTAACCTCAAATCTAAATTCATGTCCAATTTCCTGCCCGCTCCCCGTAACCCCTAATTCCCTTTACTTCTAGGAAACTGTCTACTTCTGTTTTAAATTTATTTAATGATGTAGCTTCCACAGCTTCCTGGGGCAGCAAATTCCACAGACCTACTACCCTCTGAGTGAAGAAGTTTCTCCTCATCTCAGTTTTGAAAGAGCAGCCCCTTATTCTAAGATTATGCCCCCTAGTTCTAGTTTCACCCATCCTTGGGAACATCCTTACCGCATCCACCCGATCAAGCCCCTTCACAATCTTATATGTTTCAATAAGATCGCCTCTCATTCTTCTGAACTCCAATGAGTAGAGTCCCAATCTACTCAACCTCTCCTCATATGTCCGCCCCCTCATCCCCGGGATTAACCGAGTGAACCTTCTTTGTACTGCCTCGAGAGCAAGTATGTCTTTTCTTAAGTATGGACACCAAAACTGTATGCAGTATTCCAGGTGCGGTCTCACCAATACCTTATATAACTGCAGCAATACCTCCCTGTTTTTATATTCTATCCCCCTAGCAATAAAAGCCAACATTCCGTTGGCCTTCTTGATCACCTGCTGCACCTGCATACTAACTTTTTGATTTTCTTGCACTAGGACCCCCAGATCCCTTTGTACTGCAGTACTTTCCAGTTTCTCGCCATTAAGATAATAACTTGCTCTCTGATTTTTCCTGCCAAAGTGCATAACCTCACATTTTCCAATATTGTATTGCATCTGCCAAATCTCCGCCCACTCACCCAGCCTGTCTATATCCCCTTGTAGGTTTTTTATGTCCTCCTCACTCTCTACTTTCCCTCCCATCTTTGTATCATCTGCAAACTTTGATATGTTACCCTCGGTCCCCTCCTCCAAATCGTTAATATAGATTGTAAAGAGTTGGGGACCCAGCACCGACCCCTGCGGAACACCACTGGCTACTGGTTGCCAGTCTGAGAATGTACCATTTATCCCAACTCTCTGCTTCCCGTTAGATAACCCATCCTCCACGCATGCCAGAATATTACCCCCTATCATTCAGGCCCCAGGGTTTCCGGCTCTAGCAGCACCTAAAGTGTTGTGTAAAGTGAAGGGATAAGGAACTGAAAGAACACCAAATTCCTCTGTCTCACTGTCCACGTTCATGAGCATGACATGACCACTTGGACAAGGTTCCGATAGTCGCAGGAGCCTCTGGGATCCAACTTCAGTCAGAGCCAACGTCTTCAGGGGAGGAGGGGTGAACGAAACTGCAAAAACAGCGGTACACAGAACACAGTAGGACAGACAACAGTACACAGAACACAGAGGGACAGATAGTGGTACACAGAGCACAGTGGGACAGACAATGGTACACAGAACACAGAGGGACAGACAGCGGTACACAGAACACAGTGGGACAGACAGCGGTACACAGAGCACAGTGGGACAGAGCAGAACCCACAACGAGGGAAGAACGGAGGATCGTGGTCCGTTCCAGTGGGTCACTATACCGCTGTCTGTCCTTTGTATACCATTGTCTATCCCACTGTGTTCTGTGTACCATTGTCTGTCCCACTGTGTATTTGTCCCGCTGTCTGTCCCACTGTGCTCTGTGTACCACTGTCTGTCCCTCTGTGTTCTGTGTACCGCTGTCTGTCCCTCTGTGTACCATTGTCTGTCCTACTATGTTCTGTGTACCATTGTGCCACTGTACTCTTTGTATCACTGTCTGCCCCTCTGTGTTCTGTGTACTGTTGTCTGTTCCTCGTTGTTCTATGTACCATTGTCTGTCCCACTGTGCTCTGTGTATCACTGTCTGTTCCTCTTTGTTCTGTGTACTGTTGTCTGTCCCTCTGTGTTCAGTGTATCACTGTCTGTCCCACAGTGCTCTGTGTATCACTGTCTGTCCCTCTGTGTTCTGTGTACTGTTGTCTGTTTCTCTTTGATCTGTGTACTGTTGCCTGTCCCACTGTGTTCTGTGTACCATTGTTTGTCCCACAGTGCTCTGTGTATCACTGTCTGTCCCTCTGTGTACTGTTGTCTGTTTCTCTTTGATCTGTGTACTGTTGCCTGTCCCACTGTGTTCTGTGTACCATTGTTTGTCCCTATGTGTTCTGTATACTGCTGTCTGTCCCTCTTTGTTCTGTGTACCATTGTCTGTCCCACTGTGCTCTGTGTATCACTGTCTGCCCCTCTGTGTTCTGTTGTCTGTTCCTCTTTGTTCTGTGAACTGTTATCTGTGTCTCTGTGTTCTGTGTACCATTGTCTGTCCCACTGTGCTCTGTTAATCAGTCTGTCCCTCTGTGTTATGTGTACTGTTGTCTGTTTCTCTTTGATCTATGTACCGTTGCCTGTCCCACTGTGTTCTGTGTACCATTGTTTGTCCCTCTATGTTCTGTGTACTGCTGTCTGTCCCTCTGTGTACCATTGTCTGTCCCTCTGTGTTCTGTGTACCATTGTCTGTCCCACTGTGCTCTGTGTACCACTATCTGTCCCTCTGTGTTCTGTGTACTGTTGCCTGTCCCTCTGTGTACCATTGTGTGTCCCACTGTGTTCTGTGTACCATTGTTTGTCCCTCTATGTTGTGTGTACTGCTGTCTGTCCCTCTGTGTACCATTGATTGTCCCACTGTGTTTTGTATACCACTGTCTGTCCCACTGTGTTGTGTGTACCACTGTCTGTCCCACTGTGTTATGTGTCCCGCTCAGTGTCCCATTCTGTTCTGTGTACTGCTATCTGTCCCACTGTGTTGTGTGTACCACCGTCGGTCCCACTTTGTTCTGTGTACCATTGACTGTCCCACTGTGTTTTGTATACCACTGTCTGTCCCACTGTGTTGTGTGTACCACTGTCTGTCCCACTGTGTTATGTGTCCCGCTCAGTGTCCCATTCTGTTCTGTGTACTGCTATCTGTCCCACTGTGTTGTGTGTACCACCGTCGGTCCCTCTTTGTTCTGTGTACCATTGTCTGTCCCACTGTGTTCTACCACTGTCTGTCCCATTGGTTCCGTGCACCACTGTCTGTCCACTGTATTCTACTACTGTCTGTCCCTCTGTGTTGTGTGCACCGCTGCTTGTCTCACTGTGCTGTGTGTACCACTGTCTATCCCACTGTGTTCTGTGTACTACTGTCTGTCTCACTGTGTTCTGTGTACTGCTGCCTGACTCACTGTGTTCTGTGTACTGCTGTCTGTCTCACTGTGTTCTGTGTACTGCTGCCTGACTCACTGTGTTCTGTGTACTGCTGCCTGACTCACTGTGTTCTGTGTACTGCTGTCTGTCTCACTGTGTTCTGTGTACTGCTGCCTGACTCACTGTGTTCTGTGTACTGCTGCCTGACTCACTGTGTTCTGTGTACTGCTGTCTGTCTCACTGTGTTCTGTGTACCGCTGTCTGTCTCACTGTGTTCTGTGTACTGCTGCCTGTCTCACTGTGTTCTGTGTACTGCTGTCTGTCTCACTGTGTTCTGTGTACTGCTGTCTGTCTCACTGTGTTCTGTGTACTGCTGCCTGTCTCACTGTGTTCTGTGTACTGCTGTCTGTCTCACTGTGTTCTGTGTACTGCTGTCTGACTCACTGTGTTCTGTGTACTGCTGTCTGTCTCACTGTGTTCTGTGTACTGCTGTCTGTCTCACTGTGTTCTGTGTACTGCTGCCTGTCTCACTGTGTTCTGTGTACTGCTGCCTGTCTCACTGTGTTCTGTGTACTGCTGTCTGTCTCACTGTGTTCTGTGTACTGCTGCCTGTCTCACTGTGTTCTGTGTACTGCTGTCTGTCTCACTGTGTTCTGTGTACTGCTGTCTGTCTCACTGTGTTCTGTGTACTGCTGTCTGACTCACTGTGTTCTGTGTACTGCTGTCTGTCTCACTGTGTTCTGTGTACTGCTGTCTATCTCACTGTGTTCTGTGTACTGCTGCCTGTCTCACTGTGTTCTGTGTACTGCTGCCTGTCTCACTGTGTTCTGTGTACTGCTGTCTGTCTCACTGTGTTCTGTGTACTGCTGTCTGTCTCACTGTGTTCTGTGTACTGCTGCCTGTCTCACTGTGTTCTGTGTACTGCTGTCTGTCTCACTGTGTTCTGTGTACTGCTGTCTGTCTCACTGTGTTCTGTGTACTGCTGTCTGTCTCACTGTGTTCTGTGTACTGCTGTCTGTCTCACTGTGTTCTGTGTACTGCTGGCTGTCTCACTGTGTTCTGTGTACTGCTGCCTGTCTCACTGTGTTCTGTGTACTGCTGTCTGTCTCACTGTGTTCTGTGTACTGCTGCCTGACTCACTGTGTTCTGTGTACTGCTGCCTGACTCACTGTGTTCTGTGTACTGCTGCCTGACTCACTGTGTTCTGTGTACTGCTGTCTGTCTCACTGTGTTCTGTGTACCGCTGTCTGTCTCACTGTGTTCTGTGTACTGCTGTCTGTCTCACTGTGTTCTGTGTACCGCTGTCTGTCTCACTGTGTTCTGTGTACTGCTGTCTGTCTCACTGTGTTCTGTGTACTGCTGTCTGTCTCACTGTGTTCTGTGTACTGCTGTCTGTCTCACTGTGTTCTGTGTACTGCTGCCTGTCTCACTGTGTTCTGTGTACTGCTGTCTGTCTCACTGTGTTCTGTGTACTGCTGTCTGACTCACTGTGTTCTGTGTACTGCTGTCTGTCTCACTGTGTTCTGTGTACTGCTGTCTGTCTCACTGTGTTCTGTGTACTGCTGCCTGTCTCACTGTGTTCTGTGTACTGCTGCCTGTCTCACTGTGTTCTGTGTACTGCTGTCTGTCTCACTGTGTTCTGTGTACTGCTGCCTGTCTCACTGTGTTCTGTGTACTGCTGTCTGTCTCACTGTGTTCTGTGTACTGCTGTCTGTCTCACTGTGTTCTGTGTACTGCTGTCTGTCTCACTGTGTTCTGTGTACTGCTGTCTGTCTCACTGTGTTCTGTGTACTGCTGTCTATCTCACTGTGTTCTGTGTACTGCTGTCTGACTCACTGTGTTCTGTGTACTGCTGTCTGTCTCACTGTGTTCTGTGTACTGCTGTCTGTCTCACTGTGTTCTGTGTACTGCTGCCTGTCTCACTGTGTTCTGTGTACTGCTGCCTGTCTCACTGTGTTCTGTGTACTGCTGTCTGTCTCACTGTGTTCTGTGTACTGCTGCCTGTCTCACTGTGTTCTGTGTACTGCTGCCTGTCTCACTGTGTTCTGTGTACTGCTGTCTGTCTCACTGTGTTCTGTGTACTGCTGCCTGTCTCACTGTGTTCTGTGTACTGCTGTCTGTCTCACTGTGTTCTGTGTACTGCTGTCTGTCTCACTGTGTTCTGTGTACTGCTGCCTGTCTCACTGTGTTCTGTGTACTGCTGCCTGTCTCACTGTGTTCTGTGTACTGCTGTCTGTCTCACTGTGTTCTGTGTACTGCTGCCTGTCTCACTGTGTTCTGTGTACTGCTGTCTGTCTCACTGTGTTCTGTGTACTGCTGTCTGTCTCACTGTGTTCTGTGTACTGCTGTCTGTCTCACTGTGTTCTGTGTACTGCTGTCTGTCTCACTGTGTTCTGTGTACTGCTGTCTATCTCACTGTGTTCTGTGTACTGCTGTCTGACTCACTGTGTTCTGTGTACTGCTGTCTGTCTCACTGTGTTCTGTGTACTGCTGTCTGTCTCACTGTGTTCTGTGTACTGCTGCCTGTCTCACTGTGTTCTGTGTACTGCTGCCTGTCTCACTGTGTTCTGTGTACTGCTGTCTGTCTCACTGTGTTCTGTGTACTGCTGCCTGTCTCACTGTGTTCTGTGTACTGCTGTCTGTCTCACTGTGTTCTGTGTACTGCTGTCTGTCTCACTGTGTTCTGTGTACTGCTGTCTGTTTCTCTTTGATCTATGTACCGTTGCCTGTCCCACTGTGTTCTGTGTACCATTGTTTGTCCCTCTATGTTCTGTGTACTGCTGTCTGTCCCTCTGTGTACCATTGTCTGTCCCTCTGTGTTCTGTGTACCATTGTCTGTCCCACTGTGCTCTGTGTACCACTATCTGTCCCTCTGTGTTCTGTGTACTGTTGCCTGTCCCTCTGTGTACCATTGTGTGTCCCACTGTGTTCTGTGTACCATTGTTTGTCCCTCTATGTTGTGTGTACTGCTGTCTGTCCCTCTGTGTACCATTGATTGTCCCACTGTGTTTTGTATACCACTGTCTGTCCCACTGTGTTGTGTGTACCACTGTCTGTCCCACTGTGTTATGTGTCCCGCTCAGTGTCCCATTCTGTTCTGTGTACTGCTATCTGTCCCACTGTGTTGTGTGTACCACCGTCGGTCCCACTTTGTTCTGTGTACCATTGACTGTCCCACTGTGTTTTGTATACCACTGTCTGTCCCACTGTGTTGTGTGTACCACTGTCTGTCCCACTGTGTTATGTGTCCCGCTCAGTGTCCCATTCTGTTCTGTGTACTGCTATCTGTCCCACTGTGTTGTGTGTACCACCGTCGGTCCCTCTTTGTTCTGTGTACCATTGTCTGTCCCACTGTGTTCTACCACTGTCTGTCCCATTGGTTCTGTGCACCACTGTCTGTCCACTGTATTCTACTACTGTCTGTCCCTCTGTGTTGTGTGCACCGCTGCTTGTCTCACTGTGCTGTGTGTACCACTGTCTATCCCACTGTGTTCTGTGTACTACTGTCTGTCTCACTGTGTTCTGTGTACTGCTGCCTGACTCACTGTGTTCTGTGTACTGCTGTCTGTCTCACTGTGTTCTGTGTACTGCTGCCTGACTCACTGTGTTCTGTGTACTGCTGCCTGACTCACTGTGTTCTGTGTACTGCTGTCTGTCTCACTGTGTTCTGTGTACTGCTGCCTGACTCACTGTGTTCTGTGTACTGCTGCCTGACTCACTGTGTTCTGTGTACTGCTGCCTGACTCACTGTGTTCTGTGTACTGCTGTCTGTCTCACTGTGTTCTGTGTACCGCTGTCTGTCTCACTGTGTTCTGTGTACTGCTGCCTGTCTCACTGTGTTCTGTGTACTGCTGTCTGTCTCACTGTGTTCTGTGTACTGCTGTCTGTCTCACTGTGTTCTGTGTACTGCTGCCTGTCTCACTGTGTTCTGTGTACTGCTGTCTGTCTCACTGTGTTCTGTGTACTGCTGTCTGACTCACTGTGTTCTGTGTACTGCTGTCTGTCTCACTGTGTTCTGTGTACTGCTGTCTGTCTCACTGTGTTCTGTGTACTGCTGCCTGTCTCACTGTGTTCTGTGTACTGCTGCCTGTCTCACTGTGTTCTGTGTACTGCTGTCTGTCTCACTGTGTTCTGTGTACTGCTGCCTGTCTCACTGTGTTCTGTGTACTGCTGTCTGTCTCACTGTGTTCTGTGTACTGCTGTCTGTCTCACTGTGTTCTGTGTACTGCTGTCTGACTCACTGTGTTCTGTGTACTGCTGTCTGTCTCACTGTGTTCTGTGTACTGCTGTCTATCTCACTGTGTTCTGTGTACTGCTGCCTGTCTCACTGTGTTCTGTGTACTGCTGCCTGTCTCACTGTGTTCTGTGTACTGCTGTCTGTCTCACTGTGTTCTGTGTACTGCTGTCTGTCTCACTGTGTTCTGTGTACTGCTGCCTGTCTCACTGTGTTCTGTGTACTGCTGTCTGTCTCACTGTGTTCTGTGTACTGCTGTCTGTCTCACTGTGTTCTGTGTACTGCTGTCTGTCTCACTGTGTTCTGTGTACTGCTGGCTGTCTCACTGTGTTCTGTGTACTGCTGGCTGTCTCACTGTGTTCTGTGTACTGCTGCCTGTCTCACTGTGTTCTGTGTACTGCTGTCTGTCTCACTGTGTTCTGTGTACTGCTGCCTGACTCACTGTGTTCTGTGTACTGCTGCCTGACTCACTGTGTTCTGTGTACTGCTGCCTGACTCACTGTGTTCTGTGTACTGCTGTCTGTCTCACTGTGTTCTGTGTACCGCTGTCTGTCTCACTGTGTTCTGTGTACTGCTGTCTGTCTCACTGTGTTCTGTGTACCGCTGTCTGTCTCACTGTGTTCTGTGTACTGCTGCCTGTCTCACTGTGTTCTGTGTACTGCTGTCTGTCTCACTGTGTTCTGTGTACTGCTGTCTGTCTCACTGTGTTCTGTGTACTGCTGCCTGTCTCACTGTGTTCTGTGTACTGCTGTCTGTCTCACTGTGTTCTGTGTACTGCTGTCTGACTCACTGTGTTCTGTGTACTGCTGTCTGTCTCACTGTGTTCTGTGTACTGCTGTCTGTCTCACTGTGTTCTGTGTACTGCTGCCTGTCTCACTGTGTTCTGTGTACTGCTGCCTGTCTCACTGTGTTCTGTGTACTGCTGTCTGTCTCACTGTGTTCTGTGTACTGCTGCCTGTCTCACTGTGTTCTGTGTACTGCTGTCTGTCTCA
The DNA here is from genome assembly GCF_035084215.1 of Heptranchias perlo. Lineage (NCBI taxonomy): Eukaryota > Metazoa > Chordata > Chondrichthyes > Hexanchiformes > Hexanchidae > Heptranchias > Heptranchias perlo. The sequence goes on from NC_090349.1 coordinate 2,976,347, forward strand.
CTGTGTTCTGTGTACTGCTGTCTGTCTCACTGTGTTCTGTGTACTGCTGTCTGTCTCACTGTGTTCTGTGTACTGCTGTCTGTCTCACTGTGTTCTGTGTACTGCTGTCTGTCTCACTGTGTTCTGTGTACTGCTGTCTGACTCACTGTGTTCTGTGTACTGCTGTCTGTCTCACTGTGTTCTGTGTACTGCTGTCTGTCTCGCTGTGTTCTGTGTACTGCTGCCTGTCTCACTGTGTTCTGTGTACTGCTGCCTGTCTCACTGTGTTCTGTGTACTGCTGTCTGTCTCACTGTGTTCTGTGTACTGCTGCCTGTCTCACTGTGTTCTGTGTACTGCTGCCTGTCTCACTGTGTTCTGTGTACTGTTGCCTGTCTCACTGTGTTCTGTGTACTGCTGTCTGTCTCACTGTGTTCTGTGTACTGCTGTCTGTCTCACTGTGTTCTGTGTACTGCTGCCTGTCTCACTGTGTTCTGTGTACTGCTGCCTGTCTCACTGTGTTCTGTGTACTGCTGCCTGTCTCACTGTGTTCTGTGTACTGCTGTCTGTCTCACTGTGTTCTGTGTACTGCTGCCTGTCTCACTGTGTTCTGTGTACTGCTGTCTGTCTCACTGTGTTCTGTGTACTGCTGCCTGTCTCACTGTGTTCTGTGTACTGCTGTCTGTCTCACTGTGTTCTGTGTACTGCTGTCTATCTCACTGTGTTCTGTGTACTGCTGCCTGTCTCACTGTGTTCTGTGTACTGCTGCCTGTCTCACTGTGTTCTGTGTACTGCTGTCTGTCTCACTGTGTTCTGTGTACTGCTGTCTGTCTCACTGTGTTCTGTGTACTGCTGCCTGTCTCACTGTGTTCTGTGTACTGCTGTCTGTCTCACTGTGTTCTGTGTACTGCTGTCTGTCTCACTGTGTTCTGTGTACTGCTGTCTGTCTCACTGTGTTCTGTGTACTGCTGTCTGTCTCACTGTGTTCTGTGTACTGCTGCCTGTCTCACTGTGTTCTGTGTACTGCTGCCTGTCTCACTGTGTTCTGTGTACTGCTGCCTGTCTCACTGTGTTCTGTGTACTGCTGTCTGTCTCACTGTGTTCTGTGTACTGCTGTCTGTCTCACTGTGTTCTGTGTACTGCTGTCTGTCTCACTGTGTTCTGTGTACCGCTGTCTGTCTCACTGTGTTCTGTGTACTGCTGTCTGTCTCACTGTGTTCTGTGTACTGCTGTCTGTCTCACTGTGTTCTGTGTACCGCTGTCTGTCTCACTGTGTTCTGTGTACTGCTGCCTGTCTCACTGTGTTCTGTGTACCACTGTCTGTCTCACTGTGTTCTGTGTACTGCTGTCTGTCTCACTGTGTTCTGTGTACCACTGTCTTCTCCATATTTGGAATGAAGCTGAGAGACTTCTAATTCTATTAATTCTAATGCTATTGAAATCTTCCTAAAGGATAAAGGAGATTAGGGGCTGTGGGTAAATCAGGCTCTTAGGCTCTCTAATCCAGTGGCCAGATCCAGTTACTGAAAACTGCTAAACAAAAAAATCATAGAATTTTACAGCACAGTAGGAGACAATTCAGCCCATGCACCTGTGTCTTCTCTCTGAAAGGGCTATCCACTTAGTCCCATTCCCTTGCCCTTTCCCCGGCACCCTTTGAAATGTTTCTTTTTTAAACATTTATCCACATCCCTTTTAAAAGCTATTGTGGATTCTGCTCCCCCACTGTTTCTGGTGGGACAGCCTGGGGGCAAAATTCAATGTCTGGGATGTGCAGAAGGGACGGTCGTGGATTGGTCACCCATGATACACCCTGTCCGATTACCGATTATTTGTATAACGGGCGGCTAATCCACTACTGCCCGTTTCACGCCCACTTTGAATGTGAATTTCCTCCATCTATGTTCTCTCTCCTGACCCCGCCCTTCGTTCTTTGGGGGATGGTCTTAAATTTATGCTCTCGACAATTCGATTAGCCCCTCACAGTCCTGGAATCCAGAGATTATTATTTTTTTGCTTACAAACCAATTATTTCTGTCACATAAAGATCCTGGGAGAGGGTTTCCTGAGTTATGTGTATGGATATTGTAACCCCGTTGATACAGAAGGGGTTGACAGAGGAAATCGTTCCCTTGGTGTTAATGTCGCAACAAGTGAGTTTCAGTGCAATATCGGACAGTCTCACTACTGTCACTATTAACATGAGCAGTGTGAGCAGCCGTGGCCTTACATGCTGTCAGACAGGAGGAATTTCTCAATTGAAACAAGACAAGACAGTACTATAATTTATCCCTTGCTAAATGTTACATGGAAGTCAAGTGCAAATTTTTCCACTATGTTCTGATCTGATATGTACAAAGTCCACTATTCCTCTTTAAATGTTGTAAAAATTTATCCCTATATTGCTACACTTGGTGTTCCTCCTCTCCTGAGGTACTGACTCATGTTGGGATACAATTTCACAATAGTCCAACACTCTCCGGTCCCTGCACCTCGATGCCAATCTTCCTGCATAGACAACTCTGATTGTCTGTACTGGATTGGCTGACAGCAGCTAACCCACACCTAGTAGGCTCAGTACCCCACTGTCCAGTACATACTCCAAGTCCAACCACCCCCCCCCCAATCCTGTACTCCATCCTCTATCCCGACTGCTCTGTTTATCAGCCCCGTGCACCTTCCCCGCCTGACTGACTGACTGCTCCATTCCCTTCTCCTTGCCCTAGGCAATGCCACGAGAGGTTTACTAGTAAATTTATACTTTTGGTGATGACTTGTGTACATCGGGGGGACATCTGAAATGTAGTTTTAATGAAAGGTAATTTTCTGAACTCCTATTTCAAAGCAGAGCTCATTCCCCAGATGAATAAGCTTTGTTGTGGGGAAAAAAAAATTGCATAAAGCCTATTTCTGGGTGCGGGTAGCACGATCTGCTATTAACCTGCGCCTGATGGCCCCTGCGCAGGCAGGATGAGACTTTCATCTGGCCTGAGGGCTTACCTGAAGCAGCGTTGGAAATCAGTGTTGACTCAAGGATTCAATGCAATTTGCACTTTCCACCAGCAGGGGGAGCCCCAATCTCTTAAAGGGAGGATGTCTCTTAAAATCTCTTAAAGGTAGTCGGTACCTGCTATTTGCTAAAAATAACAGTCTGCCGTCTGCACGGAGATCCAACATCGCACATGTAAAACACAGCTGTTGGTCCTGTCCCTATGTTTACAAACTGATGAGTTATGTTAAAACATTGAATAAAAGTTGCGCACTACTAATTCCCACATCCTCCAATCTGCACGCCAGACCTCACCAATCTGCCAATCTGAGTTGGTACCAGGCCTGCGAGAGTGCGTGCTCCAAGGTTCTCTGCTGATGCACTAGAGGCCTTGGTGCAAGAGGTGGACAGAAGGAGGGACCTCCTATATCCACGGGGGGGGGGTGGGGGGTGGGGGGAGGGGGACAAATGGTCTCCAGACATATGCCCAAAAGGCAGTGGGAGGCATCGGGGGACAAAGTCAATGCCAGAAGATGGATGCAGTGCAGGAAGAAGTTCAATGCTTTGACACGAGTGGTCAAGGTGAGTGAGGTCAACTGTCACGCGGCGTCTCCTACCAACTGCACCATTAGCTGCATCCACTGCACCACGCACTACACCCCCCATCACCCACATACTTCCCATCATCCACATACCAACAAATTCTTTCCATCAGTACTCAACTCTTCCAATCAACTGCTTCCTCACATACTACACATTACCACTTACACATTACCACTGTTTCAAGCCGCCAACCCACAACTCACAGGCCACACACACTGGCAGCTATTCAACCATGAAAGGCATCACCCAGACACACGTCCCACTTTCTTGCAGGAGAAGGTGATGCATATCAGGAGGCAGCAAGTGGCATTTAGCCCCTCAACCCTGTTCCGCCATTCAATGAGATCATGGTGGACCTGTGACCTAACTCTATATACCTGTCTTAGCCCCATATCCCCTAATACCCTTGGTTCACAGAAATCTATCAATCTCAGATTTAGAATTCACAAGTCAGCTGTCGTTTGCAGAAGAGTGTTCCAAACATCTCCCACCCTTTGCGTGTAGAAGCATTTCCTAACTTCACTCCTGCACGCCCTGTCTCTAAATGTTAGGCTATGTCCCCGCGTCCTAGTATTGAAGTATAGGAGACTGCCAAAAACTGTTCCAAATGTATCGGCAGTCAGAAGCAATAATCTAGCCACTAATCTGTAAATCCTGCATGGTCCCTTTATATAGTGCTGGTAGGGGGTCCTTCAGGCACTCTAAGACACGTTCAGATGGTCATGGTTAAGACTGAGCGTTGAGTTGAGCGTTAAGTCCCAAAATCAGTTTTGCACACTGATTGTATCCATTTTTTCCTTACTTTACATGCTGCCGGCGTTTGGTATTTGCTCATGCACTAATACCTATACCAAATGGTGTCCGGCACGCCAAGCTGGATACGTGCGTGCGCAGCCATCTTGGATGTTCAGGAGGCCACGTAGCACCGCAACAACGGGTGCTACATGACCTAATTTCAGCCCGATGTTTTCAAAGTTCCTCAGCACACACACTAAATGCCTGGCATTGTAACACTCATGGAGTCATAGAATCATAGAATCTTACAGCACAGAAGGAGGCCATTCAGCCCATCGTACCTGTGCCGGCTCTTTGAAAGCTCTCCAATTAGTTCCACTTCTCTGCTCTTTCGCCATAGCCCTGCAAATTTTTCTTTTTGAAGTATTTGTCCAATTCCCTTTCAAAAGTTACTACTGAATCTGCTTCCACCGCCCTTTCAGGCAGCGCATTCCAGATCATAACAACTTGCTGCATAAAAAATATTCTCCTCATCTCTCCCCTTGTTCTTTTGCCAGTTATCTTGAATCTGTGTCCTCTGTCATCCTTTTGACTTTAACAATACCTTTAAAAACAGTGTACAAGAAGAAACCCCATTGACAACACAGCCCCAGGAAAAGAAAGCTAAATTTCTAGAAATATGGAAACCAAGCTCCAAAACATGGAGTGATAGAAAGAATAAAAATACTAATGTCCGAAATGTGAACCTAGAAGAGATAATGCTGCAAACACACAACAGGTCTCTCAGCATCTCAGAAGTGAAAGGACGGGTCAAGGCTTTGGGTGCAGACCCTTTATCAGAACTGTGCAATGAAGGCAGATGAGTCCCATTAGAGGACTGACAAGAGCAAAGGTCGGACGGAAGAGAAGTAAAGATGCAAATCAAATCTAGAGCTAAGTGCTGGATGAAAGAACGAATTTGCATTTATATAGTGACCTTAGGGAATCCCAAAGCGATTTACAGCCAATGAAGTACTTTCGAAGTGTAGTCACTGTCGTAATGTAGGAAACACTGCAGTTTGTGCACAGCAAGATCCCACAAACTGCAATGTGATATTGACCAGATAATCTGTTTTTTTAGTTTTGTTGGTTGAGGGATGAATATTGGGCCAGGACACCGAGGAGAACCCCCCTGCTCTTCTTTGAATAGTGTCATGTACTTTCTCCAAACTAGAAGACTGCTGCTCATGATTTGGTCTCCTCTATAATTCAGTTCCTGATCTCATTCCCACTCTGAACTTTCTCTCTTTGGCCTCCTACACTGCTACACCTAACCTCAGTGCAAGCATTAGGAACAGTATAGTTTCACATCCATCTGAGAGGGCAGACGGGGCCTCGGTTTAACGTCTCATCCAAAAGACGGTACCTGACAGTGCAGCACTCCCTCAGTACTGCACTGGAGTGTCGGCCTGGATTTTGTGCTCAAGTCTCTGGAATGGGGCTTGATTCCATGATCTTCTGACTCATAGGCGAGAGTGCTACCACTGAGGCATGGCTGACGTCATATACAAAGGCTGTGAAAAGGCATTGGAAAGAAAGAAGGAAAGTATAACAGCTCCAAAGTAGAAGGGAACAATGTGGAATGTGAATAGGGGAAAGTGGCATCAAATTAAGGGAGATAACGAAGGTCGGAAGTTGGTAAAATCAATGTAGAAACCAGAAGGATGAAGAATGCCCAGGAGGAAGGTTACAATACTGTTCCTGATGCTTGCACTGAGCCTAGGTGTAGGAGGCCAAAGATAGAAAGTTCAGAGTGGGAATGAGATCAGGAACTGAATTATAGAGACCAAATCATGAGCAGCAGTCTTCTAGATTGGAGAAAGTACATGTGACTGGCCTCTCGATGGTTTGGGGCCTCGGACGGTGTTTGGGGCCTCGGACACTGTTTGGGGCCTCGGACGGTGTTTGGGGCCTCGGACGGTGTTTGGGGCCTCGGACGGTGTTTGGGGCCTCGGACACTGTTTGGGGCCTCGGACGGTGTTTGGGGCCTCGGACGGTGTTTGGGGCCTCGGACGGTGTTTGGGGCCTCGGACGGTGTTTGGGGCCTCGGACGGTGTTTGGGGCCTCTCGATGGTTTGGGGCCTCGGACAGTGTTTGGGGCCTCGGACACTGTTTGGGGCCTCGGACGGTGTTTGGGGCCTCGGACGGTGTTTGGGGCCTCGGACGGTGTTTGGGGCCTCGGACGGTGTTTGGGGCCTCGGACGGTGTTTGGGGCCTCGGACGGTGTTTGGGGCCTCGGACGGTGTTTGGGGCCTCGGACGGTGTTTGGGGCCTCGGACAGTGTTTGGGGCCTCGGACAGTGTTTGGGGCCTCGGACGGTGTTTGGGGCCTCGGACGGTGTTTGGGGCCTCGGACGGTGTTTGGGGCCTTAGACAGTGTTTGGGGCCTCGGACGGTGTTTGGGGCCTCGGACGGTGTTTGGGGCCTCGGACGGTGTTTGGGGCCCCGGATGGCGTTTGGGGCCTCGGACGGTGTTTGGGGCCTCGGACGGTGTTTGGGGCCTCGGACGGTGTTTGGGGCCTCGGACAATGTTTGGGGCCTCGGACAATGTTTGGGGCCTCGGACGGTGTTTGGGGCCTCGGACAATGTTTGGGGCCTCGGACGGTGTTTGGGGCCTCGGACGGTGTTTGGGGCCCCGGATGGCGTTTGGGGCCTCGGACGGTGTTTGGGGCCTCGGACGGTGTTTGGGGCCCCGGATGGCGTTTGGGGCCTCGGACGGTGTTTGGGGCCTCGGACGGTGTTTGGGGCCTCGGACAATGTTTGGGGCCTCGGACAGTGTTTGGGGCCTCGGACGGTGTTTGGGGCCTCGGACGGTGTTTGGGGCCTCGGACGGTGTTTGGGGCCTCGGACAGTGTTTGGGGCCTCGGACGGTGTTTGGGGCCTCGGACACTGTTTGGGGCCTCGGACGGTGTTTGGGGCCTCGGACAGTGTTTGGGGCCTCGGACGGTGTTTGGGGCCTTAGACAGTGTTTGGGGCCTCGGACGGTGTTTGGGGCCTCGGACGGTGTTTGGGGCCTCGGACGGTGTTTGGGGCCTCGGACAGTGTTTGGGGCCTCGGACGGTGTTTGGGGCCTCGGACAGTGTTTGGGGCCTTAGACAGTGTTTGGGGCCTCGGACGGTGTTTGGGGCCTCGGACGGTGTTTGGGGCCTCGGACGGTGTTTGGGGCCTCGGACGGTGTTTGGGGCCTCGGACGGTGTTTGGGGCCTTAGACAGTGTTTGGGGCCTCGGACGGTGTTTGGGGCCTCGGACGGTGTTTGGGGCCTCGGACGGTGTTTGGGGCCTCGGACGGTGTTTGGGGCCTCGGACGGTGTTTGGGGCCTCGGACAGTGTTTGGGGCCTCGGACGGTGTTTGGGGCCTCGGACGGTGTTTGGGGCCTCGGACAGTGTTTGGGGCCTCGGACAATGTTTGGGGCCTCGGACAGTGTTTGGGGCCTCGGACAGTGTTTGGGGCCTCGGACGGTGTTTGGGGCCTCGGACGGTGTTTGGGGCCTCGGACGGTGTTTGGGGCCTCGGACAGTGTTTGGGGCCTCGGACGGTGTTTGGGGCCTCGGACAGTGTTTGGGGCCTCGGACGGTGTTTGGGGCCTCGGACAGTGTTTGGGGCCTCGGACGGTGTTTGGGGCCTCGGACGGTGTTTGGGGCCTCGGACGGTGTTTGGGGCCTCGGACAGTGTTTGGGGCCTCGGACAATGTTTGGGGCCTCGGACAGTGTTTGGGGCCTCGGACGGTGTTTGGGGCCTCGGACGGTGTTTGGGGCCTCGGACGGTGTTTGGGGCCTCGGACGGTGTTTGGGGCCTCGGACAATGTTTGGGGCCTCGGACGGTGTTTGGGGCCTCGGACGGTGTTTGGGGCCTCGGACGGTGTTTGGGGCCTTAGACAGTGTTTGGGGCCTCGGACGGTGTTTGGGGCCTCGGACAATGTTTGGGGCCTCGGACGGTGTTTGGGGCCTCGGACAATGTTTGGGGCCTCGGACGGTGTTTGGGGCCTCGGACGGTGTTTGGGGCCTCGGACGGTGTTTGGGGCCTCGGACAATGTTTGGGGCCTCGGACAATGTTTGGGGCCTCGGACGGTGTTTGGGGCCTCGGACGGTGTTTGGGGCCTCGGACGGCGTTTGGGGCCTCGGACGGCGTTTGGGGCCTCGGACAATGTTTGGGGCCTCGGACAATGTTTGGGGCCTCGGACGGTGTTTGGGGCCTCGGACGGTGTTTGGGGCCTCGGACAATGTTTGGGGCCTCGGACGGCGTTTGGGGCCTCGGACGGCGTTTGGGGCCTCGGACGGTGTTTGGGGCCTCGGACGGTGTTTGGGGCCTCGGACGGTGTTTGGGGCCTCGGACGGTGTTTGGGGCCTCTCGATGGTTTGGGGCCCCGGACAGTGTTTGGGGCCTCGGACGGTGTTTGGGGCCTCGGACAGTGTTTGGGGCCTCGGACGGTGTTTGGGGCCTCTCGATGGTTTGGGGCCCCGGACAGTGTTTGGGGCCTCGGACGGTGTTTGGGGCCTCGGACAGTGTTTGGGGCCTCTCGATGGTTTGGGGCCCCGGACAGTGTTTGGGGCCTCGGACGGTGTTTGGGGCCTCGGACGGTGTTTGGGGCCTCGGACGGTGTTTGGGGCCTCGGACGGTGTTTGGGGCCTCGGACGGTGTTTGGGGCCTCTCGATGGTTTGGGGCCCCGGACAGTGTTTGGGGCCTCGGACGGTGTTTGGGGCCTCGGACGGTGTTTGGGGCCTCGGACGGTGTTTGGGGCCTCGGACAATGTTTGGGGCCTCGGACGGTGTTTGGGGCCTCGGACGGTGTTTGGGGCCTCGGACGGTGTTTGGGGCCTCGGACGGTGTTTGGGGCCTCGGACAATGTTTGGGGCCTCGGACGGTGTTTGGGGCCTCGGACGGTGTTTGGGGCCTCGGACAATGTTTGGGGCCTCGGACGGTGTTTGGGGCCTCGGACAATGTTTGGGGCCTCGGACGGTGTTTGGGGCCTCGGACAATGTTTGGGGCCTCGGACGGTGTTTGGGGCCTCGGACGGTGTTTGGGGCCTCGGACGGTGTTTGGGGCCTCGGACGGTGTTTGGGGCCCCGGACGGTGTTTGGAGCCTCGGACGGTGTTTGGGGCCTCGGACTGTGTTTGGGGCCTCGGACGGTGTTTGGGGCCTCGGACGGTGTTTGGGGCCTCGGACGGTGTTTGGGGCCTCGGACGGTGTTTGGGGCCTCGGACGGTGTTTGGGGCCTCGGACGGTGTTTGGGGCCTCGGACAATGTTTGGGGCCTCGGACGGTGTTTGGGGCCTCGGACGGTGTTTGGGGCCTCGGACACTGTTTGGGGCCTCGGACGGTGTTTGGGGCCTCGGACGGTGTTTGGGGCCTCGGACGGTGTTTGGGGCCTCGGACGGTGTTTGGGGCCTCGGACAGTGTTTGGGGCCTCGGACAATGTTTGGGGCCTCGGACGGTGTTTGGGGCCTCGGACAATGTTTGGGGCCTCGGACGGTGTTTGGGGCCTCGGACAATGTTTGGGGCCCCGGACGGTGTTTGGGGCCTCGGACGGTGTTTGGGGCCTCGGACGGTGTTTGGGGCCTCGGACGGTGTTTGGGGCCTCGGACGGTGTTTGGGGCCTCGGACGGTGTTTGGGGCCTCGGACGGTGTTTGGGGCCTCGGACAATGTTTGGGGCCTCGGACGGTGTTTGGGGCCTCGGACAATGTTTGGGGCCTCGGACGGTGTTTGGGGCCTCGGACGGTGTTTGGGGCCTCGGACAATGTTTGGGGCCTCGGACGGTGTTTGGGGCCTCGGACACTGTTTGGGGCCTCGGACACTGTTTGGGGCCTCGGACGGTGTTTGGGGCCTCGGACGGTGTTTGGGGCCTCGGACGGTGTTTGGGGCCTCGGACGGTGTTTGGGGCCTCGGACGGTGTTTGGGGCCTTAGACGGTGTTTGGGGCCTCGGACGGTGTTTGGGGCCTCGGACAATGTTTGGGGCCTCGGACGGTGTTTGGGTCCTCGGACGGTGTTTGGGGCCTCGGACGGCGTTTGGGGCCTCGGACAATGTTTGGGGCCTCGGACAATGTTTGGGGCCTCGGACGGTGTTTGGGGCCTCGGACGGTGTTTGGGGCCTCGGACGGTGTTTGGGGCCTCGGACAATGTTTGGGGCCTCGGACAATGTTTGGGGCCTCGGACGGTGTTTGGGGCCTCGGACGGTGTTTGGGGCCTCGGACGGTGTTTGGGGCCTCGGACGGTGTTTGGGGCCTCGGACGGTGTTTGGGGCCTCGGACGGTGTTTGGGGCCTCGGACAATGTTTGGGGCCTCGGACGGTGTTTGGGGCCTCGGACAGTGTTTGGGGCCTCGGACAATGTTTGGGGCCTCGGACGGTGTTTGGGGCCTCGGACGGTGTTTGGGGCCTCGGACGGTGTTTGGGGCCTCGGACAGTGTTTGGGGCCTCGGACGGTGTTTGGGGCCTCGGACGGCGTTTGGGGCCTCGGACGGCGTTTGGGGCCTCGGACAATGTTTGGGGCCTCGGACAATGTTTGGGGCCTCGGACGGTGTTTGGGGCCTCGGACAATGTTTGGGGCCTCGGACGGCGTTTGGGGCCTCGGACGGTGTTTGGGGCCTCGGACGGTGTTTGGGGCCTCGGACAATGTTTGGGGCCTCGGACGGTGTTTGGGGCCTCTCGATGGTTTGGGGCCCCGGACAGTGTTTGGGGCCTCGGACGGTGTTTGGGGCCTCGGACAGTGTTTGGGGCCTCTCGATGGTTTGGGGCCCCGGACAGTGTTTGGGGCCTCGGACGGTGTTTGGGGCCTCGGACGGTGTTTGGGGCCTCGGACGGTGTTTGGGGCCTCGGACGGTGTTTGGGGCCTCGGACGGTGTTTGGGGCCTCGGACGGTGTTTGGGGCCTCGGACGGTGTTTGGGGCCTCGGACAGTGTTTGGGGCCTCGGACGGTGTTTGGGGCCTAGGACGGTGTTTGGGGCCTCGGACGGTGTTTGGGGCCTCTCGATGGTTTGGGGCCCCGGACAGTGTTTGGGGCCTCGGACGGTGTTTGGGGCCTCGGACGGTGTTTGGGGCCTCGGACGGTGTTTGGGGCCTCGGACAATGTTTGGGGCCTCGGACGGTGTTTGGGGCCTCGGACGGTGTTTGGGGCCTCGGACGGTGTTTGGGGCCTCGGACAATGTTTGGGGCCTCGGACGGTGTTTGGGGCCTCGGACAATGTTTGGGGCCTCGGACAATGTTTGGGGCCTCGGACGGTGTTTGGGGCCTCGGACAATGTTTGGGGCCTCGGACGGTGTTTGGGGCCTCGGACGGTGTTTGGGGCCCCGGACGGTGTTTGGGGCCTCGGACGGTGTTTGGGGCCTCGGACAGTGTTTGGGGCCTCGGACGGTGTTTGGGGCCTCGGACGGTGTTTGGGGCCTCGGACGGTGTTTGGGGCCTCGGACGGTGTTTGGGGCCTCGGACGGTGTTTGGGGCCTCGGACGGTGTTTGGGGCCTCGGACGGTGTTTGGGGCCTCGGACAATGTTTGGGGCCTCGGACGGTGTTTGGGGCCTCGGACGGTGTTTGGGGCCTCGGACACTGTTTGGGGCCTCGGACGGTGTTTGGGGCCTCGGACGGTGTTTGGGGCCTCGGACGGTGTTTGGGGCCTCGGACGGTGTTTGGGGCCTCGGACAGTGTTTGGGGCCTCGGACAATGTTTGGGGCCTCGGACGGTGTTTGGGGCCTCGGACAATGTTTGGGGCCTCGGACGGTGTTTGGGGCCTCGGACAATGTTTGGGGCCCCGGACGGTGTTTGGGGCCTCGGACGGTGTTTGGGGCCTCGGACGGTGTTTGGGGCCTCGGACGGTGTTTGGGGCCTCGGACGGTGTTTGGGGCCTCGGACGGCGTTTGGGGCCTCGGACGGCGTTTGGGGCCTCGGACGGCGTTTGGGGCCCCGGACGGCGTTTGGGGCCTCGGACGGAGTTTGGGGCCTCGGACGGCGTTTGGGGCCTCGGACGGCGTTTGGGGCCTCGGACGGCGTTTGGGGCCTCGGACGGCGTTTGGGGCCTCGGACGGCGTTTGGGGCCTCGGACAGCGTTTGGGGCCTCGGACAGTGTTTGGGGCCTCGGACGGTGTTTGGGGCCTCGGACGGTGTTTGGGGCCTCGGACGGTGTTTGGGGCCTCGGACGGTGTTTGGGGCCTCGGACGGTGTTTGGGGCCTCGGACGCTGTTTGGGGCCTCGGACGGTGTTTGGGGCCTCGGACGCTGTTTGGGGCCTCGGACGGTGTTTGGGGCCTCGGACGGTGTTTGGGGCCTCGGACGGTGTTTGGGGCCTCGGACGGTGTTTGGGGCCTCGGACGGTGTTTGGGGCCCCGGACGGCGTTTGGGGCCTCGGACGGCGTTTGGGGCCTCGGACGGTGTTTGGGGCCCCGGACGGCGTTTGGGGCCCCGGACGGCGTTTGGGGCCTCGGACGGCGTTTGGGGCCTCGGACGGCGTTTGGGGCCTCGGACGGCGTTTGGGGCCTCGGACGGCGTTTGGGGCCTCGGACGGCGTTTGGGGCCTCGGACACTGTTTGGGGCCTCGGACGGTGTTTGGGGCCCCGGACGGTGTTTGGGGCCTCGGACACTGTTTGGGGCCTCGGACGGTGTTTGGGGCCTCGGACACTGTTTGGGGCCTCGGACACTGTTTGGGGCCTCGGACGGTGTTTGGGGCCTCGGACAATGTTTGGGGCCTCGGACACTGTTTGGGGCCTCGGACGGTGTTTGGGGCCTCGGACGGCGTTTGGGGCCTCGGACGGTGTTTGGGGCCTCGGACACTGTTTGGGGCCTCGGACGGTGTTTGGGGCCCCGGACGGTGTTTGGGGCCTCGGACACTGTTTGGGGCCTCGGACGGTGTTTGGGGCCCCGGACGGTGTTTGGGGCCTCGGACGGTGTTTGGGGCCTCGGACGGTGTTTGGGGCCTCGGACGGCGTTTGGGGCCTCGGACAATGTTTGGGGCCTCGGACACTGTTTGGGGCCTCGGACGGTGTTTGGGGCCTCGGACGGTGTTTGGGGCCTCGGACGGTGTTTGGGGCCTCGGACGGTGTTTGGGGCCTCGGACACTGTTTGGGGCCTCGGACGGCGTTTGGGGCCTCGGACAATGTTTGGGGCCTCGGACGGCGTTTGGGGCCTCGGACGGTGTTTGGGGCCTCGGACGGTGTTTGGGGCCTCGGACGGTGTTTGGGGCCTCGGACGGTGTTTGGGGCCTCGGACGGTGTTTGGGGCCTCGGACACTGTTTGGGGCCCCGGACGGTGTTTGGGGCCTCGGACGGTGTTTGGGGCCTCGGACGGTGTTTGGGGCCTCGGACGGTGTTTGGGGCCTCGGACGGTGTTTGGGGCCTCGGACGGTGTTTGGGGCCTCGGACGGTGTTTGGGGCCTCGGACGGTGTTTGGGGCCTCGGACGGTGTTTGGGGCCTCGGACAATGTTTGGGGCCTCGGACGGTGTTTGGGGCCTCGGACGGTGTTTGGGGCCTCGGACACTGTTTGGGGCCTCGGACGGTGTTTGGGGCCTCGGACGGTGTTTGGGGCCTCGGACGGTGTTTGGGGCCTCGGACGGTGTTTGGGGCCTCGGACAGTGTTTGGGGCCTCGGACAATGTTTGGGGCCTCGGACGGTGTTTGGGGCCTCGGACAATGTTTTGGGCCTCGGACGGTGTTTGGGGCCTCGGACAATGTTTGGGGCCCCGGACGGTGTTTGGGGCCTCGGACGGTGTTTGGGGCCTCGGACGGTGTTTGGGGCCTCGGACGGTGTTTGGGGCCTCGGACGGTGTTTGGGGCCTCGGACGGTGTTTGGGGCCTCGGACGGCGTTTGGGGCCCCGGACGGCGTTTGGGGCCCCGGACGGCGTTTGGGGCCTCGGACGGCGTTTGGGGCCTCGGACGGCGTTTGTGGCCTCGGACGGCGTTTGGGGCCTCGGACGGCGTTTGGGGCCTCGGACGGCGTTTGGGGCCTCGGACAGCGTTTGGGGCCTCGGACAACGTTTGGGGCCTCGGACGGTGTTTGGGGCCTCGGACGGTGTTTGGGGCCTCGGACGGTGTTTGGGGCCTCGGACGGTGTTTGGGGCCTCGGACGGTGTTTGGGGCCTCGGACAATGTTTGGGGCCTCGGACGGTGTTTGGGGCCTCGGACACTGTTTGGGGCCTCGGACGGTGTTTGGGGCCTCGGACGGTGTTTGGGGCCTCGGACACTGTTTGGGGCCTCGGACGGTGTTTGGGGCCTCGGACGGTGTTTGGGGCCTCGGACGGTGTTTGGGGCCTCGGACGGTGTTTGGGGCCTCGGACGGTGTTTGGGGCCCCGGACGGCGTTTGGGGCCTCGGACGGCGTTTGGGGCCTCGGACGGCGTTTGGGGCCCCGGACGGCGTTTGGGGCCTCGGACGGCGTTTGGGGCCTCGGACGGCGTTTGGGGCCTCGGACGGCGTTTGGGGCCTCGGACGGCGTTTGGGGCCTCGGACGGCGTTTGGGGCCTCGGACGGCGTTTGGGGCCTCGGACGGCGTTTGGGGCCTCGGACGGCGTTTGGGGCCTCGGACGGTGTTTGGGGCGTCGGACACTGTTTGGGGCCTCGGACGGTGTTTGGGGCCTCGGACGGCGTTTGGGGCCTCGGACGGTGTTTGGGGCCTCGGACACTGTTTGGGGCCTCGGACGGTGTTTGGGGCCCCGGACGGTGTTTGGGGCCTCGGACGGTGTTTGGGGCCCCGGACGGTGTTTGGGGCCTCGGACGGAGTTTGGGGCCTCGGACGGTGTTTGGGGCCTCGGACGGCGTTTGGGGCCTCGGACAATGTTTGGGGCCTCGGACACTGTTTGGGGCCTCGGACGGTGTTTGGGGCCTCGGACGGTGTTTGGGGCCTCGGACGGTGTTTGGGGCCTCGGACGGTGTTTGGGGCCTCGGACGGTGTTTGGGGCCTCGGACGGTGTTTGGGGCCTCGGACGGTGTTTGGGGCCTCGGACGGTGTTTGGGTCCTCGGACGGTGTTTGGGGCCTCGGACGGTGTTTGGGGCCTCGGACGGTGTTTGGGGCCTCGGACACTGTTTGGGGCCTCGGACGGCGTTTGGGGCCTCGGACAATGTTTGGGGCCTCGGACGGCGTTTGGGGCCTCGGACGGCGTTTGGGGCCTCGGACGGTGTTTGGGGCCTCGGACGGTGTTTGGGGCCTCGGACGGTGTTTGGGGCCTCGGACGGTGTTTGGGGCCTCGGACACTGTTTGGGGCCTCGGACAGTGTTTGGGGCCTCGGACGGTGTTTGGGGCCTCGGACGGTGTTTGGGGCCTCGGACACTGTTTGGGGCCCCGGACGGTGTTTGGGGCCTCGGACAGTGTTTGGGGCCTCGGACGGTGTTTGGGGCCTCGGACGGTGTTTGGGGCCTCGGACGGTGTTTGGGGCCTCGGACACTGTTTGGGGCCTCGGACAGTGTTTGGGGCCTCGGACACTGTTTGGGGCCTCGGACGGTGTTTGGGGCCTCGGACGGTGTTTGGGGCCTCGGACGGTGTTTGGGGCCTCGGACGGTGTTTGGGGCCTCGGACGGTGTTTGGGGCCTCGGACGGTGTTTGGGGCCTCGGACAATGTTTGGGGCCTCGGACAATGTTTGGGGCCTCGGACAATGTTTGGGGCCTCGGACGGTGTTTGGGGCCTCGGACGGTGTTTGGGGCCTCTCGATGGTTTGGGGCCTCGGACGGTGTTTGGGGCCTCGGACGGCGTTTGGGGCCTCGGACGGTGTTTGGGGCCTCGGACGGTGTTTGGGGCCTCGGACGGTGTTTGGGGCCTCGGACGGTGTTTGGGGCCTCGGACGGTGTTTGGGGCCTCGGACAATGTTTGGGGCCTCGGACGGTGTTTGGGGCCTCGGACGGTGTTTGGGGCCTCGGACAATGTTTGGGGCCTCGGACAATGTTTGGGGCCTCGGACGGTGTTTGGGGCCTCGGACGGTGTTTGGGGCCTCGGACGGTGTTTGGGGCCTCGGACGGTGTTTGGGGCCTCGGACGGTGTTTGGGGCCTCGGACGGTGTTTGGGGCCTCGGACGGTGTTTGGGGCCTCGGACGGTGTTTGGGGCCTCGGACGGCGTTTGGGGCCCCGGACGGCGTTTGGGGCCCCGGACGGCGTTTGGGGCCTCGGACGGCGTTTGGGGCCTCGGACGGCGTTTGGGGCCTCGGACGGCGTTTGGGGCCTCGGACGGCGTTTGGGGCCTCGGACGGCGTTTGGGGCCTCGGACGGCGTTTGGGGCCTCGGACGGTGTTTGGGGCCCCGGACGGCGTTTGGGGCCTCGGACGGTGTTTGGGGCCTCGGACAATGTTTGGGGCCTCGGACGGTGTTTGGGGCCTCGGACAATGTTTGGGGCCTCGGACGGTGTTTGGGGCCTCGGACGGTGTTTGGGGCCTCTCGATGGTTTGGGGCCTCGGACGGTGTTTGGGGCCTCGGACGGTGTTTGGGGCCTCGGACGGTGTTTGGGGCCTCGGACGGTGTTTGGGGCCCCGGACGGCGTTTGGGGCCCCGGACGGCGTTTGGGGCCCCGGACGGCGTTTGGGGCCCCGGACGGCGTTTGGGGCCTCGGACGGCGTTTGGGGCCTCGGACGGCGTTTGGGGCCTCGGACGGCGTTTGGGGCCCCGGACGGCGTTTGGGGCCCCGGACGGCGTTTGGGGCCCCGGACGGCGTTTGGGGCCCCGGACGGCGTTTGGGGCCCCGGACGGCGTTTGGGGCCCCGGACGGCGTTTGGGGCCCCGGACGGCGTTTGGGGCCTCGGACGGCGTTTGGGGCCTCGGACGGTGTTTGGGGCCTTAGACAACTTCCCCTCCTATTCCCAGTCCGCCCGCTCTGTCTTTGGCCTCCTGCACTGCTCCAATCATGCTCAGCAGAAACTTCAGGAACCGTGAAGTTGATGCCATGATCCTCCACTCCCAGCCGGAAAGCCAGGCTCAAAGGGAGCTTGGGTTGGAGATAGCACTCTGCTACAACATGCAGCCATGACTCTCCAACTCACGTCCCTGTGACCATGACTACCATTGGGAGTGCAGAGGTAGTCTCAGTATCTCAACTTCCTCCTGGGCACTCTGTAGCCCTCCGAAAGAAAGTACTTGTTTTTATACAGCATCTTTCAGGACCTCAGCACGTCCTAAAGCACCTTACAATCAATGATTTTTTTTTGAAGTGTAGTCACTGTTGTTTTGTAGATAAACAGTGCAACCAGTTTGCACATATCAAGGTTCCACAAACAGCAAATGAAACAAATCTGTTTTCATGATGTTGATTGAAGGATAAATGTTGGAGGACACTGGCAGAATTCCCCTGCTCTTCTTTGAATGGAGCCACAGGATCTTTTACGTCCACCTGAACAGCCAGTCAGGACCTCGATTTAACGTCCCACTCTATGAGGACAGGTTGAGTAGACTGGGCCTATACTCTCTGGAGTTTAGAAGAATGAGAGGTGATCTCATTGAAACATATAAGATTCTGAGGGGGCTTGACAGGGTAGATGCTGAGAGGCTGTTTCCCATGACTGGAGAGTCTAGAACTAGGGGGCGTGGTCTCAGGATAAGGGGTTGGCCATTTAAGACTGAGATGAGAGAAATTTCTTCACTCAGAGGGCTGTGAATCTTTGGAATTCTCTACCCCAGAGGGCTGTTAATACTCAGTTGTTGTATATTCAAGACTGAGATTGATAGATTTTTGGACTCTCAGAGAATCAAGGGATATGGGGATCAGGCAGGAAGGTGGAGTTGAAGACGAAGATCAGCCATGATCTTATTGAATGGCGGAGCTGGCTCAAAGGGCCGTATGGCCTACTCCTATTTCTTATGAAAGATGGTACCTCCAACAGTGCAGCATTCCCTCAGTACTGCACTGTACTTTCTCAGCTCTGGTAAACGTTAGCCTTTCTTTTTTTCTATTCAGATGCTAATGGGCCTGTTCTGCATTTCCAGCCTTTTCCTTTTCTTTTATTCCAAAAATGTAGCCAGTTAAACCAATGTCCCCTGCCTGCCTCCTCGCCACATTAACCATTCCCTTCACTACCTACAGGCTTGATTGTGGCAGATTCAGTGCTGGATTTTCTGCATCTTTCTTAAATTTAGTGGAGAAAGTACCAAACTATCTCATGTGGCTGTTATCCAGACACAGAACTATTAGATTTATGAATTAAAAACAAATAGATTTTAGCAAAGGTCCACAAACAGTCCCAAAATGGCAAGTCCTGCTCGGTCTGGGCGTTCTGCCATGAGAAAGCTTCTTCATGTCACAGATTTACTGTTCTCAATTTATGTCATCCCTGTGGTGGCTTCTCCAGCATTGAGTGCAATGCTGTGGGTTGTTACAGCTCCTCTGTGCTTTGGCTTTTCTTTGTAATATTGTTTAGCTGCCATTAATCTCAGGTACAATGTCCCAGGGATTCACCTCACCAAGATCAATGGCCTCAAAATGGAGCAAAGCCCCAACTCCCCCTTCCCCACCAAGTTCAGATCCCTGTGTTGGAAATCCCCATTTCCCACACTTCCCTTGACATCATTACAGTAAAACTGTTGAGTTACTTAGACCTGCATCAAATTGTAATGTAGAAAGAACAGTGTCACAATAGAGGGCTGCAGGTTCGAGCAGCAAACAGGGCATCAAGCTGGTGCGGTACTGAGTGGCACAGAGAGTGGTGAGAATGTGGAAGTCACTGCCACATGGGGTGGTTGAAGCAGGTGTCATTAACACATTTAAGGGGAGGCTTGATGCGAACGTGAGGGAGAAGGGAATAAAGGGTTACGGGGACAGGGTGGGAAGAGGTCATTAGAGTGGGTGGAGGCTTGTGTGGAGATCAGTTGGGCTGAATGGCCTGTTTATGTGCTGCAGATTCTATGTAATTCAAACAGAGCTTCCCAGGTGCTGTCCTGTGTTGAATTAGTTGACCTAACCTGGAGCTGTGGTGCAGGTACCACAACTGGCCCGAGACTCCTTGGACTAATGAAAGGAAAACCAGCCAGAGTTCCCGCTCCTGATTTCCTTCCAATGACACCTCTTGGAAAGTGCCATGCGTGGCCATCGGGCGAGGTCGGGATTGGGCCCAGCTTTCTTGCCCTCTTACAGTGAACTAGCATAGGCTGTCAAAAGAAAATGACCACTTGAGAGGAGTACTAGAGGGTGGGCAATGCTTTGCATCAGTACTCCAGCAAGAGTCCGTGCCTTCGGGGGATCAGGAGGGGAGAAAATGTAGGAATTTGAGCCATTAACTAGAAGAGTTCCAAGTGCTTGCGGTCCATTCTTCGTTTGCGAGCCTGGACAGTGAGCATCAGAGCGCACCATAGTTGACCCTGTTCCTGTCCTCATCCAACTCCACACACACATCTTCCCGCAAGGGTCTGTGAATAGTGATAAAGAGCAGGAAATCCCACTCCTCACTCATTTCTGTCTCCCTGAGAATAAGTATACTGCCCCCAGTTGCTCTGCCACTGATAACATCTAACACTGTGTTAGCCGTGGCTCAGTGGTAGCAGCCTCACCTCGAGTCTGAAGGTTGTGGATTCAAGTCCCACTTCAGCTTCAGGAACAGTATTGTAACCTTTATCCTGGGTATTCTTCATCCTTCTGGTCTCAACGCTGACTTTGGTAACTTCCGACCTTTGTTATCTCCCTCAGTTTGATGCCAGTTTCCCCCATTCACATTCCACTTTATTCCCTTCTACTTTGGAGCTGTTCTTTTCACGGCCTGAATAAATGGCCTCTGTATATGGTGTCAGGCTCTGAGTCAGAAGGTTACATAAAATTACATAGAGTGTACAGCATAGAAACAGGCCATTCGGCCCAACAGGTCCAAGCCGGTGTTTATGCTCCATATGAGCCTCCTCCCTCCCAACTTCATCTAAGCCTATCAACATATCCTTCTATTCCTTTCTCCCTCATGTGTTTATCTAGCTTCCCCTTAAAGGCATCTATGCTGGTCGCCTCAACTACTCCTTGTGGTAGCGAGTTCCATGTTCTAACCACTCTCTGGGTAAAGAAGTTTCTCCCAAATTCCCTATTGGATTTATTAATGATTATCTTATATTTATGGCTCCTAGTTCTGGTATCCTTTGCAAGTGGAAACATCTTCTTTATGTCTACCCTATCACACATTTTCATGATCTTAAAGACCTCTATCAGGTCACCCTTCAGACTTCTCTTTTCTAGAGAAAAGAGCCTCAGCCTGTTCAATCTTTCCTGATAGATATAACCTCTCAGTTCTGGTATCATCCTAGTAAATCTTTCTTGCACATTCTCCAGTGCCTCTATATCCTTTTTATAATATGGAGACCAGAACTGTTCACGGTATTCCAAGTGTGGTCTAACCAAGCTTCTATACAAGTTTAACATAACTTCTCTGCTTTTCAACTCTATCCCTCTAGAAATGAACCCCAGTGCTTGGTTTGCTTTTTTTTATGGCCTTATGAACCTGCGTCGCTACTTTTAGTGATTTATGTATCTGTACCCCCAGATACTTCTGCTCCTTTACCCCATTTAGACTCTTATTTTCCAAGGAGTATGTGGCCTCCTTATTTGTCCTACCACTTATCTATATTGAAATTCATTTGGCAATTACACGCCCGTTCTGCAAGTTTATTAATGTCTTCCTGTATTTTCTTGCAGTCCTCCTCAGTATTAACTATACCCCCCCCAATTAGGTGTCATCTGTAAATTTTGAAATTGTACTTCTGATTCCTGAATCCAAATCGTTTAGGTAAATGGTGAACAACAGTAGTCCCAGCACCGATCCCTGTGGAACATCACTTCCCACCTTTTGCCAGTCTGAGTAGCTACCCTTAACCCCTACTCTCTGTTTTCTGTTTAGTAGCCAGCTTGCTATCCATTCTACTACTTGTCTCCTGACTGCACATGCTCTGTCCTTAGTCATGAGTCTAATGTGCAGTACCTCATCGAAGGCCTTTTTAAAATCCAATTATATTACATCTACTGCGTTACCCTTGTCTACTTCTTCAAAGAATTCTGTTACTTCTTCAAAGAATTCAGTAAGGTTGGTCAAACATGGTTTTCCCTTTTGAAATCCGTGCTGACTATTCTTTATTATATTTTCATTTTCTTGATGTTTTTCTATTGCATCTTTGAGTAAAGATTCCATTATCTTTCCTATCACCGAAGTTAAGCTAACTGGTCTTTAGTTCCCTGGACTTGTTCTATCTCTCTTTTTAAATATAGGAATTTTTAAAATAGTGCCAGTCCTCTGATTAGTTTATCAATTATCTCTCCCCTTTCTATCTTAAATGTCTTTATCTCTTTTTTGATCTCTTCTTCTAATGTCATGCCCACCATGTTAGTCTCCCTGTTAAATAGAGGTAAAGTAATAATTTAATATTTCTGCCATTACTGCTGTCATTACCTGTGAGTTTATCGTGTGTATCCCTTAGTGGCCCTATCCCTGTCCTGAGTTTTCTTTTATTATTTATGAATACTTTAACATTTCTTTTTACATTCCTTGTTAATTTAATTTTGTTAATTTCTCTTTGCTTTCCTAATTGTTTTTTTTGACTTCTTTCCTAACCTTTTTATATTCCCTTTTGTCATCCTCTTCTTTATTGTCTATGTATTTAGTGTATGCCTTTTTCTTTCAATTTTACCCTTATTTCTTTATTGATCCACAATGTGTCATTACTGGCTAGTTTGTTCTTGCTTTTTAGGGGATATATTTCTCTTGGACTCTCTTGATCACCGTTTTAAATGTTT
Source organism: Heptranchias perlo (assembly GCF_035084215.1). Classification (NCBI taxonomy): domain Eukaryota; kingdom Metazoa; phylum Chordata; class Chondrichthyes; order Hexanchiformes; family Hexanchidae; genus Heptranchias; species Heptranchias perlo. The sequence goes on from NC_090349.1 coordinate 2,998,338, forward strand.
TCCACTGCTGTTCTATTTCATTGTTTGTTAGTATTTTTTTCCAGTTTATTTTCCTAGTTCCATTTTCATTCTCCTAACATCAGCTTTTTTTCCAATTTATTACTTTGGTCTTTGTCCTTTTCAATCTTTATCTTAAATCTTATTATGTTGTGATTACTATTGCCTAGATGTTCCCCTACCCTTGCTTCTCTTATCTGTTCCGGTTCATTTCCCATTACCAGATCCAGCAGTGATTCCTCTCTTGTTGGGCTTTTTACACACTGGGTAAGAAAGGAGCCCTGCACACAATGTAAAAACTCCATTCCCAGTACCCCTTTAGCTACCTCTTCTTGCCAGTTTATTTGGGGGTTGTTAACATCTGCCAAGATTATGGGCTCAAGCCCCACTCCACAGACTTGAGCACATAATCCAGACTGACACTCCAGTTCAGTACTGAGGGAGTGCTGCACTGTTGGAAGTGCCATCTTTGAGATGAGACATTAAACCAAGGCCCTGTCTGCCCTCTCAGGTGGATGTAGAACATCCCATGCCACTATTTGAAGAAGAGCAGGGGAGTTCACCCTGTGTCCTGGCCAATATTTATCCCTCAACCAACATCACTAAAAACAGATTATCTGGTCCTAATCACATTGCTGTTTGTGGGAGCTTGCTGTGCGCAAATTGGCTGCTGCATTTCCTACATTACAACATGTCGACACTTCAAAAGTACTTAATTGGCTGTGAAGCTCTTTGGGACGTCCTGAGGTTGTGAACAGTACTGTATAGATACAAGTTTTTTCTTTAACACAACACAGGCAAACATCTGATAGTTGATGCCCTATAATTCCCCCCAGGATGATGATGATGACACTGCACTTATAGTGAGATTACTTGGCATGGTGACCAAAACCAACCTAAGTTTAGGGACTAAAAATGGCTGTATTTGACAATGACATTCTTTAAGTAAATTTGTTTTATAGATGCATTTAAGGGGAAGCTCGATAAGTACATGAGGGAGAAAGGAATAGAAGGATATGCTGAAAGGGTTAGATGAAGAGGAGTGGGAGGAGGCTCGTGTGGAGCAGAAACACTGGCAAGGGTCAGTTGGGCCGAATGGCCTGTTTCTGTCCTATACATTCTGTATAAATATTTGTAATATAATTGTTTTTAACAACAAACATTTCGAACATGAAACTGTCTACATTTTTCATTGAATAGTGAGATTTGGAATATTCTAGTTTGATTTGGAATGTTTCTGGTGAAATTTGATATGCTTTTATTGAGTTGGGAATCTTTTAGTGATATTTCATGGTTGTATCGAGATCTATATTAATTATATTTGGAATGTTTTAGCAAGATTCAGAATTTAGCAGTGAGATTTGGAATGTTTTCTCTGAGATTTGGACTGTTTTCATTGAGATTTCAAATATTTTAGTTACATTTAGAAAATTGTGGTGAGATTTTGAGTGTTTTTAATGAGATTTGCAAAATTGTAGGCAGACTTGTACAGTAAGATCTAGAGTGAGCTTGGGAATATTTGAATAAGATTTGCAATGTTTAGTTAGATTTTTAATGTTTTTAGTGACATTTGGAATACTCCTTAAGGTTTATTTTTTGCACAAAAAAAAATCAATTATTCCAGTTAAGAAACTTAAATTACCATTTACACCTTTGGACTTTAAAATCAAGAGGATAATTCGAATTAAGCGATTTCAGAATTAAGTTGTTTTCAATAAAAAGTAGACTGTATTTCAGTGGGATTTTAAGTGAGGTTTGTGAAGCTTTACTGAAATGTAGAATTTTTCTTTCAATGAGACTGTGTGAGGATTCTCCCAGAAGCATGAGATTGGCCGGAGCTTGTCAGATCCCAGCACCGCAGTGCAAACTTCCTGTGTGAGACCTGCACTGACACTGGGAACCCCCCTCTGTCTCTCTCTCTATATATATAATATTTAAAACAAAACGATTATTTGCAAACGCTGGAGATCTGAGAAATTGCTGGAAATCCACAGCAGCTCAGGTGTGATCTGTTAAAGAGGAGACGGCAGGTTAGGGTTTGAGGTGAAGGAACTTTCCGCACCCCTCAACTACCCGGGAATAATATGCCCCAACATCACCTCGGAGCTGACACAAGGATTTGTACTGGAAATAAATGGGAGATGGAGGGAGTGAGTGGGAGGGAGTCACCATTCGGTGCGATCCCTTGTGCAAGTGTATCCGGGACAGAGACGCCCAATATTCCCTTGGGGGCGGCTCAGTCCCCAACCCATGGCTGGTTTCCACCTTACATCTGGTGATGAACCATCATTTAAACAATAATCTTCTCAAACTCTGCTTTTAATGTTAATGTTTCTTAAAATTGACTGTAATGAAACGGAATGATTATCGAGGTGTAACTAAAAGACCCCTAGAGGGATATCCAACTTGGAGAATTGCTGCTGAATGATGCATTTGCCTTAAAATGAATACTGGGGGTGGTGTGCTCGGCCCGCCGTGCCCGTGCTATCTCTCCCTGAGCCCTCACCTTGCGGAGCAGTCTGAGGAGCCCGACCGCCTGCTCGGCTCTCTGTTCCCGGAGCAGCCCCTGGATCTCCCTGATCCAGCCCACCCTCCGCACGTACGGAGCCGGCGCCGTCTTCTGGAAGAGCAGCCGGTCGGGTTTGAGGACCAGGGAAGTGAAGGGGAAGTCCCCGCTCTCAGCCGGCTCGGTGCGAGGAGGAGCCGAGGACACCGAAGAGAAATCCTGGACGGACGCCGACCTGGGGCGCTCCTCCCGTGGGCTGCCGCTCCCGCCGCTCCCGCCGCCGCCTTTGGTTAATTTCGAGCCCATTTTCCAACTTGCAAACCGCGTTGAAACTGACCAGAAACCCACAACTTGTCTATTTCGCGGGGCTCCCGCTCTCTTCCAGCCGGACAAACCGCACAGTCAACAGCCCAGTGTTTACATCTCAATCCGCGCCTCAGACATCTGAAACCAACAAGCCCCTTAATTCCAGCTTCTCCTCTCCTCTTCTCTCTGATCCAGTCTCTCTCCTCTGATCCAGTCTCTTCTCCTCTCCTCTCCTCCTCTGATCCAGTCTCTTCTCTCCTCTCTCCTCTGATCCAGTCTCTCTCCTCTGATCCAGTCTCTTCTCTCCTCTCCTCTGATCCAGTCTCTTCTCCTCTCCTCTCCTCCTCTGATCCAGTCTCTTCTCTCCTCTCTCCTCTGATCCAGTCTCTCTCCTCTGATCCAGTCTCCTCTCCTCTCTCTCTGCTCCCATCCACTCTCTTCTTTCCTCTGTCCGGGTGTGACTGAAGAATCACAACAGTCGGGTCTTACGAGGCGTGCCCACACTCACGTACACAACACCAGACCGGCGTCTACTACGTGATTCCATCTCGGGATTTGTACTGAGGGAAGTTCTGCTCAGTCAAACCCCAAGGAAGATCCGCAGTGAAAGCCAGAAGCAGTGGGGTGAGTGACGGCCGGGCTCTGGGCTCCAATACTGCGTCGCATTCAATTGGGATGACATCCTTTTTAAATGTGTGACTCCCCAAAGTTGCATTGCAATCACTCAGAGCAAAGCTAGAGAGCCATCACTGCACACCCAGAACTGTGTCCAAACCTCGTCACCCAAACGCACGGTCATCATTCACCCACGGGAGGTAACCTCGGTTAGAGTCTAACCTCGGTCACCGAAACACACAGACATTATTCAACTCAACAGGCTAACTAGGGCAGGGGGTGTACAGGGTTTGGTGTTTAGCAATCCACCAGAACTGCTTAGTAATCTGGATGTGGAGATGCCGGTGATGGACTGGGGTTGACAATTGTAAACAATTTTACAACACCAAGTTATAGTCCAGCAATTTTATTTTAAATTCACAAGCTTTCGGAGACTTCCTCCTTCCTCAGGTAAATGTTCTGGGGAAGGAGGAAGTCTCATTTACCTGAGGAAGGAGGAAGTCTCCGAAAGCTTGTGAATTTAAAATAAAATTGCTGGACTATAACTTGGTGTTGTAAAATTGTTTACAATTAGTAATCTGGAGACTGCTGAGCATCTGGAATGCAGCAATCACTGTATTTTTAGATTTGATATTGTTGAAAGCTAAGGCCAAAATGGTAGTAGGGGACTTTAGAAAGACAGATTCTGGAGTTTAAGAAGAGTTTGAGGGAAGATTAATTGGGACAAAAAAAGACAGACTTGCATTTGTATAGCGCTTTTCATGACCTCGGACCTTCCCAAAGTGCTTTACAGCCAATTAAGTATTTTTAAATTTCTGATTCTCTCTCCACAGATGCTGCCTGACTTGCTGAGCTTCTCCAGCATTTTCTGTTTTTATTTCAGATTTCCAGCATCTGCAGTATTTTGCTTTTGATTAAGTATTTTTGCAGTGCAGTCACTGTTGTAATGTAGGAAACACAGCAGCCAATTTGCACACAGCAAGGTTCCACAAACAGCAATGAAATAAATGACCAGATTATCTATTTTTTAGATGTTGGTTCAGTGATAAATGTTTCCCAGAACACCAGGAGAACTCCCCTATTCAGATATTGCCACGGGATTTTTTAGGTTCACCTGAGAGGGTAGATGAGGCCTCGGTTTAATGACTCATCCAAAAGACAGTACCCCCAACAATACAGCACTCCCTCAGTACTGCACTGGGAGTGTCAGCCTAGATTTTGTACTCAAGTCTCTGGAGTGGGACTTGAACCCACAACTCAGAATGCTACCCACTAAGCCATGGCTGACACCTAAACCAGACTTAAAAATAGAATGTAAAAAGCAGAAATGTTTTCAAAGAATACAAAGAAAAAAAAGAGAATTCACACAAAGGCAACTGAGGATAGCTGGAGAGAATATTAAAGAAAGTATCAGAGAGAGACAAATCACAGAGGCAACAAAAGGGACCCAAAAAGTTTCACAACTATGTTTATTGTAGATGGGCCCACTAAAGTATAAATTGAGTAAAAATATTACAGATGATCAGAATATGCCAGATATAATAGCTGGGATAATCTGCTTTGCCGGAATCCCGGAGTATAGTCATCAGTGTGGGCTTGGTGCCTGTCCCACTCCTCCACTCCTGACCTGAGCCGATATTCCGGGGTCAGGTTATTTTGCATATTGTCAGTGGACTTTTGGCGGCATTCCCGCTTGTGTTGGGGGGGATGTGAAACAGTCATGCAGGTCTCTGGTGCTCACTATTACTTAGCGTGGCGGGCAGTGTCCAGGGATGATCCCAGAGTGATTGTCTTTTCTTGTTAAAACTCCTCCCTAACCACCTTTCCATTTTAAAAGGCCTCCCCAGCCTCGTCACACCAGGCACACAGTAGCATTCGTAGAATCATGGAATCTTACATCACAGAAGGAGGCCATTTGGCCCATCATGCCTGTGCCGGCTCTTTGAAAGAACTGTCCAATGAGTTCCATTTCCCCTGATCTTTCCCTGTAGCCCTGCAAATCCTTCCTTTTCAAGTATTTATCCAATTCTCTTTTGAAAGTTTTATTGAATCTGCTTCGACCATCCTTTCAGGCAGTGTATTCCAGATCATCACAACTCGCTGTGTAAAAAAAATTCTCATTTCCCCACAGGTTCTTTTGCCAATTATCTTAAACCAGTCCCAGCACCCGGTGCTTTTAGAGCACAAATGACGGCACATACGCCAGACGATGATGTATTCTCATCAATTGCATAACATTAGAATACACGTTAGGGCAGATGTTTTCAATGATCACCATCTCCACTGGCAGCAAATTCCAGGAGTGTCAGGGGAGAATGGGCAACTCTCAACAAATTAAAGGAGGAAATTAGTGATGGTTTGGCTGATATTTCTCCCAACTTCATAAATACTGCTCTGGTACGAGGGGACCGGAAAATGGCACATGGGGATCCACCATTCAAAAGAAAATGAGTAAAGGCACGAACCTGAGTACAGACAGGTCAGCCTCACATCCCCAATGGGAAAAACACTTGAAGGCATAATATGGGATGCTGTAAATGAACATTTAAAGAGCACAGCATCATAGGGAGCTGTCAGCATGGTTTTAGAAGTGATAGGTCACACCTCACCAACCTACTGGAACTCTCTGAGGAGACAGCTCAGATAGTCAATGAGGATAATCCGGTGGATGTTAGATTTTCAAAAGGCATTTGACAAAGTGTCTCTTTTGAGGAAGGTTAAGGCTTATACATAGATGACAGATTTTCTGGATAGATTGAGAATTGAGTTAATGAAAGAAGACAGATGATAAATGTTCTCCCATGGGATAAAGTAACCAGTGATGTTAAAAGAAAAAAAGAAAGAACTTGGATTTATATAGCACTTTTCACAACCCCAGGACATGCCAATGTGCTTTACAGCCAATGAAGTAGTTTAAAGGTGTAGTCACTGTTGTAATGTAGGAAACACAGCAGCCACTTTGTGCACAGCAAGATCCCACACACAGCAATGTGATAATGACCAGATCATCTGTTTCAGTGAAGTTGGTTGAGGGATAAATATTAACCAGGACACCGGGGAGAGCTCCCATGCTCTTCTTCAAAATAGTGCCACGGGTCTTTTACGTTCAGCTGAGAGGGTAGGCGGGGCCTCAATTTTACATCTCATTTACTGTCTCTGACAGTGAAGCACTCCCTCAGTACTGATCTGATGTGTCAACTGAGATTAGGTGCTTAAGTCTCTGGAGTGGGCCTTGAACCCACAACCTCAGAGGTGAGAGTACTACCCACAGGTTTCACAGGCATCTGTTCTGGGACCCCGACTCTTCACAATATTTGTGAATGAAATGGAACAGGGTGTCTATACTAGTATTCATTTGCTGATGACACAAGCTATGTGTCAAGTCTGGATATGGTAGCATAGTGGTTATGTTACTGGACTAGTAATCCAGAGTCATAAGTTCAAATCCCGCCACGGCAGCTGAGGAATTTAAATTCAATTATTTAAATAAAAATCTGGAATAAAAAAAAACTAGTATCAGTAATAATGGCCATAGAACTACCGAATTGTCGAAAAAACCCATCTGGTTCACTAATGCCCTTTAGGGAAGGAAACCTGCCGTCTTTACCCAGTCGGGCCTATATGTGACTCCAGACCCACAGCAAGGTGGTTGATTCTTAATTGCCCTCTGAAAAGGCCTAGCAAGCCACTCAGTTGTACAATCTCGCTACAAAAAGTCATAATAAGAATAAAATTGGATGAACCATTAGGCACTGGACACAACAAAGGCAAACCAAGTCCAGTCAACCCTGCAAAATCCGCCTCACTAACATCTGGGGACTTGTGCCAAAATTGGGAGAGCTGTCCCACAAAATAGTCAAGCAACAGCTTGACATAGCCATACTCACAGAATCATCACCATCGGCTCACCGTCATAGCCATACTCACAGAATCATCACCACCGGCTCACCGTCATAGCCATACTCACAGAACCATCACCACCGGCGCACTGTGGCTGCAGTGTGTACCATCTACAGGATGCACTGCAGCAACTCGCCAAGGCTTCTTCGACAGCACCTCCCAAACCTGTGACCTCTTCCACCTAGAAGGACAAGGGCAGCAGGCACATGGGAACAACACCACCTGCACGTTCCCCTCCAAGTCACACACCATCCCGACTTGGAAATATATCTCTGGGTCAAAATCCCGGAACTTCCTACATAACAGCACTGTGGGAGAACCTTCACCACACGGACTGCAGCGGTTCAAGAAGGCGGCTCACCACCACCTTCTCAAGGGCAAATTAGGGATGGGCAATAAATGCCGGCCTCGCCAGCGACGCCCACATCCCATGAACGAATAAAAAAAAGGTAATGAGTAGAAAGGAGACCACTTATCTTAAGAGAGATAGACCAATTATGTAGATAGGCTGAGGTAAGATTGATGGATCTTAAAGTGGGTAAGTGCAGCATAATGCATACAGGAACAGGTACCAGGAAATGTATGTAAAACATAAAAGGGTAGTACTATAAAATAGGCCATTGGAACACAGTTAGCCAGCCTATGATGTTAGGCAAGCCTGATCCTACCAGGATACAACAAGTGCCTCCCTCACCAGGGGTGATGCCACAAGCATCCCAGGGAAGGGTAGCTGAACCAAACTGGTTTTAACAAAAGAAAACTAACAAAAAGGCTACTAAGATAACAAAATTAAATCAAAACAGTAAAAGTAGGAGAAACCAAAACACAAGCACCATTGGTATCCTGTGAGCAGGCAGAGGAGGCTGACTGTGTAACAGAACAAGAGAGGCCCGTCTAACTGTGGGATTGGTCAAAGCTCACAGAATGAAAAGCCCCTAACATGAAACAGTCTGAGTTTAGATGGGCCAAGAGGACTCTGGGATTGGGCACAGCCCATAATATGAAATTATCCTGCTTTACATAGGCCATGGGCCTCTGGGATTGGGCACAACCCATAATATGAAATGGACCTAGTTTAGATGGGCCGGTTTACTTGCAGGACCAGAGAAATCCAGTCCCATTGGATGTCATCAAATTCCTTCCTTAAGTGCAGTGAGTTAAATTAAGTGAGTGTACTGCATACAGCAAAGGCTACGGGCCCCGACAACATCCCGGCTGTAGTGCTGAAGACTTGTGCTCCAGAGCTAGCTGCACCTCTAGCCAAGCTGTTCCTATACAGCTACAACACTGGCATCTACCCGACAATGTGGAAAATTGCCCAGGTATGTCCTGTCCACAAAGAGCAGGACAAATCCAATCCAACCAATTATTGCCTCAATGATCTACTCTCAATCATCAGCAAAGTGATGGAAGGTGTCGTCGACAGTGCTATCAAGCGGCACCTACTCACTAATAACCTACTCACCCATGCTCAGTTTGGGTTCCGCCAGGACCACTTGGCTCCAGACCTCATTACAGCCTTGGCCCAATCATGGACAAAAGAGCTGAATTCCAGAGGTGAGGTGAGAGTGACTGCCCTTGATATCAAGGCAGCATTTGACCGAGTGTGGCACCAAGGAGCCCTAGTAAAATTGAAGTCAATAGGAATCAGGGGGAAAACTCTCCAGTGGCTGGAGTCATACCTAGCACAAAGGAAGATGATAGTGGTTGTTGGAGGCCAGTCATCTCAGCCCTAGGACATTGCTGCAGGAGTTCCTCAGGGCAGTGTCCTCGGCCCAACCATCTTCAGCTGCTTCATCAATGACCTTCCCTCCATCATAAGGTCAGAAATGGGAATGTTTGCTGATGATTGCACAGTGTTCAGTTCCATTCGCAACCCCTTAGATAATGAAGCAATCCATGCCCGCATGCAGCAAGACCTGGACAATATCCAGGCTTGGGCTGATAAGTGGCAAGTAACATTCGCGCTAGACAAGTGCCAGGCAATGACCATCTCCAACAAGGGAGAGTCTAACCACCTCCCCTTGACATTCAACGACATTACCATCGCCGAATCCCCCACCATCAACATCCTGGGGGGTCACAATTGACCAGAAACTTAACTGGACCAGCCACATCAATACTGTGGCTACAAAAGCAGGTCAGAGGCTGGGTATTCTGCGGCAAGTGACTCACCGCATGACTCCCCAAAGACTTTCCACCATTTACAAGGCACAAGTCAGGAGTGTGTCGGAATACTCTCCACTTGCTTGGATGAGTGCAGCTCCAACAACACTCAAGAAGCTCGACATCATCCAGGACAAAGCAGCCCACTTGATTGGCACCCCATCCACCACCCTAAACATTCACTCCCTTCACCACCAGCGCATCGTGGCTGCAGTGTGTACCATCCACAGGATGCACTATAGCAACTCCCCAAGGCTTCATCGACAGCACCTCCCAGACCCGTGACCTCTACCAGCTGAAAGGACAAGGGCAGCATGCACATGGGAACAACACCACCTGCACGTTCCCCTCCAAGTCACACACCATCCCAACTTGGAAATATATCGCCGTTCCTTCATCGTCAAAATCCTAGAACTCCCTACCTAACAGCACAGTGGGAGAACCTTCACCACACGGACTGCAGCGGTTCAAGAAGGCGGCTCACCACCACCTTCTCAAGGACAATTAGGGATGGGCAATAAATGCTGGTCTTGCCAGTGACGCTCACATCCCATGAACAAATAAAAAAAAGGGAGGGTATTCAGCCCATCTAGCTCAACCTTCCATAGAAACCTGCAGTTCAACTATCATAACATCTACCAGGCTGAATTCATAGTATCATAGTATGTACAGCACAGGGTGAGGTCGTTCAGCCCATCCTGCCTGCGCCGGCTCTTTGAAAGAGCTATCCAATTAGTCCCACTCCCCCGATTTTTCTCCATAGCCCTGCAAATTTTTTCCCTTCAAGTATTTATCCAATTCCCTTTTGGAAGTTATTATTGAATCTACTTCCACCGCCCTTTCAGGCAGCGCATTCCAGATCATAACAACTCTCAGTGTAAAAACATGTTTCCTCAAGTCGCCTCTGGTCATTTTGCCAATCATCTTAAATCTGTGTTCTCTGGTTACCGACCCTTCTGCCACTGGAAACAGTTTTCCCTTATTTACTCTATCAAAACCGTTCATAATTTTGAACACCTCTATCAAATCTCCCCTTAACCTTCCCTGTTCTGAGGAGAATAACCTCAGTTTCTCCAGTCCCTCCACATAATTGAAGCCCTTCATTCCTGGTACCATTCTAGTAAATCTCTTCTGCAGCCTCTCTAAGGCCTTGACATCCTTCCTAAAGTGTGGTGCCCAGAATTGAACACAATACTCCAGCTGAGGCCTAACCAGTGTTTTATAAAGCTTTAGCATAATTTCCTTGCGTTTGTACAGGATTCCATGTGCTTTTATAACAGCCTTCTCAACTTGTCCTGATACCTTCAAAGATTTGTGTACATACACCCCCAGGTCTCTCTGTTCCTGCACTTCCTTTAAAATTGTACCAATTAGTTTATTTTGCCTCTTCTCATTCTTCCTACTAAAATCTATCACTTCACATTTCTCTGTGTTAAATTTCATCTGCCATGCATCTGCCCATTTCACCAGTCTGTCTATGTTCTCCTGAAGTCTGTTACTATCCTCCACATTTCCAAGTTTCGTGTCATCTGCAAATTTTGAAATTATACCCTGTATACCCAAGTCCAGGTCATTAATATATATCAAAAAGAGCAGTGGTCCTAACACCGACCTGTGGGGAACACCACTGTATACTTCCCTCCAGTCTGAAAAACATCCCGTTCATCACGACTCTGCTTTCTGTCCTTTACCCAATTTTATATCCACGCTGCCACTGTCCCTTTAATCCCATGGGCTTTAATTTTGCTAACAAGTCTATTATGTGGTACTTTATCCAATGCCTTTTGAAAGTCCATATACACAACATCAACCACACTACCCTCATCAACCCTTTTCGTTACTTCATCAAAGATCTCAATCAAATTAGTCAAACACGATTTTCCTTTAACAAATTTAACTTTCATTTATTAGCACGTACTTTTCCAAGTGCCAATTAATTTTGTCCCGGGTTATCGTCCCTAAAAGTTTCCCCACCACTGACGTTAAGCTGACTGGTCTGTAATTGCTGGGTTTATCCCTCTACCCTTTTTTGAACGGGGGTGTAACATTGCAGTCCTCCAGTCCTCTGGCACTGCCCCCATATCTAAGGAGGATTAGAAGATTGTGGCCAGAGCCTCTGCAATTTACACCCTTACTTCCCTCAGTAACCTAGGATGCATCCCATCTGGACCAGGTGACTTTTCTACTTTGAGTACTGCCAATCTTTTAAGGATCTCCTTTTTATCTATTTTTATCCTATCCAATATCGGTACTACCTCCTCCTTTACTGCTACATTGGCAGCATCCTCTTCTCTAGTGAAGACCGATGTGAAGTATTCATTTAGTACCTCAGCCACACTCTCTGCCTCCACAGGAAGATCTCCTTTTTGTCCCTAATCGGTCCCACCCTTCCTTTGACTACTCTTTTATTATTTATATGTTCATAAAAGTCTTTTGGGTTCCCTTTTATATTAGCTGCTAATCTATTCTCATACTCTCTCTTTGCCTCACTTATTTACTTTTTTAGATCTCCACGGTACTTTCTGTACTCAGTTCTCTACTGTATTATGAACCTTACATTTGTCATAAGCCTCCTTTTTCTGTTATATTACAATGGGCGCTAAATTGGGCCGTGTTGCGCCCTTTGTTTCGGCGCTACACGGCCTCTCCGACATTCACGATGGCGTCTTGGATGTGCACGCATGTTTCCTGTGTCACATGCGCCGGATGCCATCTTGGTATAAGAGCCTGTGCAGGCGTAGATAACGAACGATGGAATCATGTAAAGTAGGGAGAAAATGGCTTTAATCAGTGTGCAATGCTGATTTAAAGTGATAGACACCATTTTGGGACTTAATGCTCAACTCAACGCACAGTCTTAACCCCGACCATCTGAACGTGTCTTCGAGTGCCTGGAGGACCCATCACCGGTGCTATTTAAAGGGACCATGCAGGATTTACAGGTTAGTGGCTGGATTATTGCCTCTGGCTGCCGAGACATTTGTAACTGTTTTTGGAGGTCTCCTGGACTTCAATACTAGGACACGGGGACATAGCCTAACATTTAGAGCCAGGTCGTGCAGGAGTGAAGTTAGGAAATGCTTCTACTTGCAAAGGGTGGGAGACGTTTGGAACGCTCTTCTGCAGACAGCAGTTGATGCTAGCTCACTTGTGAATGTTAAATCTGAGATTGATAGATTTCTGTGAACCAAGGGTATTAAGGGATATGGGGCTTAGACAGGTATATGGAGTTAGGTCACAGGTCCACCATGATCTCATTGAATGGTGGAAAAGGCTCAACGGGCTGAATGCCACTTGCTGCCTCTTGCTATGCGCCACCTTCTTCTGCAAGGAGATGTGTGTCTGGGTGATGTGCCTATCATGGTTGAATAGGTGCCAGTGTGTGTGGCCTGTGAGTTGTGAGTGGGCGGCTTGAAACAGTGGTAATGTGTAAGGGTGAGAAGAAGCATCTGATTGGAAAAGTTGAATACTGATGGAAAGAGTTTATTGGTATGTGGGTGATGGGGGTGTAGTGCGTGGTGCAGTGGGTAGGAGACGCCACTTGACAGTTGACCTCACTCACCTTGCCCACTCATGTCAAAACATTGAACTTCTTCCTGCACTGCATCCATGTTCATGATGCTGTGCGCCCGGCATTGACTTCGTCCCCCGCTGCCTCCCACTGCCTTGGAGTATATGTCTGGAGGGCCTCTTGCCCCCCTCCCCCTGCGGATATAGGATGTCCCTCCTTCTGTCCACCTCTTGCACCAAGGTCGCTTGTCCATCAGCAGAGAACCTTGGTGTATGCACTCTCGCAGGCCTGGTACCAACTCAGATCGGCAGATTGGTGAGGTCCAGCGTGCAGATTGGAAGATGTGGGATTTAGTAGTGCGCAACCTTTATTCAATGTTTTAACATAACTCATCAGTGTGTAAACATAGGGATGGGATCTGAATCTGTGTTTTATGTGTGCAATGTCTGATCTCTGTTCAGACTCCATGCAGACAGTAGACTGTTATTTTCAGCAAATAACAGGTACCAGCTACCTTTAAGAGATTTCTAAGAAACATCCTCCCTTTAAGAGATGGAGCTCCCTCTGGTGGTGGAAAGTGTGAATTGCATTGATTCCATGTGCAAGGCCTGGAATAGATCACTGATTGCAGGTGAGTGCTCCCTTCGGTCCAAACTTGCCTCATGCGTGCCCAGGGTCCATCGGGCGCGGGGTGTTAGCACATCGCGCTACCGTCGCCCAGAACAGACTCTTACCAATTTTTTCCCCCTATATCTTTAGTCATCCAGGGAGCTCTAGATTTCGATGCCCTTCCTTTTCCCCTCGTGGGACTGTGTTTATTCTGTACCCGAACCATCTCCTCCTTGAAGGCCTCCCATTGTTCACTTACTGTTTAGCCTACCAATTTTTGATTCCAATCCACCTGGGCCAGATCCCTTTTTAACTTACTGAAATTAACCCTCTCCAGTTATTTTTTTAATGTTTGATTGTTCCTTGTCTTTTTACAGAACCATTCAAAACCTGATGATATTATGATCACTGTTCCTCAAATGCGTCCCCCCCCCCCCGCACTGAAACATGCTCCACTTGCCCTACTTCATTCCCCAGAACTAGATCCAGCACTGCTTCCTTCCTCATTGGGCTGGGAACACACTGATCAAGAAAGTTCTCTTGTACACAGTTCAGGAATTCCTCCACCTCTTTGCACTTTACACCGTGACTATCCCAGTCTATATTGGGATAATTGAAGTCCTCCATTATCATTCTCTACAGTTCTTGCATCTTTCTGTAATTTGCCTACAAATTTGCTCCTCTATCTCCTTCCCACTATTTGGTAGCCTATATACACCCAGTAGCTCCTCTATTGTTCCTTAATTCTAATCAAATAAATTCTGTCTTTGACCCCTCAACTATATCATCTCTTTCCAGTCCTATAATAGTTTCAGAACATAAGAACATAAGAAATAGGAGCAGGAGTAGGCCAATCGGCCCCTCGAGCCTGCTCCGCCATTCAATAAGATCATGGCTGATCTGATCCTAACCTCAAATCTAAATTCATGTCCAATTTCCTGCCCGCTCCCCGTAACCCCTAATTCCCTTTACTTCTAGGAAACTGTCTATTTCTGTTTTAAATTTATTTAATGATGTAGCTTCCACAGCTTCCTGGGGCAGCAAATTCCACAGACCTACTACCCTCTGAGTGAAGAAGATTCTCCTCATCTCAGTTTTGAAAGAGCAGCCCCTTATTCTAAGATTATGCTCCCTAGTTCTAGTTTCACCCATCCTTGGGAACATCCTCACCGCATCCACCCGATCAAGACCCTTCACAATCTTATATGTTTCAATAAGATCACCTCTCATTCTTCTGAGCTCCAATGAGTAGAGTCCCAATCTACTCAACCTCTCCTCATACGTCCGCCCCCTCATCCCCGGGATTAACCGAGTGAACCTTCTTTGTACTGCCTCGAGAGCCAGTATGTCTTTTCTTAAGTATGGACACCAAAAGTATATGCAGTATTCCAGGTGTGGTCTCACCAATACCTTATATAACTGCAGCAATACCTCCCTGTTTTTATATTCTATCCCCCTAGCAATAAAAGCCAACATTCCGTTGGCCTTCTTGATCACCTGCTGCACCTGCATACTAACTTTTTGATTTTCTTGCACTAGGACCCCCAGATCCCTTTGTACTGCAGTACTTTCCAGTTTCTCACCATTAAGATAATAACTTGCTCTCTGATTTTTCCTGCCAAAGCGCATAACCTCACATTTTCCAATATTGTATTGCATCTGCCAAATCTCCGCCCACTCACCCAGCCTGTCTATATCCCCTTGTAGGTTTTTTATGTCGTCCTCACTCTCTACTTTCCCTCCCATCTTTGTATCATCTGCAAACTTTGATATGTTACACTCGGTCCCCTCCTCCAAATCGTTAATATAGATTGTGAAGAGTTGGGGACCCAGCACCGACCCCTGCGGAACACCACTGGCTACTGGTTGCCAGTCCGAGAATGAACCATTTATCCCAACTCTCTGCTTCCTGTTAGATAACCAATCCTCCACCCATGCCAGAATATTACCCCCAATCCAGTGATTCTTTATCTTGAGCAATAATCTTTTATGTGGCACCTTGCCGAATGCCTTCTGGAAGTCTAAATACACTACGTCCACTGGTTCCACTTTATCCACCCCGTACGTTATGTCCTCAAAGAACTCAAGCAAATTTGTCAGACATGACTTCCCCTTCGTAAAGCCATGCAGACTTTGTCCTATTAAATTATGTTTATCCAAATGTTCCGCTACTGTCTCCTTAATAATAGACTCCAAAATTTTACCCACCACAGATGTTAGGCTAACTGGTCTATAATTTCCAGCCTTCTGCCTACTACCCTTTTTAAATAAGGGTGTTACATTAGCAGTTTTCCAATCTGCTGGGACCTTTGCCGAGTCCAGAGAATTTTGGAAAATTATTACCAAAGCATCTACAATCCCTACTGCCACTTCCCTCAAGACCCTCGGATGTAAGCCATCAGGTCCAGGGGATTTATCCGCCTTGAGTCCCATTAATTTACTGAGTACCAATTCCTTAGTGATTTTAATCGTATTTAGCTCCTCCCCCCCTAGAGCCCCCCGTTTGTCCAGTGTTGGGATATTCTTAGTGTCCTCTACCGTAAAGACTGAAACAAAATATTTGTTCAGCATTTTTGCCATCTCCATGTTTCCCACCATTAATTTCCCGGTCTCATCCTCTAAGGGACCTATGTTTGCCTTAGCCACCCTTTTTCTTTTTATGTAACTATAGAAACTCTTGCTATCTGTTTTTATATTTTTTTAAAAATTCGTTCACGGGATGTGGGCGTCGCTGGCAAGGCCGGCATTTATTGCCCATCCCTAATTGCCCTCGAGAAGGTGGTGGTGAGCCGCCTTCTTGAACCGCTGCAGTCCGTGTGGTGACGGTTCTCCCACAGTGCTGTTAGGAAGGGAGTTCCAGGATTTTGACCCAGCGACAATGAAGGAACGGCGATATATTTCCAAGTCGGGATGGTGTGTGACTTGGAGGGGAACGTGCAGGTGGTGTTGTTCCCATGCGCCTGCTGCCCTTGTCCTAGGTGGTAGAGGTCGCGGGTTTGGGAGGTGCTGTCGAAGAAGCCTTGGCGAGTTGCTGCAGTGCATCCTGTGGATGGTGCACACTGCAGCCACAGTGCGCCGGTGGTGAAGGGAGTGAATGTTTAGGGTGGTGGATGGGGTGCCAATCAAGCGGGCTGCTTTATCTTGGATGGTGTCGAGCTTCTTGAGTGTTGTTGGAGCTGCACTCATCCAGGCAAGTGGAGAGTATTCCATCACACTCCTGACTTGTGCCTTGTAGATGGTGGAAAGGCTTTGGGGAGTCAGGAGGTGAGTCACTCGCCGCAGAATACCCAGCCTCTGACCTGCTCTCGTAGCCACGGTATTTATATGGCTGGTCCAGTTAAGTTTCTGGTCAATGGTGACCCCCAGGATGTTGATGGTAATGCCGTTGAATGTCAAGGGGAGGTGGTTAGACTCTCTCTTGTTGGAGATGGTCATTGCCTGGCACTTATCTGGCACGAATGTTACTTGCCACTTATGAGCCCAAGCCTGGATGTTGTCCAGGTCTTGCTGCATGCAGGCTCGGACTGCTTCATTATCTGAGGGGTTGCGAATGGAACTGAACACTGTGCAGTCATCAGCGAACATCCCCATTTCTGACCTTATGATGGAGGGAAGGTCATTGATGAAGCAGCTGAAGATGGTTGGGCCTAGGACACTGCCCTGAGGAACTCCTGCAGCAATGCCCTGGGGCTGAGATGATTGGCCTCCAACAACCACTACCATCTTCCTTTGTGCTAGGTATGACTCCAGCCACTGGAGAGTTTTCCCCCTGATTCCCATTGACTTCAATTTTACTATGGCTCCTTGGTGCCACACTCGGTCAAATGCTGCCTTGATGTCAAGGGCAGTCACTCTCACCTCACCTCTGGAATTCAGCTCTTTTGTCCATGTTTGGACCAAGGCTGTAATGAGGTCTGGAGCCGAGTGGTCCTGGCGGAACCCAAACTGAGCATCGGTGAGCAGGTTATTGGTGAGTAAGTGCCGCTTGATAGCACTGTCGACGACACCTTCCATCACTTTGCTGATGATTGAGAGTAGACTGATGGGGCGGTAATTGGCCGGATTGGATTTGTCCTGCTTTTTGTGGACAGGACTTACCTGGGCAATTTTCCACATTGTCGGGTGGATGCCAGTGTTGTAGCTGTACTGGAACAGCTTGGCTAGAGGCGCAGCTAGTTCTGGAGCACAAGTCTTCAGCACTGCAGCTGGGATGTTGTCGGGGCCCATAGCCGTTGCTGTATCCAGTGCACTCAGCCGTTTCTTGATATCACGTGGAGTGAATCGAATTGGCCGAAGACTGGCTTCCGTGATGGTGGGGATATCGGGAGGAGGCTGAGATGGATTATTCACTCGGCACTTCTGGCTGAAGATGGTTGCAAACGCTTCAGCCTTGTCTTTTGCACTCACGTGCTGGACTCCGCCATCATTGAGAATGGGGATGTTTGCAGAGCCTCCTCCTCCCGTTAGTTGTTTAATTGTCCACCACCATTCACGACTGGATGTGGCAGGACTGCAGAGCTTTGATCTGATCCGTTGGTTGTGGAATCGCTTAGCTCTGTCTATAGCATGTTGCTTCCGCTGTTTAGCATGCATGTAGTCCTGAGTTGTAGCTTCACCAGGTTGGCACCTCATTTTTAGGTACGCCTGGTGCTGTTCCTGGCATGCTCTTCTACACTCCTCATTGAACCAGGGTTGATCCCCTGGCTTGTTGGTAATGGTAGAGTGAGGAATATGCCGGGCCATGAGGTTACAGATTGTGCTGGAATACAATTCTGCTGCTGCTGATGGCCCACAGCGCCTCATGGATGCCCAGTTTTGAGCTGCTAGATCTGTTCTGAATCTATCCCATTTAGCACGGTGGTAGTGCCACACAACACGTTGGATGGTGTCCTCAGTGCGAAGACGGGATTTCATCTCCACGAGGACTGTGCGGTGGTCACTCCTACCAATACTGTCATGGACAGATGCATTTGCGACAGGTAGATTGGTGAGGACGAGGTTAAGTAAGTTTTTCCCTCGTGTTGGTTCGCTCACCACCTGCCGCAGGCCCAGTCTAGCAGCTATGTCCTTCAGGACTCGGCCAGCTCGGTCAGTAGTGGTGCTACCGAGCCACTCTTGGTGATGGACATTGAAGTCCCCCACCCAGAGTACATTTTGTGCCCTTGCTACCCTCAGTGCTTCCTCCAAGTGGTGTTCAACATGGAGGAGGACTGATTCATCAGCTGAGGGAGGACGGTAGGTGGTAATCAGCAGGAGGTTTCCTTGCCCATGTTTGACCTGATGCCATGAGATTTCATGGGGTCCAGAGTCAATGTTGAGGACTCCCAGGGCCACTCCCTCCTGACTGTATATCACTGTACCGCCACCTCTGGTGGGTCTGTCCTGCTGGTGAGACAGGACATACCCAGGGATGGTGATGGAAGAGTCTGGGACTTTGGCTGAAAGATATGATTCTGTGAGTATGGCGATGTCAGTCTGTTGCTTGACTAGTCTGTGGGACAGCTCTCCCAATTTTGGCACAAGTCCCCAGATGTTAGTAAGGAGGACCTTGCAGGGTCGACTGGGCTTGGTGTTTTGCCGTTGTCGTGTCCGGTGCGTAGTGGTCCGATGCCGGGTGGTCCGTCCGGTTTTATTCTTATTATGACTTTTCGTAGCGAGATTTTACAACTGAGTGGCTTGCTAGGCCATTTCAGAGGGCAATTAAGAATCAACCACATTTTGCTAATTTATTTTCATAATCTATCTTCCCTTTCTTAATCAATCCTTTAGTTACTTTTTGCTGTCTTTTGAAGACGTCCCAATCTTCTATCCTCCCACTAAATTTGGCTACATTATATGTCCTTGTTTTTAGTCGGATACTATCCTTAATTTCTTTATTTAGCCACGGATGGCTGTCATTTCTTTTACACCCTTTTTTCCTCAGTGGAATATATATTTTTTGAAAGTTGTAAAATAACTCCTTAAATGAACACCACTGCTCATGTACCGTCTTACCCTTTAATCTATTTTCCCAGTCCACTTTAATCAATTCTGCTCTCATACCATCATAGTCTCCTTTATTCAAGCTCAGTACGCTTGTTTGAGAACCAACCTTCTCACCCTCTAATTGGATATGGAATGTAACCATGTTATGGTCACTCATTCCATGGGGATCCTTAACTAGGACATTATTAATTAATCCTGGCTCATTACACAGGACCAGGTCCAAGGTTACTTGCCCCCTTGTAGGATCAGTTACATACTGCTCAAGAAATCCATCCCTAATACACTCAATAAACTCTTCCTCAAGGCTGCCCTGCCCAATTTGATTTGTCCAGTTAATATGATAGTTAAAATCCCCCATAATTATATAGCTGTTCCCTTATTACATGCCCGGACTATTTCCTGATTAATACTTCTTCCAGCAGAGTTGCAACTATTAGGAGGCCTATATACTACACCCACTAGTGTTTTTTTCCCCTTATTATTCCTTATTTCTACCCAAACTGTTTCATTATCCTGATCCTTTGTCCCAATATCATTTCTCTGTATTACAGTGATTCATTCCTTTATTAACATAGCCATCCCACCTCCCCTTCCTTCCTGCCTGTTAAATACCCTGGCATATTTAATTCCCAGTCGTTGTCACCCTGCAGCCATGTTTCTGTAATGGCCACAAGATCATACCCATACGTAGTTATTTGTGCCGTTAACTCGTCCATTTTGTTACGAATGCTACGTGCATTCAGATGAAGAACTTTCAAATATGTTTTGTGACACTTAGTTCCTGCTTTTTCCTTTTTTAACACTTTACCTTTTACTCCATACCTTCTGTCCCTTCCTGACACACTTTCCTCTGTCTCCCTGCTCAGGTTCCCAACCCCCTGCCACAGCTTTGATGCTGGGTTAATCGCCTTACGCCTTTTAGTTTTTATTTTATCTGTCGTGCCTAAAGTACACTTTCTTTCCGTTGCTCTACGCTTTTCCCTTTCTCTTGTTCTTGAACAACTGTTTGTACTATTTGTATTGTAGATTTCCCCTGGGTCTTCCCCTCTCTTGCTGCTCTCAACTTTATTCCCTTCTGACTCCCCGCTCAGGTTCCCATTCCCCTGCCAGTCTAGTTTAAACCTTCCCCAACAGCACTAGCAAACACCCCCGCGAGGACATTGGTCCCGGTCCTGCTCGGGTGTAACCCGTCCCGCTTGTACAGGTCCCACCTTCCCCAGAACCGGTCCCAATGTCCCAGGAATCTAAATCCCTCCCTCCTACACCAGCCCTGCAGCCACGCATTCATCCTGTCTATTCTCCTGTTCCTATACTCACTAGCACGTGGCACCGGTAGTAATCCTGAGATCACTACCTTTGAAGTCCTGCTTTTTAATTTATCTCCTAACTCCTTAAATTCACCTTGCAGGACCTCATCCCTTTTTTTACCTATGTCGTTGGTACCGATATGGACCACGACTACTGGCTGTTCATCCTCCCCCTCCAGAATGCCCTGCAGCCGCTCCGTGACATCCTTGACCCTTTGATCAATACTGCCTCCTTTCTTTCTTTCCCTATCTTTTCTGAATACATTGTAGCCAAGAATATTAAGTCCCCAGTCCTCCCCTTCTTTGACTCATTTGAATTCTGATTGCCTCTTGAATTTTGACTCCTCTTGAATTCGGATTGCCTCTTGAATTCTAATTGCCTCTTGAATTCTGATTGTCTCCTGAATTCTAATTACCTCTTGAATTCTGACTGCCCCTTGAATTCTAATTGCATCTTGAATTGTAACCACCATTGCCCGAATAAGTTATACATTGTACAGATCAATGCTGAGCCTGTTCCTATTTCAAAAGGATACAGATATGTTAGAAGGGCTTCAGGGACGAGTGATGATGCTGATTCTAAGCCGTATGGGAGAAGTTATAAAGAAAGGTTTAAGCAATTAAACTCCTCTATGCTATAGAGAGGATTGTGGGAGGCATGACAAGAGTCTCTAATAATAAAATGTACAGGTATGGTTGAAGTAAACAAAATATTTAACTTGGACAATAAGGTTAATACTAGAAGACACTAGCCCAAAATTCACATGCCTTGAGCAAGATTAGAGACTAGAGAAAATGCTTTTTCCTACAGGATAGTGGAGATGTGGAATAGACTCCCAGAGAAGGTAGTTGATTTGGGGTCAAGTGATACCTTTAAAAAGTCAGGTGGATTGATATCTGTTGAAAAGGGAAATTAAGATGTGAGAGAAATGTGGATTTCTGCCCTTATTTTAGATTTTATTTTAAATAGTTAAGATTAAAATGGAGGCCCACTCTCTCTTTGATATGTTTCAAAATGAAGCCTGGAAAGGATGTCTGTGGGAAACAGACAAGGTTGATTAATCTGGACTTTAGCCAAGATAAAGGGGCTTTGATCTCGGTGCAAATAGTACCTTAATGGGCCACTAGCAGGTGCTTAGGACCTGGATAATATGATTGATTCTTCAGTAGCATTAAATGCAATAATCCCTATGTAGTTTATAGAATGTTATAGCACAGAAACAGGCCCTTCAGCCCATCAAGTCTACAATGGTGCTTTTTCATTCTATGAGCACCTAATCTAATCCAACTCTCCTGCTTGGCCCCCAATACCATGTCTGTTT
The DNA here is from genome assembly GCF_035084215.1 of Heptranchias perlo. Classification (NCBI taxonomy): domain Eukaryota; kingdom Metazoa; phylum Chordata; class Chondrichthyes; order Hexanchiformes; family Hexanchidae; genus Heptranchias; species Heptranchias perlo. The sequence goes on from NC_090349.1 coordinate 3,020,562, forward strand.
TGCCTCCTCCAGGAGTTAGCATTCGTAACAGTTGGGCATTGAGATGCATGAGGTTGTACCTGGGTGAGCATGTGTGGGTCTGATGACCTTTCCTCACCTTTTTGTATGTATGAGGGAGGTTCTAGGAACAATAGGACAGGTCCTGGGATTGCTGGAAGAGGGGTTCTGGGATTTGGAGGCATTGGCCTGAGAACATTGGGGGTGATCTGGGGTTAGGGAATACTGAGAATGCTGTCTAGAATTTTGTGAAGGGGGTCGGGGGGGGAGGTCACAGGATTTAGGAAGTCTGAGGACAGAAATTCTGAAATTCAGCAGGACTTGGGAAGGGTATTTGGAGCACTGGGGGTTGTTGGGATCTGACAGTACTGGGCGGGGCAGGGAATAACACCCCTGGGGAGGGACAGCCAGCAGAATGCGTTGATCCCTTTCAAGCCATCTGCACCCCCCCCCTTCCCTACTTGTTCCAATTTGACCAGTAGCACCACTATAACTTTCCCTGTTGTCAGCAAATTCCTATCTTGATGTTCTTGCCTTAAAGCATTTCAGCATAAATTTTCTGTTTGTTAAAATGAATGGATAGAAACTCATGGGCTGAGGATGTGCGATTTCCTGATGTACATTTCTGGTGCACCAGGGGTGCGATTTCCTGACTTGTACAGTCTCTATATATTGCTCAAAGTTCATTGGTTATGCAGTTTCAAAGTTTTTATATATAAAAAATTATTAAGCTTCAAAAATGATTCAGGAGAGATTTTTAATTGAAGATATACAATTAAAAGAGATGACTGACTGAGTCCATTCTCTTTATAAAATCTCTGTCTCTAACCATCAACAGAGAGCCCATAATAATATCCATTACAGTTCCCACTGCTGTCTCTCATGCGATAATTTCTGTTACTGGTCCCATGTGCTGAGGAGCTCATAACAGAAAAGCACATTGTAATATATTTACATAAATTCATCACTTGCCTGAAATTAAAACTTTGAGATTTTAATCTCCAGTTTATTTCAAAGGCTTTTGGAAAAAGAAAATAAACTCTCAAATCCTCACAAGATAAGGAGACACACTTTTATACCTTTCCACTCCTACACTGGATTTTAGCTGGTGTTGGTGTCACCAGTCACTCTCATAAAAAAACCTGCTTCCCCTACAATCTGGAGTGAACCTTTACTGGCCAATATCTAGTTACTTAGTGCGATCCAGAGATGGGAACAATAGACCGCTGTGTGATTGGATAACACCACCTTCATGCCCAGATTGCAGGCTGGAAAATCATGCAATCTGCACGTTCTCAGAATACAGAAATGTGATTGAAAGCTCTCTCTTAACTGCTGTAAGTTAAAAAAATGTCCACCAAAGTCCAGGCTTTAGGAGAGACTGAGGCCTTCAAATAAAAACTTTAATGAAGTCATTAAAAGACACAATAGACAACTCACCAGATAAATTTCATCACGTTGTTGTAAAAGATATAGGGCGTTAAATTGGGCCGTGTAGCGCCTGTTGTTTCAGTGCTACACGGCCTCTCCAACATCCAAGATGATTTCCTGCGTCACGTGCGCCGGATGCCATCTTGGTATAGGAGTTTGCGCAGGCGCTGATAACGAACGCTGGAATCATGTAAAGTAGGGAGAAAATGGCTTCAATCAGAGTGCAACGCTGATTTAAAGTGATAGACACCATTTAGGGACTTAACGCTCAACTCAATGCACAGTCTTAACCCCGACCATCTGAACGTGTCTTCGAGTGCCTGGAGGACCCCCACCAGCCCTATTTAAAGGGTCCATGCAGGATTTACAGGTTAGTGGCTGGATTATTGCTTCTGGCTGCCGCAACATTCGTAACTGTTTTTGGCAGTCTCCTAGACTTCAATACTAGGACGCGGGGACATAGCCTAACATTTAGAGCCAGGACGTGCAGGAGCGAAGTTGGGAAATGCTTCTACACGCAAAGGGTGGGAGACGTTTGGAACGCTGTTCTACAGACGGCAGTTGATGCCAGCTCACTTGTGAATGTTAAACCTGAGATTGATAGATTTCTGTGAACCAAGGGTATTAAGGAATATGGGACTAAGGTGGGTATATGGAGTGAGGTCACAGGTCCACCATGATCTCACTGAATGGTGGAAAAGGCTTGAGGGGCTAAATGCCACGGCCACCTGCTGCCTCTTGATATGCGCCACCTTCACCTGCAAGAAAGCGGGACATGTGCCTGGGTGACGTGCCTGTCATGGTTGAATAGCCGTTAGTGTGTGTGGCCTGTGAGTTATGGGTGGGCGGCTTGAAACAGTGGTAATGTGTAAGGGTGAGAGGAAGCATCTGATTGGAAGAGTTGAGTCCCGATGGAAAGAGTTTGTTGGTATGTGGGTGATGGGGGGTGTAGTCCGTGGTGCAGTTGGTAGTAGACGCCACTTGACAGTTGACCTCTCTCAGCTTGCCCACTCATAACAAAGCATTGAACTTCTTCCTGCACTGCATCCATGTTCATGATGCTGTGCGCCCGGCATTGACTTCGTCCCCCGCTGCCTCACACTGCCTTTTGGATATATGTTTGAAGGGCCTCTTGCCCGCCCGCCCCCCGCCCCCCCACACGCGGATATAGGATGTCCCTCCTTCTGTCCACCTCTTGCACCAAGGTCTCTAGTGCATCAGCAGAGAACCTTGGAGCATGCACTCTCGCAGGCCTGGTACCAACTCAGATCGGCAGATTGGTGAGGTCTGCCGTGCAGATTGGAGGATGTGGGATTTAGTAGTGCACAACTTTTATTCAATGTTTTAACATAACTCATCAGTGTGTAAACATAGGGATGGGATCTGCATCTGTGTTTTACGTGTGCAATGTCTGATCTCTGTTCAGACTCCATGCAGACAGTAGACTGTTATTTTCAGCAAATAACAGGTACCAGCTACCTTGAAGATATTTCTCAGAAAAATTCTCCCTTTAAGAGATTGAGCTCCCCCTGGTGGTGGGAAGTGTGAATTGCATTGATTCCACGTGCAAGACCTGGAATGGAACGCCGATTGCAGGTAAGTGCTCCCTTGGGACCAAACTTGCGTCTTGCCTGTCCAGGGTCCGTTGGGTGCGGGCTGTTAATACACGTGCTGCCATCGCCCAGAATGGACCCTAATCCAATTTTTCCCCCATAATTTTTTGAGTTTTTGTGTCCTTTATTTAGGACATAGAAATTTCAGTTACTGAGAAAAAATGACAGATGAAAAAAAACATTCAGAAAGCACTTTGAGTGATATGTGAAGACCCAGTGGGAAGATTGCACAATCTCAGGGTAATATACTCCAACTATAAAATGGTAGCTATTATATGTCACAAGGTGTGACACCTTTAACATTGAAAATACCTGTCACAGTACGACCTACAGGAGAATCACCCCAACCCACTCCCTTCCCCCATCCCTGGATACGCTGACACACCCATCCCACTTTTCCAGCACCTACTGCCAGGGAAAAAAATGGGAGCCGTAGTTAAAGTCCATGTTAAGGCCGGAGAGCTTCAAAGTACCAAGTAGAAAGATGAGGTGCTGTTCCTCGAGCTTGCGTTGAACTTCACTGGAGCTGTGTAAAAGAACAAGGACAAAGAGTGGGACGGTGAATTGAAAGGGCAAGTGACGGGGCTCAGCACTTGTGGACAGAATGGAGGTGTTCAGCAAAGTGATCAGCTAATCTGTGTTTGGTCTCCTTGATGTTGAATCGGGGACAGGGACTCGATAAAATTAATATAAGTAAAGCAACAGTAATGAAGAAAATAATAGCACTAAAGAGTGACAAATCCCCAGGACCAGATGGTTTCCATCCCAGGGTTTTAAAGGAAGTAGGTGAGCAGATTGCAGATGCCCGAACTATAATCTTTCAAAGTTCTCTAGATTCAGGTACTGTCCCTCTAGATTGGAAAATTGCACATGTCACTCCGCTTTTTAAGAAAGGAGAGAGAGGGAAACCGGGGAATTATAGACCAGTTAGCCTAACATCTGTTGTGGGGAAAATGATGGAGTCTATAATTAAGGATAGGGTGACTGAACACCTCGAGAATTTTCAGTTAATCAGGGAGAGCCAGCATGGATTTGTGAAAGGTAGGTCGTGCCTGACAAACCTGATTGAATTTTTTGAAGAGGTGGCTAAAGTAGTGGACAGGGGAATGTCAATGGATGTTATTTATATGGACTTCCAGAAGGCATTTGATAAGGTCCCACATAAGAGACTGTTAGCTAAGTTAGAAGCCCATGGAATCGAGAGAAAAGTACAGACTTGGTTAGGAAATTGGCTGAGCGAAAGGCGACAGAGAGTAGGGATAATGGGTAGGTATTCACATTGGCAGGATGTGACTAATAGAGTCCCGCAGGGATCTGTCTAGGGGCCTCAATTATTCACAATATTTATTAACGACTTAGATGAAGGCATAGAAAGTCTCATATCTAAGTTTGCCGATGACACAAAGATTGGTGGCATTGTAAGCAGTGTAGATGAAAACATAAAATTACAAAGGGATATTGATAGATTAGGTGAATGGGCAAAACTGTGGCAAATGGAATTCAATGTAGACAAATGTGAGGTCATCCACTTTGGATCAAAAAAGGATAAAACAAGGTACTTTCTAAATGGTAAAAAGTTAAAAACTGTGGATGTCCAAAGGGACTTAGGGGTTCAGGTACATAGATCATTGAAGTGTCATGAACAGGTGCAGAAAATAATCAATAAGGCTAATGGAATGCTGGCCTTTATATCGAGAGGACTGGAGTACAAGGGGGCAGAAGTTACGCTGCAGCTATGCAAAACCCTGGTTAGACCGCACCTGGAGTACTGTGAGCAGTTCTGGGCACAGCACCTTCGGAAGGACATATTGGCCTTGGAGGGAGTGCAGCGTAGGTTTACTAGAATGATACCCGGACTTCAAGGGTTAAGTTACGAGGAGAGATTACACAAATTGGGGTTGTATTCTCTGGAGTTTCGAAGGTTAAGGGGTGATCTGATCGATGTTTATAAGATATTAAGGGTAACGGATGGGGTGGATAGAGAGAAACTATTTCTGCTGGTTGGGGATTCTAGGAGTAGGGGGCACAGTCTAAAAATTAGAGCCAGACCTTTCAGGAGCGAGATTAGAAAACATTTCTACACACAAAGCGTGGTAGAAGTTTGGAACTCTCTTCCGCAAACGGCAATTGATACTAGCTCAATTGTTAAATTTAAATGTGAGATAGATAGCTTTTTGGCAACCAAAGGTATTAAGGGATATGGGCCAAAGGCAGGTATATGGAGCTAAATCACAGATCAGCCATGATCTTATCAAATGGCGGAGCAGGCACGAGGGGCTGAATGGCCTACTCCTGTTCCTATGTTCCTATGTAGAGGAGACCACACCGTGAGCAGTGAATACAGTGCACTAGGTTGGAGCAAGTAGAAGTACAATGGATCCGGGACCAGAAGAGGCCCAAACAGGTATGATTCTTTACTTTCCTTGTTAGTCCTGGCCCAGTCTTCGCTCCCCCATGGGACCCTCCCGAAACCCCCTCCCCCGCGACTTAACTTGTTGCTGGGGACCATTCCTTTGGAGCTGGCCTCCCATTGCCTGAAATCCTGCTCCCGCACACCGGCCAGCTGCCACTTCCTGCCTGTTTTGTGCAGCCAGCTGACCAGTGGCATGCAGAGGAAGTCCGGGAGTTCAAATTGCCCGAACCTCATCTTGCCGAGGGAGGGGGGAGGGGGGCCGTCTAGCATTCACCTTGCCTCCCCCTGCCCACCTGATTCCTGCTTCCGGTTAACATCAGAGCTTCTGTGTCTCATACACCTCCTTTATTTCTTTGATTTCTCTCATTATGACTCCTTTGGTCTGCTACACATATCGCTTCTGCCATTTATCCATCTCCTGATCTCCACCCATTTCACAGGTCAGTATACTTCTTTTACCCATGTGTGTGTTTTTCTCCCCTTCCCACTTTCCCTCGTTCTGTTCCTTCTAAATGTAATATCATTTTTCTTTTCATTCTTTGGATATAGGCATTACTGGCACGGCTGGTACTTATTCCCTAATTGCCCTTGAGAAGGTGGTGGTGAGCCGCCTTCTTGAACCGCTGCAGTCCGTGTGGTGAAGGTTCTCCCACAGTGCTGTTCGGAAGGGAGTTCCAGGATTTTGACCCAGCGACGAAGAAGAAACGGCGATATATTTCCAAGTCGGGATTGTATGTGACTTGGACGGGAACATGCAGGTGGTGTTGTTCCCATGCACATGCTGCCTTTTTCCTTCTAGGTGGTAGAGGTCACGGGTTTGGGAGGTGCTGTCGAAGAAGCCTTGGCGAGTTGCTGCAGTGCATCCTGTGGATGGTATACACTGCAGCCACTGTGCGCCGGTGGTGAAGGGAGTGAATGTTTAGGGTGGTGGATGGGGTGCCAATCAAGTGGACTGCTTTGCTCCGGATCACCCAGGCCTGAGGAAGGGTCTTTATACCTGCAACATCGACTGATTGACTTCTGTTTCTCGACAAATGCCGCCTGATCTGCCGAGTAGTTCCAGCTTTTTCTGATTTTCAGCTCCTGTGGTATATTGCTTTTCATTTAGGTTACATAACGCTGGGTGACAAAAACAGACTTCAGTTCCAAAATCTGCCTCTCAAACTGGGGTTGTATCTGGAGAGAGAATAATGAGCTGTATAACATGAGGGCGAAGGGCTGGTGGTGACTGGTCTGTGGAGCTAGGAGCAATTTAGGGTTATAAATTATGAGGGTCACACTGGAAGTGTAAATTGTCTTGGTGCAATGATTATTTTCTAATGGGTATTGGTACCAAGGTGCTAATTAAGCCCATTGTGTGTATATATATGTATTATATATTTATACACACAGCAGATAGCTGAGATTATGCTATATTCAGAATAGCAAGGTTGTAACAAGGTCTGGACACCTTGAAAAGACCAAAAAACTAGAGCAGTCAGATTGTTAACATCCTGTAAAACCTTGATATGTCACAGGTCACACTCCCAGCTGTGTTCTATTTTATAATGTGCACTGAAAGAGGAATTTATTGGGCCATAATTTGCTGTGGCAGGGCATCAAACTTGCCCTTGCACGTTTAGATTTTAAAATTTTTTGAGTGGCAAGTTGTTGAAAGTGCGAGCTGATAACATCGCAGCGAGGGAAACAGGGCATCTGGGACCTGAGTGAACAGGGCAAGTAACTGGGTATCTCCTTAACCGATCAGAGTATGAAGTTAACAGCACAAGGAATGAGAAGGAAGTGTAAATTAGAGTGAGTGACTTCAATGTCAAATCAGGCACAGAAAGAGAAATAAAGAGTGGGAAAGAAAGATTGGATTAAGAGAGAGAGAGAAAAAAGAGACAGAAAGGCAAAGTTAAAACAAAAATTTTAAATTTTAAATTTTAAATTTTTTAAATTTCCAACAATTAAAAGATGAAGGAATAAAACTCCACACTTGTAGGAGTTGATTTTTGATGCCAGAGAGGTTGATTGGCAATAATTAGACTTGAAATGACTTGACATAACTTTCTGTGGCGAGCTGTTTGTATCTACCACGCAAATACAGCAACTTCACGCTGTTCAAAGCATTTCAACGGTGAGGCAGACGGCGAGATGCCGTTTTCATGAAGCTAGCGGCGGAGCTGCGCATCTCGGACAGCAACTTTTGGATGTTTGCGTTTAACCGCGCATCTGCCCCTCACCTGAAGTTGCTGTAGCATCTGCCTGTAAATAATGCCATTAGCCTTACTATTTTTGACAGCAAATTCTGGCCCATTGTCACTTCAATAAAGGAATCACTTTGTGGAGTGAATCAGCAAGTGGGGTTCCACTTCAAATGGACAGCAGACCGCTGCATCCCTGCGTGAGGCTGAGCTTTATTCCACAGGATGCACCAGTCAGTGGCGTGTCGAGGGGCTGAGATGGGGACAAAACCTGCGGGAAGAGCAACGCTGAAATATTCTGCAGGCAGGAGATTTCCGAGGACAAGGCACTGATCGGAGTTTCTAACCCAGAAACAACTTACCCTCTGTGGAAATGTTTGTCCAGCTTTCACTCCCCCCGCCCCTCCCAGAATGGTTCTCCCGTCAGCTGCAATGGTTAAACACGCTGAGGTTCAGAGATCGATGTACTGCCCCTCACTCCCAGACTTCAGAAGCAACTACAAAATAATTAAATAAGATCATTAATCTTCTTCACTCTGTTCATTCCTCCAAATTTGATTTATTTTCCATAATTTTCCCTCATTTATATCCAATTAAGGCCCCCTGTTAGAGTTTATTAACCCTCACTTTCTCTAACCCGCGACATCTACTCCATGACCCCAGTCTTTCTGACTGGGGTCATATAGTAGATTCTGACCCTTCTGACCCCAGCCCTCTGACCCGCTGTATCTGTTACAGTACCTGACCTTGACCCTGCTCTATCAGTTAGAGTATCTGATCCACTCTATCAGTTACTGTACGTGACCCTGACCCGCTCTATTTGTCACATACCCGTCGCTGACCCCGCTCTGTCTATTACAGTACCAATCCCTGACCTTGCTCTATCTGTTACAGTACCTGACCCTGCTCTATCTGTAACAGTACCAATCCCTAACTCTGCTCTGTCTGTTACAGTACCTATCCATGTCATTGTCTGTTACAGTGCCTATCCCTGACCTTCCTTTGTCTGTTACAGTGCCTATTGCTGACCCTGCTAGCTGTTTCAGTACCTATCCCTGACCCTCCTATCTGTTACAGTCCCTGTCCCTGACCCTGCGCTGTCCATTACAGTACCTGACCCTGACCCTGCCCTATCTATTACACTACATATCCCTGACCCTGCTGTCTGAAACTGAACCGATCCCTGACCCTTTTATCTGTTACAGTACCTATCCTTGACCCTGCTATCTGTTACAGTACCTATCCCTGCTACCTGTTACAGTACCAATCCATGAGCCCGCTCTGTCTGTTACAGAACCTATCCCTGACCCTGCTCTGTATGTTACAATATCTATCCCTGACTCCACTCTGTCTGTTATAGTACCTATCCCACATCCTGCTCTATCTGTTACAGTACCAGACCTGCTCTGTCAGTCACAGTACCTGACCCTGACCCTGCTCTATCTATTACACTACCTAGCGCTGATCCTGCAATCTGATACAGAACCGATGTCTGACCATGCTATCTGTTACAGTATCTAATCCTGACCCCCCTCTGGCTGTTACAGTACCTGTCCCCGACCCTTCTCTGTCTGTTACAGTACCCCGACCCTGCCCTGCTTGCTACAGTACCAATCCCTGGACCTGTTCCATCTGTTCCAGTAACTATCCCTGACTCCAATCTGTCGGATACAGTGTCCTATCCCAGACCCCGTTCTATCTGTTACAGTATCAGACCTGCTCTGTCAGTTACAGTACCTGACCCTGTCCTATCTATTACACTATCTATCCCTGACCCTGCTGTCAGTTACAGTACCTAACACTGACGACCCTCTGACTGTTAAAGTACCTGTCCCTGAACCTGCCACCTGTTACAGTACTTGTCCCTGACCCCTGCTCTGTTACAATATCTGTCACTGACCCTGCTGTGTCTATTCCAGTACTTATCCCTGACTTTGCTCTGTCTGTTAGAGTACCTATCATAGAATCATAGAGCGTTATGGCCGAAAAAGAGCTATCCAGCTTAATCCCACTTTCCAGCTCTTGGTCCGTAGTCCTGTAGGTTACGGCACTTCAGGTGCACACCCAAGTACTTTTTAAATGAGTTGAGGGTTTCTGCCTCTACCACCCTTTCAGGCAGTGAGTTCCAGACCCCCACCACCCTCTGGGTGAAAAAAATTCTCCTCCGCTCCCCTCTAATCCTTCTACCAATTACTTTAAATCTATGCCCCCTGGTTATTGACCTCTCTGCTAAGGGAAATAGGTCCTCCCTACTCACTATCTAGTCCAGTAATAATTTTATATACCTCAATTAAATCACCCCTCAGCCTCCTTTGTTCCAAAGAAAACAACCCCAGCCTATCCAATCTTTCCCCATAGCTAAAATTTTCCAGTCCTGGCAACATCCTCGTAAATCTCCTCTGTACCCTCTCTAGTGCAATCACATCTTTCCTGTAATGTGGTGACCAGAACTGTACACAGTACTCAAGCAGTGGCCTAACTGATGTTTTATACAGTTCCACCATAACATCCCTGCTCTTATATTCTATGCCTTGGCTAATAAAGGAAAGTATCCCGTATGCCTTCTTAACCATTTTATCCAACTGTCCTGCTACCTTCAGGGATCTGTGGACATGCACTCCAAAGTTTCTCTGTTCCTCTACACCTCTCAGTATCCTCCCATTTATTGTGTATTCCCTTGCCTTGTTTGCCCTCCCCAAATGCATTACCTCACACTTCACCAGATTGAATTCCATTTGCCACTTTTCTGCCCATCTGACCAGTTCATTGATATCATCCTATAGTCTGCAGCTTTCCTCCTCACTATCAACTGCACAGCCAGTTTTTGTATTATCTGCAAACTTCTTGATCATGCCCCCTACATTCAAGTCCAAATCATCAATATATACCACAAAGACCTAATACCGAGCCCTGCGGAACCCCACTGGAAACAGTTTTCCAGTCACAAAAACACCCGTCGACCCTTTACTTCCTGCCACTGAGCCAATTTTGGATCTAGCTTGCCACTTTCCCTTGGATCCCATGGGCTTTTACTTTTTTTGATCAGATTGCCATGTGGGACCTTGTCAAAAGCCTTGCTAAAATCCATGTAGACTACATCAAATGCGTTACCCTCATCGACCCTCCTTGTTACCTCCTCAAAAAATTCAATCAAGTTAGTCAGACATAACCTTCCCTTAACAAATCCATGTTGACTGTCCTTGATTAATCCGTGCCTTTGTAAATGACAATTTATGCTGTCCCTCAAAATTGATTCCAATAATTTGCCCACCACCGAGGTTAGACTGATTGGTCTATACTTGGTCTATCCCTTTCTCCCTTTTTAAACAACAGTACAACGTTAGCAGTCCTCCAATCCTCTGGCACCACACCGTTAGCCAGGGAGGATTGGAAAATGATGCTCAGAACCTTTGCTATTTCCTCCCTTGCCTCTCTTAACAGCCTGGTATACATTTCAGCTGGGCCTGGCGTTTTATCTACTTTCAAAGATGCTAAACCCCTTAATACTTCCTCTCTCACTATGTTTATCCCATCCAATATTTCACATTCCTCCTCCTTAGCTATAATCTCTGCATCGTTCCCCTCTTTTGTGAAGACAGACACAAAGTATTCATTCAGAACCATACCCACATCTTCCGCCTCCACACACAGGTTACCTTTTTGGTTTCTAATAGGCTCTACTCTTTCCTTCGTTGTTCTCTTGCTCTTTATGTATGTATAAAACATCTTTGGTTTTCCTTGATTTTACTTGCTAGTATTTTTTCATGTCCCCTCTTTGCTTTCCTAATTTCCTTTTTAATTTCACCCCTGCACTTTCTACACTCCTCTAGGCTATTGAACTCTCAGTATCTGACATAAGCTTCCCTTTTTTGCTGTATCTTATCCTGTATGCTCCTTGTCATCCAGGGGGCTCTAAATTTGGCAATTCCACCCTTTTTCTTTGTGGGAACATGTTTGTTCTGAACTCTCACTATCTCTCCCTTGAATGCCTCCCACTGCTCTGACACTGATTTACCTTCAAGTAGCTGTTTCCAGTCCACTTTTGCTAAATCACTTCTCAGTTTAGTAAAATTGGCCTTTCCCCAATTGAGAACTTTTACTCCTGTTCTATCTTTTGTCCTTTTCCATAACTATGCTAAATCTAACTGAGTTATGATCACTATCACCAAAATGCTCTCCCACTGATACTCGTTCCACCTGCTCAGCTTCAGTCCCTTAAACTAAGTCCAGAACTGCCCCTTCTCTTGTTGGGCTTGCTATGTACTGGCTAAAAAAGTTCCCCTAAATGCAATTTAAGAATGTTGCGCCCTCTATACCTTTTACACTGTTTGTGTCCCAGTTAATATTCGGGTAGTTGAAATCCCCTATTACTGACCTATTGTTTTTGCACTTCTCAGAAATTTGCCGACATATTTGCTCCTCTATCTCCCTCTGACTGTTTGGGGTTCTATAGTACACTCCCAGCAGTGTGATTAACCCTTTTTTGTTCTTTAGCTCAACCCATATGGCCTCATTCGATGATCCTTCTAACATATCATCCCTCCTTTCTTTAACCAATATTGCCACCCCCTCCTTTTTTATCCCCCTCTCCATCTCGTCTGAAAACCCTGTAACCAGGAACGTTGAGCTGCCATTCCTGCCCCTGTTTAAGCCATGTTTCAGTAATAGCTAAGATATCGTACTGCCACGTGTCTATCTGTGCCCTCAGCTCATCTGCCTTATTCACTAGACTCCTTGGGCTCGATTTTAGGAGCGTGTTTCCGGCGGGTTCCCAGCGGGGTGGCCCCGAAAATCCCGATCTCCGGTCACGTGACCGGATCGCGACGAAATCCCGGCCACTTCCGGGTACCGCGCTGACGTGCGGGGCTGCGCGCGCAAGCCCCGCTGGTGGGAATCCCGCAGGCAATTAAAGCCAGCGGGGTTCCACTTGAGAGTACTTACCTTGCTCGTTGTGGTCAGTTAATGAGCTGAAGCAGCTGTCAAAAGAGGAAGTGTGGGATTTTAGGTTCAAGGCAGTGAGTTTCCCACACTGGGGGAAACAGTCTCCCTCCAACCAGGCGTGTTGCAGCCAGCAGCCTGTGGCAGGTGCCAAGGTGCGTTCCACGGGGGAGAGCCCTCACCCACGCAGGAGGCCACCGCGTCACATAGGGCAACCCCTGCCCTCCACCACCCCCCACCAAGCCAGAGGACAGACCGACACGAAACCGCAGCCCCAGTCCGAGGAACCACACACCTACCCTGCACAACCCCTCAGACCAACACCTGCCAGTTGGGTGGTGTGTGGACACCCTCGGAGGACGAAGAGCATGACCAGCACCAGCAGCCTCGCAGTCCACGCCGTCCGCCTCAGAGACGTGGATCCCCCCAACACGGTGTTGTTGCATGCCCACCTGCACAGCAGGAGGGAGGGCTACCGCAGAGAGAGACGCGTCGCAGAGGGCACTACCCTCGCCACAGGGTCCACAGACCGAGGCGCAGCTCCCCGGACCTCTCCGAGCAGCAGTGCACAGGGAAGCGCAGATTCGCTCGACATGTAGTCGTGGAGATCTGCAGCCTCTTTCATGCCGAGCTGCTCCTGGCTGGCCCCAGCACCAACTGCTTACCTGTCGCTGGCAAAGTCACCACTGCCCATCACACCTTCTCCTCCGCATCCTTCCAGGGTGCAGCCGGCTACACCGCCGATGTCTCTCAGTCGGCTGCGCGGACGAGCCCTGCAAATACACCTGCACCTACTCTGCAGTAACACGATGGGTGGCATCAGTGGTGGGTCCTCATAGTGATACCCAGGAGCGGGCATTATTGGACACAACGGACAGGATTCGCGGAGACATGGCAGTGGTGGTGTCAATATAATGTGTGCTGTTTGTTGCTCTGAAATTCAATATGGGTAACACCCATGACAAACCCTCAGATACCCTTGTGCACCCCCTTCATGCTGACGAGACGTTTGCCTTACGCTGCCTACTGCACATATGTGATGCATGCCCTGTGGCTGCAGCACAGGTGGTGGCAGGTTGAGTGAGGCTGGCCGTGAGGGAGATGCACGAGAGGGTGAGTATGGGATGGAGCCATGAGATTGTATGAGGATTGGGTTGCGTGTTAGTGGCAGGATGAGTACTGGCGAGGTGAGTAGGTGGAGGTAAGATGAGGATGGGGTGTGAGTGGGTATGAAGGGTGATGTGACAGAATAGTGTTGGCGGTGCCGAAGGAGATGTGGGGTGGGGGCAGTGTTGTGGCAGACGGAGTGTAGGGGAAAGACTTCGTGTTCTCACTGCGGCTGACCTACTGCGGTCATTGCAGCGCCTCCTGCACTGTATGCAGGTGGGCCATATGTTGGTGGCGCAGGTGACCCCCTCTGCCACCTCGAGCCAGGCCTTCTTGGTGGCAGAGGCAGGCCGCTTCCTCCCGCCCGCCGGGGGGAAGATCTGTGTCCTCCCCCTCCTCCTCACCCCATCTGATGATACCTGGGGTGAGGCATCATTAAACTGGGAGCAGCCTTCCCCCTGGGCTGCTCCATGCTGCAATTTGTCCCATTGGTTGCAGCATCTGTCAGTGGAGGACTGCCCCTTTAACTAGAGAGCCTCCAGCTGACAGATCGTACTGCGCATGCGCAGCCTGACCGACGCGCAGGCCAGCGCCGTGGACCCCGGAGGAGCAGGTAATTGATTCCTATTAGGGTGTTGCCTGCTACGATCGCGTGGGCAACCCACTAATTTCGCCGTCCGCGTTTTCGACGCTCCCGGAGGACCACCCGCTGGGAACCCGCAGGCCTGCTAAATTCGAGCCCCTTGTATTGAAGTATATACCATTAAGCACTGCCGAACTCTTTTGTTTCTTCTGCCTTCCAAACTTGCTTACTAATTTTTTGTCTTCCATTTCCGGCTCTGCTTCTCTCCCTTCTGAATCTACACTCAGATTCCCATCCCTCTGCCAAGCTAGTTTAAACCCTCCCCAACAGAACTAGCAAACCTCCCGCGAGAATATTGGTCCCGGCCCTGTTGAGGTGCAACATGTCCGGCTTGTACAGGTCCCACCTCCCCCAGAACAGGTCCCAATGCCCCAGGAATCTAAAGCCTTCCCTCCCTCCTGCACCATCTCTCCAGCCGCACTATCCTCCTATCTGCTCTATCCTCCTATTTTGATACTCACTAGCGCGTGGCACTGGGAGTAATCCGGAGATTACTACCTTTGAGGTCCTGATTATTAATTTTTTTCTTAGCTCCTTAAAATCTGCCTGCGGGACCTCATTCTTCTTTCTGCCTATGTTGCTGGTACCGATATGGACCACGACCTCTGACTGTTCACCCTCCCCCCCACCAGAATGTTCTGCAGCCGCTCAGTGATATCCTTGACCCTGGTACCAGGGAGGCAACATACCATCCTGGAATCACGTCTGTGGCCGCAGAAAAGCCTGTCTGTTCCCCTAACTATAAAATCCTATCACTATCTTTCTCCTGACCTTCCTCCCCTCCTCCTGTAGAGCTGATCCATCCATGTTGCTGTGGACTTGGCTGTGGCTGCACTCCCCAGAGGAACCCTCTCTCTCACCAGTATTCAAAACTAGAGAGTGAGATGCACTCAGGGGACTCCTGAACTACCTGCTTGGTCCTCCTTGTCTGACTGGAGGTCACCCATTCCCTCTCTCTCTGTTATAGTACCTGTCCCTGACCCTGCGATCAGTCACAGTCCCCAACACTGAACCTGCTCTGTCTGTACGTAATCGTGATCTCACTCTGTCTGTTACAGTGCCTATCCCTGACCTTGCGCTGTCTGTTACACTACCTGTCCCTGACACAGCTCTGTCTGGTACAGTACCTATCCCTGACCCTGCTCTCTCTATTACAATATCTGTCACTGACCCAGCTCTGTTACAGTGCCTAGCCCTCACAATGCTATCTGTTACAGTACCAATCCCTGACCCTGCTCTGTATGTTACAGCATTTATCCCTAACAATGCTCTGTCTATTACAGTACCTATCCCTGTACGTGCTATCTGTAACAGTACCTATCGCTGACCCTGCTATCTGTTAATCTGCCCAATACTGACCCTGCTCAATCTGTTACCGTACCCATCCCTGAACCTGCCCTGTCTGTTAGCGTATCAATCCCTGAAATGGCTCTGACTATTACAGTACCAATCCCTGACCCTGCTTTGCCTGTTACAGTACCTACCCTGACCTTGCGCTGTCTGTTACAGTACCTGTCTCTGACCCAGCTCTGTCTTTTACAGTACCTGTCCCTGACCTTGCTATTTGATACAGTGCCTATCCCTGACTCTGCTCTATCTGTAACAATACCTCTCCCTGACACTGTTCTGTCTGTTACAGTATCTATCCCTGACCCCGCTTTGTCTGTTTCAGTTCCTGTCCCTGACCGTGCTAACTGTTGCCGTGCCTAACACAGACCCTGCTCCACCTGTTACAGTACCTATCCATGACCCTGCTCAGTCTGTTAAAGTGCCTATCCCTGGTGCTACTTTGTCTGTTACAGTACCTATCCTAGACCCTGCTCTGTCCATTTCAGTTCCTTTCTCTGACCCTGCTATATCTGTTACAGTGTGTATCCCGTGACCCTGCTCTGTCTATTACAGTATCTGTCCCTGAACGACCCCTGACTGTTATAGTATCTATCCCAGACCCCGCTCTATCTGTTACAGTACCTATCCCAGACCCCTCTCTATCTGTTACAGTACCAGTACCTGACCTTTTGCTGTATGTTACAGTACTTGGTGCTGACCTTGCTCTCTCTGTTACAGCAGCTATCCCTGAGCCTGCTCTGTCTATTACAGTACCTATCCTTGACCGTGCTATCTGTTACAGTGCTTAACACTGACCCTGCTGTACCTGTTACAGTACCTATCCCTAACCCCACTCTGTCTGCTACAGTACTTGTCCCTGACCCTGTTCTGTCTGTTACCGTAGCTAGCTCTGATCTGCTCTGTCTGTCAATGTACCTATCCCTTACCTACTGTCTGTGACAGCACCTATCCCTAACTCTGCTATCTGCCACAGTGCCTAACCATGAACCTTCTGTCTGTTACAGTACATATTCCTGACCCCACTCTGTCTGTTACAGTGCCTAACCCTGACCTTGCTTTGTCTGTTACAGTACCTATCGCTGATTCTCTCTCTATTACAGCATCTATCCTTAACCCTGCACTCTCTGTTACAATACCTATCCCTGACCTTGCTCTGTTTGTTACAGTACCTGTTCTGACCCTTCTATCTGTTAAATGAACTTTTCCTGACCCCACTCTGTCTGTTACAATTCCTATTCCTGCCCTTGTGGTGTGTGTTACAGTACCTATCCCTGACCCTGCTCTTTCTGTTACAGTACCTATCCCTGGCCCTGCTCTTTCTGTTCCAGTACCTATCCCTGGCCCTGCTCTTTCTGTTCCAGTACCTATCCCTGGCCCTGCTCTTTCTGTTCCAGTACCTATCCCTGACCCTGCTCTTTCTGTTACAGTACCTATCCCTGGCCCTGCTCTTTCTGTTACAGTACCTATCCCTGGCCCTGCTCTTTCTGTTACAGTACCTAGCCCTGGCCCTGCTCTTTCTGTTACAGTACCTATCCCTGGCCCTGCTCTTTCTGTTACAGTACCTATCCCTGACCCTGCTCTTTCTGTTACAGTACCTAGCCCTGGCCCTGCTCTTTCTGTTACAGTACCTATCCCTGGCCCTGCTCTTTCTGTTACAGTACCTATCCCTGGCCCTGCTCTTTCTGTTCCAGTACCTATCCCTGACCCTGCTCTTTCTGTTACAGTACCTATCCCTGGCCCTGCTCTTTCTGTTACAGTACCTATCCCTGACCCTGCTCTTTCTGTTACAGTACCTAGCCCTGGCCCTGCTCTTTCTGTTACAGTACCTATCCCTGGCCCTGCTCTTTCTGTTACAGTACCTATCCCTGACCCTGCTCTTTCTGTTACAGTACCTAGCCCTGGCCCTGCTCTTTCTGTTACAGTACCTAGCCCTGGCCCTGCTCTTTCTGTTACAGTACCTATCCCTGACCCTGCTCTTTCTGTTACAGTACCTAGCCCTGGCCCTGCTCTTTCTGTTACAGTACCTATCCCTGGCCCTGCTCTTTCTGTTACAGTACCTATCCCTGACCCAGCTATCTGTTACAATGCTTGGGGGTCTCTGAGCCACTCTGTCTCTTACAGTACCTATTCTGTGATTCACATTCCATTCCTGCTCTGTTAGCTTCATGGCACCTAAGTTTAAATAAATCCTTAAACAGTGGAAGTCTGTCAAAATAAGGTGAATCATACTTTGCAATTCCGAGCTGTTCCCGAGTTAGCATAAGCGGAATGTCTACAGATTATAAACAGATGTTGTTAATGTTTCATTCAGAAACACGGATGTTTGAACGGAATAGCTTTGCATTGGATTATTTACAATAAAGAAAATATTCCCATCAAACACATTGGCCCAGAAATTGCTTCTAAAATAACGGTGAGACTAAATGCGCTCACCATTATTAGTGGCGAAATTGAAGAGCAAGTTTCAGCGTCTGCACGTACGCAGTCAAATGCGGAAATCCGGAACTTGCTCTTCCTGGTTCGCCGGCGATATGACAGACTCGCGTTAAGGGGACCTCGCCGGCTAGAATCACTGGAATCACTGGACCAGCGCCAACTTGCTCTCATGCCCAGTTGGAAACTAAGTAATGTCGCCACAAAACAGGTACCCTCAAAAATATCAGCTCTAAACTAAGATTTAACGGCATGGTAAGTCTTAATTACTGCCAAACTACCTCTCTGGCACTGAAACTTAAAATTTTAAAAATGTGGAGTCTCATTAATTGTGATTTTGAAAGTTGTTGGACATTTTTTTAAAAAAAGAAAATTTAAATTTAAATTTTTTTACTTTTCTTTCTGTCTCTTTTATCTCTATCCTTTAAATCGATATTTCTTACCCTCTCTTTATTTTGCTGTCTCTTACTGTTTTTATCAGGTTTTTAATTGTTTACCTTTCACTTCATAGTTTTGACTCACTGACCGTGGCTTGTCAAAAATACGGCAGTCTCATTAATCAAGAGGCGAAAGAGACCCTCTTGTTGCTCGCATGGTCCTAGCTTTGCTCCAGTTAACGCTGGACTCCTTTCAGCTTTGAATTAGAGGAACTTCACGCAGTAAAGACCGCAGTAAGTTTGTGGGTGAGAATAAATCTATGGAATGGCGAGTGTTGTTCGTTCGTCGCTTGGAGCAATTCCTGGGCCAATGTGGAGTGGAACAGAGAAAGCAGCAGAGTGGATAGCATAGTCCTGTGTGAGTGTGGGATCAGTGAATTACCAGAGGGACACAGTCACTTCCAATCTAATACTTCACTCTGTGTATTCCCATCAAGGGCAAACATCCACTGATCACCACTGATGATCGATTGCCAGCTCCCTCAGTCGGTGAGTGGGTAAAGGCACTACTTGGTGGTTCGTACTGAGCCATACAGGTCAGCAGGCCCCAGGTCCGATTCCCAGTCTGTGCTGAGTTAACCAGCAGTTTTTCCAATTGAACATTGGGAAGACTGAGGCTGTCTCATGAGGCTCCTGCCAAGATCTCCCTACCCTTGGCCCCAGCTCCATCCCCTGGCTCAGGTCAAACCAGACTGTGCCTTGCCTCAATTTTCTTTTCGATTCTAAGCTGAGCTTTAAATCCAACATCCTCTCCTTCAACGTGACTGCTTGCTCCCCCCTTCACAACATTGCCCGTCTCTGCCCCACCTCACTCCCATTGCCACTGAACCCTTGTCCATGCCTTTGTTACCTCGACTTCTCCACACCCTCCTCATTGGCGCCCAACACAAACTCCACCTCATCCCAATCTCCACTGTCTGCATCCTATCCTGCACCGAGCCCCTCTTATTCTTCACCCTTGTCTCCATCAACCCCCAACACATCACCCTCAGGCCCCATCAACCCCCAACACATCACCCTCAGGCCCCATCGACCCCCAAAACATCACCCTCAGGCCCCATCGACCCCCAAAACATCACCCTCAGGCCCCATCAACCCCAACACATCACCCTCAGGCCCCATCAACCCCAACACATCACCCTCAGGCCCCATCAACCCCAACACATCACCCTCAGGCCCCATCGACCCCCAAAACATCACCCTCAGGCCCCATCAACCCCAACACATCACCCTCAGGCCCCATCAACCCCAACACATCACCCTCAGGCCCCATCGACCCCAACACATCACCCTCAGGCCCCATCAACCCTAACACATCACCCTCAGGTCCCATCAACCCCAACACATCACCCTCAGGCCCCATCAACCCCCAAAACATCACCCTCAGGCCCCATCAACCCCCAACGCATCACCCTCAGGCCCCATCAACCCCAACACATCACCCTCAGGCCCCATCAACCCCAACACATCATCCTCAGGCCCCATCAACCCTAACACATCACCCTCAGGTCCCATCAACCCCAACACATCACCCTCAGGCCCCATCAACCCTAACACATCACCCTCAGGTCCCATCAACCCTAACACATCAGCCTTGCAGCCTTCTACATGTTTGAGCCGAGACAGTGAGTGTTGGCAGCTATCCAAGCAGGAGGGTCTTCGACTGAATATTAGTGCCAAAAATGTTGCTGCATCTGTTCACGCCATTTCTCAGGATCCAATCGTGACTCATTCAGTCTTCAATCATTTGAATGTTTTAGATTGATAACAGGTTAATTAATGCGAGTGGACTTTACTTGCCTTTCACTAGCACTTCTTGATCGTTATAGATATAAATAGCACCAAGTAGTAATTTGGTTTCAGAGTGTACATTTGTTATACTGAATGTACATGTCTGGGCCCTAAAAGCTCTGTGGGTGTTCTCCTGATTTCCCCCACCATAACTGTGATGGGAGATTGGCAGAACCTCTAGAAAAATGGCATAAATGACCATTTGTAGTCGCTCACAATGGCCCAGATTTTGCTGGAATGGGGCATCTTGTGGTGTACCCCGTTAATTAGACTTTTTTCCTCCCCCTTCAGCTCAAAAAACTTGCAATGAGTACAAGCTGATAACGAGCAAGGGAAACAGGGCATCTAGGACCTTAGTGAACAAGGAGACCAACAGTCTATCTCTTTAACCAATGAGATTTAAGGATTGAGAATTAAACAGAGGAAGAATAGAGAAGGAAATAGGATGAATTAGGTACAGAAAGAGAAATAATGAGAGGGAAGGAAAGATTGGATTTAAGCAAGAGAGAAAGAAGATACAGAAAGGAATAGTAAGAAAAAGATTGAAAAATTTAAATTTGAAATTTGAAAACCTCTAGGGACAATTTACTACCTGCAGGAATGAGATCCATAGTTTCAATTGTTCCTTTTCTCAGCCGGGGAGGTTGATTTGCATTGTGGGAACATCAATCTCCTCATTAAAAGGGTCCTTACGCTGTTGAGTATTGGCCCTAACTTTCTGCAGAGAGTTTAATTGACAATTAATACGCAAATGCAGCAATTTCTTGAAACTCACGGGGAGGTTGAGAGCCAGATACCATTTTTGCGAAGCTAATGGTGGAGCGGCGCAAATCGTCCAGCGACTTGTGGCGTTTCGGGGATAGGGTGGAGGAGCGGGACTAGCTGGATTGCTCTTGCATAGAGCCGGCACGGACTCGATGGGCCGAATGGCCTCCTTCTGTGCTGTAACCTTTCTATGATTCTGTTCTATGATTTGCAACTCACGGGGTAAGCCAGGCAATGACTAGTGAGGGAAGCTGGGGAAATTACAGTCAGTTTTGCTCAGATGCAGCTTCTTCTAATGTTTGCGCAACATTTAGTAGCACAGGGCCAGGAGCCCAGCTCCCAGGAGAAGACACTCACGTTTCTATGTTTATTTATGGATCTCCTGTGCCACTTTGCGCAGTCAGTAGGAGAATATGGTGTCTGTCTTCCTTGTCTCTGTTGTCGTTATGTTTCTCTCTCTGTCTCTTCTGTTTCTGTACTTCTTTTGTTTTCTGGTTAAGTATCCCTAAGTTTTCATAAAATCACAGAATCACACAGCACAGGAGGAGGCCATTCGGCCCATTGTGCCTGTGCCGGCTCTTTCAAAGAGCTATCCAATTAGTCCCACTCCCCTGCTCTTTCCCCATAGCCCTGCAAAATTTTCAAGTATTTATCCAATTCCCTTTTGAAAGTTACTATTGAACCTGCTTCCACCACCCTTTCAGGCAGTGATTCCAGATCATGCAGGAAGGAGCTGCACCTCTGGGACGGGTTCCTCCTGAACTGGAGTAGGAGTGGAAAGGATCAATAGGGTGATAGATAAGGCTTTAAACTAGCAAGATGGGGGGAGGGATCTGATAGCAATAATAAAAACCTAAAAAAACAGGAGATGAGTGTAAAGTTCAGACCAGGGTAAGGAATAAAGATAATATAAACAGTCAAGGATCAAATACAGTTATAAAACAGAAGTATAAAAGGACTATTGAAAATAAAGTAAAAGGAACAACTATTAAAGTTGAATTAAACTGCGTGTACAGCAAAGTACACAGCGCCAAAATAAAATTGGGGAACTGGAGGCAATAATCCGTAGTGAGTAACCAGATGTAGTAGGAATAACTGAAACAAGGCTGCATAAAGAACAGGACTGGCAACTAAATATTGCAGGTTTCAACATAATCAGAAAGGACAGGGAAGGAAGAAGTGGGGGGGGGAGTAGCTCAACGAATTAGAGATAACATAGTGGCAATAGAAAAAAGTGTCATAACTAACAGGGGAATAGAAACAGAATCCATATGGATTGAAATAAAAGACAAGGAGGGATCGATCATGCGAAAAGGGGTATACTACAAACCACCTAATAGTGGAAAGGAGGTGGAGGAAGAAATATGTGAAATGATTAAAGGACATAGAATAATAATCACGGGAGATTTTAACTACCCCTAAATATACTGGGGAGAGACAAATAGCGCTAGAGTAAAGAGTAGTTCAGAAATAGGAGGGATCAAACAGGAAGCAAATGTGAGGCAGTCTAAGATGAGTTTGGAATGCATGTGTGTAAATGCACATAGTGTGGTAAATAAGGTTGGTGAGCTGCAGGCACAAGTCGTCTCATGGGACTATGATGTAGTGGCAATAACAGAGACCTGGCTCAAAGAAGGGGAGGATTGGGGACTTAACATTCCTGGCTACAAGGTATTCAGGAAAGATAGCGAAGGAAAGAAAGGACAGGGGTGGCAGCATTGATCAAAGAAACTATTATAGCACTGGAAAGGGATGATGTAGTTGAGGGGTCAAAGACAGAATCTATTTGGTTAGAATTAAGGAACAATAGAGGAGCTATTACACTACTGGGTGTATACTATAGGCCACCAAATAGTGGAAAGGAGATAGAGAAGAACATTTGCAGGCAAATTACAGAAAGATGCAAGAACTATAGAGTAGTGATAATGGGGGACTTCAATTATCCCAATATAGTCTGGGATAGTAACAGTGCAAAGGGCAAAGAGAGGGAGGAATTCCTGAAATGTGTATGCAAGAGAACTTTCTTGATCAGTGAGTTTCCAGCCCAACGAGGAAGGAAGCAGTGTTGGATCTAGTTCTGGGGGAATGAAGTGGGGCAGATGGAGCATGTTTCAGTGGGGGAGCATTTGGAGAACAGTGATCATAATATCATTATGTGGAGATGCCGGTGATGGACTGGGGTTGACAATTGTAAACAATTTTACAACACCAAGTTATAGTCCAGCAATTTTATTTTAAATTCACAAGCTTTCGGAGGCTTCCTCCTTCGTCAGGTAAAGGAAGCCTGACGAAGGAGGAAGCCTCCGAAAGCTTGTGAATTTAAAATAAAATTGCTGGACTATAACTTGGTGTTGTAAAATTGTTTACAATAATATCATTAGGTTTAGAACAGTTACGGAAAAGGTCAAGGAACAATCAAGTGTAAAAATACTTATTTGGAGGAGGGCTAATTTCAGTGAGATAAAAGGGGATCTTGCCCCTGTGGATTGGAATCAAAAATTGGTGGCAAAACAGTAATTGAATAATGGGAGGCCGTCATGGAGGAGATGGTTCAGGTACAGAATAAACACAGTCCCACGAGGGGGAAAGGAAGGGCATCCAAATCGAGAGCTCCCTAGATGACTAAGGATAGAGATTAAAATGAAACAGAAAAAGGAGGCTTATGACAAATGTAAGGTTCATAATACAGTAGAGAACCAAGCTGAGTACAGAAAGTACAGAGGAGATTTAAAAAAAGGAAATAAGGGGGGCAAAGAGAGAGTACGAGAATAGATTAGCAGCTAATTTAAAAGGGAACCCAAAAGACTTTTATGACCCTGGTTCAATGAGGAGTGTAGAAGAGCATGCCAGGAGCAGCACCAGGCATACCTAAAAATGAGGTGCCAACCTGGTGAAGCTACAACTCAGGACTACATGCGTGCTAAACAGCGGAAGCAACATGCTATAGACAGAGCTAAGCGATTCCACAACCAACGGATCAGATCAAAGCTCTGCAGTCCTGCCACATCCAGTCGTGAATGGTGGTGGACAATTAAACAACTAACGGGAGGAGGAGGCTCTGTAAACATCCCCATCCTCAATGATGGCGGAGTCCAGCACGTGAGTGCAAAAGACAAGGCTGAAGCGTTTGCAACCATCTTCAGCCAGAAGTGCCAAGTGGATGATCCATCTCGGCCTCCTCCTGATATCCCCACCATCACAGAAGCCAGTCTTCAGCCAATTCGATTCACTCCACGTGATGTCAAGAAACGGCTGAGTGCACTGGATACAGCAAAAGCTATTGGCCCCGACAACATCCTGGCTGTAATGCTGAAGACTTGTGCTCCAGATCTAGCTGTGCCTCTAGCCAAGCTGTTCCAGTACAGCTACAATACTGGCATCTACCCGATGATGTGGAAAATTGCCCAGGTATGTCCTGCCCACAAAAAGCAGGACAAATCCAATCCGGCCAATTACCGCCCCATCAGTCTACTCTCAATCATCAGCAAAGTGATGGAAGGTGTCGTCGACAGTGCTATCAAGCGGCACTTACTCACCAATAACCTGCTCACCGATGCTCAGTTTGGGTTCCGCCAGGACCACTCGGCTCCAGACCTCATTACAGCCTTGGTCCAAACATGGACAAAAGAGCTGAATTCCAGAGGTGAGGTGAGAGTGACTGCCCTTGACATCAAGGCAGCATTTGACCGAGTGTGGCACCAAGGAGCCCTCGTAAAATTGAAGTCAGTGGGAATCAGGGGGAAAACTCTCCAGTGGCTGGAGCCATACCTAGCACAAAGGAAGATGGTGGTGGTTGTTGGAGGCCAATCATCTCAGCCCCAGGACATTGCTGCAGGAGTTCCTCAAGGCAGTGTCCTAGGCCCAACCATCTTCAGCTGCTTCATCAATGACCTTCCCTCCATCATAAGGTCAGAAATGGGGATGTTCGCTGATGATTGCACAGTGTTCAGTTCCATTCGCAACCCCTCAAATAATGAAGCAGTCCGAGCCCGCATGCAGCAAGACCTGGACAACATCCAGGCTTGGGCTGATAAGTGGCAAGTAACATTCGCGCCAGACAAGTGCCAGGCAATGACCATCTTCAACAAGAGAGAGTCTAACCACCTCCCCTTGACATTCAACGGCATTACCATTGCCGAATCCCCCACCATCAACATCCTGGGGGTCACCATTGACCAGAAACTGAACTGGACCAGCCACATAAATACTGTGGCTACACGAGCAGGTCAGAGGCTGGGTATTCTGCGGCGAGTGACTCACCTCCTGACTCCCCAAAGCCTTTCCACCATCTACAAGGCACAAGTCAGAAGTGTGATGGAATACTCTCCACTTGCTTGGATGAGTGCAGCTGCAACAACACTCAAGAAGCTCGACACCATCCAAGATAAAGCAGCCTGCTTGATTGGCACCCCATCCACCACACTAAACATTCACTCCCTTCACCACCGGCGCACTGTGGCTGCAGTGTGTACCATCCACAGGATGCACTGCAGCAACTCGCCAAGGCTTCTTCGACAGCACCTCCCAAACCCGTGACCTCTACCACTTAGAAGGACAAGAGCAGCAGGTACATGGGAACAACACCACCTGCACGTTCCCCTCCAAGTCACACACCATCCCGGCTTGGAAGTATATCGCTGTTTCTTCATCATCGCTGGGTCAAAATCCTGGAACTCCCTTCCTAACAGCACTGTGGAAGAACCTTCACCACACGGACTGCAGCGGTTCAAGAAGGCGGCTCACCACCACCTTCTCAAGGGCAATTAGGGATGGGCAATAAATGACGGCCTCGCCAGCGATGCCCACATCCCATGAATGAATTAAAAAAAAAGACTTTTATGAACATATAAATAATAAAAGAGTAGTCAAAGGAAGGGTGGGACCGATTAGGGACAAAAAGGAGATCTTCCTGTGGAGGCAGAGAGTGTGGCTGAGGTACTAAATGAATACTTCACATCGGTCTTCACTAGAGAAGAGGATGCTGCCAATGTAGCAGTAAAGGAGGAGGTAGTACCGATATTGGATAGGATAAAAATAGATAAAAAGGAGATCCTTAAAAGATTGGCAGTACTCAAAGTAGAAAAGTCACCTGGTCCAGATGGGATGCATCCTAGGTTACTGAGGGAAGTAAGGGTGTAAATTGCAGAGGCTCTGGCCACAATCTTCTAATCCTCCTTAGATATGGGGGCAGTGCCAGAGGACTGGAGGACTGCAATGTTACACCCCCGTTCAAAAAAGGGTAGAGGGATAAACCCAGCAATTACAGACCAGTCAGCTTAACGTCAGTGGTGGGGAAACTTTTAGGGACGATAACCCGGGACAAAATTAATTGGCACTTGGAAAAGTACGTGCTAATAAATGAAAGTTAAATTTGTTAAAGGAAAATCGTGTTTGACTAATTTGATTGAGATCTTTGATGAAGTAACGAAAAGGGTTGATGAGGGTAGTGTGGTTGATGTTGTGTATATGGACTTTCAAAAGGCATTGGATAAAGTACCACATAATAGACTTGTTAGCAAAATTAAAGCCCATGGGATTAAAGGGACAGTGGCAGCGTGGATATAAAATTGGGTAAAGGACAGAAAGCAGAGTCGTGATGAACGGGATGTTTTTCAGACTGGAGGGAAGTATACAGTGGTGTTCCCCACAGGTCGGTGTTAGGACCACTGCTCTTTTTGATATATATTAATGACCTGGACTTGGGTATACAGGGTATAATTTCAAAATTTGCAGATGACACGAAACTCGGAAATGTAGTAAACAATGTGGAGGACAGTAACAGATTTTGGGAGGACACAAACAGACTGGTGAAATGGGCAGACACATGGCAGATGAAATTTAATGCAGAGAAGTGTGAAGTGATACATTTTGGTATGAAGAATGAGGAGAGGCAATATAAACTAAATGGTACAATTTTAAAGGGAGTGCAGGAAGAAAGAGACCTGGGGGTGTATGTACACAAATCTTTGAAGGTATCAGGACAAATTAAGAAGACTGTTAAAAAAGCATATGGAATCCTGTACAAAAGCAAGGAAATTATGCTAAAGCTTTATAAAACACTGGTTAGGCCTCAGCTGGAGTATTGTGTTCAATTCTGGGCACCACACTTTAGGAAGGATGTCAAGGCCTGAGAGAGGCTGCAGGAAAGATTTACTGGGGGAGGGCGAACAGCCAGCTGTCGTGGTGCACATAGGCACCAACGATATAGGTAAAAAAGGGGATGAGGTCCTAAAAGCAGAATATAGGGAGTTAGGAGGTAAATTAAAAAATAGGACCTCAAAGGTAGTAATCTCAGGATTGCTGCCAGTGCCACGTGCTAGTCAGAGTAGAAATAGGAGGATATTTCAAATGAATACGTGGCTAGAGGAATGGTGCAAGGGGGAGGGATTCAAATTCCTGGGACACTGGAAACGGTTCTGGGGGAGGTGGGACCAGTACAAACCGGATGGTCTGCACCTGGGCAGGGCCGGGACCGCTGTCCGAGGAGGAGTGTTTGCTAGTGCTGTTGGGGAGGGTTTAAACTAAAGTGGCAGGGGGTTGGGAACCTGAGCAGGGAGAGAGAGGAAAGCGTAACAGGAAGGGACAGAAGGTATGGAGTAATAGGTAAAGTGTTAAAAAAGGAAAAAGCAGGAACTAAGCGTCACAAAACAGATTTGAAAGTTCTTTATCTGAATGCACGTAGCATTCGTAATAAAATGGACGAGTTAACGGCACAAATAACTACGTATGGGTATGATCTTGTGGCCATTACAGAAACATGGCTGCAGGGTGACAACGACTGGGAATTAAATATGCCAGGGTATTTAACAATCAGGAAGGACAGGCAGGAAGGAAGGGGAGGTGGGGTGGCTATGTTAATAAAGGAAGGAATCACTGTAATACAGAGAAATGATATTGGGACAAAGCATCAAGATAATGAAACAGTTTGGGTGGAGATAAGGAATAATAAGGGAAAAAAAACATTAGTGGGCGTAGTATATAGGCCTCCTAATAGTTGCAACTCTGCTGGAAGAAGTATTAATCAGGAGATAGTCGGGGCATGTAATAAGGGAACAGCCATAATTATGGGGGATTTTAATTATCATATTAACTGGACAAATCAAATTGGGCAGAGCAGCCTTGAGGACGAGTTCATTGAGTGCATCAGGGATGGATTTCTTGAGCAGTATGTAACTGATCCTACAAGGGGGCAGGCAACCTTGGACCTGGTCCTGTGTAATGAGTCAGGATTAATTAATAATGTCCTAGTTAAGGATCCCCTTGGAACGAGCGACCACAACATGGTTGAATTCCATATCCAATTAGAGGGTGAGAAGGTTGATTCTCAAACAAGCGTACTGAGCTTGAATAAAGGAGACTATGATGGTATGAGAGCGGAATTGATTAAAGTGGACTGGGAAAATAGATTAAAGGGTAAGACGGTACATGAGCAGTGGTGTTCATTTAGGGAGTTATTTTACAACTTTCAAAATAAATATATTCCACTGAGGAAAAAAGGGTGTAAAAGAAATGACAGCCATCCGTGGCTAAGTAAAGAAATCAAGGATAGTATCCGACTAAAAACAAGGACATATAAGGTAGCCAAACTTAGTGGGAGGATAGAAGATTGGGAATTCTTCAAAAGACAGCAAAAAGTAACTAAAGGATTGATTAAGAAAGGGAAGTTAGATTATGAAAAGAAATTAGCAAAAAATATAAAAACAGATAGCAAGAGTTTCTATAGTTATATAAAAAGAAAAAGGGTGGCTAAGGCAAACATAGGTCCCTTAGAGGATGAGACCGGGAAATTAATGGTGGGAAACATGGAGATGGCAAAAATGCTGAACAAATATTTTGTTTCAGTCTTTACAGTAGAGGACACTAAGAATATCCCAACACTGGACAAACAGGGGACTCTCGGGGGGGAGGAGCTAAATACGATTAAAATCACTCAGGAGATGGTACTCAGTAAAATAATGGGACTCAAGGCGGATAAATCCCCTGGACCTGATGGCTTCCATCCTAGGGTCTTGAGGGAAGTGGCAGTAGGGATTGTGGATGCTTTGGTGATAGTTTTCCAAAATTCCCTGGACTCAGGAGAGGTCCCGGCAGATTGGAAAACTGCTAATGTAACACCGTTATTTAAAAAGGGTAGTAGGCAGAAGGCTGGAAATTATAGGCCAGTTAGCTTAACATCTGTGGTGGGTAAAATTTTGGAGTCTATTATTAAGGAGACAGTAACGGAACATTTAGATAAGCATAATTTAATAGGACAAAGTCAGCATGGCTTTATGAAGGGGAAGTCATGTCTGACAAATTTGCTTGAGTTCTTCGAGGATATAACTTATAGGGTGGATAAAGGGGAACCAGTGGACGTAGTGTATTTAGACTTCCAGAAGGCATTCGACAAGGTGCCACATAAAAGATTATTACTTAAGATAAAAAATCACGGGATTGGGGGTAATATTCTGGCATGGGTGGAGGATTGGTTATCGAACAGGAAGCAGAGAGTTGGGATAAATGGTTCATTTTCGGACTGGCAACCAGTAACCAGTGGTGTTCCACAGGGGTCGGTGCTGGGTCCCCAACTCTTTACAATCTATATTAACGATTTGGAGGAGGGGACCGAGTGCAACATATCAAAATTTGCAGATGATACAAAGATGGGAGGGAAAGTAGAGAGTGAGGAGGACATAAAAAACCTGCAAGGGGATATAGACAGGCTGGGTGAGTGGGCGGAGATTTGGCAGATGCAATATAATATTGGAAAATGTGAGGTTATGCACTTTGGCAGGAAAAATCAGAGAGCAAGTTATTTTCTTAATGGCGAGAGACTGGAAAGTACTGCAGTACAAAGGGATCTGGGGGTCCTAGTGCAAGAAAATCAAAAAATTGGTATGCAGGTGCAGCAGGTGATCAAGAAAGCCAACGGAATGTTGGCTTTTATTGCTAGGGGGATAGAATATAAAAACAAGGAGGTATTGCTGCAGTTATATAAGGTATTGGTGAGACCGCACCTGGAATACTGCATACAGTTTTGGTCTCCATACTTAAGAAAAGACATACTTGCTCTCGAGGCAGTACAAAGAAGGTTCACTCGGTTAATCCCGGGGATGAGGGGGCGGACATATGAGGAGAGGTTGAGTAGATTGGGACTCTACTCATTGGAGTTCAGAAGAATGAGAGGCGATCTTATTGAAACATATAAGATTGTGAAGGGTCTTGATCGGGTGGATGCAGTAAGGATGTTCCCAAAGATGGGTGAAACTAGAACTAGGGGGCATAATCTTAGAATAAGGGGCTGCTCTTTCAAAACTGAGATGAGGAGAAACTTCTTCACTCAGAGGGTGGTAGGTCTGTGGAATTTGCTGCCCCAGGAAGCTGTGGAAGCTACATCATTAGATAAATTTAAAACAGAAATAGACAGTTTCCTAGAAGTAAAGGGAATTAGGGGTTATGGGGAGCGGGCAGGAAATTGGACATGAAGCTGAGTTCGGATCGGTCAATGCCCTGTGGGTGGCGGAGAGGGCCCAGGGGCTATGTGGCCGGGTCCTGCTCCGACTTCTTGTGTTCTTTAGATTTGTGGTTGGGATCAGATCAGCCATGATCTTATTGAATGGCGGAGCAGGCTCGAGGGGCCGATTGGCCTACTCCTGCTCCAATTTCTTATGTTCTTATGTTCTTACTGGAATGGTACCAGGGATGAGGGACTTCAGTTATGTGGATAGACTGGAGAAGCTGGGATTTTTCTCCTTAGAGCAGAGAAAGTTAAGGGGAGATTTGATAGAGGTGTTGAAAATCATGAAGGGTTTTGATAGAGTAAATAAGGAGAAACTGTTTCCATTGGCAGAAGGGTCGGTAACCAGAGGACACAGATTTAAGGTGATTGGCAAAAGAACCAGAGGTTTCAGGAGGAAACATATTTTTGCACAGAGAGTTGTGATGATCTGGAATGCACTGCCTGAAAGGGTGGTGGAAGCAGATTCAGTAATAACTTTCAAAAGGGAATTGGATAAATACTTGAAGGGGAAAAAAATTACAGGGCTATGGGGAAAAAGCAGGGGAGTGGGACTAATTTGATAGCTCTTTCAAAGAGCCGGCACAGGCAGGATGGGCCAAATGGCCTCCTCCTGTGCTGTACGTACTATGATACTATGAATTCAGCCTGGTAGATCTTATAATGGATGAACTGTAGGTTTCTATGAGCTAGATGGGCTGAATACCCTCCCTTCTGTACTTAAGGAAGGAATTTGATGGCACCCCAGTGGGATTGGGTTTCTTTGGTCCTGCAAGTAAACCGGCCCATCTAAAATAGGACCATTTCATGTGCCCAATCTCAGAGTCCCCTTGGCCCATCTTGACAGATTAAGCAAAAGAGCTAGAGGTGACATGAGGAAACTTTTTTTACACAGTGAGTTGTTATGATCTGGAGTGCTATTCTGAGAGGGTGGTGGAAGCAGATTCAATAATAACTTTCAAAAGAGAATTGGATAAATGCTTGAAGGGGAATAATTTACAGGGCTATGGGGAAAGAGCAGGGGAGTGGGACTAATTTGGAAGCTCTTTCAAAGAGCTGGCACAGGCACGATGGGCCTAATGGCCTCCTTCTGTGCTGTAACATACTATAATATGAAGAAGAGGTAGATAAAGGGGTACAGGGAATGGAGTTTTTACAATGTGTGCAGAACTCCTTTTTTACCCAGTATGTAAAAAGCCCAACAAGAGAGGAATCATTGCTGGATCTAGTAATCATAGAATCATAGAATCATAGAAGTTTACAACATGGAAACAGGCCCTTCGGCCCAACATGTCCATGTCGCCCAGTTTATACCACTAAGCTAGTCCCAATTGCCTGCACTTGGCCCATATCCCTCTATACCCATCTTACCCATGTAACTGTCCAAATGCTTTTTAAAAGACAAAATTGTACCCGCCTCTACTACTGCCTCTGGCAGCTCGTTCCAGACACTCACCACCCTTTGAGTGAAAAAATTGCCTCTCTGGACCCTTTTGTATCTCTCCCCTCTCACCTTAAATCTATGCCCCCTCGTTATAGACTCCCCTACCTTTGGGAAAAGATTTTGACTATCTACCTTATCTATGCCCCTCATTATTTTATAGACTTCTATAAGATCACCCCTTAACCTCCTACTCTCCAGGGAAAAAAGTCTCAGTCTATCCAACCTCTCCCTATAAGTCAAACCATCAAGTCCCGGTAGCATCCTAGTAAATCTTTTCTGCACTCTTTCTAGTTTAATAATATCCTTTCTATAATAGGGTGACCAGAACTGTACACAGTATTCCAAGTGTGGCTTTACTAATGTCTTGTACAACTTCAACAAGACATCCCAACTCCTGTATTCAATGTTCTGACCAATGAAACCAAGCATGCTGAATGCCTTCTTCACCACCCTATCCACCTGTGACTCCACTTTCAAGGAGCTATGAACCTGTACTCCTAGATCTCTTTGTTCTATAACTCTCTCCAACGCCCTACCATTAATGGAGTAGGTCCTGGCCCGATAATACATGAGCTGGAGTATGGTACACAGGATAATACACAGGCTGGAGTGAGGTACACAGGATAATACATGGGCTGGAGTATGATACATAGGATAATACATGGGCTGGAGTGTGGTACACAGGATAATACACGGGCTGGAGTATGATACACAGGATAATACACAGGCTGGAGTGTGATACACAGGATAATACAAAGGCTGGAATGTGATACACAGGATAATACACAGGCTGGAGAGTGTAATGGAAAATGAACCAGAACAGATAAGAGAGCTAAATGTAAGGGAACATCTAGGCAATAGCAATCATAACATAATAAGGTTTAAAATACAGATTGAGAAGGACATAAGTAAGAGAAAGTAATAAATTGGAAAAAAAATGATTTTAAGGTGATGAGAATGGAACTAGGGAAAATAAACTGGAAAAATTTACTGACAAACAAAGAAATAGAACAGCAGGGGAAACATTGCTTCCTGACATCACCCCTGAACGGCCTAGCTCTAATTTTAAGGTTATGCCTTAAAATTATTCTCAGCTTTAAAACTGACGAGGGATGAAAATTAAATACATAGGTAAAGGACTATATATTTAAACTAAAGGGCACTGGTTTACAGTTTTACCAGAGTACTGTGGAATTCAATCCCCAAAGTACCAGGAAAGATCCCAGAAGACCACTGAATAATGGGATTTTTCTTGTTCAGTCACTGTAAATCAGAGGCCCTAATGTTACCCCGACATGGCATAAACACCCGTAGTGTTACAGAATATCATTCTCACTGTGAGCATGACCTCAGAATATTTCCTGGTGTGTTAAGATATACTGCTTTGGTGAACAAAATATTATGAATGTCAGTTAAATGATACTGAGATCAAACAAACAGGAAATGCACTCAATGGCAGTTTCATACACTAGTTAATTGGGGATGAAACCCTATAGAGTATCAGAGTAATGTAACTGTGTTCCCTAATACAGCAGGACATGAGCACAGACACATAACCCAGCGTTGGCTTCAGTGTAGGTTAGGCAACCATGGCAGAGAGATATTGCCCTGCTTCTGGGGGGATTTCTTCAGTAGTAGAGCCAGTTGCTTTATAAATATATGAATATTGAGATTGAAATAACAAAGTTAACTCCCAGTTAAGAAAACTCATAAGAACCCAACTTCTTATAGGGACAGGAAAAGCCATTAGGCCCAAATCGGGTGGCCAACTCTGGTTGGGTGTATTCCTGAAGGTTTCATCACATGACCTTCCGCCTCGAACCACCCCATCCCCAGACTCCCGTCATTGGTTCATCCTCCGGGAACACTGCCTTCCCACGGCCAATTGGAAAGCGAACAGACTCTTTGATACCGGATACTTTAGCAGCTGTCCTGGGTAACTCCATTACTCTTTCTGTGGAAAGGTTCTGCCTGAATCACTTCACTAGTTTTTGAATCCTTCGCTGAAAATACTGAGTATTTTTTAAAATCCCTTTCAGAATCTTGAAAACTTCAATCAGATCGCATCAAAGTCTTTTCCTTTCCAAAAACACGCTCAATTTCCTTGATCGTTTGGGGGTCCTACTCATGACCATTATTCAGTAGATCAGTGTGATCGTTGGATAACAACAAGATTGGGCTTAACTCTGCTCTGCTCCAAGGTGTAAAAGCCTGCCCACACTCACTGGCTAGATTCACACATGAAGAACGCCAATTAAGCAATGTGCCAGAGTATGCCAGGTACCTGAGAACCATTGCAAAGCAAGAGGCCAATGCCTTCAGGAGGGCAGGGAAGTAAATCAGGAAAGAGAAGTATCACAAATGGTGTGGCATCTTTCACCAGGAGACTCCTTTAGATTTTCCCTTGGAATGCCAAACCCGATTGGGTAAAATGCTGTTTCTGACTAAGTAACTTCATCAACAACAGCAGCAGCAGCAACACCTTGCATTTATATAGTGCCTTTAATGTAGAGAAACATCCCACTGTGTTTTACAGAGGCGTTAGGAAAAAAATGGTCGCTGAGCCAATGGAGGAGATATTAGGAGGGGAGCCCAAAAAGCTAGTCAAAGAGGTGGGTTTTGAGGAGGATCTTAAAGGAGGCGAGAGAGATGGAGAGATGGAGAAAAGGAATTTCAGGGCGGAAGACATGGCCACCAATGATGGGTTAAGGGACGGGATGATGAACAAGAATATTAGTGTTTATTTCAGGTCACTATGGGTGAGGTAGGAAACAGTTAGCATAGGGAGAGAGCAGTGTCCCTGGATGTGGCAGTCTTAGGGTTAAAGAGTAGATCATTGCCCTTCCGATGCAACCTTCAACCTCATGAAGTTAAAAATTAACAAGGTTAAAAAATTCCCAGCCAATAGAACTAATTCTCCACAAATCCTTCATTACAATATCTCTGTGCTAAAGTCTCCCGTCGCACCTAAGCAATGTTCAAATGCATCTAGAACACGGTGGGAAATATTGGGATTAATCCAATGTAAGTCCATATATCTTTGATGATTTATTTCACATCGTAAAGCTAAATCACGGAAGGTAAAAATATAATTTTTCCGGATTTTTACTCAATTAATTTTTTTGTGTCTTTTGACTTTCTATAGAAACAAACTAAAGAAAGATAAGTGATAATTTAAAAATTGTTCTGTGATCAAATGGGGCAGATCAGGCAAAGGTGAATCCAAAGAGCTTCTACAAATACATAAAGGGCAAAAGGGTAACCAGGGAGAGAGTAGGGCCTCTTAAGGATCAACAAGGTCATCTATGTGCAGAACCACAAGAAATGGGTGAGATCCTGAATGAATATTTCACATCGGTATTTACGGTTGAGAAAAGCATGGATGTTAGGGAACTTGGGGAAATAAATAGTGATGTCTTGAGGAGTGTACATATTACAGAGAGGGAGGTGCTGGAAGTCTTAACGCGCATCAAGGTAGATAAATCTCCGGGACCTGATGAAATGTATCCCAGGACGTTATGGGAGGTTAGGGAGGAAATTGCGGGTCCCCTAGCAGAGATATTTGAATCATCCACCGCTACAGGTGAGGTGCCTGAAGACTGGAGGGTAGCAAATGTTGTGCCTTTGTTTAAGAAGGGTGGCAGGGAAAAGCCTGGGAACTACAGACCAGTGAGCCTGACATCTGTAGTGGGTAAGTTGTTAGAGGGTATTCTGAGGGACAGGATCTACAGGCATTTGGAGAGGCAGGGACTAATTAGGAACAGTCAGCATGGTTTTGTGAGAGGAAAATCATGTCTCACGAATTTGATTGAGTTTTTTGAAGGGGTAACCAAGAAGATAGATGAGGGCTGTGCAGTAGACGTGGTCTACATGGACTTCAGCAAAGCATTTGACAAGGTACCGCATGGTAGGTTGTTACATAAGGTTAAATCTCATGGGATCCAAGGTGAGGTAGCCAATTGGATACAAAATTGGCTTGACGACAGAAGACAGAGGGTGGTTGTAGAGGGTTGTTTTTCAAACTGGATGCCTGTGTCCAGCGGTGTGCCTCAGGGATCGGTGCTGGGTCCGCTGTTATTTGTTATTTATATTAATGATTTGGATGAGAATTTAGGAGGCATGGTTAGTAAGTTTGCAGATGACACCAAGATTGGTGGCATTGTGGACAGTGAAGAAGGTTATCTAGGATTGCAACGGGATCTTGATCAATTGGGCCAGTGGGCCGATGAATGGCAGATGGAGTTTAATTTAGATAAATGTGAGGTGATGCATTTTGGAAGATCGAATCGGGCCAGGACCTACGCCGTTAATGGTAGGGCGTTGGGGAGAGTTATAGAACAAAGAGATCTAGGAGTACAGATTCATAGCTCCTTGAAAGTGGAGTCACAGGTGGATGGGGTGGTGAAGAAGGCATTCGGCATGCTTGGTTTCATTGGTCAGAACATTGAATGCAGGAGTTGGGATGTCTTGTTGAAGTTGTACAAGACATTAGTAAAGCCACACTTGGAATACTGTGTA
Organism: Heptranchias perlo; assembly: GCF_035084215.1. Classification (NCBI taxonomy): domain Eukaryota; kingdom Metazoa; phylum Chordata; class Chondrichthyes; order Hexanchiformes; family Hexanchidae; genus Heptranchias; species Heptranchias perlo. The sequence continues at coordinate 3,057,124 of NC_090349.1, forward strand.
CAGTTCTGGTCACCCTATTATAGAAAGGATATTATTAAACTAGAAAGAGTGCAGAAAAGATTTACTAGGATGCTACCGGGACTTGATGGTTTGACTTACAGGGAGAGGTTAGACAGACTGGGACTTTTTTCCCTGGAGAGTAGGAGGTTAAGGGGTGATCTTATAGAAGTCTATAAAATAATGAGGGGCATAGATAAGGTCGATAGTCAAAATCTTTTCCCAAAGGTAGGGGAGTCTATAACGAGGGGGCATAGATTTAAGGTGAGAGGGGAGAGATACAAAAGGGTCCAGAGGGGCAATTTTTTCACTCAAAGGGTGGTGAGTGTCTGGAACGAGCTGCCAGAGGCAGTAGTAGAGGCGGGTACAATTTTGTCTTTTAAAAAGCATTTGGACAGTTACATGGGTAAGATGGGTATAGAGGGATATGGGCCAAGTGCAGGCAATTGGGACTAGCTTAGTGGTATAAACTGGGCGACATGGACATGTTGGGCCGAAGGGCCTGTTTCCATGTTGTAACTTCTATGATTCTATGATTCTATGATTTCGAGAAGGAGCAGGCGGTGCAGAAGGAGCAGGAGGAGGAGGCTGAGCAGGAGGAGGAGAAGGAGCAGGAGGGGGAGCAGGAGCACAAGGCGGAGAAAGAGCAGGAGGAGGAGAAGGAGCAGGAGGTGGAGAAGGAGCAGGAGCAGGAGAAGGAGCAGGAGGGGGAGAAGGAGCAGGAGCAGGAGAAGGAGCAGGAGCAGGAGAAGGAGCAGGAGGTGGAGAAGGAGCAGGAGGAGGAGAAGGAGCTGGAGGAGGAGCAGGAGCAGGAGGTGAAGAAGGAGCAGGAGGGCGAGAAGGAGCAGGAGGGGGAGAATGAGCAGGAGGGGGAGAAGGAGCAGGAGGGGGAGAAGGAGCAGGAGGATGAGAAGGAGCAGGAGGAGGAGAAGGAGCTGGAGGTGGACAAGGTGCAGGAGGTGGACAAGGAGCAGGAGGTGGACAAGGAGCAGGAAGTTGAAAAGGATCAGGAGGTTGAAAAGGAGCAGCAGGAGGAGAAGGAGGTGGAGAAGGTGTTGGAGGAGGAGAAGGAGCGGGAGTTGGAGAATACGCAATCGGTGGAGAAGGAGCAGGAGGCGGAGAAGGACCAGGACAGTGAGCAGGAGCACTCGGCGGAGAAAGAGATGGATTAGGAGAAGGAGCAGCAGTTGGAGAAGAAGCAGGAGTATGAGGTTGAGCAGGAGTACGAGAAGGAGCAGGAGGAGGTTGAGCAGGTGATGGAGAAGGAGCATGAGGTTAAGAAGGAGCAGGAGGTGGAGAAGGAGCAGGAGGTGGAGAAGGAGCAGGATGTGCAGAAGAAGCAGGAGAGGGACAAGGAGCAGGAGGGGGACATGGAGCAGGAGGCGGAGAAGGAGCAGGAGGAGGAGACGGAGCTGGAGGTGGACAAGGTGCAGGAGGTGGACAAGGAGCAGGAGGTGGACAAGGAGCAGGAGGTTGAAAAGGATCAGGAGGTTGAAAAGGAGCAGCAGGAGGAGAAGGAGGTGGAGAAGGTGTTGGAGGAGGAGCAGGAGCGGGAGTTGGAGAATACGCAATCGGTGGAGAAGGAGCAGGAGGCGGAGAAGGACCAGGACGGGGAGCAGGAGCACTCCGCGGAGAAAGAGATGGATTCGGAGAAGGAGCAGCAGTTGGAGAAGAAGCAGGAGTATGAGGTTGAGCAGGAGTACGAGAAGGAGCAGGAGGAGGTTGAGCAGGTGATGGAGAAGGAGCATGAGGTGAAGAAGGAGCAGGAGGTGGAGAAGGAGCAGGAGGAAGAGAAGTAGTAGGATGTGCAGAAGAAGCAGGAGGGGGACAAGGAGCAGGAGGGGGACATGGATCAGGAGGCGGAGAAGGAGCAGGAGGGGGAGCAGGAGCACGAGGCGGAGAAAGAGCAGGAGGAGGAGAAGGAGCAGGAGGTGGAGAAGGAGCAGGATGTGGAGAAGGAGAAGGAGTTGGAGAATAAGCAGGAGGAGGAGCTTGAGCAGGAGTGGGAGAAGGAGTAGGAGATGGAGCAGGATGAGGTTGAGAAGGAGATGGAGAAGGAGCAGGAGGTGGAGAATGAGCCGGATGTAGAGAAGGAGCCGAGGGTGGAGAAGGAGCCGGAGATGGAGATGGAGCCGGAGGTGGAGAGGGGGCAGGAGGAGAAGAAGGAGCTGAAGGAGGAGAAGGAACAGGAGGAAGAGAAGGAGCACGAGGTGGAGAAGGAAGTGGAGAATGAGCAGGAGGAGGAGGTGGAGCAGGAGGTGGAGAACGCGGATGAGGTGGAGCAGGAGGTGAAGAAGGGGCAGGAGGAGGAGGTGGAGCAGGAAGTGGAGAATGAGCAGGAGGAGGAGGTGGAGCATGAGGTGAAGAAGGGGCAGGAACGGGTGGAGGAGGAGAAGGAGCAGGAGGTGGAGATGGAGCAGGATTGGAGAAGGAGCAGGAGGAGGAGAAGCAGCAGGAGGAGGAGAAGCAGCAGGAGGAGGAGGTGGAGCAGGAGGAGGAGGTTGATCAGGAGGAGGTGAAGGAGCAGGAGGAGGGAGAGCAGGAGGTGGAAATGGAGCAGGAGGTGGAGGAGGAGGAGAAGTAGCAGGAGGAGGAGAAGGAGCAGCAGGAGGTTGAGCAGGAGGTGGAGTAGGAGGAGGAGATGGAGCAGGGGGAGGATGAGCAGGAGGTGGAGAAGGAGTCGGAGCTGAAGAAGGAGCAGGAGGAGGAGAAGGAGCAGGAGGAGGAGAAGGAGCAGGAGGAAGTTGAGCAGGAATTGGAGAAGGAGCAGGATTTGGAGAAGGAGCAGAAGGAGGAGAACATGCAGGAGGTGGCGTAGGAGCTGGAGGAGGAGAAGGAGCAGGAGGAGGAGGTGGATCAGGAGGAGGAGGTGTTGCAGGAGGAGGAGGTGGAGCTGGAGGTGGAGAAGGAGCAGGTGGAGGAGATGGAGCAGGAGGAGGATGTTGATCAGGAGGAGTAGAAGGAGCAGAATGAGGTTGAGCAGGAGGTGGAAATGGAGCAGGAGGTGGAGGAGGAGGAGAAGTAGCAGGAGGAGGAGAAGGAGCAGGAGGGGGAGAAGGAGCAGGAGCAGGAGAAGGAGCAGGAGGTGGAGAAGGAGCAGGAGGAGGAGAAGGAGCTGGAGGAGGAGCAGGAGCAGGAGGTGAAGAAGGAGCAGGAGGGGGAGAAGGAGCAGGAGGGGGAGAAGGAGCAGGAGGGGGAGAAGGAGCAGGAGGGTGAGAAGGAGCAGGAGGGTGAGAAGGAGCAGGAGGAGGAGAAGGAGCTGGAGGTGGACAAGGTGCAGGAGGTGGACAAGGAGCAGGAGGTGGACAAGGAGCAGTAGGTTGAAAAGGATCAGGAGGTTGAAAAGGAGCAGCAGGAGGAGAAGGAGGTGGAGAAGGTGTTGGAGGAGGAGCAGGAGCGGGAGTTGGAGAATACGCAATCGGTGGAGAAGGAGCAGGAGGCGGAGAAGGACCAGGACGGGGAGCAGGAGCACTCGGCGGAGAAAGAGATGGATTAGGAGAAGGAGCAGCAGTTGGAGAAGAAGCAGGAGTCTTGTCTTGTTGAAGTTGTACAGGGCATTGGTGAGGCCACACTCGGAGTACTGTGTACAGTTCTGGTCACCCTATTATAGAAAGGATATTATTAAACTAGAAAGAGTGCAGAAAAGATTTACTAGGATGCTACCGGGACTTGATGGTTTGACTTACAGGGAGAGGTTAGACAGACTGGGACTTTTTTCCCTGGAGAGTAGGAGGTTAAGGGGTGATCTTATAGAAGTCTATAAAATAATGAGGGGCATAGATAAGGTCGATAGTCAAAATCTTTTCCCAAAGGTAGGGGAGTCCATAACGAGGGGGCATAGATTTAAGGTGAGAGGGGAGAGATACAAAAGGGTCCAGAGGGGCAATTTTTTCACTCAAAGGGTGGTGAGTGTCTGGAACGAGCTGCCAGAGGCAGTAGTAGAGGCGGGTACAATTTTGTCTTTTAAAAAGCATTTGGACAGTTACATGGGTAAGATGGGTATAGAGGGATATGGGCCAAGTGCAGGCAATTGGGACTAGCTTAGTGGTATAAACTGGGCGACATGGACATGTTGGGCCGAAGGGCCTGTTTCCATGTTGTAACTTCTATGATTCTATGATTCTATGGTGTCCGAATTTATTCCGGAGAGAGAACAGCATTAGCATCTCACTCGGTCGAATAACTGAGTCTCACAACTGACTGAAATGTCCTGGGCCTTGCTGGTGACTCCTTTAACTCCGCAAACCCCCAGCACTTTAATTTCCTGGCATTTCAATCAAGTGTTCTACTGGCACATAAACTGAGCTGAGATTCACAACTGATTGTTCCATTTTCCAGCTCTCAGATCTCTGATTTTTAACATCTGATAATCTGAGAATTAGTAAATCAAACTTAATCTCATATTCCAGATTAACTTGACACCTCTGCCACCATGAATGAATTGTAAACAATTTTAGAAACACCAAGTTATAGTCCAACGATTTTATTTGAAATTTACAAGCTTTCGGAGGCTTCCTCCTTCCTGACATTTACCTGAGGAAGGAAGAAGCCCCCGAAAGCTTGTAAATTTCAAATAAAATCGTTGGACTATAACTTGGTGTTGTAAAATTGTTTACAATTGTCAACCCCAGTCCATCACCAGCATCTCCACACCATGAATGAAAGCAGCAAGGGTAGGGTGAACAGGGATTAAGCATCTACTGTAGCCCATTGACAATTTTCACACCTCAGCCAGAGGGATTGATTAGGCAAACAAAACAGAATAGAGCATCAAAGGCTTTAACTGGTCTATTATCTTACTTAACTAGCGGCTTGGACCATAGAATTCTTGACCTCAAACTATCTGATAGCCTCAGGTAAACAAACCTATCTTACTTATGAAATGAGTTTAGTTCTGTTCAGGCTGTTTATTGATAAAATGGGTAACTGTAAATCAGTCTGCACAGGGCTGGAAGGTGTAGTATTAGTGTGCGCAGACCTGGTAGGTTTAATATTAGTGTGCATAGGGCAGTTAGGTGTAATATTAGTGAGCACAGGCCCTGAAGGTCTAATATTAGTATGCACAGTGAAAGTAGGTGTAATATTACTGAGCACAGGCTAGGTAGGTGTAATAATGGTGAGCAGAGGACCTGTAGGGGAAATATTAGTGTGCACAGGGTAGGTAAGTGTAATATTAAAGAGCACAGAGTCGGTAGGTGTAATATTGATGTGCAAAGGGCCTGCAGGTGTAATATTAGTGAACCCAGGGCCATTAGTTGCAATAGTAGTGAGCACAGGGGCTTATAGGTGTAATATAAGTGTGTGCGGGGCTGGTAGTTGCAATATTAGTGTGCGCAGGGCCGGTAGGTGGAATATTAGAGTGCACAGGGTCATTAGTTTTAATGTTAGTGTACACAGGGCTGGTAAGTGTAATATTAGTGTGCACAGGGGCAGTATGTGTAATATTAGTGAGCACAGGCCCTGAAGGTGTAACATTAGTGTGCGCAGTGAAAGTAGGTGCAATATTACTGAGCACAGGCCAGGTAGGTGTAGTAATGGTGAGCAGAGCACCTGTAGGTGTAATGTTAGTGTGCACAGGGCAGGTAAGTGTAATATTAAAGAGAACAGAGCCGGAGGGTGTAATATTAGTGTGCAAAGGGGCTGCAGGTGTAATATTAGTGAGCACAGGGCCAGTAGGTGTAATATAGTGAACTCAGAGCCATTAGGTGCAATAGTAGTGAACACAGAGGCTGTGGGTGTAATATTAGAGAGCCCAAGGCCGGTAGGTGTAATATTAATGAGGACATGCCTGGTAGGTGTAATATTAGTGTGCGCAGTGACAGTCGGTGTAATATTAGTGAGCAGTGGCCAGGTAGGTGTAATATTGGTATGTGCATAGTTGGTAGGTGTAATATTAATGTGCATAGGGCAAGTAGGTGTAATATTAGTGTGCTAATGGGTTGCAGGTGTAAGACTGGTGAGCACAGGGCCATTAGGTGCAATATTAATCAGCACAAGTGCTGTAGGTGTAATATTAGTGACCGCAGGACCAGTAGGTGTTATATTAAAGAGCACGGAGCTGGTATATGTAATATTTGTAAGCATAGGGCCAGTAGGTGTGATATTAGTGAGCACACGGCCGGTAGGTGTAATGTTAGTGAGCACAGGGCTGGAGGTGTAATATTAGTGAATACAGGGCCAGTAGGTGAAATATTAGTGAGCACACGGCCAATAGGTGTAATATTAGTGAGCACATGGCCGGTAGGTGTAATATTAGTGAGCACGTGGCTGGTAGGTGTAATATTAGTGAGCACGTGGCTGGTAGGTGTAATATTAGTGAGCACATGGCCGGTAGGTGTAATATTAGTGAGGAATGGGCTAGCAGGTGTAATATTAGTGTGCAAATGTGCTGCAGGTGTAATATTAGTGAGCACAGGGACAGTACGTGTAATATTAGTGAGCTCAGGGCCACTAGGTGCAATAATAGTCAGCACAGGGCCAGTAGCTGCAATATTAGTGCGCACAGGGCCCGTGGTTGTAATGTTAGTGTGCACAGGGGCTGCAGGTGTAATATTTGTGAGCACAGGGCCATTAGGTGTAATATTAGTATGTGCAAAGATGATAAGTGTAATATTATTGTGCAAAGAGCCTATAGGTGTAATATTAGTCAGCGCAGAGCAGGTAGGTGTAATATTAGTGAGCACATGGCCGTCGGTGTAATATTAGTGAACACAGGGCCGGTATGTGTAATATTAGTGAACATATGGTCAGTAGGTATAATATTAGTGTGTACAGTGACGGTAGATGTAATATTAGTGTGCACAGGTGCTTATAGGTGTAATATTAGTGCACACGTGGCTGGTAGGTGTAATATTATTTTGCATAGAGCCAGTAGGTGTAATATTGGTGAGCACAGGGCCCGTAGGTGTAATATAAGTGTGCACAGGGTCCTTAGGTTTAATATTAGTGAACACAGGGTAGGTAGATGTAATATTAGTGTGAACAGGACCGGTAGGTATAATATTAATTATCACAGAGCCAGTTGGTGTTATATTAGAGTGCACAAGGCCTGTAGGTGTAATATTATTGTGCACAGGGGCTTTATGTGTAATATTATTGTGCACAGGGACAGTAGGGGCCCGATTTTAGCAGGCGTGCGGGTTCCCGGCGGGTGGTCCATCGGGCGCGTGGAAAACGCGGACGGCTAAATGAGTGCCCTCCGCGCGATCGCGGGATAATTGATGCCATTAAGCCGTGGTTACGGGTTCTCCGCTCCCCAGCTGCGCGCCGGCGGCCTGCGCATGCGCATTGACGTTCGCGCGATGGTGGAGCTCTATTTAAAGGGGCAGTCCACCAAAGCCCCTCCAGCTGCAAACAAGAGGCAGCACACCATGGAGCACCCCAGGGGTAAGGCTGCACCACGGATTTTGGACCTCGCGCTCCAGCTGCTGCTGGATGGTGTGAGGAGGAGGAGGGACACGCTGTTCCCGAGTGACGGACGGAAGTGCCCTGGCTCCGCCACCAGGAAGGCATGGGCAGAGGTGGCGGCGGAGGTCAGCAGCAGGGCCAACACCACCAGGACATGGGTGCAGTGTAGAAAGCGATTCAATGACCTCACTAGGTCCGGCAAAGTGAGTACACTAACGCACCCTCCCACAACCCGTCTCCCACATCACGCCAAACACCTCACAACCCCTCCTGCAGAGCCACCACAGCGCTCCCGCAGCAATCCTCATAGCCACTCAACTACCATCCTCACCGTGCCTGCACGTACCCACCGTCCCTGTCCCCACTCGAACACTACCACACACCCCAATCCCCATGCAATGGGATGGGCATGTGGCACACGCATCCTCCCATCCATCTGCCCCACGCTCAACCCACCCACACCGATGCTTGAGGCGTCCCACAATGCAATCTGCATTCACTCATGCATCTGTGTTTTGCCTTGACAGGAGAAGAGATGCAAGAACGCCCGGGAAAGGGCACGCACCGGAGGGGGCCCGCCACACCTGCTGTTACTGACGGACGCAGAGGTGGAGGCGTTGGATATCAGCCGCACGCTACATTGCCTCTCCGTGGCGGATGGCGAGGCTGGGGCTGCAGAAACGGCCTGTAAGGGAAAGCTGACACTCAGCACTCATGATTGCGAATGACCTTAGCATCATCTGGCATCTGCCGCACCGCAACGTTTGTGCACATGCCTGATATTGCCCTTTGTTCTCTTGCAGGGCCGTCTGCGAGCGCCGTGTGTGAGGAGAGCGATTCCTCAGAGGACATGCCGGTCTCTGAGGGTGCATCGTCACATATGAGCCAAGCATCCACCAGCGCAGATATACACACCTCGGTGGGTCCCCCTCGCCAACTAGTTGGGGTTGCACATGGTGAGTCACCGCGCACTTGTGAGCATGAGCAGACCCTGGTGGCAGGGGCAGCCGCGGAGGGTCCGCATCGGTGGGAGCACTCATCTCCAGGCTCTGCTCAGCCGGACCCAGATGCTGAACCCAGGGGGCCACCAGTCAAAAGGAGAGTCGTCGAGGGGCACCAGCACATTGCCGAGGTACTGGGAGAGGTGCCACGCGCATTGTCCACAATCGCGCAGGTGATGGAGGAGTCCAACTCCTGCATGAGGGCAATGGTGGCGCAGGTACAGGAGGGTATCGACGACATAGTGTCGCGGGTAGGTGCGGGAACGTCTGCGGTGGAGGACAGGCTAGCCTCCCTCGAGCGTCACGCACAGCTCAACATCGAGTCCATGCAGGCCCTGACAACGGCTGTTCGGATTCAGGGTGAGCAACATTCCGCCGCCATAAACAGGCTGTCAGATACATTAGAGGTGGCCTTGCAAGGCCTCACACATGCCATCCAAACTGTCGTCCAGTAGGGTGGAAGGGGTGATGTGGGCCGAGGCCATGAGAGGGATGATGGTGACCGGGGACATGGAAGCGGGGACGCTACTCAAGGTGCCCCCACGTCTCACCCGTTGCCCCCCTCTCAACCAGTACCCGCAATGGTGCCTCCTCTCCAGGTGGCCGAGTCTGCCCCTGCACAGGTGCAGGAGGAGCAGTCTGTGGAGGTGCCCTCATGGGCACCGAAACCCAGGGGGCGTCGGCCCAAAACATCTACCCGGTCAGGGCACGAACAGGAGCAACCTGCCACTACCTCTGCTGGAGCCACAGGGGTAGCACCACGTAGGGGTTCCCATAAACGTAAGCCAAGGGTGTTATAAGCACAAAGGGAATGCACCAGGGTGTCTGTCAATTTGTAATGTTTTTGTTTATAGTCGTTCACTAAGTACAGAGTAAACACAATCGTTCTCACCACTCCTGCCATTCTCTCACCACTCCTGCCCGCCTCTCGTCCATTCTTCTGCGGCTTGTGCAATAGATCCCTTCCGTGCGGGCCATCATGACGACGAACACCTGGTCCCGCCCATTGGGTCACACTACAGTGGGTGCAGGAGTACTGGCACCACCCTTCTGTGGAGGGGGCTGGTATGGCCCCCGTCTGTGCACGTGATGAGATGTGAACGCCTCAGACTGTCTGATCCTAGGAGAACCGTTGACATATGAGTGCCTCCCTGGCCTGGCGAGCATCCCGGTGAGCCGGTGTTCAGCCCATGGGTCGTTCCTCATCCTCGCGCTCGTCCTCCTCCTCCCCCTCCTCCTCCTCCACCTCCTCCTCCTCCACCTCCTCCCCCTCATCGTCGTCCTCAATGTGGGTGGCGGGTGTGGATGGGGTCTCCTCCAGCGGCACCCCTCTCTGTTGCGCCATGTTGTGCAGGGCACAGCAGACAACTATAATTCGTCCCACTCTGAATGGCGTGTATTGGAGCGCTCCCCCAGAACGATCAAGGCACCTGAAGCGCATCTTGAGCAGCCCTATGGCCTGCTCAATTGCAGACCTGGTTGCAATGTGGCTGTCATTGTATTGACGCTGCGGCTCGGTGATGGGGTTCCTCAGAGGTGTCATAAGCCACGTGTGCAGGGGATACTCCTTGTCGCCGAGGAGCCAGCCGTTGCTGGTGTTGGGTGCATGGAAGAGGGGCGGGACGGTGGACTCCCTGAGGACGAAGGCATCGTGGCAGCTGCCGGGGTATCTGGCGCACACGTGTAGGAATCTCTGGCGGTGGTCACAGATGAGCTGGGCGTTCATGGAGTGATACCCCTTCCTGTTGATGAACAGCCCTGGCTCGTGTGGAGGTGCCCGTATTGCTATGTGGGTGCAATCGATTACATCCTGCACCCGTGGGAAGCCAGCCACAGCATGGAAACCAACCGCCCTCTCCATCTGGCTGCGCTCGTCCATGGCGAAGTTGATGTAGTGCGAGGCCCTGTGGAACAACCCATCGGTAACCTGCCTTATGCATTTGTGTGCAGAGGACTGACAGACCCCGGTGATGTCCCCACTGGCACCCTGGAAGGATCCGGAGGCGAAGAAGTTGAGGGCAGTGGTGACTTTGACGGCGACGGGTAAGAAGATGCTGCTTGGTCCATCCGGGAGCAGCTCGTCATTAAGGAGGCTGCAGATGTCGGCGACTACCTGGCGAGTGACTCTGAGCCTCTGTATGCACTGCTGCTCGGAGAGGTCCATGAAGCTGAGCATCGCTCTGTACACCCTGTGCGGAGGGTAGTGCCTCCTGCGATGCATCTCTCTCTGCGGTTGCCCTCCCTCCTGCTGTGCAGGTGGATGTGCCACAGCACCGTGTTGGGGGGCTCCATGTCGCTGAGGCGGACGGCGTGGACTGCGAGGCTGCTGGGGCTGGTGATGCTGTTCGTCCTCCGAGGATGTCGAGGCGGCCCCCATCTGGCAGGTGTAGGTCTGAGGGGTTGTGCACGGTCGGTAGGTGTTTCCTCGCACTGGGGCTGCGGTTCCACGTCGCTGAATCTTCTTGCTTGGAGGGGGGTGGTGGAGGGCAGGCGTTGCCCTATGTGACGGAGTGGCCTCCTGCGTTGGTGAAGGGTCTCCCCCCCACCTCCCCCCCCCCTGTGGAGTGCACCTTGGCAGCTGCCACAGGCTGCTGGCTGCAACACGTCCGTTTGGAGTGAGAGGGCCCGATTTTAGCACCCGGTTCCGGGTGCGTTCTCGGCGGGGGGGCCTCTAAAATCCCGGTTTCGAGGAGCGGGACCGGATCGCGCCTCGATCCCGCCCACTTCCTGGTTGCGCGCTGACGTGCGGGGGTGCGTGCGTTGGCCCCGCTGGTGGGAATCCCGCAGGCAATTAAAGCCAGCGGGGCTCCACTTGAGTGTATTTATCTCGGTATTTCAGGTCATTAAATGACCTGATTGAGCTGTTTATTTAACAGGTGTCGGATTTTACAGTGAAATGAGACTGTTTCCCATACTGGGGGAACCACTCACACTCTCAACGGACGTGTTGCAGCCAGCAGCCTGTGGCAGCTGCCAAGGTGCATTCCACAGGTGGGGGGGGGGAGAGCCTTCACCAACGCAGGAGGACACTCCGTAACATTGGGCAACGCCTGCCCTCCACCACCCTCCTCCAAGCAAGAAGATTCACCGGCGTGGAAGTCCAACCCCTGTGCGAGGACACACTTTTCTAGCGTGCACAACCCCGCAAACCTAAACCTGCCAGATGGGTGCTGCGTTGACATCCTCGGAGGACGAACAGGATGACCAGCCTCAGCAGCCTCGCAGTCCACGCCGTCCGCCTCAGAGACATGCATCCCCACAACACGGTGCTGCGGCACATCCACCTGCACAGCAGGATGGAGGGCATCCGCAGAGAGAGATGCGTCGCAGGAGGCACTACCCTCCGCACAGGGTGTACAGAGCGAGGCTCAGCTTCATGGACCTCTCTGAGCAGCAGTGCATACGGAGGCTCAGAGTCACTCGCCAGGTAGTCGCCGACATCTGCAGCCTCCTCAATGACGAGCTGCTCCCGGATGGACCAAGCAGCATCTTCTTACCCGTCGCCGTCAAAGTCACCACTGCCCTCAACTTCTTCGCCTCCGGATCCTTCCAGGGTGCCACGGGGGACATCACCGGGGTCTGTCAGTCGTCTGCACACAAGTGCATAAGGCAGGTCACCGATGGGTTGTTCCGCAGGGCCTCGACCTACATCAACTTCGCCATGGATGAGCGCAGCCAGACGGAGAGGGCGGTTGGATTCCATGCTGTGGCTGGCTTCCCACGGGTGCAGGGTGTAATCGATTGCACCCACATAGCAATACGGGCACCTCCACATGAGCCAGGGCTGTTTATCAACAGGAAAGGGTATCACTCCATGAACGCCCAGCTCATTTGTGACCACCGCCAGAGATTCCTGCACGTGTGCGCCAGATACCCTGGCAGCTGCCACGATGCCTTCGTCCTCAGGGAGTCCACCGTCCCGCCCCTCTTCCACGCACCCAACGCCGGCAACGGCTGGCTCCTCGGCGACAAGGGATATCCCCTGCACACGTGGCTTATGACACCTCTGAGGAACCCCATTACCGAGCCACAGCGTCGGTATAATGACAGCCACATTGCTACCAGGTCTACAATTGAGCAGGCTATAGGGCTGCTCAAGATGCGCTTCAGGTGCCTTGATCGTTCCGGGGGAGCGCTCCAATACACGCCATTCAGAGTGGGACGAATTATAGTTGTCTGCTGTGCCCTGCATAACATGGCACTACAGAGAGGGGTGCCGCTGGAGGAGGCCCCATGCACACCCGCCACCCACATTGAGGACGACAATGAGGAGGAGGTGGAGGAGGAAGAGGAGGAAGAGGAAAAGGGAGAGGAGGAGGAACGACCCATGCGCCGAACACCGGCTCACCTGCGTGCTCGTCAGGCCAGGGAGGCACTCATATGCCAACGGTTCTCCTAACATCACACTGTGTGAGGCGTTCACATGTCATAACGTGCACAGACGAGGGTCCATACAGGCTCCCTCCACAGAAGAGTGGTGCCTGTACACCTGCACCCACTGGATTATGCTCAATGGGTGGGACGGGGTGGTCGTCGTCATGATGAGGCGCAGGGAAGGGACATATTGCACAAGCCGCAGAATTATGGACAAGAGGTGGCAGCATTGGTGAGAAAAAGTGAGTTTATTTTGTGGTGACATTCAAAGAGTAGAAAATTAAAAAAAAACGACAAACACCCTGTTGCAATCCCTGTGTGCTCACGGAACTTTAGGCGTTCGTTTTCGGGACCCCCTATGTGGTGCTACCCCTGTGGCTCCAGCAGAGGTGGTGGCAGGTTGCTCCTGTTCGTGCCCTGACCAGGTAGATGCTTTGGGCCGACGCCCCCTGGGTTTCGGTGCCCGTGAGGGCACCTCCACAGACTGCTCCTCCTGCACCTGTGCAGGGGCAGACTCGGCCACCTGGAGAGGATGGACTATTGCGGGCACTGGTTGAGAGGGGGGCAACGGGTGAGACTTGGGGGCGCCTTGAGTAGCGTCCACACTTCCATTTCCCCGTTCACCATCTTCCCTCTCATGGCCAAGGCCCACATCACCCCTTCCACCCTGCTGGACGGCAGTTTGGATGACGTGGGTGAGACCTTGCAAGGCCACCTCCAATGTATCTGTCAACCTGTTGATGGCGGCAGAATGTTGTTCACCCTGAATCCGAACAGCCGTTGTGAGGGCCTGGATGGACTCATTGGTGAGCTGTGCGTGACGCTCGAGGGAGGCTAGCCTGTCCTCCACCGCAGACGTTCCCACACCTACCCGCGACACTATCTCAGAGATGCCTTCACGTCCCTGCGACACTATCTCGGCGATACCCTCCTGCACCTGTGCCACCATTCCCCTCATGCAGGAGTTGGACTCCTCCATCCTCCGTGCGATTGTGGAGAGTGCGCGTGGCACCTCTCCCAGTACCTCAGCAATGTTCTGGTGCCCCTCGACGACTCTCCTTTTGACAGGTGGCCCCCTGGGTTCAGCATCTGGGTCCGGCTGAGCAAAGCCTGGAGAAGAGTGCTCCCACCGACGCGGACCCTCCGTGGCTGACCCTGCCACCAGGGTCTGCTCATGCTCATGTGTGCGCGGTGACTCACCATGTGCAATCCCAACTAGCTGAGGGGGGGGACCCACCGAGGTGTGTGTATCTGCGCTGGTGGATGCAAGGCTCATGTGTGACGATGCACCCTCAGAGACGGGCATGTCCTCTGAGGAATCGCCCTCAACCGAGACGTCGATCGCAGACGGTCCTGGAAGAGAACAGAGGGAAATATCAGGCATGTGACCAAATGTGGCGGTGCGGCATATGCCATGTGATGCTACGATCATTCACGATCATGAGTGATGAGTGCCAGCTTTCCCTTACCGGCCGTTTCGCCAGAACCAGACTCGCCATCCGCCATCGACAGGCAATGCAGCGTGCGGCTGATCTCCAGTGCCTCGACCTCGGCGTCTGTCAGGGCCATCTCGTGTGGCGGGCCCCCTCCGGTGCATGCCCTATCGCGTGCGTTCCTGGCCCTCTTCTCCTGTGAGGGCAAAACACAAAAACGTTATTGAGTGATGATTACAATGTGAGACGCTTCAAGCATTGGTGTGATTGGGTTGAACGTGTGCCAGATGGATGGGAGGATGCGTGTGCCACATGGCCATCCCATTGTATGGGCATTGGGGTGTGTGGTAGTGGTCGAGTGGGGACAGGGACGGTGGGTACGTGCAGGCACTGTGAGGATGATAGTTGGGTGGCTGTGAGGATTGGTGCGGGAGCGCAGTACTGTCAGTGGAGATGGGGTTGTGAGGTGTTTGAGGTGATGTGGAAGACGGAGTGATGCAGAATGCGTTAGTGTACTCACTTTTCCGGACCTGGTGAGGTCATTGAATCTCTTGCGGCACTGAATCCAAGTGCGGGTGGTGTTTCCCCTGCTTGTGACCTCCGCGGCCACCTCCTCCCATGCCCTCTTGGTGGCGCTGGCAGGGCACCTCCTTCCATCCGTGGGGAACAGCGTCTCCCTCCTCATGCGGACCCCGTCCAGCAGCACCTGGAGGGCGTGGTCCGTGAAACGGGGAGCAGCCTTACCCCTGTGCTCCTCCATCCTTGATGGAGTGTAGTTTGTGGCTGGAGGGGCTTTGGTGGACTGCCCCTTTAAATAGAGCGCAACCATCGCTCAGACGTCAATGCGCATGCGCAGGCCGCCGGCACGCAGCTGAGAAGCGCGGAACCCGTAACTGCCGGCTAATCACATCAATCATCCCGCGATCGCGTGCGCAACGCACTCAATTTGGCCGGCGCGTTTTCCTCGAGCCCGCCCGACCACCCGCTGCCAACCCGCACCCCTGGTAAAATCGGGCCCTGAGTGTTTCCCCCAGTATGTGAAACAGTCTCAGTTGAAGGTAAAATCCCACCCTTCCTAATAAGACAGCTGAATCAGGTCATTTAATGACCTGAAATAGCTAGATAAATACTCTCAATTGGCATCCCGCTGGCTTTAATTGCCTGCGGGATTCCCACCAGCGGGGGCTGCGCACGCACCCCTGCACGTCAGCGCGGAACCCGGAGGTGGGCGGGATCCGGTCCCGCTCCGGGATTTCGCGATTTTCGGGGCCCCCCCAGCCGAGAACGCACCCGATAGTGGGTGCTAAAATCGGGCCCTAGGTGTAATATTAGTGAGCACAACCCAGGCAGGTGTAATATTTAGAGCAGAGGGCTGTTGATGTAACATTAGTGATCACGAGGCTGTTATGTATAATTTTAGAGCAGAGAGCCGGTAGATGTGATGTTAGTGAGCACAGGGCTTGTGGTTGCAATATTAATGTGTTATGGATGGTAGGTGTAATATTAGTGAGTGCAGGGCCTACAGGTGTAATATTAGTGAGCACAGGGCACGTAGGTATAATAGTAGTATGCACAGGTCCAATAGATGTAATATTAATTAGCACAGAGCCGGTAGGTGTAATATAAGTGAGCACAGGACCTGTAGGCGGAATATTAGTGTGCGCAGTGACAGTAGGTACAATATTAGTCTGCACAGGGCCTAAGGTCAAATATTAGTAAGCGCAGGGCAGATAGGTGTAATATTAATGAGCACGGAGCCGGTAGGTGTAATATTAGTGAGCTCAGAGCCACTAGGTGCAATATTAGTCTGCACAGGGGCTGTAGGTGTAATATTAGTGAGCACAGACCAGTAGATGTAATATTAGTGAGCCCTGGACGGTAGGTGTAATATTAGTGTGCACAGGCCCCATGAGTGTAATATTAGTGCGTACAGGCGCTGCAGGTAAAATATTAGTGAGCACAGGTTCAGTAGATGTACTATTAGTGAGCACATTCCGGCAGGTGTAACATTAGTAAGCACAGGGCCTCTAGCTGTAGTATTGATGAGCACAGAGCTGGTACGTGTAATATTAGTGAGCGCAGGGAAGGTAGGTATAATATTATTATGCACCGGGCATGTAGGTGTAATAATAATGAACACTAGCCAGGCAGGAGTAATATTAGTGAGCACAGGGCCTGTAGATGTAATATTAGTGTGTGCAGTGATGGTATGTGTAATATTGTGCAAAGGACCTATTGGTGTAATATTAGTGAATGCAGAGCAGGTAGGTGTAATATTAGTGTGCACAGGGCAGGTAGGTATAATATTAGTGCGCAAATGGATGGTAGGTATAACATTAGTTTACACAGGGCTGGTAGGTGCAACATTAGTGAGCAGACGGCCGTTTTTAAAAAATTCATTCATGGGATGTGGGCGTCGCTGGCAAAGCCAGCATTTATTGCCCATCCCTAATTGCCCTTGAGAAGGTGGTGGTGAGCTGCCTTCTTGAACCGCTGCAGTCCGTGTGGTGAAGATTCTCCCACAGTGATGTTAGGAAGGGAGTTACAGGATTTTGACCCAGCGACGATGAAGGAACGGCAATATATTTCCAAGTCGGGATGGAGTGTGACTTGGAGGGGAATGTACAGGTGGTGTTGTTCCCATGTGCCTGCTGCCCTTGTCCTTCTAGGTGGTAGAGGTCGCGGGTTTGGGAGGTGCTGTTGAAGAAGCCTTGGCGAGTTGCTGCAGTGCATCCTGTAGATGATACACACTGCAGCCACAGTGCACCGGTGGTGAAGGGGGTGAATGTTTAGGGTGGTGGATGGGGTGCCAATCAAGTGGGCTGCTTTGTCCTGGATGGTGTTGAGCTTCTTGAGTGTTGTTGGAGCTGCACTCATCCAGGCAAGTGGAGAGTATTCCATCACACTCCTGACTTGTGCCTTGTAGATGGTGGAAAGGCTTTGGGGAGTCAGGAGGTGAGTCACTCGCCACAGAATACCCAGCCTCTGACCTGCTCTCGTAGCCACAGTATTTATGTGGCTGGTCCAATTAAGTTTCTGGTCAATGGTGACCCCCAGGATGTTGATGGTGGGGGATTCGGCAGTGGTAATGCCGTTGAATATCAAAGGGAGGCGTTTAGACTCTCGTTGGAGATGGTCGTTGCCTGGCACTTGCCTGGTGCAAATGTTACTTGCCGCTTATCAGCCCAAGCCTGGATGTTGTCCATGGCTTGCTGCATGCGGGCACGGACTGCTTCACTATCTGAGGGGTTGCGAATGGAACTGGACACTGTGCAATCATCAGCGAACATCCCCATTTCTGACCTTATGATGGAGGGAAGGTCATTGATGAAGCAGCTGAAGATGGTTGGGCCTAGGACACTGCCCTGAGGAACTCCTGCAGCAATGTCCTGGGGCTGAGATGATTGACCTCCAACAACCACTACCATCTTCCTTTGTGCTAGGTATGACTCCAGCCACTGGAGAGTTTTCCCCCTGATTCCCATTGACTTCAATTTTACTAGGGCTCCTTGGTGCCACACTCGGTCAAATGCTGCCTTGATGTCAAGGGCAGTCACTCTCACCTCACCTCTGGAATTCAGCTCTTTTGTCCATGTTTGGACCAAGGCTGTAATGAGGTCTGGAGCCGAGTGGTCCTGGCGGAACCCAAACTGAGCATCGGTGAGCAGGTTATTGGTGAGTAAGTGCCGCTTGATAGCACTGTCAACGACACCTTCCATCACTTTGCTGATGATTGAGAGTAGGCTGATGGGGCGGTAATTGGCCGGATTGGATTTGTCCTGCTTTTGTGGACAGGACATACCTGGGCAATTTTCCACATTGTCGGGTAGATGCCAGTGTTGTAGCTGTACAGGAACAGTTTGGCTAGAGGCACGGCTAGTTCTGGAGCACAAGTCTTCAGCACTACAGCCGGGATGTTGTCGGGGCCCATCGCCTTTGCTGTATCCAGTGCACTCAGCCGTTACTTGATATCATGTGGCGTGAATTGAATTGGCTGAAGACTGGCTTCTGTGAGGTGGGGATATCGGGAGGAGGCAGAGATGGATCATTCACTCGGTAGGTGTAATATTCGTGAACACAGGGCCTGTAGGTGTAATATTCGTGCGCACACGGCCATTGGGTGCGTTATTAGTGAGCACAGGGCCTGTAGGTGTAATATTAGTGTGCACAGGGTTGGTAGGTGTAATATTAATTTGTATAGGACCGGTACATGTAATATTAGTGTTCACAGGGCTGGTAGATGTAATATTAGTGTGCACAGGGCTGGTAGATGTAATATTAATATGCACAAGGCTAGTAGATGTAATATTCGTGAGCACAGGACTGGTAGGTGTAATTTTAGTGAGCACAGGACTGGTAGGTGTAATTTTAGTGTGCACCGGTCTGGTAGGTGTAATTTTAGTGAGCACAGGACTGGTAGGTGTAATTTTAGTGTGCACCGGTCTGGTAGGTGTAATTTTAGTGAGCACAGGACTGGTAGGTGTAATTTTAGTGTGCACCGGTCTGGTAGGTGTAATTTTAGTGAGCACAGGACTGGTAGGTGTAATTTTAGTGAGCACAAGGCCGGTAGGTGTAATAAACCCACTGGGGGTGACTTTCTACAGAGATTCCACCATAACTTTAGTGGAAAAGCTGTGTAATGACTGGAAAACTGACACTTTTTTCCTGGTTTTCCCTCGACTCTTCCCTGGAAGTTACGGCAGACAGGCAGGAAAACTTCTGTGTCAATTCACTCCCATAATTTCCCAACAGGGAGGGGAATGGCCACAGGGAAACTGGTGCATAGCATTTATTTTTCAAACGACTCCTCCAGCGTGCTAACATTTGAATCAGTTATTGGAAATAAGACGTCGCAGTTGAGTGGGACAGGCTGGATGGCCCAGTAGATCTTTTCCTGTCCCTCATTTTTCATATGTTTGTAAACGTTGGGCTGGATTCTCCTAATTGGGGCAGAGTTGTGGTGCAGCAGGATCTCTGACCATCCCTTTGAATCTGCCCTATTGGCCTGGGTTGGGGATTATCTGATATGCATGATGTGATTCCCACCATCCCACACAGGCCCCGACAAGCAGGAGAGAGCCTCCCTGTGTGATATAAACGGCCGGGCTCGAGACGGCCCATCACTTCTGTTGATGCAGTGGTTGGGCGGAAAGCCCAGGCACACTGAATCATACCAATCGGGAAGCGCCCCAGATTCACCCTCGGTTCTGTGCTGAGTTAGCCCATTGTATCCAAGGCAGCAAAAGCAGCAACTGCTGAGCACCTCTGAACTACAGCCAGGGCTCCTTTGCCTGACTGAGACCCAGTTAATCTTGTGTGTGGGGGTTGGATGGGAACAAGATTCATCTTTGATGTGATGCCCCCCCGCCATGAAAAGAAAGATTTGCATTTATATAGCGCCTTTCACGACCTCAGGATGTCCCAAAGTGCTTCACAGCCAATGAAATACTTTTGAAGTGTAGTCACCGTTGTCATGTCAGGAAATGCTACAGACAATTTGCACACAGCAAGGACCCACAAACAGCAATGAGATAAGAAGACCATAAGAGATAGGAGCAGGAGTAGGCCATTCGACCCCTCAAGCTTGCTCCGACATTTAATGAGATCATGGCTGATCTGATTTTTACCTCACTCAACTTTCCCGCCTTTTCCCCATATCCTTTGACTCTCTTGCTGATCAAAAATTTGTCTAACTCAGCCTTGAATGTATTCAATGACTCAGCCTCCACAGCTTTTTGGGGTAAAGAATTCCAAAGATTCACGACTCTCTGGGAGAAGAAATTCCTCCTCATTTCCATCTTAAACGGGCGACTCCTTATTCTGAGACTATGCCCCCTAGTTCTAGATTCCCCCATGAGGGGTAACATCCTCTCAGCATCTACCCTATCGAGTCCCCTCAGAATCTTATATGTTTCAATAAGATCTCCTCTCATTCTTCTAAACTCCAATGAGTATAGACCCAACCTGTTCAATCTTTCCTCATAAGACAACCCTTCCATACCCGGAATCAACCTAGTGAACCTTCTCTGAACTGCCTCCAATGCAAGTGTGTCCTTCCTTAAATAAGGGCACCAGAACTGTATGCAGTACACCAGGTGTGGTCTCACCAGCACCCTGTACAGTGGTAGCATGACTTCCCTGCTTTTATACTCCATCCCCCTAGAAATAAAGGCCAATATTCCATTTGCCTTCCGGATTACCTGCTGCACCTGTTTGTTGATTTTTTGTGTTTCATGTACGAGGACACCCAGATCCCTCTGTACCGCAGCATTTTGTAGTATTTCTCCATTCAAATAATATTTTGCTTTTTTATTTTTCCTCCCAAAGTGGATGACTTCACATTTTCCCACATTATATTCCATCTGCCAAATCTTTGCCCATTCGCTTAATCTGTCAATATCCCTTTGCAGACACTTTGGGCCCGATTTTAGCACCCGCTACCGGGTGTGTTCTCGGCGGGGGGCCCCGAAAATCCCGAAATCCCGGAGCGGGACCGGATCGCGCCTCGATCCCGCCCACGTCCGGGTTCCGCGCTGACGTGCGGGGGTGCGTGCGCAGCCCCCGCTGGTGGGAATCCCGCAGGCAATTAAAGCCAACGGGATGCCACTTGAGTGTATTTACTTTGGTAGTTCAGGTCATTAACTGACCTGATTAAGGGACTGTGTGTGATTTTGGATAAACATGGGACTGTTTCACACACTGGGGGAAACAGTCCCAGTTGAAATGGACGTGTTGCAGCCGTCAGCCTGTGGCAGCTGCAAAGGTCCATTTGACAGGTGGGGTGGGGGGAGACCCTCAGCCATTGCAGGAGGCCGCTCTGTCACTTGGGACAAAGTTTGGCCTCCACCACCCTCCTCCTGATGGTCGAAGTCACCAACCTGCACACTTACGCCGGGGTCCGGAGACATGTACCTACATTGCGGACCCCCTCAGATGTACATCTTGCGGATGGGGGCCGCCGTAGCTGCAGTCATGACCCCCTCGGAGGGCGAACAGCATCACCAGCCTCGCCATCCACGCCGTCCACCTCAGACACGTGGAGCTCCACAACAGAGTGCTGTGACACATCCACCTGTACAGCAGGAGGGAGGTCTACCGCAGAGAGAGACGCGTCGCAGAGGGCACTACCCTCGCCACAGGGTCCACAGACCGAGGCTCAGCTCCCTGGACCTCTCAGAGCAGCAGTGCACACGGAGGCTCAGAGTCACTCGACATGTAGTCGTGGACATCTGCAGCCTCTTTCATGCCGAGCTGCTCCTGGCTGGCCCCAGCACCAACTGCTTCCCTGTCGCTGCCAAAGTCACCACTGCCTTCCACAACTTCTCCTCCGCATCCTTCCAGGGTGCAGCCGGGTACACCACCGATGCCTCTCAGTCGTCTGCGCGGAAGAGCCCTGCAAATACACCTGCACCTACTCTGCAGTGGCACAATGGGTGGCATCAGTGGTGGGTCCTCATAGGGATACCCAGGAGCGGGCATTATTGCACAAAACAGACAGGATTCGCGGAGACTTGGCAGTGGTGGTGCCAATATAATGTGTGATGTGAGTTGTTCTGAGATTCAATATAGGTAACACCCATGACAAACCCTCAAACACCCTTGTGCATCCCCTTCATGCTCACGACACGTTTGCCTTACGCTGCCTACTGCACATATGTGATGCATGCCCTGTGGCTGCAGCACAGGTGGTGGCAGGTTGAGTGAGGCTGGCCGTGAGAGAGATGCACGAGAGGGTGAGTTTGGGATAGAGCCATGAGATTGTATGAGGATTGGGTTGCGTGGTAGTGGCGGGGTGAGTACTCGCGAGGTGAGTAGGTGCAGGTAAGTTGAGGATGAGGTTTGAGTGGGTATGAGGGGTGATGTGACAGAGTAGTGTTGGCAGTGCCGAAGGAGATGTGGGGTGGGGGCAGTGTTGTGGCAGGCGGAGTGTAGGGGAAAGACTACGTGTTCTCACTGTGGATGACCAACTGAGGTCATTGGAGCGCCTCCTGCACTGTATGCAGGTGGGCAATATGTTGGTGGCGCAGGTGACCCCCTCTGCCACCTCGAGCCAGGCCTTCTTGGTGGCAGAGGCAGGCCGCTTCCTCCCGCCCGCCGGGTGGAAGATCTCTGTCCTCCCCCTCCTCCTCACCCCATGTATTGATACCTGGGGTGAGGCATCATTAAACTGGGAGCAGCCTTCCCCCTGGGCTGCTCCATGCTGTAATTTTTGCTGTTTGTGGCAGCATCTGTCAGTGGAGGACTGCCCCTTTAAATAGAGCGCCTCCAGCTGACAGATCTTACTGCGCATGCGCAGCCCGCCCGACGCGCAGATCAGCATCGGGGAACCCGGAGGAGCAGGTAAGTGAATCCAATTAGTGGATTGCCTGCGACGATCGCGCGGGAAACCCACTAATTTCACCGGGCGCGTTTTCAACGCACCCGCTGGCCTACCCGCCGAGAACCCGCACCCCTGGTAAAATCGGGCCCTTTGTGTCCTCATCGCAACTTGCTTTTCCACCTATCTTTATATCAGCAGCAAATTTGGCCACAAGACACTCTGTTCCTTCATCCAAGTCATAATGACCAGATAATCTGTTTTAGTGATGTTGGTTGAGGGATAAATATTGGCCGGGACACCGGGGAGAACTCCCCTGCTCATCTTCAAAATAGTGCTGTGGGATCTTTTACATTTAACTGAGTGGGCAGAATGGACCTTGGATTAAAGTCTCATCGGAATAACAGCAGCTCTGACAGTGCAGCACTCCTTCAGTACTGCACTGGAGTGTCAGCCTAGATTCTGTGCTCAAGTCTCTGGAGTGGGACTTGAACCCACAACCTTTTGACTCAGAGGTGAGAATGCTACCACTGAGCCATGGCTGACAGTCTATGTTTGAAGACCATGCCAATGCGTGCTGTCTCTGCTCCCATGTGAAGAATGAGCACCTGGTCGAGGTACCGGAGAACTTGAGGTGATGAGCCTGTGCCTTAAGTGGGAGGGGGAGGGGCGAAAACTGGGATCGGGGAGGAGAACATGGTGGGGGGAGAGAAAACTGGGAGGAGGGGGGGACAAAAATATAAAACCAGAAGAATGATTATTGTGACAGAAAAAAAACTAGTGAGTAGTTATTTCATCAGGCATGTGATATTCCAGAAACATTCGCCCCATTCACTACTCAACACTTGAATGACTACCCAGGTGACAATGGATTACTGTTGCTAATCTTTGCCACAAACATCTACAGCACCGGGTAACACAGTTCGGTCACAAGCCAATGGACAGCGAAGGGAATGACACTGTAGACAGTGAAATATCTCCCAAACACAGAAGAGTGTCTGTGAGTCACATGAGGGAAGAAGGCTGGGTTTGACTTTTGTTTAGGATTTATTTAAATGTACAGGTATCTGCAAAAATGTAGTTACAAATTCATCTCTCATTCTTATATTCATGGCCTCTGTAGTAAACACTGCAGTGTGACAGTGAGAGAAGGATATCAAAGGAGTCCATTAATGAGAGATGTCAGCATTGACGACTAATAACTTGCACTTAATCATATTAAAATTACAGGTCAGAAATTACTCGGAGAGTTACATATAAAATGGGAACTATTTCTGCATTACTTGCGCTGGTCAGGATTTTGTAACAAAGAACAACATGGTTTGTTTATTCATAGGCTGTATATTCTAATTGCAGAAGTCTTGTGCCAGTACTTGTATCAAGTTTTATTACAGTGAAAATCCTGTTTCCCTGTTCAGTGCCTATGGAATACCAACAAAGAGAACAGCTGGCTAAGTTCAGCAGACTCATGCTTATTCTGAATATTCTAATAAGAATTGAAACAAGCTCACTGCAAGCTACTGATGGAGTTGATGTGGAGCTAGATCTGTGCAGTGTGATGATGAAGTTTATGTGGAGCAAGTTCCCATAGCACTATTCGAAGAAAAGCAGGGGAGTTCTACCCGGTGTTCTGGCCAATATTTATCCTTCAGCCAACATCACTAAAAAAAAACAGATTATCTGGTCACTATCAGACTGCTGTTTGTGGGACCTTGCTCTGCACAAATTGGCTGCCACATTTCGGACCTTACAACAGTGACTACACTTCAAAAAAAGCACTTAATTGGCTGTAAAACGCTTTGGGACATCCTGAGGCCGTGAAAGGCGCTGTATAAATACAAGTTCTTGCTTTCTTTTCTTCCAAAATCTGTTTCAGATCAATGCTCCACACTGCCCTACAGGTGCAGGAAACATTACAAACATACGAAAGTGAAGGATAGGGAAAAACCAGTTGGTCCATCGAGCCTGTCCCATACAATCAAGATACAACCATGACCCCCATCCCCAGCTCCCTCCCACAAACCAGCCAATCTCCAGGGAGAGCCAAAAAACCAGAGAAAACCATTATCTATTTGAATATCCAAATGAAACACCTGTACTCATTCCATTCTGGTTCAAGAATCTTTCTTGGACTGTTGTACTACACAGATGAAGTAACCGAATACACAGAACTAATTGAAGTAGCATCAAGAAACTTTTAACAGCTGACTGAAGCCACATTGTCCCAACTTTGAGTATTACAAGTTTCATTTTAACATCAGTATCTTGTGAGAAGCACACACAGTAGTTTGTAGTGAGCTCTGTTCTTTAATGATGTGTGCCTGTGTTTATGCTGCACATAAGCCTCCTCCCACCTTACCTCATCTCACCCTATCAGCCTCTCCCTTGTGTGCTTATCCAGCCTCCCCTTAAAGGCATTTAAGCTATTCGCCTCAACTAAATTCCAAATTCTAACCACCCTCTGGGTAAAGAACTTTCTCCTGAATTCTTTATTGGATTTATTAGTGACTATCTTATATTTATGGCCCTGGTTCTGGTGTCCCCCACAAGTGGAAACAGCTTCTCTACATTTACCCTTCATAATTTTAAAGATCTCTATCAGGTAACCCCTCAGCTTTCTCTTTTCTAGAGAAAAGAAAATATTGCATTAACTTGTTCTTACTGAAATTTATTGCCAGTGTTATGTATCCAGACTATTTCTGATGTTGGGTTTTGTTTGTATCCAAAAGATACAACGTTAATGCTGTGCATTTTATTATCTATGGGTGTTTCTGTTAGTGTGAGAATTACTGTTTAACCAGGAGAATAGGGTCAGTTTTCCCATGTAGCATAGATCGGGCAGGCATCGTGTCCGCTCTGCCCACCCAATGCAATTGGCCGTTTTCATGGCCAGGCCTAATTTAAACACAGTCAGTGATCTACCAGAGCTTCCTTCTGTGTGCTTCTGCCTTCTGATGCTGCTCCTCCTCTTTGTGCTGTAGTTGCCGTTATTGTCAGAAGGACTCCCCAAGAAGGAAAAAAAAGTGCGCTACCAGAAGCCCCTTAAGAGTTTGGATCATTCTACAGCCGCTATACGCACTTTGAAACGGTCTAAGCAGCAAGGCCATAATACAAGCAGAAATGGCTCTAAAAACTTTCCCGTCTTTACATCTTGCTGAAAATGGCCGTCTCCCGAACTGTACCGCCCGTGGTTTGTGGGTGGGATCAGGATATAGCGGCAGCAATACGGACAGTAACCAAAATGGCATTGGGGGGTCTTTACAATATCATTTCGCTACGAAAAGTCCGAATAAGAATAAAACCGGACGGACCACCCGGCATCGGACCACTAGGCACCGGACACGACAACGGCAAAACACCAAGCCCAGTCGACCCTGCAAGGTCCTCCTTACTAACATCTGGGGACTTGTGCCAAAATTGGGAGAGCTGTCCCACAGACTAGTCAAGCAACAGCCTGACATAGCCATACTCACAGAATCATATCTGTCAGCCAACGTCCCAGACTCTTCCATCACCATCCCTGGGTATGTCCTGTCCCACCGGCAGGACAGACCCACCAGAGGTGGCGGTACAGTGATATACAGTCAGGAGGGAGTGGCCCTGGGAGTCCTCAACATTGACTCTGGACCCCATGAAATCTCATGGCATCAGGTCAAACATGGGCAAGGAAACCTCCTGCTGATTACCACCTACCGTCCTCCCTCAGCTGATGAATCAGTCCTCCTCCATGTTGAACACCACTTGGAGGAAGCACTGAGGGTAGCAAGGGCACAAAATGTACTCTGGGTGGGGGACTTCAATGTCCATCACCAAGAGTGGCTCGGTAGCACCACTACTGACCGAGCTGGCCGAGTCCTGAAGGACATAGCTGCAAGACTGGGCCTGCGGCAGGTGGTGAGCGAACCAACACGAGGGAAAAACTTACTTGACCTCGTCCTCACCAATCTACCTGTCGCAAATGCATCTGTCCATGACAGTATTGGTAGGAGTGACCACCGCACAGTCCTCGTGGAGATGAAATCCCGTCTTCGGACTGAGGACACCATCCAACGTGTTGTGTGGCACTACCACTGTGCTAAATGGGATAGATTCAGAACAGATCTAGCAGCTCAAAACTGGGCATCCATGAGGCGCTGTGGGCCATCAGCAGCAGCAGAATTGTATTCCAGCACAATCTGTAACCTCATGGCCCGGCATATTCCTCACTCTACCATTACCAACAAGCCAGGGGATCAACCCTGGTTCAATGAGGAGTGTAGAAGAGCATGCCAGGAGCAGCACCAGGCGTACCTAAAAATGAGGTGCCAACCTGGTGAAGCTACAACTCAGGACTACATGCATGCTAAACAGCGGAAGCAACATGCTATAGACAGAGCTAAGCGATTCCACAACCAACGGATCAGATCAAAGCTCTGCAGTCCTGCCACATCCAGTCGTGAATGGTGGTGGACAATTAAACAACTAACGGGAGGAGGAGGCTCTGCAAACATCCCCATTCTCAATGATGGCGGAGTCCAGCACGTGAGTGCAAAAGACAAGACTGAAGCGTTTGCAACCATCTTCAGCCAGAAGTGCCGAGTGGATAATCCATCTCAGCCTCCTCCCGATATCCCCACCATCACGGAAGCCAGTCTTCGGCCAATTCGATTCACTCCACGTGATATCAAGAAACGGCTGAGTGCACTGGATACAGCAAAGGCTATGGGCCCTGACAACATCCCAGCTGTAGTGCTGAAGACTTGTGCTCCAGAACTAGCTGCGCCTCTAGCCAAGCTGTTCCAGTACAGCTACAACACTGGCATCCACCCGACAACGTGGAAAATTGCCCAGGTATGTCCTGTCCACAAAAAGCAGGACAAATCCAATCCGGCCAATTACCGCCCCATCAGTCTACTCTCAATCATCAGCAAAGTGATGGAAGGTGTCATCGACAGTGCTATCAAGCGGCACTTACTCACCAATAACCTGCTCACCGATGCTCAGTTTGGGTTCCGCCAGGACCACTCGGCTCCAGACCTCATTACAGCCTTGGTCCAAACATGGACAAAAGAGCTGAATTCCAGAGGTGAGGTGAGAGTGACTGCCCTTGACATCAAGGCAGCATTTGACCGAGTGTGGCACCAAGGAGCCCTAGTAAAATTGAAGTCAATGGGAATCAGGGCGAAAACTCTCCAGTGGCTGGAGTCATACCTAGCACAAAGGAAGATGGTAGTGGTTGTTGGAGGCCAATCATCTCAGCCCCAGGGCATTGCTGCAGGAGTTCCTCAGAGCAGTGTCCTAGGCCCAACCATCTTCAGCTGCTTCATCAATGACCTTCCCTCCATCATAAGGTCAGAAATGGGGATGTTCGCTGATGACTGCACAGTGTTCAGTTCCATTCGCAACCCCTCAGATAATGAAGCAGTCCGAGCCTGCATGCAGCAAGACCTGGACAACATCCAGGCTTGGGCTCATAAGTGGCAAGTAACATTCGCGCCAGATAAGTGCCAGGCAATGACCATCTCCAACAAGAGAGAGTCTAACCACCTCCCCTTGACATTCAACGGCATTACCATCACCGAATCCCCCACCATCAACATCCTGGGGGTCACCATTGACCAGAAACTTAACTGGACCAGCCATATAAATACCGTGGCTACGAGAGCAGGTCAGAGGCTGGGTATTCTGCGGCGAGTGACTCACCTCCTGACTCCCCAAAGCCTTTCCACCAGTTGCTAGTGCTGTTGGGGAGGGTTTAAACTAAAGTGGCAGGGGGTTGGGAACCTGAGCAGGGAGAGAGAGGAAAGCGTAACAGGAAGGGACAGAAGGTATGGAGTAATAGGTAAAGTGTTAAAAAAGGAAAAAGCAGGAACTAAGCGTCACAAAACAGATTTGAAAGTTCTTTATCTGAATGCACGTAGCATTCGTAATAAAATGGACGAGTTAACGGCACAAATAACTACGTATGGGTATGATCTTGTGGCCATTACAGAAACATGGCTGCAGGGTGACAACGACTGGGAATTAAATATGCCAGGGTATTTAACAATCAGGAAGGACAGGCAGGAAGGAAGGGGAGGTGGGGTGGCTATGTTAATAAAGGAAGGAATCACTGTAATACAGAGAAATGATATTGGGACAAAGCATCAAGATAATGAAACAGTTTGGGTGGAGATAAGGAATAATAAGGGAAAAAAAACATTAGTGGGCGTAGTATATAGGCCTCCTAATAGTTGCAACTCTGCTGGAAGAAGTATTAATCAGGAGATAGTCGGGGCATGTAATAAGGGAACAGCCATAATTATGGGGGATTTTAATTATCATATTAACTGGACAAATCAAATTGGGCAGAGCAGCCTTGAGGACGAGTTCATTGAGTGCATCAGGGATGGATTTCATGAGCAGTATGTAACTGATCCTACAAGGGGGCAGGCAACCTTGGACCTGGTCCTGTGTAATGAGTCAGGATTAATTAATAATGTCCTAGTTAAGGATCCCCTTGGAACGAGCGACCACAACATGGTTGAATTCCATATCCAATTAGAGGGTGAGAAGGTTGATTCTCAAACAAGCGTACTGAGCTTGAACAAAGGAGACTATGATGGTATGAGAGCGGAATTGATTAAAGTGGACTGGGAAAATAGATTAAAGGGTAAGACGGTACATGAGCAGTGGTGTTCATTTAGGGAGTTATTTTACAACTTTCAAAATAAATATATTCCACTGAGGAAAAAAGGGTGTAAAAGAAATGACAGCCACCCGTGGCGAAGTAAAGAAATCAAGGATAGTATCCGACTAAAAACAAGGACATATAAGGTAGCCAAACTTAGTGGGAGGATAGAAGATTGGGAATTCTTCAAAAGACAGCAAAAAGTAACTAAAGGATTGATTAAGAAAGGGAAGTTAGATTATGAAAAGAAATTAGCAAAAAATATAAAAACAGATAGCAAGAGTTTCTATAGTTATATAAAAAGAAAAAGGGTGGCTAAGGCAAACATAGGTCCCTTAGAGGATGAGACCGGGAAATTAATGGTGGGAAACATGGAGATGGCAAAAATGCTGAACAAATATTTTGTTTCAGTCTTTACAGTAGAGGACACTAAGAATATCCCAACACTGGACAAACATGGGACTCTCGGGGGGGGAGGAGCTAAATACGATTAAAATCACTCAAGAGATGGTACTCAGTAAAATAATGGGACTCAAGGCGGATAAATCCCCTGGACCTGATGGCTTCCATCCTAGGGTCTTGAGGGAAGTGGCAGTAGGGATTGTGGATGCTTTGGTGATAGTTTTCCAAAATTCCCTGGACTCAGGAGAGGTCCCAGCAGATTGGAAAACTGCTAATGTAACACCGTTATTTAAAAAGGGTAGTAGGCAGAAGGCTGGAAATTATAGGCCAGTTATCTTAACATCTGTGGTGGGTAAAATTTTGGAGTCTATTATTAAGGAGACAGTAACGGAACATTTAGATAAGCATAATTTAATAGGACAAAGTCAGCATGGCTTTATGAAGGGGAAGTCATGTCTGACAAATTTGCTTGAGTTCTTCGAGGATATAACGTATAGGGTGGATAAAGGGGAACCAGTGGACGTAGTGTATTTAGACTTCCAGAAGGCATTCGACAAGGTGCCACATAAAAGATTATTACTTAAGATAAAAAATCACGGGATTGGGGGTAATATTCTGGCATGGGTGTAGGATTGGTTATCAAACAGGAAGCAGAGAGTTGGGATAAATGGTTCATTTTCGGACTGGCAACCAGTAACCAGTGGTGTTCCACAGGGGTCGGTGCTGGGTCCCCAACTCTTTACAATCTATATTAACGATTTGGAGGAGGGGACCGAGTGCAACATATCAAAATTTGCAGATGATACAAAGATGGGAGGGAAAGTAGAGAGTGAGGAGGACATAAAAAACCTGCAAGGGGATATAGACAGGCTGGGTGAGTGGGCGGAGATTTGGCAGATGCAATATAATATTGGAAAATGTGAGGTTATGCACTTTGGCAGGAAAAATCAGAGAGCAAGTTATTTTCTTAATGGCGAGAGACTGGAAAGTACTGCAGTACAAAGGGATCTGGGGGTCCTAGTGCAAGAAAATCAAAAAGTTGGTATGCAGGTGCAGCAGGTGATCAAGAAAGCCAACGGAATGTTGGCTTTTATTGCTAGGGGGATAGAATATAAAAACAAGGAGGTATTGCTGCAGTTATATAAGGTATTGGTGAGACCGCACCTGGAATACTGCATACAGTTTTGGTCTCCATACTTAAGAAAAGACATACTTGCTCTCGAGGCAGTACAAAGAAGGTTCACTCGGTTAATCCCGGGGATGAGGGGGCGGACATATGAGGAGAGGTTGAGTAGATTGGGACTCTACTCATTGGAGTTCAGAAGAATGAGAGGCGATCTTATTGAAACATATAAGATTGTGAAGGGTCTTGATCGGGTGGATGCAGTAAGGATGTTCCCAAAGATGGGTGAAACTAGAACTAGGGGGCATAATCTTAGAATAAGGGGCTGCTCTTTCAAAACTGAGATGAGGAGAAACTTCTTCACTCAGAGGGTGGTAGGTCTGTGGAATTTGCTGCCCCAGGAAGCTGTGGAAGCTACATCATTAGATAAATTTAAAACAGAAATAGACAGTTTCCTAGAAGTAAAGGGAATTAGGGGTTATGGGGAGCGGGCAGGAAATTGGACATGAAGCTGAGTTCGGATCGGTCACTGCCCTGTGGGTGGCGGAGAGGGCCCAGGGGCTATGTGGCCGGGTCCTGCTCCGACTTCTTGTGTTCTTTAGATTTGTGGTTGGGATCAGATCAGCCATGATCTTATTGAATGGCGGAGCAGGCTCGAGGGGCCGATTGGCCTACTCCTGCTCCAATTTCTTATGTTCTTATGTTCTTATGTTCACCATCTACAAGGCACAAGTCAGGAGTCTGATGGAATACTCTCCACTTGCCTGGATGAGTGCAGCTCCAACAACACTCAAGAAGCTCGACACCATCCAAGATAAAGCAGCCCGCTTGATTGGCACCCCATCCACCACCCTAAACATTCACTCCCTTCACCACCGGCGCACTGTGGCTGCAGTGTGCACCATCCACAGGATGCACTGCAGCAACTCGCCAAGGCTTCTTCGACAGCACCTCCCAAACCCGCGACCTCTACCACCTAGAAGGACAAGGGCAGCAGGCGCATGGGAACAACACCACCTGCACGTTCCCCTCCAAGTCACACACCATCCCGACTTGGAAATATATCGCCGTTCCTTCATTGTCGCTGGGTCAAAATCCTGGAACTCCCTAACAGCACTGTGGGAGAACCATCATCACACGGACTACAGCGGTTCAAGAAGGCGGCTCACCACCACCTTCTCGAGGGCAATTCGGGATGGGCAATAAATGCCGGCCTTGCCAGCGACGCCCACATCCCGTGAACGAATAAAAAATTTTAAAAAAAAATTTGCATATATTCGTTCGGGCCGTCACTCCCCTGCCTGTTTCCAGCAGGAGATCTGGCCGCCTAAATCGAGGTTCTCCTGAAAGTCAATGGTTGTGTTTCACATGTGTAAACAGGGTGATAGTAAGGCAAAAATCGTCCCCAATGGACGTGATTAGGAACATTGAAGGGTTTGGCAGTGAATGTGAAAAGTTCTCCAGTTACTTGAGAAGGTTGTCGCAGCCCTTCACGGTCAGTGACATTGGTCAACAAACACAAGTTGGTGGTTAACTAGGAACAGGATGAGGCCATTCAGCCCCTTGAGCCTGGCTGATCTGTATCTTAACTCTATCTACCTGCCTTGGTTGATGGATGAATTGACGGCACAAATAGAAACAAATGGGTATGATCTCGTGGCCATTACAGAGAAGTGATTGCAAGGTGACCAAGGTTGGGAGCTAAATATTCAGGGTTGTTTCACATTTCGGAAGGATAGGAAAAAAGGTAAAGGTGATGGGGTAGCTCTGTTAATAAAGGATGAAATTGGTATAATAGTGAGAAATGATCTTGGCTCAGAAGATCAAGCTGTCGAATCAATTTGGGTGGAGGTAAGAAATAGCAAGGGAAAGAAATCACTGGTGGGAGTAGTATATAGGCCCCCTAACAGTAGCTACACTGTAGGGCAAAATATAAATCAGGAAATAAGGGGGGCTTGTAAAAAAGGTAATGCAATAATTATGGCTGATTTTAACTTTCACATAGATTGGACAAATCAAATTGGCAAAAATAGTCCTGAGGAGGAGTTCATAGAGTGTATTAGGGACTGTTTCTTAGACCAATATGTCGGGGAACCAACCAGGGAACAGGCCATTTTGGATCTGGTAATAGGTGATGAAACAGGATTAATTAATGATCTCAAAGTAAAGGATCCCTTGGGAAGCAGTGATCATAACATGATAGAATTTCACATCCAGTTTGAGAGTGAGAGGATCTTGGGTCTGAAACTACTGTATTAAACTTAAATAAGGGATTTACAATTATAAAGGAATGAGGGTGGAATTGGCTAAAGTGGACTGGGTAAACAGATTAGATGGTATGATGTGGATAAGCAGTGGCAAACATTTGAAAAGATATTTTATGACTCGCAACAAAAATATATCCCTGTGAGGAGGAAAGACTCCACAAAAAGGGTGAACCAACCATGGCTAACTAAGGAAGTCAAGGATGGTATCAGGTTAAAAGAAAAAGCATACAACATGGCAAAGATTACTGGTAAGCCCGAAGATTGGGAAAACTTTTAAAAACCAGCAAAAGATGACTAAAAGAATAATAAAGAGGGAGAAAATAAATTGAGAGTAAACTAGCAAGAAATATAAAAGCTGACAGTAAAAGCTTCTACAAGTACATAAAAAGGATGAGGTTAGCTAAAGTAAACACTCATCCCTTAGAGGATGAGACTGGGGAAATAATAATGGAAAACAAGGAAATGGCGGAGGAATTGAACAGATATTTTGTATCTGTCTTCACAGTGGGCGGAGATTTGGCAGATGCAATACAATATTGGAAAATGTGAGGTTTGGCAGGAAAAATCAGAGAGCAAGTTATTATCTTAATGGCGAGAAACTGGAAAGTACTGCAGTACAAAGGGATCTGGGGGTCCTAGTGCAAGAAAATCAAAAAGTTAGTATGCAGGTGCAGCAGGTGATCAAGAAGGCCAACGGAATGTTGGCTTTTATTGCTAGGGGGATAGAATATAAAAACAGGGAGGTATTGCTGCAGTTATATAAGGTATTGGTGAGACCGCACCTGGAATACTGCATACAGTTTTGGTCTCCACACTTAAGAAAAGACATACTTGCTCTCGAGGCAGTACAAAGAAGGTTCACTCGGTTAATCCCAGGGATGAGGGGGTGGACATATGAGGAGAGGTTGAGTAGATTGGGACTCTACTCATTGGAGTTCAGAAGAATGAGAGGCAATTTTATTGAAATATATAAGATTGTGAAGGGGCTTGATCGGGTGGATGCAGTAAGGATGTTCCCAAGGATGGGTGTGTTGACCGGAAGTCACCGGTTAACGGTTTTGGCTTAGTCCTTTAATCCTTCCATCTAACAGTCGCTGTACTGGGGTGTGTTCTGTTAATATTGTAAGTGGGTTTAGTCCCACTATATAGGTAAAATGCTGCACTGCCCAAAAGACAGCTAGCAGGTGTCTTTCGCATACCGTATACCCCTGCTCTACTGGTGAGAGCATACGTGAGGCGTACGCTACTGGTCGTAATTTCCCGTGTGTCTCCTGTAATAGAACTGCCGAGAGGGTGGTGTCTGTGGTAGCCACCTCCAATGAAAACGGTTCCGTTGGATTTGGGGTTTTTAAAGCAGGCGTGGCAGCTAGTGCTTGCTTTAGATTAGTCATGGCCTGGGTGTGTTCTGTTTTCCACTCCCAAGCCACATTCTTTTTTTAATAATTCCATCAGCCTTTGTGGCGAATCCATCAATATGGTCCCTGCAATATCCCACCAACCCCAAGAAGGACCTTAACCCTTTTACATCCCGCGGAACAGGGAGTCTGCCAACTGTCTCTACCCTTCGCTTGTCAATGTCCCTTTGTCCCGGCGTCAGAATCATTCCCAAGTAATTAGCTTTTTGTTTCATGATCTGCGCTTTTTTAGGGTTAATCTTTAATCCCAAGTCATGTGACAACTGCAGTAATTCACTTAGCAGTTGATAATGTTCCTTCTTGGTTTCAGTTTGTAGGAGTAAGTCGTCTACATACTGCACTAGACATTCAGGCCTTGAGAATCCTTTTAACCCTTCCCTCAGCCGTTGGTGAAATATGGACGGGGAATTGTGAAACCCCTGTGGCAGGGCGGTCCATGTATATTGCTGTCCTTGGAAAGTAAATGCAAATTTATATTGACATTCTTTCTTCAGTGGAATAGACCAAAAACCGTTACTTATGTCCAAAACCGTAAACCACTGCGCATCCTCATTTTGTCGAACTACTGTCTCTGGGCTAGTTGCTACTGTAGGGGCTGTTAGCGGGGTGACTTTATTTAATTCTCTGTAGTCTATCGTTAGTTGCCAGCTACCGTCGGGTTTCCTTACTGGCCAAATAGGTGCGTTATTAGTAGAAGCTATTGGTCTTAATATCCCTTGTTGCAGCAGACTCTGTATCACCTTCTCTATCTCTTCTTCGGCTTGCTTTGGGAAACCATACAGTTTCTGTGGTTTGGGGTCTGGACCTTGTATACACCCACTCCCGGTCATTTTCCCACAATCATGTTTATGTCGGGCAAATACTATGGAGTTTTGTACAATAATTTGTTGTACTTCACGATCGTCACTCATTTCTCCTGGTTCTATCCACATTTCCCCGATCGTGCATATCCTATCCTGATATTCCCCCACTGGGACGACTGTGTGATTCATACTGCCCATGCCCAAAGGCATTTGCCAAATCATACAATTAACGGGGTCGAAGCAAAATCCCGCTTTGGCCATATAGTCACTCCCTAATATATGTTCCTGTTCTCTGGGTAATTTAATAAGGACCACTGAATGCTCTATCACTATGTCTCCCACACCGACTTCCAACGGTACACTCACATATCCCACTTGTGAATGCCCTGTGAATCCACTTAGAATAATTTTGTTTTGAATTTTCCAATCTATGTCATTGATCTGAGTGGTGTTAACGGTGGTTCGAGATCCCCCTGTGTCCCAAAGAAATGTAAGAGGGCGGCCTCCGATCCTACCATTCACTAGGGGTCTCCCCATGTCATCCAACCGCGCGTCACACACCCATAACGGAGAGACCTGAGACCGTCATTGCAGTTTGCGGTACAACCCAGAACTCGGTGATATTTCTATCGTATCACACTGAGGACTTGATCT
Organism: Heptranchias perlo; assembly: GCF_035084215.1. Lineage (NCBI taxonomy): Eukaryota > Metazoa > Chordata > Chondrichthyes > Hexanchiformes > Hexanchidae > Heptranchias > Heptranchias perlo. Next base: position 3,092,966 of record NC_090349.1, read on the forward strand.
ATTCGGCCCTTCCACAGGTAGGCTTTGATTCCTTCCCCGACCTGCATTCTCTCGTCTTGGGTTCGGGCAGTCCCTTGCGAAGTGTCCCTCTTGGCCACAGTTATAGCATTTGGACACCTCGCCTTGAGTTCTCCCCGTTCCCGAGAAGTTTCCTCTGCTTCTGCCTCTCCCACTTCCCACTGTCTGATAAGCTGGAGGGGGTTCCCCCTGAGTAGGTCCCCTCCCTTCATTTCTCCAAATTATCACCTGATCTTTAACAGGCATTGCTCTGTCCCCGGATGCCTTGGATCGTTTTGGTATTTCCCTTTCCCATACTCTAACCATCTTCCTAATTATCCAGGGTTCCGTATGTCTGTCATCGGCGGGGTCAAACTGATCTAGTGCCTTCCTCGACTCCTCAGTGCCATGCGATACTAGTGTTCTCAGCCATCGGTTCCTAACCTCCCACTGTAAATTATCCCTGTCTAAGTCTGTACCATAGACCCCTTGAAACACCGCCCAAATGCGGGCCGAAAATACAGTGGGGTGTTCACCTTTCCTTTGATAGCATTTCATCAGCGCCTCCACTGGATCCCCTCTGTTATCGCCCATGACAGATAATACCTGGTCCTTTAAGGCCTCATTCGTGCCTCTACCAAGTTTTTGTTCCTCCGGTAGGGCGGAGTGTATATGTGGGTGTAGGCACATTAGGATTAATTTCCTTTCCTCAGCATCATCTAAGCCGTGTATCGCTCTCTGTTGCCTGACCGCTAGGAACAACTCCCTAGGATCATCCCCAGGCGCACACGTTCCGATATCTTTCGCAATAACCCTCAGTTCCTGTACCCCAAGTGGGGTGGAATATGTCATATCCTGACCATCTTCCCCCATCTGTGCTCTAGTCGTTCCAAGGGGGGCCATTGGGGCAGACGGTTTTTTCTGCTCTGGAGCATATGCTGGCGGTGGGTCCCCTAGTGGAGGTTCCCTATCACCACTGCTGTATCTATCCGCCTTGTCTGCTAAATCATCCCAATCTACATCCCCTAGACCACTTTCTTCACCTCTCCCGGGTGCAAAAGCACACAATATGCCCCTCTGTGCGGCTAGCTGATCTTGCAGCCTCCCTATCACTTTCTGACACGTTGTGTGATCGCCAGTACTACTCATCTTTTCCTGAGCTGCTCTGTGAATCACATTCATAGCAGTTTTTAAATCACTACATTGTTGTTTCCATCTCTCCACCTCAGCTTTAGCTGCTTGGGCTTGTCCCTCTCTCTTACTCTTTTCATTAGTCAATTTTTCACACTGTAACTGATATTGGTTCATGTGCATCAAATCTGCACTTCTCTGTCCCTGTAGATCAGTTACCTTCTCACTAAGGCGGGCTATCTCCTCACGGAGTTTTTTATTCTCTACTTCTAATTCGTCTTGGATTTTCTGAGTCTTTTCTTTCTCTCTCCTAGCCTGCTGTCGGCATTCTATCCATTCCTCAAGTAAACATCCGATCGCTACGGACTTCTGTATCTTTTTAAATTTCCTATCTGACATCTTTGTTTGCGCACTTTTCCAAAGGACCTCCCCAACAGGCGTTCCCTTGTCTCCAATGTGACCCGCATACTCCCCGTATTGCGGCCACTTCCCTATTACGTATTTTTGAAGGAGTCCCTTCCAATCAAAACAGTCCAAGTCCCCAGGGCTTGGTGATTTCCCTTTATTCGTCATCTTACGTTATTAACTATGAATTAACCCAAACTCCTGTTCTCTGTATACTTTGCCAAATTCGGTTCGCCTCAAGGCTCCCACTGACGCAACGGAGAGATTTATCCTCGAGCCCACCCAGGGACGCCAAATATGTTGACCGGAAGTCACCGGTTAACGGTTTTGGCTTAGTACACAGAGGAAGAGTCAATTCTCTCTTAATTCTCAATTCGCTTTATTAACGTTATTAGATCATGTACATACCGCTTATACGTCTAGTTAGATATAGGCATGTAGTTTACAGCAGGTTATACAGGTTTATACTCAAACTAGGATTTAAACGCACACCCACTAGGTTTCTCTGCTAACACTCCCTGAGTATCAGGCTTTAAACGCACACCCACTAGGTTTCTCTGCTAACACTCCCTGAGTATTAGGCTTTAAACGCACACCCACTAGGTTTCTCTGACAACACTCCCTGAGTGTCACAGAATAGAAAGGATATTATAGTACCCGGAAAGGAGAGATACTGCTGGCTAGGCAATTCTCTTCCTTACTCCCGACGTCGTCTCTACGTCCCTGATGTAGTCTTTACGTCCCTGACATAAGGTTCCCACTTCCACGAGGGTTAGTCTCCGGAGTCTCCCTCACAAACAAACACACATCAACAAAAACACACTGAGCCCAAGCCAGCAACTCCTCAGTTTTATCCCCCAAGTCTGTCTTTTCGAATGATGCTGTCTTCTCTGGTTGGCTCAAAGTTGCTGCAGTGATCGATGTCATCCCCTGATTGGCTCTGTTCCAAGGGCCCAGGTAGCATCACAGTTCCTTTGTCTCTCTAAGAAGCGGAACGAATTCAAACCAGTTCTGGCCAGTTCAGACCAGTGACTGGACTCCAGGTCACCTCAGTTCAAAAGGTCAGTGTCTTTGTTAGCACTTCGAATTAAGCTCAATAGGTTTCTGCAGCCTCTGGCCAACAGGTGAAACTAGAACTAGGGGGCATAATCTTAGAATAAGGGGCTGCTCTTTCAAAACTGAGATGAGGAGAAACTTCTTCACTCAGAGGGTAGTGGGTCTGTGGAATTTGCTGCCCCAGGAAGCTGTGGAAGCTACATCATTAAATAAATTTAAAACAGAAATAGACAGTTTCCTAGAAATAAAGGGAATTAGGGGTTACGGGGAGCGGGCAGGAAATTGGGCATGAATTTAGATTTGAGGTTAGGATCAGATCAGCCATGATCTTATTGAATGGCGGAGCAGGCTCGAGGGGCCGATTGGCCTACTCCTGCTCCTATTTCTTATGTTCTTAAGACACTAATAATATACCAATAATAGTAGAAAATCAAGGGGCAAAGGGGAGGGAGGAACTAAAAACAATCACTATCACTAGAGGAAAAAGTACTAGGTAAACTAATGGGTCTAAAGGCTGACAAGTCCCCTGGACTTAATGGCTTGCATCCGAGGGTCTTAAAGGAAGTGGCTAAAGAGATAGTGAGTGCATTGGTTGTAATCTTCCAGAATTCACTAGATTCTCATGGTGTTGGGGGTAATATACTGGCATGGATAGAGGATTGGCTAACTAACAGAAAACAAAGAGTCGGGATAAAAGGGTTATTTTCAAAATGGCAATCAGTAACTAGTGGGGTGCCACAGGGCTCAGTGCTGGGGCCTCAACTATTTACAATAAATATCAATGCCTTGGATGAAGGACCAGAGTGTCTTGTGGCCAAATTTGCTGATGATACAAAGATAGGTGGAAAAGCAAGTTGCGATGAGGACACAAAGGGCCCGATTTTAGCAGGCCTGCGGGTTCTTGGCGGATGGGCTAGCGGGCGCGTGGGTAATGCGCCCGGTGAAATTAGTGGGTTTCCCGCGCGATCGTAACAGGCAAACCACTAATTGGATTCACTTACCTGCTCCTCCGGGTTCCCTGCTGCTGATCTGTGCGTCGGGCGGGCTGCGCATGCGCAGTAAGATCTGTCAGCTGGAGGCGCTCTATTTAAAGGGGCAGTCCTCCACTGACAGATGCTGCAACCAATAGCAAAGATGACTGCATGGAGCAGCCCAGGGGGAAGGCTGCTCCCAGTTTAATGATGCCTCACCCCAGGTATCAATACATGGGGTGAGGAGGAGGGGGAGGACAGAGATCTTCCACCCGGCGGGCGGGAGGAAGCGGCCTGCCTCTGCCACCAAGAAGGCCTGGCTCGAGGTGGCAGAGGGGGTCACCTGCGCCACCAACATATTGCCCACCTACATACAGTGCAGGAGGCGCTCCAATGACCTCAGTAGGTCAGCCACAGTGAGTACACGTAGTCTTTCCCCTACACTCCGTCTGTCACATCACTGCCCCCACCCCACATCTCCTTCGGCACTGCCAACACTACTCTGTCACATCACCCCTCATACCCACTCAAACCCCATCCTCATCTTACCTGCACCTACTCACCTCGCCAGTACTCACCCCGCCACTACCACGCAACCCAATCCTCATACAATCTCATGGCTCTATCTCATACTCACCCTCTCGTGCATCTCTTCCACAGTCAGCCTCACTCAACCTGCCACTACCTGTGCTGCAGCCACAGGGCATGCATCACATATGTGCAGTAGGCAGCGTAAGGCAAACGTGTCGTGAGCATGAAGGGGATGCACAAGGGTGTTTGAGGGTTTGTCATGGTTGTTACCTATATTGAATTTCAGAACAACTCACATCACACATTATATTGGCACCACTACTGCCATGTCTTCGTGAATCCTGTCCGGTTTGTGCAATAATGCCCGCTCCTGGGTATCACTATGAGGACCCACCACTGATGCCACCCATTGTGTCACTGCAGAGTGGGTGTAGGTGTATTTGCAGGGCTCTTCTGCGCAGACGACTGAGAGACATCGGCGATGTCCCCGGTTGCACCCTGGAAGGCTGCAGAGGAGAGGTTCGGGAGGGCAGTGGTGACTTTGACAGCGACAGGTAGGAACGTGGTGCACGGGCCAGCCAGGAGCAGCTCGGCATGAAAGAGACTGCAGATGTCCACGGCTACATGTCGAGTGACTCTGAGCCTCCGTGTGCACTGCTGCTCAGAGAGGTCCAGGAGGCTGAGCCTCGGTCTGTGGACCCTGTGGCGAGGGTAGTGCCCTCTGCGACGCATCTCTCTCTGTGGTAGCCCTCCCTCCTGCTGTACAGGTGGATGTGTCACAGCACTCTGTTGTGGAGCTCCACGTGTCAGAGGTGGACGGCGTGGCTGGTGAGGCTGGTGATGCTGTTCGCCCTCTGAGGAGGTCATGACTGCAGCTACGGCGGCCCCCATCTGCAAGATGTACATCTGAGGGGGTCCGCAAGGTAGGTACATGTCTCCGGACCCCGGGGTAAGTGTGCAGGTTGGTGACTTTGACTGTCAGGAGGAGGGTGGTGGAGGCCAAACTTTGTCCCAAGTGACAGAGTGGCCTCCTGCAATGGGTGAGGGTCTCCCCCCCCAACCTGTCAAATGGACCTTTGTAGCTGCCACAGGCTCACAGCTGCAACACGTCCATGCGAGCTGGGAGTGTTTCCCCCAGTGTGGGAAACAGTCCCATGTTGTTCCAAAATCCCACGTAGTCCCTTAATCAGGTCAGTTAATGACCTGAAATACCTAACTAAATATTGTCAAGTGGCATCCCGCTGGCTTTAATTGCCTGCGGGATTCCCACCAGCGGGGGCTGCGCGCGCACGCCGGCGCGTCAGCGGGGAACCCGGAAGTGGGCGGGATCGAGGCGGGATCCGGTCCCGCTCCTGGATTTTGCGATTTTCGGGGCCCCCCCGCCGAGAACGCACCCGATAGCGGGTGGTAAAATCGAGCCCAAAGTGTCTGCAAAGGGATATTGACAGGTTAAGCGAATGGGCAAAAATTGGCAGATGGAATACAATGTGGGAAATGTGAAGTCATCCACTTTGGGAGGAAAAATAAAAAAGCAAAATATTATTTGAATGGAGAAATACTACAAAATGCTGCGGTACAGAGGGATCTGGGTGTCCTTGTACATGAAACACAAGGGGCTCGAATTTAGCAGGCCTGCGGGTTCCCAGCGGGTGGTCCTCCGGGAGCGTGGTCAACACGCTCGGCGAAATTAGTGGGTTGCCCACGCGATCGTAGCAGGCAACCCACTAATAGGAATCAATTACCTGCTCCTCCGGGGTCCACGGCGCTGGCCTGCGCGTCGGTCGGGCTGCGCATGCGCAGTACGATCTGTCAGCTGGAGGCTCTCTAGTTAAAGGGGCAGTCCTCCACTGACAGATGCTGCAACCAATGGAACAAATTGCAGCATGGAGCAGCCCAGGGGGAAGGCTGCTCCCAGTTTAATGATGCCTCACCCCAGGTATCATCAGATGGGGTGAGGAGGAGGGGGAGGACAGAGATCTTCCACCCGGCGGGCGGGAGGAAGCGGCCTGCCTCTGCCACCAAGAAGGCCTGGCTCGAGGTGGCAGAGGGGGTCACCTGCGCCACCAACATATGGCCCACCTGCATACAGTGCAGGAGGCGCTGCAATGACCGCAGTAGGTCAGCCGCAGTGAGAACATGAAGTCTTTCCCCTACACTCCGTCTGCCACAACACTGCCCCCACCCCACATCTCCTTCGGCACCGCCAACACTATTCTGTCACATCACCCTTCATACCCACTCACACCCCATCCTCATCTTACCTCCACCTACTCACCTCGCCAGTACTCATCCTGCCACTAACACGCAACCCAATCCTCATACAATCTCATTGCTCCATCCCATACTCACCCTCCCGTGCATCTCCCTCACGGCCAACCTCACTCAACCTGCCACCACCTGTGCTGCAGCCACAGGGCATGCATCACATATGTGCAGTAGGCAGCATAAGGCAAACGTGTCGTCAGCATGAAGGGGGTGCACAAGGGTGTCTGAGGGTTTGTCATGGGTGTTACCTATATTGAATTTCAGAGCAACAAACAGCACACATTATATTGACACCACCACTGCCATGTCTCCGCGAATCCTGTCCATTGTGTCCAATAATGGCCGCTCCTGGGTATCACTATGAGGACCCACCACTGATGCCACCCATCGTGTTACTGCAGAGTAGGTGCAGGTGTATTTGCAGGGCTCGTCCGCGCAGCCGACTGAGAGACATCGGCGGTGTAGCCGGCTGCACCCTGGAAGGATGCGGAGGAGAAGGTGTGGAGGGCAGTGGTGACTTTGACAGCGACAGGTAAGCAGTTGGTGCTGGGGCCAGCCAGGAGCAGCTCGGCATGAAAGAGGCTGCAGATCTCCACGACTACATGTCGAGCGAATCTGCGCCTCCCTGTGCACTGCTGCTCGGAGAGGTCCGGGGAGCTGCGCCTCGGTCTGTGGACCCTGTGGCGAGGGTAGTGCCCTCTGCGACGCGTCTCTCTCTGCGGTAGCCCTCCCTCCTGCTTTGCAGGTGGGCGTGCAACAACACCGTGTTGGGGGGATCCACGTCTCTGCGGCGGACGGCGTGGACTGCGAGGCTGCTGGGGCTGGTCATGCTCTTCGTCCTCCGAGGGTGTCCACACACCACCCATCTGGCAGGTGTTGGTCTGAGGGGTTGTGCAAGGTAGGTGAGTGGTTCCTCGGACTGGGGCTCCGGTTTCGTGTCGGTCTGTCCTCTGGCTTGGCGGGGGGTGGTGGAGGGCAGGGGTTGCCCTATGTGACGCGGTCGCCTCCTGCGTGGGTGAGGGCTCTCCCCCATGGAGCGCACCTTGGCACCTGCCACAGGCTGCTGGCTGCAACACGCCTGGTTGAGGAGGGACTGTTTCCCCCAGTGTGGGAAACTCACTGCCTTGAACCGAAAATCCCACACTTCCTCTTTTGACAGCTGCTTCAGCTCATTAACTGACCACAACGAGCAAGGTAAGTACTCTCAAGTGGAACCCCGCTGGCTTTAATTGCCTGCGGGATTCCCACCAGCGGGGCTTGCGCGCGCAGCCCCGCACGTCAGCGCGGTACCCGGAAGTGGCCGGGATTTCGTCGCGATCCGGTCACGTGACCGGATATCGGGATTTTCGGGGCCACCCCGCTGGGAACCCGCTGGGAACCCGCCGGAAACACGATCCCAAAATCGAGCCCAAGAAGTCAACAAACAGGTGCAGCAGGTAATCCGGAAGGCAAACGGAATATTGGCCTTTATTTCTAGGGGGATGGAGTATAAAAGCAGGGAAGTCATGCTACAACTGTACAGGGTGCTGGTGAGACCACACCTGGAGAACTGCGTACAGTTCTGGTGCCCTTGTTTAAGGAAGGATATTCTTGCATTGGAGGCAGTTCAGAGAAGGTTCACTAGGTTGATTCCGGATATGGAAGGGTTGTCTCATGAGGAAAGATTGAACAGGTTGGGTCTATACTCATTGGAGTTTAGAAGAATGAGAGGAGATCCTGTTGAAACATACAAGATTCTGAGGGGACTCGATAGGGTAGATGCTGAGAGGATGTTACCCCTCATGGGGGAATCTAAAACGAGGGGACAGGGTCTCAGAATAAGGGGTCGCCCGTTTAAGATGGAAATGAGGAGGAATTTCTTCTCCCAGAGAGTCGTGAATCTTTGGAATTCCTTACCCCAAAAAGCTGTGGAGGCCAAGTCATTGAATACATTCAAGGCTGAGTTAGACAAATTTTTGATCAGCAAGAGAGTCAAAGGATATGGGGAAAGGGCAGGAAAGTTGAGTGAGGTAAAAATCAGATCAGCCACGATCTCATTAAATGTTGGAGCAAGCTTGAGGGGCCGAATGGCCTACTCCTATCTCTTATGGTCTTATGGACTAGGAACTGTGGAGAAGCAAAAGGATTTAGGTGTTCATGTGCATAAATCACTAAAAGCTAGTGCACAGGTACAAAAAACAATCAAAAAGTCTAATGAAATGTTGGCCTTTATCTCAAGGAAATTGGACTGAGAGAGAGGCGACAGACAGACAAAGGTAATGCACTGAAAAGAGAGCGAGAGACGCCCACACTCTTGAATCCTCTGTCCTTGTAAACTACCGCCCCATCACCAACTTCCCTCTCCTCTCCAAAGTTCTTGAATGTGTTGTCACCTCCCAAATCCGTGCCCATCTTTTCTGCAACTTCATGTTTGAACCTCTCCAATCAAGTTTCTGCCCCTGCCACAGCTATGAAACTAATCAAAGTCACAAATGACACCCTCTGTGACTGTGATCATGGTGCACTATCTCTTCTCGACCTGTCTGCAGCCTTCGACACAGTTGACCACACTATCCTCCAAAGCTCCTCTTCCATTGTCCATCTCATTGGGACTGTCCTCGCCTGGTTCCACTTTTACCTATCCGATCGTAGCCACAGCATCTTCAGCAATGGCTTCTCTTCCTGGCCTTCACTCCCTTGCCTCCAAGGATCTATCTTTGACCCCTCCTCTTCATCATCTACATGCTGCCCTTTGGTGGCATCATCTGCAGACATGAGGTTAGCTTCCACGTGTACGCTGATGACATGCAGGTCTATCTCACCATCACCTCTCTCGACCCCGCCACTGCCTCTGTGTTGTCAGACTGCTTGTCTGATATCCATTCTTGGATGATCCGCAATTTCCTCTAGTTAAACTCTGGGAAGACTGAAGCCGTTGTCTCCGGTCCCTGCCATAAGACTCTGTTCCCTCACCACCGACTCCATCCCCCTCCCTGATCATTGTCTGAAGCTGAACCAGACTGTTTTCAATCTATCTGATCCCAAGTTGAGCTTCTGACCACATATCCGCTCCATCACCAAGACTGCCGGCTTCCACCTCCATAACATTGCCTGTCTCTACCCCTGCTTCAGCTTATCTGCTGTTGAAACCTTCATCCATGCCTTTGTTACCTCCTAGATTCTACTATTCCAATGCTCTCCTGGCCGGCATCCCGCTTTGCATCCTCTGTAAAATTGAGCTCATCCAAAACTCTGTCCATATCTTAATTCGCACCAAGTTCCGTTCACCCATCACCCCTGTGCTTGCTGACCTACACTGGCACCTGGTCGGGCACCTCCAACTTAAAATTCTCATGTTTAAAATCCCTTCATGCCTCATCACTATCTCTATCTCTATAACCTCCTTCAGCCCTTTTAGATCAGTGGTGGGGAACCTTTTAGAAATAATAATCTGGGACAGAATAACAGTCACTTGGATGAGTGTGGATTGATTAGGGAAAGCCAGCACGGATTTGTTAAAGACAACTAACCCGATAGAGTTTTTTGATGAGGTAACAGAGAGGGTAGATGAGGGCAATGCAGTTGACGTAGTGTATATGGACTTTCAAAAGGCGTTTGATAAAGTGCCACATGGTAGGCTTATCATCAAGATTAAAAGGGGTACAGGAACAGAGAGATCTGGGGGTATATGTGCACAAATCGTTGAAGGTGGCAGGGCAGGTTGAGAAACCGGTTAAAAAAGCATATGGGATCCTGGGCTTAAAAATATAGAAACATAGAAAATAGGAGCAGGAGTAGGCCATTCGGCCCTTCGAGCCTGCTGCACCATTCAATATGATCAAGGCTGATCTTCTATCTCAATACCATACTCCCGCGCTCTCCCCATACCCCTTGATGCCTTTTGTGTCTAGAAATCTATCTAGCCCCTTCTTAAATATATTCAATGACTTGGTCTCCACAGCCTTCTGTGGTAGAGAATTCCACAGGTTCACCACCCTCTGAGTGAAGAAATTTCTCCTCATCTCAGTCCTAAATAGAGGCATAGAGTATAGAAGTATGGAAGTCATGGTGAACCTTTATAAAACACTGGTTCGGCCACAACTGGCGTATTGTGTCCCGTTCTTTAGGAAAGATGTGAAGGCCTTAGAGAGGGTACAGAATAGATTTACTAGAATAATTCCAGGGATGAGGGACTTTAGTTACGTGGATAGACTGGAGAAGTTGGGGTTGTTCTCTTTGGAACAGAGATGGTTGTGAGGAGATTTGATAGAGGTATTCAAAATCATGAAGAGTCTAAACAGAGTAGATAGAGACTGTTGCCATTGGCAGAAGGGTCAAGAACCAGAGGACATAGATTTAAGGTGATTGGCAAAAGAACCAAAGGTGACATGAGGAAAAACTTTTTTACACAGCGAGTGGTTAGGATCTGGAATGCACTGCCCGAGTGGGTGGTGGAGGCAGATTCAATCATGGCCTTCAAAAGGGAACTGGATAAGTACTTGAATGGAAAAAAATTGCAGGGCTATGGGGATAGGGTGGGGGAGTGGGACTAGCTGGAATGCTCTTGCATTGAGCCAGCGCGGACTCAATGGGCCAAATGGCCTCCTTTTTCGTGCGGTAACTTTCGATGATTCTATAACCCCCACCCTCAACACTGTTCCTCTGGCTTCTTGTGTATCCAGCCCATCCCTTGCTTTCCCTTTGGCAGCCGTGCCTTCAGCTGTCTAGGCCCCAAGCACTGGAATTCCCTCCCTAAACCTCTCTGCCTCTAACTCTTCCTTTAAGACCCTCCTTAAAACCCACCTCTTTGACCAAACTTTTACTTCCCTCTCCTAATATCTCCTTTCTCTTGGCATGCAAGGTTGTTTGATTACGCCCCTGTGAAGTGCCTTGGGATGTTTTTCCACGTTAGAGGTGCTACATAAATGCAAGTTGTTGATAGACCAGCAAGGTTCCCTGTTGAATTCTCTGGTCTGTGCCAAGTTCTCTGTTGTCAGCTAGGATAGTAATGACATCACAGCTGAGCAAATCCTGTTCTGACCCAACATTCATTCTCCCCGGTGTCCAGGCCAATATTTATCCCTCAACCAACATCACTAAAACAGATGATCTGATCATATATCACATTATTGTTTGTGGGACCTTGTTGTGTGCAAATTGGCTGCCGCGTTTCCTACATTACAACAGTGACTGCACTTCAAAAAAGTACTTAATTGGCTGTAAAGTGCTCAGGGACATCCTGAGGTCATGAAAGGTGCTATTTTAATGCAAGTTCATTCATTCTTTTTGTATATGAGCTTTATCTCCCCATGGAACATGTTCGATCAAATAATATACCCCCTATTGTGTAAACCCAATTCTAGAGTCAAATCAGCACTAAACGCTCCCCATGCTAAATTCCAATGCCCAGTTTAAAGGCACCCCACTCCCAATAACTGGTCACTAGGACTGTGTGAGCAGCACTGAGTGACACTTCAGTTTTATCTTGCTACAAATTTGCCCATTTTTGGATAGTACCAACCTTCTACTCAACATCTTGCTGTATTGGCACAGCCAAAAGCTGGTACTCCTATGGGTTAAAAGCCACATTCCTGCTAGACCATGGCACTGTTTGCCTGCCTGCCCCACATCTTTACATTTTGTGGAAAGGTGAGTAGATGTGAACCTATCTGTAGTATTGATTGGTCCAATACTTCTGGCTTCTAAACTAGAGGGTCATTTCTGCTTTTGTGTTTCTGGATAGCTCATCACCCAAATCTGCTTGGTATTTGGCACAGAAAAGATCAAACAAAATGCCATATACAAACGATTTTCTTGGTGCTTGCAAAATAAAGAACAAAACATTAGATCTGGTAATTATCTGATTAGTGTTTTTATGCAGCTTTATTATTACAAGTGGGGCTTAGTGACAGAACCTCAACAGGTTTTAATCGTCTGTTTTTTGAGTAGAAATCTCCTGTTCATAATGGCTGTTTCTGAGCTCCTCTTGGAGATCACACCCAGACCTGAACCTCCCCTTTTTTCTTTCTTTTAGAAAAATGAAAAGTAGCAAGAAAGGACTCACTGCTTTTGCAGCTGCATTACTGGTGGCCCTCATCCTATTCCTGGGCCTGTACTTTGGGCTGAAGTCCAAGGAAGTACCAGCTTATTCTTTCAAGAGAGCTGCCGTTGCTGCAGATGCAAGGAGGTGTTCCGAGGTTGGCAGGTGAGTCTTTCTTAGAGGGTCTCAGTTCGTGATGTCCGTCGGATGACTAATGCAACATTTTTACATAGAATTACAACACAGAAACAGACCGTTCACCCCAACCAGTCCGTGTTGGTGTTTATCCTCCACATGACCTGTAGCCCTAATCCAATGTGCCCGCCCTGTTCCCATATTCCTTTATTCCCCTTTTCTCCAACCACCTAGTCTTGAATGTTGACATGGTCTCTGTTTCAGTCATTTAACTCTGGTAGTGCATTCCACAGCCTCACAACCCTTTTGTAGAAAGGTTTCTCCTCCTCTGTCTAAATCTTTCACGATGTGGAGATGCCGGTGATGGACTGGGGTTGACAATTGTAAACAATTTTACAACACCAAGTTATAGTCCAGCAATTTTATTTTAAATTCACAAGCTTTCGGAGGCTACCTCCTTCCTCAGGTGAACGATGTGGAAATGAAGTCCTCGAAATGAAGTCGCATTTATAATTCACAGAACAATGCTGGTGATAACAGACAGTTTTTTCAACTGCCCGTTGCCAAGGCAATCAGTGTGCAGACAGACAGGTGTTACCTGCCAGGTCTCAGAATATACAAATCACCAAAAAAAACAACAAACAAAAAAAAACAGAGATAGAGAGGTAGAAACATAGAAAAGACAGCAACTGACCCGTTATATTAAAAACAGATAACATTTGTTCGCTGGTGGGGTAACGTGTAGCGTGACATGAACCCAAGATCCCGGTTGAGGCCGTCCTCATGGGTGCGGAACTTGGCTATCAATTTCTGCTCTACGATTTTGCGTTGTCGTGTGTCTCGAAGGCCGCCTTGGAGTACGCTTACCCGAAGGTCGGTGGCTGAATGTCCTTGACTGCTGAAGTGTTCCCTGACTGGGAGGGAACCCTCCTGTTTGGCGATTGTTGCGCGGTGTCCGTTCATCCGTTGTCGCAGTGTCTGCATGGTCTCGCCAATGTACCATGCTCCGGGGCATCCTTTCCTGCAACGTATGAGGTAGACAACGTTGGCCGAGTCACAGGAGTATGAACCATGCACCTGGTGGGTGGTGTCCTCTCGTGTGATGGTGGTATCTGTGTCGATGATCTGGCATGTCTTGCAGAGGTTACCGCGGCAGGGTTGTGTGGTGTCGTGGACGCTGTTCTCTTGAAAGCTGGGTAATTTGCTGCGAACGATGGTCTGTTTGAGGTTGGGTGGCTGTTTAAAGGCGAGTAGTGGAGGTGTGGGGATGGCCATAGCGAGGTGTTCGTCGTCATTGATGACATGTTGAAGGCTGCGGAGAACATGGCGTAGTTTCTCCGCTCCGGGGAAGTACTGGACGACAAAGGGTACTCTGTTGGTTGCGTCCCGTGTTAGTCTCCTGAGGAGGTCTATGCGATTTTTTGCTGTGGCCCGTCGGAACTGTCGATCGATGAGTCGAGCGTCATATCCCGTTCTTACTAGGGCGTCTTTCAGCGTCTGTAGGTGTCCATCGCGTTCCTCCTCGTCTGAGCAGACCCTGTGTATTCGCAGGGCCTGTCCATAGGGGATGGCCTCTTTGACGTGGTTAGGGTGGAAGCTGGAAAAGTGGAGCATCGTGAGGTTGTCCGTGGGCTTGCGGTAGAGTGAGGTGCTGAGGTGCCCGTCTTTGATGGAGATTCGTGTGTCCAAGAAAGAAACTGATTCTGAGGAGTAGTCCATGGTGAGCTTGATGGTGGGATGGAACTTGTTGATGTTATCGTGTAGTCTCTTCAGTGATTCCTCGCCGTGGGTCCATAGAAAGAAAATGTCGTCGATGTATCTGGTGTATAGTGTTGGTTGGAGGACTTGTGCAGTGAAGAAGTCCTGCTCGAACTTGTGCATGAAAATGTTGGCGTATTGGGGTGCGAATTTGGTCCCCATGGCTGTTCCGTGTGTTTGGGTAAAGAACTGGTTATCGAAGGTGAAGACATTGTGATCCAGGATGAAGCGGATGAGTTGTAGGATGGCGTCCGGAGATTGGCTGTTGTTGGTGTTGAGTATTGATGCTGTCGCAGCGATGCCGTCATCGTGGGGGATACTGGTGTAGAGTGCCGAGACGTCCATCGTGGTGAGAAGTGTTCCTGGTTCAACTGGTCCGTGGGTACTGAGTTTTTGTAGGAAGTCTGTAGTGTCGCGACAGAAGCTGGGGGTTCCCTGTACGATGGGTTTCAGGATGCCCTCGATGTATCCAGAGAGGTTCTCACACAGGGTTCCGTTGCCTGATACGATAGGACGTCCAGGTGTGTTGGCTTTGTGTATCTTTGGGAGGCAGTAGAAGTCTCCCACGCGGGGATTACGTGGGATGAGAGTGCGTAGGATGCTTTGAAGGTCTGGATCGAAGGTCTTGATCAGTTTGTTGAGCTGGTGGGTGTGTTCTTTGGTCGGGTCTGCGGGTAACCGTCTGTAGTGTTCCTGGTTGTCCAGTTGTCGGTATGCTTCTTTGCAATAGTCCGTTCTGTTCTGTATGACTATGGCTCCTCCTTTGTCCGCTGGTTTGATGACGATGTTGCGGTTGGTCTTGAGAGCGTTGATGGCGTTGCGTTGTGCTCGGGTGACATTCTGGACTGTCTTCTGAGTGCGGCTGATGAATCTGGCATTGACGCATTTCCTGACAGCTTGAGCATACATGTCCAGCTGAGGGCAGTGACCCTCTGGAGGAGTCCAGTTTGACTCTTTCCTCTTCGGTTGCTGTACCGCGGATCCCTCTGTCTGCTGTTCCGGATCGTCGATTGTCTCATTGGGTTCGCTGCTGAAATTTTGTGGTTTGTGGTAGAATTCCCGGAGCCTCATTCTCCTGATGAATTCCTCTGTGTCCGCCGCGAGACTCGTGGGGTCCATTTTGGTAGTGGGGCAGAAATTGAGCCCTCGGCTGAGAACTTCGATTTCGTCTGGTTGAAGGGTGTGGTCGGACAAATTGACGATAGACTTCCCTGTGGTTGCAACCGTGGTACCAGGGGAAGCTTGGTCGATGCTGGTGGTGATGCCGAGTTTCTCAAGCTTCCTGCTCTTGGTTTTCATGTAGGCAGCGTAGTTCCGTTGCCTCGTCTGTTTGGCGGTATAACGTAGCTGGTCTGCTGTGTCCTGAGTACAGGTTGAGAGTATGGACTCTATCTTGGTTTCGAGGTTGTGGCGTCTGCTGTAGAGTTGGTGTACGAGATGGTTGCGGAGTGTGCGAGATGTACGGCGGCAGAGTCTCTCAGCATAATCCGAGTTGTATGTGGACCTGAGTGGGTTCGTGATCTGGAGTCCTTTCGGGATCTTGTCTGCTTTCTTGCAGCTCTGTAAAAACTTGATGTCTGTGTCTAAATGCGCGATCTTCTTGGATATCCTGTCCACTGTGAGCCGGCAGTTTGTGGTGTCGATGGTAGTCATGATGTGGAGATGCCGGTGATGGACTGGGGTTGACAATTGTAAACAATTTTACAACACCAAGTTATAGTCCAGCAATTTTATTTTAAATTCACAAGCTTTCGGAGGCTACCTCCTTCCTCAGGTGAACGATGTGGAAATGAAGTCCTCGAAATGAAGTCGCATTTATAATTCACAGAACAATGCTGGTGATAACAGACAGTTTTTTCAACTGCCCGTTGCCAAGGCAATCAGTGTGCAGACAGACAGGTGTTACCTGCCAGGTCTCAGAATATACAAATCACCAAAAAAAACAACAAACAAAAAAAAACAGAGATAGAGAGGTAGAAACATAGAAAAGACAGCAACTGACCCGTTATATTAAAAACAGATAACATTTGTTCGCTGGTGGGGTAACGTGTAGCGTGACATGAACCCAAGATCCCGGTTGAGGCCGTCCTCATGGGTGCGGAACTTGGCTATCAATTTCTGCTCTACGATTTTGCGTTGTCGTGTGTCTCGAAGGCCGCCTTGGAGTACGCTTACCCGAAGGTCGGTGGCTGAATGTCCTTGACTGCTGAAGTGTTCCCTGACTGGGAGGGAACCCTCCTGTTTGGCGATTGTTGCGCGGTGTCCGTTCATCCGTTGTCGCAGTGTCTGCATGGTCTCGCCAATGTACCATGCTCCGGGGCATCCTTTCCTGCAACGTATGAGGTAGACAACGTTGGCCGAGTCACAGGAGTATGAACCATGCACCTGGTGGGTGGTGTCCTCTCGTGTGATGGTGGTATCTGTGTCGATGATCTGGCATGTCTTGCAGAGGTTACCGCGGCAGGGTTGTGTGGTGTCGTGGACGCTGTTCTCTTGAAAGCTGGGTAATTTGCTGCGAACGATGGTCTGTTTGAGGTTGGGTGGCTGTTTAAAGGCGAGTAGTGGAGGTGTGGGGATGGCCATAGCGAGGTGTTCGTCGTCATTGATGACATGTTGAAGGCTGCGGAGAACATGGCGTAGTTTCTCCGCTCCGGGGAAGTACTGGACGACAAAGGGTACTCTGTTGGTTGCGTCCCGTGTTAGTCTCCTGAGGAGGTCTATGCGATTTTTTGCTGTGGCCCGTCGGAACTGTCGATCGATGAGTCGAGCGTCATATCCCGTTCTTACTAGGGCGTCTTTCAGCGTCTGTAGGTGTCCATCGCGTTCCTCCTCGTCTGAGCAGACCCTGTGTATTCGCAGGGCCTGTCCATAGGGGATGGCCTCTTTGACGTGGTTAGGGTGGAAGCTGGAAAAGTGGAGCATCGTGAGGTTGTCCGTGGGCTTGCGGTAGAGTGAGGTGCTGAGGTGCCCGTCTTTGATGGAGATTCGTGTGTCCAAGAAAGAAACTGATTCTGAGGAGTAGTCCATGGTGAGCTTGATGGTGGGATGGAACTTGTTGATGTTATCGTGTAGTCTCTTCAGTGATTCCTTGCCGTGGGTCCATAGAAAGAAAATGTCGTCGATGTATCTGGTGTATAGTGTTGGTTGGAGGTCTTGTGCAGTGAAGAAGTCCTGCTCGAACTTGTGCATGAAAATGTTGGCGTATTGGGGTGCGTAAATCTTTCACATTTAATCTTGTATTTTATGTCCCTTCATTCTTGACCCCTCAATGATTGTTTCTATCTGCTGTGTCCCATTCCTTTTATAATTTTAAACACCACCTACCTAAGAAGTTTTTTTTTACGCAGCGAGTTGTTACGTGCTAGAATGCACTGCCTGAAAGGGTGGTGAAAACAGATTCAATAATAACTTTCTAAAGGGAATTGGATAAATACTTGCAGGGCTATGGGGAAAGAGCAGGAGTGGGACTAATTGAATAGATCTTTCAAAGAGCCGGCACAATGGGATGAATGGCCTCCATCTGTGCTGTATGATTCTATCAAATCACCTCGTAGTCTTCCCCTGTTCTAAAGAAAACAGCTCCAATTTTTCAAAAGTATGGTGTTTTCTATTTATTGAAAGTTAAAGGCCATGAGCTGTACATTTTATTTTAATTGATCATATCCTTTCGATTGTTGAGTCAGTGGTTTGGTCTGAAGCGTGTATCACAGATCAGGCTGGGGGAGGGGATGGGGAAAGTAAAAGTAAGAACTTAGCCACTGGAGATAAGGAAGATATCAATGAGTAAGGATCTTCCTGAGTTCAGGATTGGAGATTGCACCTCGGACGTCCAGGAGGCTCCTCGCTGTATCGAGAAAGGTGATTGACCAGTTTACTATGTGAAATAAAGGACATTATTTTGCACACAGTCACTACAGTCTGTGTGAATATGGGGCATGTGGAATTCACCTTTTTTTATAAAAAATTTTTAAAAACTGTTGAAGGGCCAAGGCCTACAGGCAATTCACAGCAAGGCTGAAAACGGCTAATGGGAAGATACGATAAATCAGGAAATAGTCATTGGATGACATCAAGTTTGAATTCTAAAACCCCCAAGATTGTAGTTGCCAAGCATTGAGCAAGTACCAAAACACAGGGGAAGAGAAATGGTGGGTAGGTATCCTTGGGATCCCTTGTGTGCACCAGTGACCAGGCAGAGTGCCACTTCAGGTCACCTGGATGTGTGACCCAAAAAATCTGGGTGAGTACCTGACTCATGTGTTTTGGAGTCTTCCTATCTCCTCACTGATGGGCACTGACCCACAGAGTTCCTCCTGTTCAATTACTGAGGGGTTCTGACCCATAGAGTTCCTCCCTATATTAAAAGAAATATGTCAAGGAAAACTTCCAGAACCAAACAATTCAGCTACGACCAATGTTCTCCTAAGCAGAATGTAGTGCATGAATTCTGTGATTCCATTCTTCACGTGAGTCCAGACAATGAGTGCTGACAGCTGTTTGACTATGGAGGCATCATGTTTGAGCCTATACCTGTCCTCACCTCATGCATTTTCCAGGCAGGGTCTCTAGATAACCATGAGAAGCAGGAACCCAAAATGATTTTTCACGTCCCTAATTCAGGGCACTGAGGCCAATTGCAATACACCAAGCACAGCCCCAGCTGAGATCAGCTAACTCTGTTAGGAGGCTACCTCGTTGCCTGATGGCTCTGCAGACAAATCAAACACATTCTAAATCTCACCGCTTTCATTGCAGGTATATTCTGAGGCAGAAAGGCTCGGCTGTAGATGCCGCCATTGCTGGCTTGCTCTGTGATGGCCTAATGAATGCACACAGCATGGGGATCGGGGGAGGCTTCTTCATGACCATTTACAATGCACAAACAGGTAGGTGCCTCCTTGCTCCGTCTGTATCCACACCGTTAAACCCTAGCCATTCCCTGCTCCCATAGAATGGACGATAGGTGGTAGTCCTGAATCAGTGGGCATCTTCTACAGGGGATCGCAGCCTTCCACCTTTAGACCGCAATCTCCCGCAGGTCTGCTCTGTGTTGGGAATTTCTGGGGCTGCTCTTGCGTTTTGTTGCTGGAGAGAAAAAGAAAACGCTACAGAAGGGAACAATCCCTGGGCTGTTGCAGATTGTTAATTTGCACATGCAGCTGCCAAACATCAGTGATATTGTGCTGTGTTTTCCTTTTTGAGCAGGAAATCCCTCCGCAGCAGCTGGTGAAATTAACTCTCGCTCATGCCCGTGTTTTAAACAGTTGTGATGCTTCAGTTTGTTTGTGAGTTGAATGTACTCAAACCACAAACATAGTGGCCTTGATATTAACCCCACCCTCGAGAGGCCGACACTTCATTAACATACTTAAATCAAGCTCTGTCAGTGCAATTGGGAGCCTGGTATAAATTTAACGGCTGCCGGCCGGGTTTCCCAGGGCTCGGGAAACCCGGCAGCGAAAGGGAGGCAGAAGCTGCCGGCTCCAGAAGGGAAGTGCCTTTTTCAGCAGTCCTTGTAGGCCAGGAGGAGCAGGAGTGCTCCCATTGGCCCATCGATCAAACCTTTGGCCTCCCATCTCCTTTATCCTGTTGCTGCGACTGGCAATCGTTCCTCCCCCATGCCCTTCCCCCCCCCCCCACCACCACCAAAACCCCCGATCTGTAGCTCCCTCCCTCCCAATTGCCAGCGACCGTCGCCAAGGGACCCCGGCTGAGGTCTTCTGCCGCTGCTTTTCCCGCCTGGCAGCTGACCAACCTGACAATTTGGCCGGCTGCTGGGCGGGAATTGGAATAAAAAAATGATGAGATGCTGCCGGTTCCCAGCCTTGCCGAGTTTTCCTCGTGCTCCCCCACACCCTCCGCACCTCCCCGTGAACCTGGACAAATGTGTTCACCTCATTCATTTGGTGATTTTATTTTATATTTAATGTTACCAATGGAATTAGTTCCAGAAAGTTCCTAGTAATCTCACTGGAGTGACCCATTAATTCAATCCGTTTGTTTTTAATTAGTCACATTTAAATTATTATTCCATTAGATTTCCCTTTAGGGAGAGCAAGATCTTGTAAGAAATTACTTGCTGTTATCAAGAATTCATACTTGCATTAGAATTGATCCTGGCCTTTGTACACAGCAGCAATCTGTTCTGAAATCATTAGCTTTTAAGGAGGTGGGCCTCGGGGGATACGATGATGCATTGGGTTAGACGCTGGGCGTTCACCTCTGGGCTTGCGTTTCGATCCAATTCCCGTTGATGGGATGACGTTTTCCTCTGTCTATTGGCTGTAAGGATCTAATATCAATTCAATTCCGAGTTGGAATGGGGCCAGAGCACACAACTGCCTCTAAACTGGTGGTTGGGGGTAGCAATTGGAATATGTTTAGATCGAAAGAAAGACTTTCATTTATTTAGCGCCTCAGTGTCCCAAAGTGCTTTACAGCCAATGAAGTACTAGGTTCACTAGATGAGGATTGTCCTGTGAGGAGAGATTGTGTAGAATGGGCCTATACTCTCTGGAGTTTAGAAGAATGAGAGGTGATCTCATTGAAATGTATAAAATTCTTAGAGGGCTTGACAGGGTAGATGCTGAGAGGCTGTTTCCCCTGGCTGGAATGTCTAGAACTAGGCGTCATAGTCTCAAGATAAGGGGTCGGCCATTTAGGACCGAGATGAATCATAAAGGTTACAACACGGAAGGAGGCCATTCGGCCCATTGAGTCCGTGCCAGCTCTATGCAAGAGCATAGAGTCCCATTCCTCCAGCCCTTTCCCCGTAGCCCTGCAAATTTTTTTCCTTTCAAGTACTTATCCAGTTCTCTTTTGAAGGCCATAATTGAACCTGTCTCCACCTCTCCCTTGGGTAGTGCATTCCAGATCCTAACCACTCGCTGTGTTTTTTAAAAAAAAAAAATTTCCTCATGTCACCTTTGGTTCTTTTGCCAATCACCTTAAATCTATGTCCTCTGGTCCTTGATCCTTTTGCCAATGGCAACAGTTTCTCTCTATCTACTCTGTCTAGACCCTTCATGATTTTGAATACCTCTATCAAATCTCCTCTCAACCGTCTCTGCTCTAAGAACAATCCCAGCTTCTCCAGTCTATCCACGTAACTAAAGTCCCTCATTCTTAGAATCATTCCAGTAAATCTCTTCTGCGCCCTCTCTAAGGCCTTTATATCTTTCCTGAAGTGCGGTGCCCAGAACTGGACACAATACTCCAGTTGTTGAACCAGGTTCATTATGACTTCCATACTTTGTACTCTATGCCTATGAGGAAAAATTTCTTCACTCAGAGGGTTGTTAATTTTTGAAATTCTCTATCTCAGAGGGCTGTGGATGCTCAGTCGTTGAGTATATTGAAGTCTAAGATCAATAGATTTTTGGACACTAAGGGAATCAAGAGATATGGGGATAGAGTGGGAAACTGGAGTTGAGGTTGAAGATCAGCCATGATCTGATTGAATGGCGGAGCAGGCTCGAGTGGCTGTATGGCCTACTCCTGCTCCTATTTCTTATGAAGTGTAGTCACTGTTGTAATGTAGAAAACTTGGCAGCCAATTTAGGCACAGCAAGATCCCACAAACAGCAATGTGATAATGACCAGATAATCTGTTTTATTGATTAAGTTTGATGGATAAATATTGGCCAGGAGACCGGGGAGAACTCCACTGCTATTCTTCGAAATAGTGCCATGGGATCCTTTATGCCCACCTGAGAGGGCAGATGGGGTCTCGCTTTAACGTCTCATCCAAAAGATGGCACCTCCAACAGTGCAGCACTCCCTCAGTATGGACCTGGAGTGTCAGCCTAGATATTGTGCTCAAATCTCTGGAGTGGGATTTGAATCCATGACCTTCTGACTGAGGCAAGAGTGATACTCACTGAGCCACAGTTGACACTAATTAATAACTAAATCATTAATTAATGTGTTTAACATAGAGAATAGTGGAACTTCACCTGAGTACAGGACCCAGTTGTTAAAAAAAACAGAGCAACTTCTACCCTTAATTGGGAGTCTTACTCAGGGATGCCATGGGAGATGGAAAGATCACACTTGGTGCCAATAGGGGATGTTCCTCTGGGGTCAGGGCTGAGATATATTGTTGGGGTGCAGTCGAAGGACTTTATCTGTATCTGACCATGTCGCAACAAGTCCTGTTCACCCATCATCCCTGTGGTCGCTAAACTATACTGGCTCCCAGTCTGGCAACACCTCAATTTTAACATTCTCATCCTTGTGTTCAAATCCATCCATGGCCTCACCCCTCCTTATCTCTGTAACCTCCTCCAGCCCTACAACTGTGCATGCAGGTACAGCAGGTAATTAAGAAAGTAAATGGCACATTGGCCTTTATTGCAAGGGGGTTAGAGTACAAGAGTATGGAAGTCTTACTACAATTGTACAGGGCTTTGGTGAGACCTCACCTGGAGTACTGTGTATAGTTTTGATCTTCTTATCTAAGGAAGGATACACTTGCCTGAGAGGTGAAGGTTCACTAGATTGATTCCTGCGATGAGAGGGTTGTCCTATGAGGAGAGATTGAGTAGAATGGGCCTATACTCTCTGGAGTTTAGAAGAATGAGAGGTGATCTCATTGAAACATAAGATTCCGAGGGGGCTTGACAGTGTAGAGGCTAAGAGGTTGTTTCCCCTGGCTGGAGAGTCTAGAACTAGGGGGCATAGTCTCAGGATAAGGGGTCGGCCATTTAAGACTGAGATGAGGAGGAATTTCTTCACTCAGAGGGTTGTGAATCTTTGGAATTCTCTACCCCAGAGGGCTGTGGATGCTCAGTTGTTGAATATATTCAAGACTGAGATATAGTTTTTTGGACTCTAGGGGAATCAAGGGATATGGGGATCAGGCGGGAAAGTGAAGTTGAGGTTGCCGATCAGCCATGATCTGATTGAATGGTGGAGCAGGCTCGAGGGGCCGTATGGCCCACTCCTGCTCCTATTTCTTATGTTCTTAACCCTCCAAGATCTCTGTGCTCCTCCAATTCTGACCTCTTGCGCATCCATGATTTTAATCGCTCCTGAATTGGCAGCCGTGCCTTCAGCAGCCTAGACCCTATGCTCTGGAATTCACTCTTTAAACCCCTCTACTTCTCTCTTCTCCTTTTAAGATGCTCCTTGAAACCTACCTCTTTGTCCAACCTTTTGGTCACCTGTCCTAATATCTCCTTATGTGGCTCGGTGCCAATTTTTATTTAGGGAAGATGCTATATAAATGCAAATTGTTGTACCTCCTGGTGACAGTAAAACTTGAAGCTGACAAGTTATTAATTTCTGTGCGGCTCTCCCGATGTCTGCCGTAACTTTGGCTGACGTTCCCGTGGAAAATAACAGCGGGAATTCTACCTCGTCGTGTTTAAATTCAAAGTATTTAGTTGCCCAGGACTAACCACCACCCTGATGGCAACAGGATGAATAAGGGACTTGAAGAAAAGGGAAAGCTTCAGGGAAAAAACCTGAAGAAGAGAATGCAGAACAGCTAAAGAAAAAATGTGAACACAACTGGCTCAGCTGAGTTAGAATCATATAATTGTACAGCACAGAAGGAGGCCGTTTGGCCCATTGTGCCTGTGTCGGCTCTCTGAAAGAGTTACCAATTAGTCCCACTCCCCTGCTCTTTTCCCATAGCCCTGCAAATTTTTCCTTTTAAAATATTTATCCAATTCCCTTTTGAAACTTACTATTGAATCTGCTTCCACCACCCTTTCAGGCAGTGCCTTCCAGATCAAAACTCGCTGAGTTTTTAAAAAAAAATTATCCTCACCTTCCCCCTGGCTTTTTTGCCAACCATCTTAAACCTGTGTCCTCTGGTTACTGACCCTCTGCCAGTGGAAACAGTTTCTCCCTATCTACTCTATCAAAACCCTCATAATTTTGAGGGGTTGGTACACAGGACAAAAGGGTTCAGGATCATTAGGCAGCAGTGCCTCCCCTTCCCCCAAGGAAAACACCTGCCACCCCTCACCTTAAGTCTGCATCTACAGATAAAAATGCCCATGTTCAAGGCACCCCCAACGCCTCAGTGCGTAAATGCACCATGAGGTACAGTACTGAGCTGTACAGACCAGGGAGATCCCAGGTTTGGATTTGTGGTCTGCACTTATCTTGGCTCATCTCAGACAGAAGCGATACTATATTCAGCCTCAGCATCCCTAGGCTGGGAGGGGAGAAAGTCAAATCAGGACTAAGTGCCCCTTGCTGGAACAAGGCACCTGTGTAGACAATGGGTGAGCACAGGAATGGGCTCAGATGTGATGCTCTCTTTGGTTGAATAGCCTGCTCCCTAGTGCACATGTGACAAATGACCACTTGGGCAAAGTGTTGGAGATTGACCAGAACCTATGGATCTATACAACAGCAAGGAGGGGACGTGGAGGCTATTAGCAGAAAGGAAAACTGTCTTAATCAAAGGCTTGCTCACATTTTCCAAGGATTCCATTGGTTCCTTTTTTTGTTGATGGGAATTTGTTTTTGAGAGAGAGTAAAGTGTGTTTGTGTTGAGGGGTGATTGAGAGTTTGCTGTTTCTTAGACAGTTACTCTTTGGTGAGTGTGAAATTTGAGCCAATTATTGGAACAGGAGTCGGCCATTCAGTCCCTCAAGCTTGCCCTGCCATTCCATTAGATCATGGCTGATATGTATCTTGACTCTCTTTACTTAACCGCCTTAGCTCCATATACCTTGATACCCTTAGCTATCAAAAATCTATTTATCTCAGTCTTGAAAGCTCCAATTGTTCCCCAGCATCCACAGCCTTTTGGGAGAGAGTGTTCCAGATTTCTACTACCCTTTATGTGAAAAGTGCTTCCTGATTTTGCTCCTAAATGGCCTGGCTCTAATTTTAAGATTATATCCCCTTGTTCATGATTTTTCCCACCAGAGGAAATAGTTTCTTCGTAGCTACCCTATCGAATCCTTTTAACATTTTAAACACCTTGATCTGATCACCCATCTATCTTCTGTACTCAAAGGAATACAAGCCAAGTTTATGCAACCTGTCCTCATATTTTAACCCTTTTAGCCTCTATCATTCTGGTGAATCTGCACTGCACCCCCTCCAAAGCCAATATATCCTTCCTGGGGTGCGGTACGGTGTCAGTATGGTTCACGCTCTATGTTAGACTCTTTTCCATGCTGGATACTTGCCAATCAATTATTTGGGTAGGTTGGGAGTAATTGAAGGAAGAGGCAGGTCAAGACTGCAGACCTTAATGTGAAACTACCAACTTACAGCTACAGGACTGGCGCCAACTCTCTGTATTAGTATTAAACTGAACTTTTCATAGAATAGTATATGGACTTGAAAGTATTTAGTCATAATCACAACTAGAGGAATCACAATAAACCATACGCATCCAATAAACGATTATACTCCTGAGTCTGTTAGAGAGCAGAGGCAAATCCTCTGCTACAGAAACCAATTGGACTATAATTTATTGATTTTTCTGTTGAGAAGCCAAGGCCCATATTGCAGAATAACGTCAGGTCTGAATAGAATGAAAGAGTAGACCAGGTAAATGAGAGTGCTGAATAAGCAGCACTAAGCTTTGGTTTTAAAATTGTGAAGGATAGTAAGAAGCCCATTATTCTGAGGTTCCAGAAAGGAATCAATTAGAGCAGATGGTGGTGTGATAAATCCAAACCTGGGACTTCCCTGGTCTCTATGGCTCAGTCCTGTACCTCCTGGTGTATTTACATACAGAGCCTTTGGGAATGCCCTGAACATGGGTTTTAACATAGTGAGGATCCAGGGAGAAGGGAGAGGTTGTGGGCTGCCCTATTAGGCTGAGGGATAAGGTAGAAAGTTTGAAAATAATTGGCAGTTGTACAAGTAACTGAACAAAACCGAACACAGTTTTGCTTGTCCAAAAATGGTTTGGTTCCTCACTCAAGCTTTGCAGACAACTAACAAAACATAGAATATTTATTCTGAACTAAGCTTGGAGCAAGATTCTGGCTGTAGCTAATTCTTTTAAACTCCTTGGCTAGCGTTTTTCATTTGTGAGTTCGCTAGCCTGTAATTCTCCCCTCGAAAGCCCGTTTCTCCCTCCCCGCTCCCCCACACCACCCCCCCACCCAAACCTCTCCAATCAATTCAGTGGACAGGAAAATCTCAGTTTTGAAATTTTCAATTGACCCCCAGCCTCAATAATTTTTTTTTCTGGGGGGGGAGAGGGGAAAAAAAGTTCCAGATTTCCACTACCCTTTATGTGAAGAAGTGCTGAACTGCACCCCTGAATGGCCTAGATCTAATTTTAAGGTTCTGGACTCTTCCACCAGAGCAAATAATTTCTTTCTCTTTACCCCATCAAATCCTTTAATCATCTTAAACACCTCAATACCCAATATACTCAAGGGAATACAAGCCTAGTCTATGCAACCTGTCCTCGTAATTTAACCCTTTTAGTCCCGATATCATTCTGATGAATCTGCGCTACACCACCTCCAAGGCCAATATATCCTTCCTGAGATGTGGTGCCCAGAACTGAATGCCAGACTCCAGATCCGTTATAACCAGAGCTTTATATAACTGAAGCATAACTTCCACCCCAATGTATTACAGCCCTCTTGAGATAAAGGGCAACATTCAATTAGCCATTATAATTATTTTCTTTCCTGACACGAGCTTTGTGACTTCTGTACCCGGACCCCGAAATTTATTTTTTATTTGTTCACGGGATGTGGGCGTCGTTGGCAAGGCCAGCATTTATTGCCCATCCTTAATTGCCCTCGAAGGTGGTGGTGAGCTGTATTCTTGAACCGCTGCAGTCCGTGGGGTGAAGGTTCTCCCACAGTGCTGTTAGATAGGGAGTTCCAGGATTTTGACCCAATGACGATGAAGGAACGGCAATATATTTCTAAGTCAGGATGGTGTGTGACTTAGAGGGGAACGTGCAAGTGTTGTTCCCATGTGCCTGCTGCCCTTGTCCTTCTAGGTGGTAGAGGTCGCGGGTTTGGGAGGTGCTGTCGAAGAAGCCTTGGCGAGTTGCTGCAGTGCATCCTGTGGATGGTACACACTGCAACCACGGTGCGCCGGTGGTGAAGGGGGTGAATGTTTAGGGTGGTGGATGGGGTGCCAATCAAGCCGGCTGCTTTGTCCTGGATGGTGTCGAGCTTCTTGACTGTTGTTGGAGCTGCACTCATCCAGGCAAGTGGAAAGTATTCTATCACACTCCTGACTTGTGCCTTGTAGATGGTGGAAAGGCTTTGGGGAGTCAGGAGGTGAGTTACTCACTGCAGAATACCCAGCCTCTGACCTGCTCTTGTAGCCACAGTATTTACGTCACTGGTCCATTAAAGTTTCTAGTCAATGGTGACCCCCCAGGATGTTGATGGTGGGAGATTTGGCGATGGTAATGCCGTTGAATGTCAAGGGGAGATGGTTAGACTCTCTCTTGTTGGAGATGGTCATTGCCTGGCGCAAATGTTACTTGCCACTTATCGGCCCAAGCCTGGATGTTGTCCGGGTCTTGCTGCATGCGGGCACGGACTGCTTCATTATCTGAGGGGTTGTGAATGGAACTGAACACTGTGCAATCATCAGCGAACATCCCCATCTCTGACCTTATGATGGAGGAAAGTTCATTGATGAAGCAGCTGAAGATGGTTGGGCTTAGGACACTGCCCTGAGGAACTCCTGCAGCAATGTCCTGGGGCTGAGATGATTGGCTTCCAACAACCATTACCATCTTCCTTTGTGCTAGGTATGACACCAGCCACTGGAGAGTTTTCCCCCTGATTCCCATTGACTTCAATTTTACTAGGGTTCCTTGGTGCCGCACTCGGTCAAATGCTTCCTTGATGTCAAGGGCAGTCACTTTCACCTCACCTCCGGAATTCAGCTCTTTTGTCCATGTTTGGACCAAGGCTGTAATGAGGTCTGGAGTTGAGTGGTCCTGGCGGAACCCAAACTGAGCATTGGTGAGTAAGTGCCGCTTGACAGCACTGTCGATGACGCCTTCCATCACTTTGCTGGTGATTGAGAGTAGACTGATGGGTCGGTAATTGGCTGGATTGGATTTGTCCTGCTTTTTATGGACAGGACATACCTGGGCAATTTTCCACATTGTCGGATAGGTGCCAGTGTTGTAGCTGTACTGGAACAGTTTGGCTAGAGGCATGGCTAGTTCTGGAGCACAAGTCTTCAGCCGGGATGTTGTCGGGGTCCATAGCCTTTGCTGGATCCAGTGCACTCAGCCGTTTCTTGGTATCACGTAGAGTGAATCGAATTGGCTGAAGACTGGCTTCTGTGATGGTGGGGCTATCAGGAGGAAGCCGAGATGGATCATCTACTCGGCACTTCTGGCTGAAGATGGCTGCAAACGCTTCAGCCTTGTCTTTTGCACTCACGTGCTGGACTCTGCCATCATTGAGGAGGGGATGTTTACAGTGCCTCCTCCTCGCGTTAGTTGTTTAATTGTCTACCACCATTCACGACTGGATGTGGCAGGACTGCAGAGCTTTGATCTGATCCGTTGGTTGTGGAAATGCTTAGCTCTGTCTATAGCATGTTGCTTCTGCTGTTTAGCATGCATGTAGTCCTGTGTTGTAGCTTTACCAGGTTGGTACCTCATTTTAAGTACGCCTGGTGCTGCTCTTTGCTCCTGCACAGTTCCTAGCTTCTTGCCATTTAGAAAATGCTCTGTTCTATCTTTCTTGGGTCCAAAGTGGATGATCTCTCAGTTCCCCACACTGAACTCCAACTGCCAGAGTTTTGCCAACTCACCTAATCTATTAATGTCCCTTTGCAACTTTCTGCTCCCATCTACACTATTTACTGTGCCACCTAACTTGGTGTCATCAGCAAACTTAAATAAACGGCTCTCTATTCGCTCATCCAAGTCATTTTATAAATATAGTGAAAACCTGTGGCCCCAGTACAGATTCCTGGGGGGTAACAGTAGTCACATCCTGCCAATGAGTACATACCTATTATCCCTAATCTCTGTCTCCTACCTTCTAACCAATTTCCTAACCAAGCCAATAGATTGCCTCCAATTCCATGTGCGCTCATACTCCCAAGATATCTCAATTGTGTGGGACAGGCTGGATGACCCAGAGTCTTTTCCTGTCCGTCATTGTTCGTAGTCTCTTCTGTGGAACCTTGACGAATGCCTTCTGGAAGTCCATATAAATAACAGACACTCCCTTTTGTTACACTTGTTACCTCCTCAAAAAATTCAACTTGGTTTGTTAGACATGACTTACCCTTTACAAATCCATGCTGTGGGTCCATATGATCAGTTCATATTTGTCCAAATGCTCAGTCACTCTGTCCTAATAGCAGATTCTGGTAACAATTAGGAAAACAGAGAAACTATGAAATTAAATTTAAATAAAATTGAAACTAAAGAAAAAGGCAACTCTAAGTAAATAGACAGTAAAGGAGAGGATGACAAAAGGGAATTCGAAGAGGTTAGGAAAGAAGTCAAAAAAGCAAAGAGGAAGTACGGAATTAAATTAGCAGGAATATAAAAAGAAGTAGTGAAGTATTCTAGACACATAAATACCACAAGAAAAATGAGAATAGGCATAGGGCCACTAAGGGATGCACAGGATAAACCCACAGGTAATGACGACAAAATGGCAGAAATATTGAATAGTTACTTTGCCTCAGGGAGACTAACAAGGTGGGCATGACATTAGAAGAAGAGATCAAAAAAGATATTTAAGACTAATCAAACTTAGAGAGGACAAAACCCCTGGTCCGGATGGTTCGCTCGCTCACTCACTCACACTATAGACCAGTTAGCTTAACATCGGTGTTAGGAAAGATAATGGAATCTTTACTCAAAGATGTAATAGAAAAACATCAAGAAAATGATAATATAATAAAGAATAGTCAGCACGGATTTCAGAAGGAAAGTCATGCTTGACCAACTTTATTGAATTCTTTGAAGAAGTAACAGCAAGAGTACACAAGGGTAATGTAGTAGCTATAATATATTTGGATTTTCAAAAGGCCTTCGATAAGGTACCACATCGTAGGCTCCTGGCTAAGGTCAGAGAATGTGGAGTCGGGACAAGTAGCAGAATGGATAGCAAGCTGGCTACAAATTAGAAAACAGAGTAGGGACTAATAGCTACTCAGACTGGCAAAAGGTGGGCAGTGGCATTCCATAGGGATCGGTGTTGGGACCACTGTTGTTCACAATTTACATTAACAATTTGAATTTGGGAATCGGAAGTACAATTCAAAAATTTGCAGACGACACCAAATTGGGGGTGTAGTTAATACAAAGGAAGAATGCACCAAAATGCAAGACGACATTAATAAACTTGCAGAATGGGTGTGTAATTGGCAAATGAATTTCAATTTAGATAAGTGAGGTGGTGCATTTTGGTAGGAAGAATGAGGATAATAAGAGTCTAAATGGGGTAGAGGAGCAAAGGGATCTTGGGGTACAGGAACACATCACTAAAGGTAGTGACACAAGTTAATAAGGCCATAACAAAGGCAAAACAAACACTGGGGTTCATTTCTAGAGGGATAGAATTGAAAAGTAGGGACGTTATGTTAAACTTGTATGGAACCTTGGTTAGATCACAGTTGGAGCACTGCACAGTTCTGGTCTCCATATTATAAAAAGGATATAGAGGCATTGGAGAAGGTGCAAAAAAGATTCACAAAGATGATACCAGAACTGAGAGGATATACTTATCAGGAAAGGCTGAACAGGCTGGGACTCTCTTCTCTACTTAAGAGAAGGCTGTGGGGTGACATGATAGAGGTCATTAAGATGACGAAAGGGTTTGATAGGGTAGGCAGAAAAAATGTTTCCACTTGTGAGAGAGTCTAAAACTGGAGGTCATAAATTTAAGCTAGTCACTAATAAATCCAATAGGGAATTTAGGGGAAATTTCTTTACGCAGTGAGTGGTTAGAATGTGGAATGTGCTTCCACAAGGAGTAGTTGAGGCAAATAGCATAGATGCATTTAAGGGGAACCTAGATCAGCACGAGGGAGAAAGGAATAGAGAGAAATGCTGATAGGGTCAGATGATGAGGGGCGGGAGGAGGCTCGTGTGGAGCATAAATGCTGGCATAGACAAGTTGGGCTGAATGGCCTATTTCTGTTCTGTAGCCTCTATGGGGGATAAATTAGTTAACCTCTGAAAATGGGTGTGTGATTAATCCGCGATGCAGGCAACATGTGACATTCATCGGGGGGCCCCGATATCGGAAGTGGCTAGCACTACTTAAAGGCAGCCTGCACCTCTTAAAGGGGAGGTGCACGGTGGCTGCAGAAAGTGCTTTGGGAAGGGAATCTGTAGTGGAATACACTGAAGAATGGCTGCGCCAAGGTTCTCAGACGGTGCACGAGAGGCCGTGGTGGAAGAGGTGGACAGATGGAGGGCCAACCTATATTCGCAGGGGGGCAAGAGGCCCTCCAGACATATGCTCATGAGGCAGTGTGAGGCTGTGGCACACGAGGTCAATGCCAGGAGCATCGTACCACGCACGTGGATGCAGTGCAGGAAGAAGTTCAATGATTCGACATGAGTGGTTAAGGTGATTGAGTTCGACTTTCAAGTGGCATCTCCTACCAATTACACCACTAGTCTCATCCACTGCTCCACGCACTCCTCTTTCTCTTTTCTCCTCCCCCCACCCCAACCCCCCCCACCAATCTCTCATCTACCAACAAACTTTTTCAATCACTACTCAACCCTTCAAATCACATGCTGCATCTCATGCTCACACATTACCACTCTAGCAAGCTGCACACCCATAACTCAAGGTGGTGCACAACAGCAGGCAGCACCAAACAACAGACGGAGGACAGGCATGCTTACACATCCTCACCCCCATGGAGGAGACAGTGCTGTCCATCATTAGATGGGCCATGGCTACTGGTGGTGCTGGAGGTATTGATGATGAGGGTCTCTGCATACCTAATCCTCCTTCTCACTTCCCACTTGTCCCTCAGCCCACAATCTTTTCTGACTCACGTACTACAGATGATGTAAGCACGCCTTACTTTCTCGTCTCCCTGCACCACAACTCAACCCGAGTCCCTTTGTCATTTCAGTACCCAAGACCTGAAACCTGCATAGTCGGCAGAGGTAGACATCAGTGATTAACAAACAGTCACTCGATCTTACACTCGCGGCCACTAGCTCAGATACTGACACTGTGTGTAGTTTAGAGGCTAGGATAGAGGAGGGATCTGCTCGTGGTGAGACACCGGGCGCAAGTGTGCAGGGGGCGGGGGGGAACGGATATTGCAGGTGCCAGCTGGCTGGAGGGCGAGGTATTACACTAGCTCTGTTGCAAAGGAATCAGATGATGACTTTTGGGCCAGGCTACAGAAGAAGACTGATGGGCGTACACAACTGAATGCTTGGTGCACTGGAAAGCCTGCCAGAAAGCCTGTGCACAATGTCAAGGGGCATGGAGGAGTCCAGTTCCAACTTGGCACAGAGGTTGGAGCCCATCCTTTCCCACATGGAATGGGTGGTCACCTCCATCATCACACCTGTGGAACCCACCATAATACAGGGTCTGCTGACTGACGTCAGAGCTTCCATTGCAGCACAAACATCTGCCATTCAAGGTCTGACTACTTTGGAAGCTCAGACTGCTGCCATTGTGGCTCTGGGTTCCACTCTGGAACGGGGCTTCCAGGGCGTCACAGCACTCCAGCAATCCGTTCTCCAGCAGATCTCCAGGATTGCTGAGGCGCCGCCCTGGGAAAGTGGCAGTAGCACCATGGAAGACGAACCTGCTTTCCTCTCTCAGGATGACAGCATTCCTGCTCCCACCCCTGCCACTCTGCCAGCTGTTGCCTGTCAGCTAGCCAGGCCAGACTGCTGCAGCCCCTGTCAAGATGGTGCAGTCTGAAGCCAAGCTCTCCCGGCCCAGAGCTGCTCGAGGTCGTCCTCCACGGCCATCTGCAATCTACTCAATTGAAGGTCAGCAGCCTTCCGCCACCCATACTCCAGCCACTGGGGATACACCTTGTAGGAGCACTAGGAAAGGTAAAGGCACATGATCGACAGGCACTAAGGGAATGCACAAGGGTGAATAGTATCAGTTTGTTTGAATCATTTGACGTGTAAATCTATAAATGTGGTTATGAATTTGTATTTGGTGTTGGTTTTCATTTCTGCAATGAGCTGAGGGAAGAAGCAATGTGTAAACATAAGGGGACGATTTGATGGTCGTGTGGGAGAGGAAAGGTAAGGAGTGAGCGACTGTTGGTGAATGGGGAGGTGTCATTGAGGTTACTGGTATTGCTCATTAATAATTTGATCATGCAGGGCCTTGGCAGACAAGGCCTGTCTACCTTCTTGCCTCCCTTCCACTTCTAAGGGAGATCGGAGACGGATAGAGGGCCCAAGAGCGGGAGAGCTGAGCTAAGTGAGATCGGAGGGGGATAAAGGAGGGCCCGAGAGCAGGAGAGCTGAGCTAAGGGAGATCGGAGGGGGATAAAGGAGGGCCCGAGAGCAGGAGAGCTGAGCTAAGGGAGATCGGAGGGGGATAAAGGAGGGCCCGAGAGCAGGAGAGCTGAGCTAAGGGAGATCGGAGGGGGATAAAGGAGGGCCCGAGAGCGGGAGAGCTGAGCTAAGGGAGATAGGAGGGGGATAAAGGAGGGCCTGAGAGCAGGAGAGCTGAGCTAAGGGAGATCGGAGGGGGATAAAGGAGGGCCCGAGAGCGGGAGAGCTGAGCTAAGGGAGATCGGAGGGGGATAAAGGAGGGCCCGAGAGCGGGAGATTTGAGCTAAGGGAGATCGGAGGGGGATAAACTGAGACCAGCGGTGGAGTTCCAGAGGTGACGTCACCAGTGAAAAAGTGACGTGGCGTAGGGGAGGCAGCTGATTGGTAAGTCGGTTCAGGTGAGTATTTCTACTATTCTGCAGTGCAGTAACTAAAATAAAAAGAAAGGGAAGGTCTGCAGGTCTTATAGCAAGTAGCGTTTTTTAGTGAATCAAGGTCCCTAGTGAAGTTAACATTCTCTAAATTAAGAGTAATTTAAAGGAATAAACTCCTTAAGGGAGTAACTAATGAGCTTAATCTAAGGCAAGTCACGGCAGCAGAGCTCGCACCCGTGATATGGTCCTCCTGCGCTATGTGCGAAGTCATGGACACTACAGGTGCCCCTGGCGACCATGTGTGCAGGAAGTGTGTCCAGCTGCAGCTACTGGCTAACCACATTTCGGAGCTGGAGCTGCGGGTGGATTCACTGTGGAGTATCCGCGATGCTGAGATTATCGTGGATAGCATGTTCAGTGAGGTGGTCACACCGCAGGTAAAGATTACGCAGGCAGAAAGGAAATGGGTGACTGCAAGGCAGAGTAAAATGACTAGGCAGGTAGAGCAGGAGTCCCTGGGGCCATCTCCCTCTCAAACAGAAATTCTGCTTTGGATAATGTTGGGAGAGATGGCTTATCAGGGGAAAGCAGCAAGAGCCAAGTTCGTGGCTCTGCTGCACAGGAGGGGAGGAATAAGAGTGGAAGGGCTATATTGATAGGGGATTCAATTGTAAGGGAACAGATAGGTGTTTCTGCGGCCGCAAACGTGACTCCAGGATGGTATGTTGCCTCCCTGGTGCTAGGGTCAAGGATATCACGGAGCGGCTGCAGGACATTCTGGAGGGGGAGGGTGAACAGCCAGTAGTCGTGGTCCATATTGGTACCAACGACATAGGTTTAAAAAAAAGGGAATGAGATCCTGCAAGGTGAATTTAAGGAGTTAGGAGATAAATTAAAAAGCAGGACCTCAAAGGTAGCGATCTCAGGATTACTACCAGTGCCATGTGCTAGTGAGTATAGGAACAGGAGAATAGATCAGATGAATGCGTGGCTGCAGGGATGGTGTAGGATGGAGGGGTTTAGATTCCTGGGACATTGGGACCGTTTCTGGGGAAGGTGGGACCTGTACAAGCGGGACGGGTTACACCCGAGCAGGACCGGGACTGATGTTCTTGCGGGGGTGTTTGCTAGTGCTGTTGGGGAAGGTTTAAACTAGAATGGCAGGGGGATGGGAACCTGAGCAGGGAGACAAAGGAGGGGGAAACAAGGATAGAAACAAAAGACAGAAAGGGAAGAAGCAATAGTGGATGGCAGAGAAAACAAGGGTGAAAAACAAATAGGGCCATTGTGCAAAATAAAACTAAGATGACTAGCAATCTTAAAGACAAGTCTAAAGGCATTGTGTCTTAATGCACAGAACATTCGCAATAAAGTAGATGAATTAACAGCGCAGATAGATATTAATGGTTATGATATAGTTGCGATTACGGAGACATGGCTGCAGGGTGACCAAGGATGGGAACTGAACATCCAGGGGTATTCAGTATTTCGGAAGGACAGGCAAAAAGGGAAAGGAGGTGGGGTAGTGTTGTTAGTAAAGGAGGAAATCAATGCAATAGTGAGGAAGGATATTGGCTTGGAAAATAACGATGTGGAATCTGTATGGGTGGAGCTAAGAAACATCAAGGGGCAGAAAACATTGGTGAGTGTTGTCTATAGGCCCCCAAACAGTAGGGGAGGGCATTAAACAGGAAACTAGAGATGCATGCAAGAAGGGTACAACTATAATCATGGGTGACTTTAATCTACATATAGATTGGTCAAACCAAATTAGCAATAATACTGTGGGGGAGGAATTCCTGGAGTGTGCACGTGACGGTTTTCTAGACCAATACGTTGAGGAACCAACTAGAGAACAGGCGATCCTAGACTGGGTATTGTGCAATGAGAGGATTAATTAACAATCTTGTTGTGCGGGATCCCTCAGGGAGAAGTGACCATAACGTGTTAGAATTCCTCATTAAGATGGAGAGTGAAGTAGTTGAATCTGAAACTAGGGTCCTGAATCTAAATAAAGGAAATTACGAAAGTATGAGGTGCGAGTTGGCTATGATAGATTGGGGAACTTTACTAAAAGGGATGACGGTGGATAGGCAATGGCCAATATTTAAAGAACGTGTGCAGGAATTCCAACAATTATTCGTTCCTGTCTGGTGCAAAAATAAAACAGGAAAGGTGGCTCAACCGTGGCTTACAAAAGAAATTAGGGATAGTATTAGATCCAAAAAGGAGACATTTAAATTGCCAGAATAACCGGCAAGCCTGAGGAATGGGAGCAGTTCAGAATTCAGCAAAGAAGGACAAAGATTGATTAAGAGGGGAAAAATAAAGTATGTGAGTAAACTAGCAGGGAACATAAAAAGTGACTGTTAAAGCTTCTATAAATATGTCAAGAGAAAAAGATGAGTGAAGACAAATGTAGGTCCCATACAGTCAGAAATGGGCAAAATTATAATGGGGACCAAAGAAATGGCAGAACAATTAAACATATACTTTGGTTCTGCCTTCACAAAGGAAGACACAAATAACCTGCCAGAAATGTTAGGGAACCAAGGGTCCAGTGAGAGGGAGGAACTGAAGGAAACCAGTATTAGTAAGAAAACAGTGCCAGGGAAATTAATGGGGCTAAAGGCTAAGGGCCTGATAATCTACATCCCAGAGTACTAAAGGAAGTGGCCCTGGAAATAGTGGATGCATTGGTGATCATCTTCCAAAATTCGATAGACTCTGGAACAGTTCCTACAGATTGGAGGGTGGCAAATGTAACCCCACTATTTAAAAAAGGAGGGAGAGAAAAAACAGAATTACAGACCAGTTAGCCTAACATCAGTAGTGGGGGGAAATGCTAGAGTCTGTTATAAAAGATGTGATAACAGAACACTTGGAAGGCATTAACGGGATTGGACAAAGTCAGCATGGGTTTATGAAAGGGAAATCATGCTAAATAAATCTACTGGAGTTTTTTGAGGATGTAACTAGTAGAATAGATAGGGGAGAACCAGTGGATGTGGTGTATTTGGATTTTCAGAAGGCTTTTGATAAGGTCCCACACAAGAGGTTAGTGTGCAAAATTAAAGCACATGGGATTGGGGGGATATACTGGCATGGATTGAGAATTGGTTGACAGACAGGAAACAGAGAGTAGGAATAAACGGGTCTTTTTCTGGGTGGCAGGCAGTGACTAGTGGGGTACCGCAGGGATCAGTGCTTGGGCCCCAGCTATTCACAATATATATCAATGATTTGCCTGAGGGAACTAAATGTAACATTTCCAGGTTTGCAGACGACACAAAGCTGGGGTGGAATGTGAGCTGTGAGGACGATGCAAAGAGGCTCCAATGTGATTTAGACAAGTTGGGTGAGTGGGCAAGAACGTGGCAGATGCAGTATAATGTGGATAGATGTGAGATTATCCACTTTGGTTGTAAAAACAGAAAGGCAGATTATTATCTGAATGGTGATAGATTGGGAAAAGGGGAGGTGCAATGAGACCTGGGTGTCCTTGTACACCAGTCGCTGAAAGCGAGCATTCAGGTGCAGCAAGCAGTTAGGAAGGCGAATGGTATGTTGGCCTTCATTGCAAGAGGATTTGAGTACAAGAGTAGGGATGTCTTACTGCAGTTATACAGGGCCTTGGTGAGACCACATCTGGAATATTGTGTGCCGTTTTGGTCTCCTTATCTGAGGAAGGATGTCCTTGCCATGGAGGGAGTGCAACGAAGGTTTACCATACTGATTCCTGGGATGCCAGGACTGACGTATGAGGAGAGATTGGGTTGACTAGGCCTATATTCACTCGAGTTTAGAAGAATGAGAGGTGATCTCATCGAAACATATAAAATTCTAACAGGACGAGACAGACTAGATGCAGGGAGGATGTTCCTGATGGCTGGGAGTTCAGAACAAGGGGTCACCGTCTCAGGATACGGGGTATGCCATTTAGAACTGAGATGAGGAGAAATTTCTTCACTCAGCGGGTGGTGAACCTGTGGCATTCTCTACCACAGAAGGCAGTGGAGGCCAAGTCATTAGATGTATTCAAGGAGATAGATATATTTCTTAATGCTAAAGGGATATGGGGAAAAAGCGGGAACAGGGTACTGAGTTAGACGATCAGCCATGATCATTTTGAATGGTGCAGCAAGCCCGAAGAACCGAATGGCCTACTCTTGCTCCTATTTTCTATGTTTTATAGAATCATAGAAGTTTACAACATGGAAACAGGCCCTTCGGCCCAACATGTCCACGTCGCCCAGTTTATACCACGAAGCTAGTCCCAATTGCCTGCACTTGGCCCATATCCCTCTATACCCATCTTACCCATGTAACTGTCCAAATGCTTTTTAAAAGACAAAATTGTACCCGCCTCTACTACTGCCTCTGGCAGCTCGTTCCAGACACTCACCACTCTTTGAGTGAAAAAATTGCCCCTCTGGACCCTTTTGTATCTCTCCCCTCTCACCTTAAATCTATGCCCCCTCGTTATAGACTCCCCTACCTTTGGGAAAAGATTTTGACTATCTACCTTATCTATGCCCCTCATTATTTTATAGACTTCTATAAGATCACCCCTAAACCTCCTACTCTCCAGGGAAAAAAGTCTCAGTCTATCCAACCTCTCCCTGTAAGTCGAACCATCAAGTCCCGGTAGCATCCTAGTAAATCTTTTCTGCACTCTTTCTAGTTTAATAATATCCTTTCTATAATAGGGTGACCAGAACTGTACACAGTATTCCAAGTGTGGCCTTACTAATGTCTTGTACAACTTCAACAAGACATCCCAACTCCTGTATTCAATGTTCTGACCAATGAAACCAAGCATGCTGAATGCCTTCTTCACCACCCTATCCACCTGTGACTCCACTTTCAAGGAGCTATGAACCTGTACTCCTAGATCTCTTTGTTCTATAACTCTCCCCAATGCCCTACCATTAACGGAGTAGGTCCTGGCCCGATTCGATCTACCAAAATGCATCACCTCACATTTATCTAAATTAAACTCCATCTGCCATTCATCGACCCACTGGCCCAATTTATCAAGATCCCGTTGCAATCCTAGATAACCTTCTTCACTGTCCACAATGCTACCAACCTTGGTGTCATCTGCAAACTTACTAACCAGGCCCCCTAAATTCTCATCCAAATCATTAATATAAATAACAAATAACAGCGGACCCAGCACCGATCCCTGAGGCACACCGCTGGTCACAGGCCTCCAGTTTGAAAAACAACCCTCTACAACCACCCTCTGTCTTCTGTCATCAATCCAATTTTGTATCCAATTGGCTACCTCACCTTGGATCCCGTGAGATTTAACCTTATGTAACAACCTACCATGCGGTACCTTGTCAAAGGCTTTGCTAAAGTCCATGTAGACCACGTCTACTGCACAGCCCTCATCTATCTTCTTGGTTATCCCTTCAAAAAACTCAATCAAATTCATGAGACATGATTTTCCACTCACAAAACCATGCTGACTGTTCCTAATCAGTCCCTGCCTCTCCAAATGCCTATAGATCCTGTCTCTCAGAATACCCTCTAACAACTTACCCACTACAGATGTCAGGCTCACCGGTCTGTAGTTCCCAGGCTTTTCCCTGCCGCCCTTCTTAAACAAAGGCACAACATTTGCTACCCTCCAATCTTCAGGCACCTCACCTGTAGCGGTGGATGATTCAAATATCTCTGCTAGGGGACCCGCAATTTCCTCCCTAACCTCCCATAACGTCCTGGGATACATTTCATCAGGTCCCGGAGATTTATCTACCTTGATGCGCGTTAAGACTTCCAGCACCTCCCTCTCTGTAATATGTACACTTCTCAAGACATCACTATTTATTTCCCCAAGTTCCCTAACATCCATGCCTTTCTCAACCGTAAATACCGATGTGAAATATTCATTTAGGATCTCACCCATCTCTTGTGGTTCCGCACATAGATGACCTTGTTGATCCTTAAGAGGCCCTACTCTCTCCCTAGTTACTCTTTTGCCCTTTATGTATTTGTAGAAGCTCTTTGGATTCTCCTTTGCCTTATCTGCCAAAGCAATCTCATGTCCCCTTTTTGCCCTCCTGATTTCTCTCTTAACTCTACTCCGGCAATCTCTATACTCTTCAAGGGATCCACTTGATCCCAGCTGCCTATGCATGTCATATGCCTCCTTCTTCTTTTTGACTAGGACCTCAATCTCCTGAGTCATCCAAGGTTCCCTACTTCTACCAGCCTTGCCCTTCACTTTATAAGGAATGTGCTTACCCTGAACCCTGGTTAACACACTTTTGAAAGCCTCCCACTTACCAGACGTCCCTTTGCCTGCCAACAGACTCTCCCAATCAACTTCTGAAAGTTCATGTCTAATACCATCAAAATTGGCCTTTCCCCAATTTAGAATTTTAACTTTTGGGCCAGACCTATCATTCTCCATAGCTGTCTTAAAACTAATGGAATTATGATCACTGATCCCAAAGTGATCCCTCACTAACACTTCTGTCACCTGCCCTTCCTTATTTCCCAAGAGGAGGTCAAGTTTTGCCCCCTCTCTAGTCGGGCCATCCACATACTGAATGAGAAATTCCTCCTGAATACACTCAACAAATTTCTCTCCATCCAAGCCCCTAATGCTATGGCTGTCCCAGTCAATGTTGGGAAAGTTAAAGTCCCCTACTATTACCACCCTATTTTTCTTGCAGCTGTCTGTAATCTCCTTACATATTTGCTCCTCAATTTCCCATTGACTATTTGGGGGTCTGTAGTACAATCCTATCAAAGTGATCTCTCCCTTCTTATTTTTCAGTTCTACCCATATAGACTCAGTGGGCGAACCCTCAGATATATCCCCTCTCATTACTGCCGTGTGTTCTCCCTAATCAAGAACGCAACTCCCCCTCCTCTCTTACCTCCTGCTCTATCTTTCCTATAGCATCTGTACCCTGGAACATTGAGCTGCCAGTCCTGCCCCTCCCTTAGCCATGTTTCAGTAAAGCTATAACATCCCAGTCCCATGTACCCATCCATGCCCTGAGTTCATCTGCCTTGCCCATCAGACTTCTTGCATTGAAATAAATGCAGTTTAATCTGGACTTCCCTTGGTCTTTGCGCTGCTTTCTCAGACCACCTGTCCGGTCATGTTTTGTACATCTCCCTTACTGACTCCCTTTATTCCTCCTCTGTCCTCTTCTGGCAGCTTGTCCTGCTCTGCGTGGCCTCTCTGCATGCTCCCAGTCATGTTCAATTCCCAGAGGAAGCCCCAGCAGGCCACCCATGTCTGGAATCAACTTTGGTCAGCACACTATTTTAAATGCCATTAACAGTACTGCAAGACCAGCCAGATCACACTCTAATATAATATTGCAACTTGCTCCGAGTATCGAAAACCTCCAACGACATGTACCATTGTACCAACAGCCAGAATAAATCACTCCTGCATGCTCCCTTTAAATAGCGATGGTGGTGGGGGGGTCCTTCATACCCTTTAACTCTTGTCCAGTTATGTGAGGTTAGCACAGTGCGTTGGCTGGAGCGGGGAGTTTGAAAATGGCGCCAGCTGCTTCAAATCAGCGTGCACACAGATTTACCTCAATCTCCCTATTCTACATGCTTGCGATGTTCGTTAGGTGTGTGTGCAACCATCTTTGGCAAGATGGCGTCCTGCGCACGTCACACCGGAAGTGTGCGCGGGCATCTCGGACGGCACTTTTGGGGGCTTCGGAGTCCACGTTGCTCCTACAAAATGGGCACTACTCAACCCAATTTAGCTCCCTATATAACTTCCCCACAACTGATATTGGACTAATGGGCCTATAATTTTCTAGTTTATCTCTTCTCTCCATAAGTAATGGAGTGACATTGGTAGTTTTCCAATCCAAGGGGACAATTCCTGAAGCGAGAGAGTTTTGGAAGATCGTGACTGATGTAACAACAATTTCCTTACCTCCTACTTTTGATACCTGGGGTAGAAACCATCAGGTCCTGGAGATGTCTTTCTTTAAACTCATTTACATAGAATGTACAGCACAGAAATAGGCCATTCGGCCCAACAGGTCCATGCCGGTGTTTATGCTCCAAGAGTCTCCTCCCTCCCTCACCCTATCAGCATATCCTTCTATTCCTTTCTCCCTCATGTGTTTATCTAGCTTCCCCTTAAATGCATCTACGCTAGTCGCCTCAATTACTCCTTGTGGTAACACGTTCCACATTCTAACCACTCCCTGGGTAAAGAAGTTTCTCCTGAGTTCCCAATGAATTAGTTTCTCTGTCACCATTTCTTTTACTAGTTAATTCCTCCCCTTGATTTATTTTTCGTTTTCCTTGCATCACAAGTATTTTATCCTCATCCTCTACTGTACAGACTGACACAAAGGGGCCGATTTTCGGACGGCCGAGCGGGTGCATTGGGGGCTGGGGGCGGCTCCGAAAATTGCGGAATCCCGCTCACTTCCGGGTTCCCTAATGACGCGTTCGGGTGCGCGCGCAGCTCCCGCATGCGGGACTCCCACCAGCAATTAAAGCCGGTGGGATGCTGCTTTAGATAGTTATTTAGATACTTGAGGTACTTGACAGACCTCATTGAGTGGAGATTTTGGCAGGGGTGTAATTTTGAAGGATCCTCAGTGTATTTCCTGTGCTGTGGGAAACATTCCCTGTTGGAGCAGACGTGTTTCAGCCAGCAGCCAGTGGGAGATGCAAAGGATTATTTGACAGCTGGGGGGAATACCTCACTTATTGTAGCAGGGCATTCTGTCACTCAGACAAAGTTTTGGCTGCAACACCTTCGTCTTTCCGCTCAAAATTATTAATTTATACCCTAAACTCTGCTGTGCAAACACATTTACCTACTTTGCGACCCCCTCAAACTCTCACCGTCAGGATGGGGGGGGGCGCCAGAGCTGCATTCATCACTTCAGCCGAGGTTGAGCAACATCACCAGCCTCACCAGGCACGCCGTCCACCTCCGTCACGTGCAGCTCCACAACACAGTGCTGTGCCACAGGCACCTGCACAAAATAGTCCTGCAACTACACATACACCCACTGTAGGGTGAACCAATGGGTGGCATCAAGTGTGGGTGTTCATG
The DNA here is from genome assembly GCF_035084215.1 of Heptranchias perlo. NCBI lineage: Eukaryota > Metazoa > Chordata > Chondrichthyes > Hexanchiformes > Hexanchidae > Heptranchias > Heptranchias perlo. Next base: position 3,136,131 of record NC_090349.1, read on the forward strand.
GTGAACCTCATGAAAGGGACTTATTACATAAGCCAGTCAAGAATGGCCAAGTGGTGACAATAATAATATTTAATGTGCCATTAACAAAAATCAAATATTAATAAAAAACATGACAAACTGTCAAACACCCTTGTGCATCCCCTTTGTGCTCACAAAACCTTCGCCTTTCGCTTCCGACTACTTCTACGTGATGCATCCCCTGTGGCTGCAGCAGAGGTCGTGGCAGGTTTTCTTGGTCATGCCCTGACCGATTAGATGCTTTGGGCTTATGCCCTCTGGGTTTCAGTGCCCTTGAGGGCCCCTCCACCTGCACCCTGTGCAGGGGCAGACTCGGCCACCTGGAGAGGAGGCAGCATTGCGGGTACTGGTTGAGAGGGGGCAACGGGTGAGACGTGGGAGTGCTTTGAGTGGCGTCCCCACTTCCATGTCCCCTTTTGCCATCATCCCTCTCCTGGGCCAAGTCCACATCACTCCTACCACCCTGCTGGATGACAGTTTGGAGGTCATGTGTGAAGCCTTGTAAGGCCAGTGCTAGTGGATCTGCCTGGCTGTTTAAGGCGGCAGAAAGTTGCTCACCCTGAGTCCGAAGGGCCGTTGTCAGGGCCTCAATGGACTCATTGGTGAGCCGCGCTTGAAGCTCGATGGAGGCTAACGTTCCTTCCATCGCAGAAATTCCCGCACTTACCCGTGACATTATCTCAGAGATGCCCTCACATCCCTGTGAGAGTATGGGATTCCCTCCTGTACCTGTGCCACCATTCCACTCATGAAGGAGTTGGACTCCTCCATCTTCTGCACGATTGTGGAGCGTGCCCGTGGCACCTGTTCCAGCACCTTGCAAATGTGCTGCTGCCCTCGATCATTGTCCTTTTAAAGGATGGCCCCCAGGGTTCAGTATCTGTGTCCAGCTGAGCAGAGCCTGGAGAAGAGTACTCCCACCGATGCAGACTCTCCACAGCTGCCCCTGCCACCAGTGTCTGCTCGTGCTCACTTGTGTGTGGTGACTTAACATGTTCAACCCTAACTAAGTGAGGACGGGGACCCACCTCTGAGGAATCGCCCTCTGCCGTCACAGCGGTCACTGAAGGCCCTGTAAGAGAACAGAAGGCAATATTAAGCATGATGACAGATGTTGAGGTGCTGAAGATGGCAAGGCATATTAACATCATTTGCTATTGCGTGTGCTGAATGTTAAAGTTCTGTTACCAGCCGTTTGTTGGGTGGCAGTCTCGGCGTCCCCGACGGACAGGCACTCGAGGGTGCGGCTCACTTCAAGAGCCTCCTGCTCCGTGTCCGTGAGTATGACCTGATGTTGTGACCCCCCTCCATTCTTCGCCCTCTCCCGTGCATTCTGGGCTCTCTTCTCCTATAAGGGGAGAAAGTAGAGAGGCGTGAGTGAGGGATGGTGAATGCATTGGTTTGGGTGAGGCTGACCGTGAAAGAGATGCATCAGAGGGTAAGAATGAGACAGAGCCATGACATTGTATGAGGATTGGGTTGAGTGGTAGTGGTGGGATGAGTACTGGGGAGGTGAGTAAGTGCTGGTAAGTTGAGGATGACCTTTTAGTGGGTATGAGGAGTGATGTGATAGAGTAGTGTTGGCATGTACAGAATGAGTTGTGGGGTGGGGGCGGTGATGTGGAAGACGGAGTGTAGGAGAATGAGTAAGTGTACTTACTTTGGCTGACCTAGTTAGGTCATTGAAGCGCTTCCTGCATTGGATCCATCTGTGGGAGACGTTGCTGGTGCTGGTGGCCTCCTCTGCCACCTCGAGCCAGGCCTTGTTGGTGGCAGAGACAGGCCACTTTCTCCTGTCCGCCGGGTAGAAAATATCCCTCCTCCTCCTCACCCCATCCAGTAAGACCTGGAGTGAGGCATCAGTAAATCTGGGAGCAGCCTTTCCCCTGGGCTGCTCCATTCTATAATTTTGGTTCTTTGCTGCAGGAGCAGCATTGGAGGACTGCCCCTTTAAATAGGGCTCCTCCAGCTGACAGCCTGTGATGCGGGTGCGCAGTCCACCCACTGTGTAGGTTTCCAACGGGGAACCCGGAAGCCACGTTAAGTGGCTTCAATTTACCCGTGATCGTGCGGGGAATGTACAGATTTCACTGCGAGGGTTACCCACGCGTCCAGTCACCACCCCCCCCCCTGCTGCCATCCCACCTCCCTGGTAATATCAGGGCCAAAGTAGCTGTTTGGTAGGTCTGCCTTGGGACATTTTACTATGTTAAAGGCACTATATAAATACAAGTTGTTGTTGCTTATGACTTGGATAAACAACTGGGTGCCCCTCCCCGAGGTTACTTACCTGATCAAGGACAGCACGGGTCCCTGGGCCTGCTGAGATGGCAAGTATCGCATTGAAACATACAAGATTCTGAGGGGGCTTGACAAGGTAGATGCTGAGAGGTTGTTTTCCTTGGTTGGAGAGTCTAGAACTAGGGGGCATAGTTGCAGGATAAGGTGTCGGCCATTTAAGACTGAGATGAGGAGGAATTTCTTCATTGAGGTTTGTGAATCTTTGAATTCTCAACCCCAGAGGGCTGTGGATGCTGAGTCATTGAGTATATTCAAGGCTAAAATAGATAAAATTTTTTTGACTGTCGGGGAATCGTGGGATTTGGGGATCGGGCGGAAAAGTGGAGTTGAGATTGAAGATCATCCATGATCTTAATGAATGGCAGAGCAGACTTGAGGGGCTGTATGGCCTATTCCTGCTCCTATTTCTTACTGTGCCAGTTAAGAATGGTCAGTCCCAGCTAGTTAGAGTCTGTGCAAGGGGCATTCTTCAGCCTTTCAAAAGCATTTTGACCAGATATTTGGCTGGAAATCCCTTTCCTGGTTAAGTCCGTTAACCATGCTAAGTGGGAATGAATGTGCGACAGTAGCTACCCAAGTCGATGAATGGCCGCACTTACTTTTTGATCGTGGGGCAGACCCAGTGCATGGTACACCCTAACTTCACCTGGTCGAGCCTGTTTCCACCCACCCACCCCCCCCTCCAGTTCAAATGGTAAGCCACGGACAAAACCACAGTCATATTAATATTACATTCTTCTGCCTTAATCATCATCCCTGCTCTGCTTTACCAGTTCAATATGTCGGTGACACGGTGAGGTATTGCTCTCATGTCTGACTAATAATGGCTATATCATCAATGTATGCTGGGATGTATTGCCATCCAGTCAGGATGGAATCGACCAGCTGTTGCAATGTGGGGCTTCATTTTTCATTCTAAAAGGTATGACTATAAAGTCATATAGCCCTGATGGTGCAACAAACACAAAGTGAAACGGGGCCTTTGTGTTAAGTGCCATTAACCCACATCAGGTTTAGTCATCAGATACCTAGCACTCCCTAGTTTCATAGAATCATAGAAAGGTTACAGCACAGAAGGAGGCCATTCCGCCCATTGAGTCTGTGCCGGCTCTATACAAGAGCAATCCAGCTGGTCCCACTCCCCCGCCCTTTCCCCGTAGCCCTGCAAATTTTTTCCTTTCAAGTACTTATCCAGTTCCCTTTTTGAAGGCCAGGATTGAATCTGCCTCCACCACCCCCTCGGGCAGTGCATTCCAGATCCTAACCACTCGCTGTGTTTATATTTTTTTTAAAAAGTTTTCCCTCATGTCACCTTTGGTTCTTTTGCCAATCACCTTAAATCTAGTCCTCTGGTTCTTGACCCTTCCGCCAATGGGAACAGTTTCTCTCTATCTATTCTGTCTAGACCCTTCATGATTTTGAATACCTCTATCAAATCTCCTCACAACCGTCTCTGTTCCAAAGAGAACAACCCCAGCTTATCCAGTCTATCCACATAACTAACGTCCCTCATCCCTAGAATCATTCTGGTAAATCTTTTCTGCACCCTCTCTAAGGCCTTCACATCTTTCCTGAAGTGCAGTCCAGAACTGGACACAATACGCCAGCTGTGGTCGAACCAGTGTTTCATAAAGGTTCAGCATGACTTCCATACTTTTGTACTCAATGCCTCTATTTATAAAGCCCAGGATCCCGTATGCTTTTTTAACCTCTTTCTCAACCTGCCCTGCCACTTGCAACGATTTGTGCACATATACCCCCAGATCTCTCTGTTTCTGTACCCCTTTTAGAATTGTGCCCTCTAGTTTATATTGCCTATCCTCATTCTTCTTACCGAAATGTATAACTTTGTATTTTTCTGCATTAAATGTAATCTGCCACGTGTCCACCCATGCCAACAGCCTGTCTATATCCTCTTGAAGTCTATCACTATCCTCCTCACTGTTCACTACACTTCCAAGTTTTGTTTCATTTGCAAATTTGGAAATTGTGCCCTGTACACCCAAGTCCAAGTCATTAATATATATCAAGAAAAGGTCCTGTCTCAGGATTCCTTTCTCCAGAATTCCCTTCATATAAAGCACCTGCTGTCAAGTCATTTAGTTCATGATAATCTACACACAACTGTGTGGTCTTGTCCTTAGGAACCAACACCACCAGTGATGCACAAAGGCTCCTGGTTCCACTATCTCTTGTAGCCCACAAGCTGTGTTTTCCCTGTGCCATGCACTGCGTGGCAATGTGTGCTGGCACACTGGATTCGAAATGTTTATCGTGTGTACAAACTGCTTTGCATGTCCTGGTTTGCCTAAGGACAGTAGGTAAAACCTAGCAACAATTTCCTGACATGCTGTCCCTCTGTGGGAGATAACTGAGCTTACAGTGATCTTGTCTACTGAGGAACTTGAGCCTGGGGTGCCTCCTACATGCCGCCAACATGGTGCTCTGAGGGGGAAGGCCAGGGACCCGGCATGTGCTGCTGTCATGAGCGATGGCAGCCTGAGGCAGGTTGACTCCGGCCATTGCCATTTCACTGGGCCTAGGAGCTGTGCCCCATGGACAGTAGGATGCCTGGTCTAATGGCTGCTTTCAGACAACAGTCTGCAACAGGGCCTATGGGTCAGGAAGATGGTACTCAGGGTGCAGTCTAATCTCTCCCCTATTGTCACCAGAGCTATAGTCTGTGCTTCCATGGAGGTGGAGGTACCGACTGGTCCCTGGCCGTTACTTGGGTGGGGCTCGACTGTAGATTCCAATGAAGCTGACACGCACACTCCATTGATATCAAAGAAAAAGCTTCCTTGATGATGTTACAAGTGGAGACTGTGGACTCTACAGTCACATCTATCAGTTGCTGCACATCCTTGGAGATTGACCTCATAATGTCTATGTAGGTGTGATGTTCCTCAAGCATCCCTCTTTTTAGACGAGTACCCATGAGAGTTGAGGATATGGGCAACCTTCTCTTTGCTCTCTGCTGGAAGGTGATACAGCCTCACTCATTCCCCACCCCTCCAGTTCCCTCGTGATCTGTGAAACACCTGGTACCACATCCTCACTAACGCTTTCAGCTGGGGAAATTAGCTCGTATCTGAGCTGGTGAGTGAGGGTGAAAAAGCAAGTGATGCAGGGGTGAGATTGTGGGCGTTATGGCAGAGGACTTGTGGGTGGCCTTAACCTTGACTTCCTTTCCTGCTTTATCATCTTCTATAAGATCCCTAGTTAGTGCCTTCCTTAACCAGAGTGTAGTCTGAAGGGTTAATTGTCCAGCAGTTAATTTTAGAGGATGGAGTGCGCTGGTGCCCTGGGTGCCCAAGGAAGAAAAGGGAAAGTGTATTACCTTGCCTGCCCTGGTCAGGTCATTGACCTTTTTGTAGCACTGGTCGATAGTTCTCTGGGTGAGAGTGTTGACATTCAGTGTCAGTGACACCTTCCTCCCAATGGCCCAAGAGACATTTTCCTGTGGATGCCTCCAGTGGAGACCCAGCAGTCTGTCTCTTCTTTGTTCAAACTCATTCAGGAGTGTTTGAAGATTGCTTTCACAGTAATTGTGAACTCTTCTTCTGTTTCTCTTTGTCAAGTCCTTTCTTTCTACTGTTGGTGCCACATTTCAGTAGCAGGCATTCATGAAAAATGGGGACAATGGATGGCCCACATCTGCAAGTGAACTGAATGATCCTAACATTTTGCTATGTACCTGCCACTCCCCCAGCTAAAATTCTTTTTATAAAGGCTGCACTCTAATTTCCAAGCACCACCAGCACGTTGCACTTGTCTTACTCGGGATTTGTGCCAATGGATATGCAAATGAGTTGACCCATGAAATTCCATGGGATTCAGCTTGCAGAACGTTGGTGGATACAACTCATGAAACATTGGCGCAAATCCGGTGCAACTTACCATGTGGAATTTGGGTTATAGTTTATTGTATTTCTGACCTTATCAGTGCTATGTCCTTTCCAGGCCTCTCTGAGCCTGGACAGACCATGCAATCAACATTGTTATAGTAATTATGATGAGAATCTTGTAGATTCTTGGTACCTCCCTGTATCCCAGTAGTAAATATGACAATATTTTATCCCTTAGGGGGTGTAGGAGTATAGAAACATAGGAACAGGAGAGGGCCATTCAGCCCCTCAAGCCTGTTCCAACATTCAATTAGATCATGGCTGATCTGTATCTTAACTCCATTTACCTGTCTTCCTTCCGTAATCCTTAATTCCCTTGCCTAACAAAAATCTATCAATCTCAGTTTTGACATTTTCAATTGACCCCTAGCCTCAACAGCTTTTTGGGAGAGTTACAGAATTCCACTACCCTTTGTGTGAAGAATTGCTTCCTGACATCACCCCTGAACGGCCTAGCTCTAATTTTAACATTATGTCCCCTGGTGGGAGAGTCCAGAACAAGAAGAAATAGTTTCTCTCTACCTACCCTAGCAACTTCATTAATCACCTTAAACACCACAATTAGATCACCCTTTAATGTTCTATACTCAAGGGAACACAAGCCTAGTCCATATAACCGTTCCTCATAATTTAACCCTTTTAGTTCTGGTATCATTCTGGTGAATCTGCACTGCACCCCCTCCAAGGCCAATATATCCTTCCTGAGATGTGGTGCCCAGAACTGAATGCAGTGCTCTAAATAGGGTCTAACCAGAGCTTTATATAATTGTTATATAACTTCCACCCCTTTGTATTCCAGCCCTCTTGAGATAAGGGCCAACATTCTGTTAGCATTTTAAATAATTTTTTGTACCTGTCCACTAGATTTTAGTGATTTCTATACTTGGACCCCTAAATCTCTCTGTTCCTCCACAGTTCCTAGCTTTTTGCCATTTAGAAAATATTCTGATCTATCTTTCTCAAAGCTTAAAGTTTGAGCATAGCATATGAGTTAGTGTACCATTACATCTCTCTACCAGTCCATTCATCTGATGAGTCTTTTATTTGCTACTGTTGCCATAATTCAGTGACTAATTGAGATATAAAATTAGCCACCTGATTGGACAAAATCTCTTTTAGGAACTTTTTTTAAGATATGTTCTTGGAATGTGGGTGACATGGGTAAAACTGCATTTCTTGCCCATCCCTAGGTGCCCTGAGAAGTCCTAGTGGTGATGGTACTCTCACAATGGTTTTAGGTGGGGGATTCCAGGATCTTGACCCAACGATGAAGAAGAAACAACGATATATTTCAAACTCAGGATAGTAAAGAAAGAATTTTTGCATTTTATATAGCAACTTATTTGACCTCAGGATGTCCCAAACCACATTACAAGGAAGTACTTTTGAAGCATAGTCACTATTGTAATGTAGGAAACGTGGCAGCCAATTTGCACACAGCAAGATCCCACAAACAGCAATGAGATGATCAGTTTTAGTGATGTTGCTTGAGGGCTAAATATTGGCCAGGACACTGGGGCGAACTGCTTAGCTCTTCTTTGACATAGAGCCATGGGATCTTTTACGTCCACCCGAGAAGGCAGTTTAACATCTCATCCGAAAGACGTAATCTCTGCTCAGAACTGCACTGGAGTGTCAGCCTCGATTTTGTGCTCAAGTCTCGAATGGGACTTGAACCCACAGTCAAGATTGCTACCACTGAGCCACAGCTGATACCTAGATTTTCATTGCCCCATTGAAGGAATCCCATGCTCACAGTGGAGGGCCTTGCCTTGATAGAACCGTAGAATCACCTCACCCTTTCATCAAAGGGAGAAACGTATCTCGGGACTGCAGTTAAAGGGCAAGCCAGTATCTCAGGCTAACTACTTACATGTAATCTCTCCTCTTCTTGACCCAGGAAAGTCTGTTAAATATAATCATGTGGTGACTGCACGTACATAGTATGATTATAGTGTCCTGCTAGCCCTCCCTTTTACTTGAAAATGAAGCACATTCACGTGTGACATAAAAGCCCACTACCTACCATTGAGGTGAATGGCCCCTATTTTAACCCTGGGCAGGTTTTGGGCAGGTGGACGGAGAGGTTAGTTGCTGCAGAAATCAGGCTTAGGCTAATTTAACTCCCAGACCTTATTAACATAACGCTGGTCTGAGCCAGTCCATGTCCCAGCTGGAACCGGCAGGATGCAGCTACCGGTCTCCAGAAAAATAGGCCCACTGGCATTCAGGTAAGTTGGGGAACGGAGTTCCTGGAGGGTCTCACTGGAGGAGAGAGGGGCTGGGAGTCTGGCACAGGGGAGGCCAAATCTTTCTTTGTGGGGCCCAAAGGAGCATTCCTGCTCCTACTGGACCCACCAAGGAAAGAAAGAAAAACTGTCCCTCTTTGGGCCTCTTCATTTCCCAGCAGGTTCCAACTCTCTCTAACCTGGTGGGAAAGCCACAGCAGCTTCCCAACATAGGGCTGAGGCCATCAGACTCCGATCTGCGTATTTGAAGAAAGACCCTGCCGACTTTGGGCAGGTGGCTTAGCCGCCCATCCAGAAGGGATGGTGGAATCTGTGTGGCTCGAGGGCGGGGAAATAACCTTGGCGATTTTCACCGGTTTCTGCTGGTGGGTAGGGTTAAAATCGCTGTCAATTTGTATTCAAGTTGATTGAGCTATGAGATTATATCTTCTCCTGCCCCACTCTGACCCTCTTCCTTTGAACGCTCAGCACAGAACTCCTGTAATTTTTTTTTTATTCGTTCATGAGATGTGGGCAGCATTTATTGCCCATCCCTGTAATATAATCCACACTGTTTGGAACAATACTTTTTTTTTCTCTTTCAGGAAATGTAGAAATGATTAATTCCAGAGAAGTGGCCCCAGGCAGTGCCTCAAGAGATATGTTTGTCAATAAGACAGATGGGATGTCACGTAAAGGTAAGCACTCGGTCTGCAATCAGCACATTCTTGTTAACCCCTCCCGCATGCGTAAACACTGAGGTTTGAGCTGAAAAGCATGAGGTTTCTGACTGAAATGTTACAGGATTCCAAAAACTGACTGAATCTAGGCTTTTCTCTCCTTTTTTGTTTCCAGTTTTCTCCCTTCCCCTTTTCTCCTTCGGGCTTTGATTACTTCCTGGGCTTCCAGTCCCACAGGTGCCTTCTGATAGCTTGTCAAAGAGGAGCATTATTGGTGTGTTAGCCTCAACAATGCATGACAGCAGGCTATTTAAACATGAGGGTCATCACAGTAATGGCTGGATGACAATTAACAGCAGGAACCTTGGATGTTTTCCTTTTCCTAACCCAGGGGTGCTGAGGCCAATTACAGCACCCCTATTACTGCATTGGTTGAGATCGGTGAACTCAGCACAGACCAGGGATCAAAGCTGAGAGCCTCCTGATTGGTATGGCTCAGCTCTCATTGGATAAACTTGCTGAGTCACTGTGGGAGCCTCCAGGGTTTTGAAAATAATTTGTATTTCTGTAGAACAGCGTTCTCTCTGTACAGTTTAGTGGTTTCTATCGAGTGCCAATGTTGTTTGCATGTGCTATGTGTTTAGTCACTGCTGCATTTGTGTCCTTTCTCCTGGCCACTTCTTACTCCAGTTTAGGATGCAGTTTAGTGTAGTCTGCTGGGCATTCTGTCACCAGATTCACCAAAGGAAATATTAAGTGTGAGGGGGAAGAGTGTTCAACATCATGGCTACACCTGATTTCTGTGGAGTGGGGATTTGAGATAAAGGAAGACGTGCATATCTACAGTGCCTTTCCTGACCTCGTGACGTCCCAAACCACTTTACAGCCAATGAAGTACTTTTTGAAATGTAGTCAGTGTTGTAATGTAGGGAAATGCGGAAGCCAATTTGCGCAAAGCAAGATCCCACAAACAGTAACATGATAATGACCTGATCTATTTTTAGTTGTTGGTTGAGGGATATGTGTTGGCTAGGACACCGGGGGAAGAACTCCTCTTCAAAATAGTGCCATGGGATCTTTTACATCCACCATTGAGGGCAAATGGGATCCCGGTTTAACTTCTTATCCGAAAGACAGCACCTCTGACAGTGCAGCACCCCCTCAGTACTGCATGGAAGTACCAATCTAGATATAGGACTTGAACCCATAACCTTCATAACTCAGAGGCATGAGTGCTACCGACTGAGCCACAACTAAGACCTAATTCATGGCAGGTAAAAGGCACAAAGTCCCTTTTCAAACCTTTGATCCTACCAACCTTTGCAATAGAAATTTCACCTTGAAGATGCCAATTTTCTTCAGTTCCTCCATACAAGGCACCATTTACGGTCTTCCTACAGTCTGACTGGGCATCCAGACCACTGACTGCGATAGAGGTGCTCACTTGAAAGCAGGCACAGAGACTGTAGCAGAGTTCAAACGTATGCGCTCATATCAACCAAGAGAAATCCTTGAAGATTCGTTGCCTTGAGTACTGTAACATGTGCTGCTGCATGCTGATGGTACCCTGGGTTAACTTGACTTGACGACCAAATGACTTGATGACCAAATGTGTCTGTCTCTGCATGAGGTCTGAATCAATGATATCCATGTGAAGATCCTGTTACTTCAGTGAACTATGTTATCCTTTGGTGACTAAGTATCTAGGATGAGGTTTGGAGTTCAGGTTAATGTGGTCTCTAATTATCAGTCAGCATGTCTGGGCATGATTATAACACACTTTGATTTCTGGGACCTAGATTTGAATCTAGCCCATGCCGGTAAGAGTAAAAGTCTGTTTTCTCTGCCAGCTGTCACGGTTGTACATGGAATAAGCTGAGCAGTCTTGGCCAGGTTCCCACTGAGCATGGGCGCACAGCACAAAACTCTGTTATTTGGCAATCTCAATCAGAGAGGCCACATAGATAATTGGTGTGGGAAATGAGAAACATTCACCCAGATTAAGGTGGGGGTGGGGGGAGCTTCTGTATTTTAGGTTAAATGAGGCACATTGTTGAGGTAGAGAAGAGGAACCTGTAACATATGTTACTTCTTACCAGGGCAGCCCTTCATCCTGACAATGGGTGCCCAAAGTCAAAAAATGCAGCATTCCACAGCACTGACATCCTTTACAAGAATGTAATGACATAAATAAGGCCACTCAGTCCATCAAGCCTGTTCTTTCCACAGGCTATGTGTTGTCCATTCTATTGTGGACTCTACCCTACCCACTTCATCTCCTGAAAAAAGGTTCTGTAAAGTTCTCTTTGCCCTCCAGAGAACTCCAGAATATCCATCGAACCTTACATCCTAAACTATTGATTGCTTTCTATGGTGAGACATTTCCATGGTCCCAACAGCTCAGATGAATGTACAAAAGTTCATCACAATAGGTAAAGGGAGAAAATTGGAAGGAAGATCATCTCAATACACATTGTTTGGTAGAAGCAGCAACAATCGATGCCAAAACCAAGGTGGGAGCCCCTGAATCATTTAAAGCACCATTATTTATAATAATGCCAGATAACCAACTTCCTGCTTCAGAGTCTAATCACTTCCTGGTCAGATAAGCATAGCCAGATAACTTCTACAAATGAGTGTACTGAAATGAAAGGGTTTTCATTTTAAAAACTAGCTTGTTGGTTATTTCTGTGCCTACCCACAGGAGGGTTGTCCATTGCAGTCCCTGGTGAAATCCGAGGATACCAAATGGCACATGAACGGCATGGAAGATTACCATGGAAACGGTTATTTGAGCCAAGCATCAAACTTGCCAAAGAAGGATTCCCCGTTCGTCGTGCTCTTGGAGATGCTATAAAGCAATATAAGGAAGACATTGAGAAAGATCCTTCTTTATGGTAAGTTTGAGCCAATTGAGCTGAGAATTACACTGGTTGCATATTTGGGCTTGAAATTTCTTGAGCTCTGCACTCTTGAGATAGTGTGCTGAATATTTTTGGGCAATATTTACTAACTCATGCAGCAGAGATCATATTATGTCTGTCAACTGATGACATTCCAAACAATTCAACAGAAATAGACAAAAACAAAAGAATATTAAAGTTAATCAGAACTCTGCAACAGTCTTTATTTTAAAAGGCGTGCTGATGGTGAAGCTTCCTCAGGAAGTTGTCTCTCTAACACTATTGCCAGCACTAATCTGAAGTTTCCTCCTGTTTCTCTCGAGCAGCAAATATGCTGTTCAACATGCTCTCCCTCTTCCTGGAATTCTCAGTGATGAAATCAAGACTGATCGCACCATCTCCTACTCTAAATCATTCTTTCTTTCTCAAGAACTCAAAACCATGGGACTCCTTACCTTCCTACATCTTCCCTTATAACCCAAGCTTGAAGTCACCCAATCGTTACTTCCTAATTTACCTTCTCTTCTGTCTGTCCTCAACCTTGATGGTGTGCTTCACTGTGGGCCTTGGCTTTTCAATAAAAAGGCATATCTGATACATTTTATTACATTCAAAACACTTTCAAGTCCTATTTCATTAACATATATATATTTTTTTAATCCATCCTGTGCTTGCTGTTTAGTAGAGGGTCAAGGTTACATTGATTCCCAATCTGAAGAACCTAGTTAGCTTCTCTGAATCTTCAAAATAAATGAACCATCCAGTTTAGCAGTGGAAAGAGACCAGAAACCCCCAGGTTTGATCTCTAGTTTGTGCTAAGTTAATGAACCAGGGTATTGACAGGTCAACCAAAACTGTCTTAAAGTGTCACTGGGCTAGGGAGGGGGAAAAATCAGTCAGAGTTTCTTGTTCCTGATTCCTATCCAGTGACTTTTCCTGGAAAGTGTTTCTGCGTTGGAATTGGGTGAGGATAAATTGGGATTGGCTGTAATACTGCCCATAATTAAACAATTTGCCAAAGCACACTGTCTAGGCATATCTCCAAAAAATCACCCGTAGAACCATACCCTGGAATGAATCAGTTAGTAACTACAGGAGAAAAGGAGGTGGAAAGAATAGTGCGTCTGTGAGGAAAGTCGTACTCAGCTCCTTTCTGATATGATGTGACTCTGAAAATACTGGTTCAAATCGAGCCACTTGACACCTTGTTTTTCTCTCAACAGTGAAGTATTTTGTAATTCCAATGGTAAAATAATCCAGGAAAATGAAATCATCAAATTTCCAAAATTAGCTGCAACCTATCAGATTCTGGCGGATGAAGGACCGGATGCGTTTTATAATGGATCTCTCTCCCAACAGATAGTGAACGATATCAGGAATGCAGGTGGGAAAGGCTGGTCATGGAGTAGGTGATGTGTAGCCCTTTCTCCATTGCTTCAGGTTAAGGGCAGCAGTTTGAAGCTGTACCAAGCAGACTGGATCTACTGATCTCTCCAATCGCTTATTGTGTTGTCATTAAGCTGCTATTCAAATGCAGATGGTGTAGTTTTTAGCTATAGGAACAGGAGATTAGCCCCTCGAGCATTTTCTGTCATTCAGTAAGATCATGGCTGTTCTGTGACCTAACTCCATATACCCGCCTTAACCCCATATCCCTTAGATTTTTGATAACCAAAGGTTTATCAATCTCAGATTTAAAATTAACAATTGAGCTAGCATCAACTGCCGTTTGTGGAAGAGAGTTCCAAACTTCTTTCACACTTTGCATGTAGAAGTGTTTCCTAACTTCACTTCTGAAAGTCCTGGCTCTAATTTTTCGGCTGTGTCCCCTAGTCCTAGACTCCCCAACTGGCAGAAATAGTTCCTCTCTATCTACCCTATCAGTTCCCTTTTAATATCTTGAAAACATCAATCAAATGACCTCTTAATCTTCTAAATTCCAGGGAATACAACCCTAGTTTGTGTAATCTCGCCTTGTAATTTAACCCTTGGAGCCCAGGTATCATTCTAGTAAATCTATGCTGCATTCCCTACAAGGCCAATATATCCTTCCGAAGATGTGGTGCCCAGAACTGTACACAGTACTCCAGGTGTGGTCTAACCAGGGCTTTGTATAACTGTAGCATAACTTCCATCCCCTTGTATTCTAGTCCTCTAGATATAAAGGCCAGCATTCGAATTAGCCTTTGATTATTTTCTGTACTTGTCCATGACATTTTAACGATCTATATACATGAACCCCTAAGTCTCTCTGGACCTCCACTGTTTAGAGCTGTTCACCATTTAGAAAGTACTCTGATCTATCTTTTTTAGGTCCAAAGTGGATGACCTTACACTTGCCTACTTTGAAATCCATTTGCCATAGTTTTGCCCATTCACTTAATCTATTAATATCTCTGTAATTTTATGCTTCCATCTACACTACCTACAATCCTGCCTATCTTTGTGTCATTAGCAAACTTGGATATGTGGCTCTCTATCCCGTCATCTAAGTCATCAATTAAAAAGTGAATAGTTGAAGCCCCAACACAGATTCCTGTAGGACTCCACTAGTCACATCCTGCCAATTTGAGTACCTGCCCATTATCCCTACTCTGTCTCCTGAGACTCAACCAATTTCCTAACCAGGTCAATAATTTGCCCTCAATTCCATGAGCTTCAACTTTAGCTAACAGTCTCTTTATGAGGGACTTTATTGAATACTTTCTGGAAGTCCATATAAACAACATGCACAGACATTCCCCTGTCCACTTTGGTCACCTCTTCAAAAAATTCAATCAGGTTCGTCAGGCTTTCTCTGATTAGCTGAAAATTTTCAAGGTGTTCAGTCATTCTGTCCATAATTATAGACGCTGGTAATTTCCCAACAGATGTGAGGCTAACTGGTCTATAATTCCCTGGTTTCCCTCTCTCACCTTTCTTAAATAGCGGAGTGACGTGCAATTTTCCAATCTAAAGGAACAGTTCCTGAATTGAGAACTTTGGAAGATTATATTTCGGGCTTCTGCAATGTTCTCACCTACTTCCTTTAAAACCCTGGGATGGAAACCATCTGGACCTGGGGATTTGTCACTCTTTAGTGCTATTATTTTCTTCATTACTGTTAAGGTGCTTACGTTAATTATGGTGAGTCCCCGTCCCTGATTCAAAATTAGTTTCCTTGGCTTGCTATCCTCTTCCTCTACTGTGAAGTAATTATTTAACATCAAACATTTCCTTATTTTCATTTACAGTATCACCATTATCAGTTTTTAAGGGGCCCACATTGCTCTTGACCAGCCTCTTTTTTTCCTAATATAATTGTAGACATTTTTTGTGTTGATTTTGATAGCCTTTGCAAGTTTCTTTTTATACTCCCTTTTTGTAGCTCTTACTATCTGTTTTGTCACCCTTTGCAGTTCTTTGAATCTCTCCCAGTCTCCAGGAGTCTATGTGCAATTTTTTGCATTTTTGTATACTTTTTCATTTAGTTTTATATTGTTCCTTACCTCTTTTGTCATCCATGGCTGTTTTTTTTTTGGCAAGTAGAGCTCTTGCCCCTTAGGGGTATAAACTGATTCTGTATCAATTTAAATTCTTTTTTCAACACCTCCCACTGATTTTCTGTTTTACCCATTAACTGATTTGCCCAGTTTACTGTGGAAATCGGCCTTAACAGCTACTACGATTCTAAATTTAGATAAGAGTTTCTCCCTTTCACTGGACACAATACTTCAGTTGTGGCCGAACCAGTGTTTTATAAAGGTTCATCATGACTTCCATACTTTTGTACTCTATGCCTCTATTTATAAAGCCCAGGATCTCGTATACTTTTTAAATCACTTTCTCAACCTGCCCTGCCACCTTCAATGATTTCTGCACATATACCCCCAAATCTCTCTGTTCCTGTACCCCTGCTCTAATGTTGTTTTTCTCACACAATTCTTATTTCTCTCATTTTAATTACTTTATATCTTTTAGTTTATCCATTGCCTGTAGTGCCTAAAGCATAATTTCTGACTATTACTCTACTCTCTTCCTTTTTAGTTTGCTTTAGAATTATTATTTATACCACCTTTTCCACCTGAACTTTCCTCCCTATTTACTAGTTTAAAATCCTTGTCACCGCCCTATTTATCCTTTCCGCCAAGACCCTGGTCCTAGCCCGGTTCAGGTGGAGCCTGTCCCAAAGATACAGTTCCTTCCTGTCCCAGTACTGGTGCCAGTGTCCCAAGAAATGGAATCCCTCTTTCCCACATCACTCCTTCACCCATGTGTTCACCTCCCTAATCTGCTTATCCCGATGCCAATTTGCATGTGGCTCGAGTAATAATCCAGAGATTACAACCCTTGAGGTCCTGTTTTTTAATTTAGCTGCTAGCTCCTGGTACTCTATGAACAGGACCTCTTGCCTACTCTTTCCTACGTTGTTGGTCCCAACATAGGCCACAACAATTGGGTCCTCCCTCTCCAGTAGCTTGGATTGGAACGCCATGATTTTAAATGTAAAGCAGATGGATATTGGATCGTCTGTTTATCTTTTTGAATTTTGTGCTCATCAAGCTGAACGATTGGGGATGGAATACTTTTCCCACTTTAGCGACCAAGTGTAAGCATGTCCCTCTTGTCAGATAGAAGACTGTTTTGATTGAAGTTTTTGGAATTTTTGAAAGGAATTGATGGGGTATTTAGAGAGAGGAACTTTTTCTGCTGGTGGGGGAATCTGGGTCAAGGGGACATAACCTTAAAATCAGAGCCAGGCCATTCAGCAGAGAAGTTAGGAAATACTTCTTCAAGGTGTATGGAACTCTCTCTCAAATAGCAGTAGATGCTCGCTTAATTAATAATTTCAAATCTGAGATCGATAGATTTTTGCTAGCCAAGGGTATTAAGGGATATGGAGTTAGGATACAGATCAGCCATGATTTCATTGAATGGCGGAACAGGCTGGAGGGACTGAATGGCCTACTCCTGTGCCTATGTTCCTATTTAGATGCAGTGAAGCTCTATCCATTCTTCCCCAATGCTCTGCCTCAGTCCCAACCTTAGGAGAGGATCCTGTACTGTATCAAAGTGGTATTTCTATTTCCCTCACTAGGCATTTCTGTGGCTGACTATTTGGTGCTATCTTAACGCCAAATTATACATAATGCATGCTCTGTAGAACCTGGGTTTAGATTGCTTCAGATTTATTTCACTTTAAGACTTATATTCAAAGAGTGTAAGCTTTTATTCACTGTCTTCCACCGAAATGAAGTCCAAGGCTGAGCTTGCTTTGATATTGACTGAGAACAGAGCCATCTGACCAATTGTGTGTGTGTATACTAGTAAATTGCACCATCATTGGTTATGACTTCATAAACTTGCTCCACCCAGTGGCCAGGATCTGCAATTATTTGGTGACAGTTGACATAGCAAAATTGAATGGGAAATATTGACATAACATTACAATGGTAAATGTTGATCGAAAAATCTGACCAGAAATTGGGACAACAGGAAGTCAAGTTTGTAAACAGAAAGTGCATCCCTTACATGATGGATATATATATCTTGCATGTTTAACTTTGGTGGTGGGGAAGCTTTTAGAAATGATGATCTGGGACACAATTAATAGTCACTTGGACAAGTATGGATTAATAAAGGAAAGCCAGCACAGATTGTTAAAGGCAAATTGTGTTTAACTGACTTGAGTTTTTTGATGAGGTCAGAGAGGGTTGACGAGGGCAATGCGGTTGATGTGTATATGGACTTTCAAAAGGCGTTTGATAAAGTACCACATAATAGGCATGTCAGCAAAATTGACGCCCATGGAATAAAAGAGGCAGTGGCAGCATTGATATGAAATCGAAACAGAGAGCAGTGGTGACCGCTTGTTTTCTTGGATTGAAGGAAGGTATAGTGATGTTCCCCAGGGGTCAGTACTAGGACCACTGCTTTTCTTCATATATATTAATGACTTGGGCATACAGGGCACAATTTCAAAATTTGCAGATGACACAAAACTTGGAAGGGTGGTAAACAGTGAGGAGGATAGTAACAGACTTCAATAGGACATAGTCAGGCTGGTAGCATGGGCGGACACGTGGCAGATGAAATCTAACGCAGAGAAGTGCAAAATGATAGATTTTGGCAGGAAGAATGAGGAGAGGAATTATAAACTAAATGGTACAATTCTAAAGGGGTTCAGGAACAGAGAACTGGGGCTATATGTGCACAAATCTTTGAATGTAGCAGGACAGGTTGAGAATGTGGTTAAAAAAGCATACGGGATCTTGGGCTTTATAGAGGTATAGAGTACAAAAGCAAAGAAGTTACGATGAACTTTTATAAAACACTGGTTCGGCCACAACTGGAATATTGGGCTCGATGTTACCAGGGCTGCGGGTTCGCGGTGGGGCGCGCCCGGTGAAATTAGTCAGCCACCCGCCCGATCGCAGCCCAATTGGATCCACTTACCTGTTCTTCCGGGTTCCCCACTGCTGATCTGCGCGTCGGGCGGGCTGCGCATGCGCAGTAAGATCTGTCAGCTGGAGGAGCTCTATTTAAAGGGGCAGTCCTCCACTGACAGATGCTGCAACAAATAGAAAAAAATTACAGCACGGAGCAGCCCAGGGGGAAGGCTGCTCCCAGTTTAATGATGCCTCACTCCAGGTATCAATACATGGGGTGAGGAGAAGGGGGAGGACAGAGATCTTCCCCGCTGGTGGGCGGGAGGACACGGCCTGCCTCTGCCACCAGGAAGGCCTGGCTCGAGGTGGCAGAGGAGGTCACCAGCACCACCAACATATCACACACCTGCATACAGTACAGGAGGCGCTCCAATGACCTCAGTAGGTCAGCCAAAGTGAGTACACTTACTCATTCCCCTACACTTCATCTGCCACATCACCGCCCCCACCCCACACCTCCTTCTGCACTGCCAACACTACTCTGTCACATCATCCCTCATACCCACTCAAACCTCATCCTCATCTTACCTGCACTTACTCACCTCGCCAGTACTCATCCCGCCACTACCACGCAACCCAATCCTCATACAATCTCATGGCTCTATCTCATACTCACCCTCTCGTGCATCTCTTTCACAGTCAGCCTCACTCAACCTGCCACTACCTGTGCTGCAGCCACAGGGCATGCATCACATATGTGCAGTAGGCAGCGTAAGGCAAACGTGTCGTGAGCGTGAAGGGGATGCACAAGGGTGTTTGAGGGTTTGTCATGGTTGTTACTTATATTGAATTTCTGACCAACTCACATTACATATTATATTGGCACCACTACTGCCACGTCTTCGCGAATCTTGTCTGGTTTGTGCAATAATGCCCTTTCCTGAGGATCACTATGAGGACCCACAACTGATACCACCCATTGTGTCACTGCAGAGTGGGTGTAGGTGTATTTGCAGGGCTCTTTTGTGCAGACGGCTGAGAGACGTCGGCGATGTCCCCGGTGGCACCCTGGAAGGATGCGGAGGAGAAGTTGTTGAGGGCAGTGGTGACTTTGACAGTGACAGGTAAGAAGATGGTGCTCGGGCCAGCCGGGAGCAGCTTGGCATGAAGGAGGCTGCAGATGTCCACGACTACATGTCGAGTGACTCTGAGCCTCCGTGTGCACTGCTGCTCAGAGAGGTCCAGGAAGCTGAGCCTCAGTCTGTGGACCCTGTGGCGAGGGTAGTGCCCTCTGCGACGCATCTCTCTCTGCGGTTGCCCTCCCTCCTGCTGTGCAGGTGGATGTGTCACAGCACTGTGTTGTGGAGCTCCACGTGTCAGAGGTGGACGGCGTGGATGACGAGACTGGTGATGCTGTTCGCCCTCCAAGGAGGTCATGACTGCAGCTACGGCAGCCCCCATCCAGAAGATGTACATCTGAGGGGGTCCACAAGGTAGGTACATGTCTCTGGACCCCGGGGTAAGTGTGCAAGTTGGTGACTTTGATTGTCAGGAGGAGGGTGGTGGAGGCCAAACTTTGTCCCAAGTGACAGAGTGGCCTCCTGCAATGAGTGAGGGTCTCCCCCCCCCCAACCTGTCAAATGGACCTTTGCAGCTGCTACAGGCTGACAGCTGCAACACGTCCATTTGAACTGGGAGTGTTTCCCCCAGTATGGGAAACAGTCCCAGTTTGCTATAAAATCCCACCCCTCCTCACATAATCCCTTAATCAGGTCAGTTAATGACCTGAACAAGCAAGATAAATATTGTCAAGTGGCATCTCGCTGGCTTTAATTGCCTGCGGGATTCCCACCAGCGGGGGCTGCGTGCGCACGCCAGCGCGTCAGTGGGGAACCCGGAAGTGGGCGGGTTGGAGCCGGGCTCTGGTCCCGCTCCGGGATTCTCCAATTTTCGGAGCCCCCCCGCCAGGAACGTACCCGATAGCAGGTGCTAAAATGATGCCCATTGTGTCCAATTCTGGGCACCGCACTTTAGGAAGGATATGAAGGCCTTAGCGAGGGTTCAGAAAAGATTTACTAGAATGGCTCCAGGGATGAGGGACTTCAGTTACGTGGATAGACTGGAGAAGCTGGGGTTGTTCTCCTTACAGCTGAGAACGTTAAGAGGGGATTTGATAGAAGTGTTCAAAATCATGAAGGGTTTAAATAAAGTAAATAAAGAGAAACTGTTCCCATTGATGGAAGGACCGGGAACCAGAGGACACAGATTTAAGGTGATTGGCAAAAGAACCAAAGGCGACGTGAGGAAAAACTTTTTTATGCAGCGAGAAGTTATGATCTGGAATGCGCTGCCTGAATGGGTGGTGGAGGCAGATTCAATTGTGGCTTTCAAAAAGGAACTGGATAAACACTTGAAGGGAAATAATTTGCATGGCTATGGGGAAAGAGTGGGGGAGTGGGACTAACTGGATTGCTTTTACAACGATGGCCCGAATGGCCTCCTCCTATGCTGTAACCATTCTATGATTCTATGTAGGATGAACTTCCTTCACATTTGAACTAATTTCCTGTGTCACTATTTTGTGTGATCCTTACTTCACTCATGTCATCCCTAGATTTTGCACCTTTTCTCACACTATTCATTTCTTTTACAACCTTCTGAGTACAGAATTTTTTTCCTGAACTCCTTCATCACGTTCTTAGTGACAATCTTAAGTTGACGATCCCTCATCACTAACTCCCCAACCAAAAGAAATCATCTTTTCCTATTCACTTTATCAAAACTCTTCATAATTTTAAAACCTTCTATTAAATCTCCTCTTAACTTTCTCTGCTCCAATGGAAATAATCTCAGTATCTCCAGTCTCTCCTCATAATTATAGCTTCTGGTGAATCTGTGCTCTCTGGCTTTACTATCCTTTCTAAAATAGGATGCCCAAAACTACACACAATACTCTTAACTGTGGCCAAACCATTGCTGTGTGCAACTTCATCATTGCTTCTTTACTCTTTACTCTATGCCCCTATTTATAAATCCCAAAATGTTGTTGGCCTTTGATGACTTTATCGATCTGCTTTCAGAGAATTATATACGTTAACCCCAGGTGTCTTTGTTCATCCACACCCTCCAGTGTATACTCTCATTCCTTGTTTTTCCTCCAAAAATGGATTAAGTTCTCCACATTAAATTGCATTTGCCACTTGTCTGTCCAGTCCACTAACCTGTCCATGTCCACCTGAAGTCTTTTACAGTCCTTCTTGCCAAATCACCTACTTTGGTGCCATCAGCAAATCTCTATTATGCTCCCTACGCTAAGTCCAAATCATCTATAAACTGAGAACAAAAGTGAGCTTAGCACTGACTCCAGGAATACACCACTTCCAACCTTTCTTCAATCTGAGCTACACCAATTTATTCTAACTTTGTTTTTATTCTGTTAACCATTTCTATCTATCTGCTGCGTTTCCTCTTATGCCATATGCCTGAATTTTTTTAACTGGCCTCTTGTGAGACATTTTACCATTTTACCTTCTGAAAATCCGTATAATATTCTTCAGAAGTATGGTGCCGGCAGCAAGGGTGCACAGCCCTGGGAGACAGGAAGGTATTTGTGAATTTGTTTTTCACTGTTCAGCAGTAATTCTGAGGCTGCTGTTGTTCCTGCACAGTGCCAGGCCATGTGGTCCTACCACTACTGTTTCCAGCTTTCCATCTTAGTGTTACTCCAGCAGAGTCCAGGGCACCCACCTCTAACGTGCAAATATTTCCGGGATCAGAAATCCGGCTGAGGTCAGGAGGCCAAAATTCCTGCCCCGCAGGAGATGCAACCTGATCGGAAAATCCAGGCTCTCGTGTTTGAAATACACCCTGACTTCTCCTCTGGCTAGCTGTGGCTCAGTGAGTAGCACTCTCTCTTCACTGAATTAGAAGCTTGTGGGTTCAAGTCGCATTCCAGCGGCCTGAGTACAAAAATCCAGGCTGCATTCCAGTGCAATACTGAGGGAGTGCTGCACTGTCGGAGGTGCTGTCTTTTGGATGAGATGTTAAACTGAGGCTCTCTGTCTTCTCAAGTGGATGTAAAAGATCCCATGGCACTTTTCTCAAAGAAAAGCAGGGGATTTCTCCCTGGTGTCCTGGCCAATATTTATCAGCATATTGGCTGCTGCGTTTCCCTACATTACAACAGTGACTACACTTCAAAAGTACTTCATTGCCTGTAAAGTGCTTTGGGACATCCTGAGGTCATGACTGGCGCTATATAAATGCAAGTTCTTTCGTGCTTTTGACTGAATAAATGCATTTGGCCTGAAATTTAACCTTCAGCAGAATGGGCTTACTAGTGGGCAGGCCTTATTAGATTTAATAATGAGTAATAAGCCACATTTAGTTACCAGCCTAATGATGCATGAACATTTATCTAAAAGCGCTAACAATGTGATAGAGTTCAACATTGTGTTTGAAAGGAGGAAACCCGTAACAGCTGCTAAGATTCTAAATTTAGGTAAGGCCGGCTTCAACAGGATGAGACAGAGACTGTCCACAATGAACTGGGCAAATCAGTTAATGGGTAAAACAGAAAATCAGTGGGAGGTATTGAAAAAAGAATTTAACGTGATACAAAATCAGTTTATACCCCTAAGGGGCAAGAGCTCTACTTGCCAAAAAAAACAGCCATGGATGACAAAAGAGGTAAAGGACAACATAAAACTAAAAGCAAAAGTATACAGAAATGCAAAAAATAGCACATAGACTCCTAGAGACTGGGAGAGATACAAAGAACTGCAAAGGGTGACAAAACAGATAGTAAGAGCTACAAAAAGGGAGTATAAAAAGAAACTTGCAAAGGCTATCACAATCAACACAAAAAATGTCTACAATTATATTAGGAAAAAAAGAGGCTGGTCAAGAGCAATGTGGGCCCCTTAAAAACCGATAATGGTGATATTGTAAATGAAAATAAGGAAATGTTGGATGTTAAATAATTACTTTACAGTAGAGGAAGAGGATAGCAAGCCAAGGAAACTAATTTTGAATCAGGGACGGGGACTCACCATAATTAACGTAAACAAATTAACAGTAATGAAGAAAATAATGGCAATAAAGAGTGACAAATCCCCAGGACCAGATGGTTTCCATTCCACGGTTTTAAAGGAAGTAGGTGAGAACATTGCAGAAGCCCTAACTATAATCTTCCAAAGTTCTCGATTCAGGAACTGTTCCTTTAGATTGGAAAATTGCACGTCATGCCACTATTTAAGAAAGGTGAGAGGGGAAACCAGGGAATTATAGACCAGTTAGCCGTGTTGGGAAATTACTAGCGTCTATAATTAAGGATAGAATGACTGAACACCTTGAAAATTCTCAGCTGATTAGAGAGAGCCATCATGGATTTGTAAAGGGTAGGTCATGCCTGACGAACCTGATTGAATATTTTGAAAAGGTGACTAAAGTAGTGGACAGGGGAATGTCAATGGATGTTGTTTATATGAACTTCCAGAAAGCATTCAATAAACTCTCTCATAAGAGACTGTTAGCTAAAGTTAAACTCATGGAATTGAGGACAAATTATTGACCTGGTTAGGAAATTGGTTGAGTCTCAGGAGCAGAGTAGGATAATGGGCAGGTACTCAAATTGGCAGGATGTGACTAGTGGTGTCCCACAGGAATCTGTGTTGGGGCCTCAACTATTCACTTTTTATTAATGACTTAGATGACGGGATAGAGAGCCACATATCCAAGTTTGCTAATGACTCAAAGATAGGCAGGATTGTAAGTAGTGTAGATGGAAGCATAAAATTACAGAGAGATATTAATAGATTAAGTGAATGGACAAAACTGTGGCAAATGGAATTCAATGTAGGCAAGTGTGAGGTCATCCACTTTGGACCTAAAACGGATAGATCAGAGTACTTTCTAAATGGTGAACAGCTCTAAACAGTGGAGGTCCAAAGAGACTTGGGGGTCCATGTATATCGGTTGTTAAAATGTCATGGACAGGTACAGAAAATAATCAAAAAGGCTAATGGAATGCTGGCCTTTATATCTGGAGGAATAGAATACAAGGGGTTAGAAGTTATGCTACAGTTATACAAAGCCCTGGTTAGACTACACCTGGAGTACTGTTCAGTTCTGGGTACCGCATCTTAGGAAGGATATGTTGGCCTTGTAGGGAGTGCTGTGCAGATTACTAGAATGATACCTGGACTCCAAGGGTTAAATTATGAGGCGAGATTACACAAACTAGGGTTGTAGTCCCTGGAATTTAGAAGCTTAAGGGGTAATTTGATTGACGTTTTCAAGATATTAAGGGGAACTGATAGGGTAGATAGGGAGGAACTATTTCCACCGGTTGGGGAGTCCAGGACTAGGGGACATCGGTTAAAAATTAGAGCCAGAACTTTCAGGAGCGAAGTTAGGAAACACTTATACATGCAAAGGGTGGTAGAAGTTTTGAACTCTCTTCCACAAATGGATGTTGATGCTAGTTCAATTGTTAATTTTAAATCTGAGATTGATAGATTTTTGTTAACCAACAGTATTAAGGGATATGGGGCTAAAATAGGTATATGGAGTTAGGTCACAGATCAGCCATGATCTCATTGAATGGAGGAGCAGGCTCGAGGGGGTAATTGGCTCACTCCTGTTCCTATTAATTCATTCCGAGTTCAGTTACATTTCTGAATTTTAAGGTTAACTTGTGTGGGAGGACTGGATGCTTCGGTGAATTAGCTTTCTGGCCTTTGAATTCTGGGACATGGGTTCTGCTTCAGCACAGACTAATGGGATGAAAGGCTCCTCTCTATGCTGACTGCAAGGTTGTAGCTTGTCCCTGGTGGGTGTGACACACAGATCAAATTGCCTCAAATTAAGCATTAATTGGCAGTAAATTTGTAAATTTATTCAGGAAGAGCTGTGCTGAAACTGCAAGTGAAATAGGCAATGCTGTTTGAGCATAAGGACTCCGAGACATCCAGATACATCTGGAAACAACAGGCCAGGAAATTAACATCTCTGAAAGGGAAAGTCTTTGAAATAATTTTGAGAGATCTAGTGGGTGAATGCTTGGGAGAAGATGACTTGTTAAAGGACAGCCAGGAAAGGAAGGCCAAGTTTAACCAGCTGGAACTTTACAAAGACATTGTTGATGTGTTCGGGGGAAATGTAATTGATAAATACTTGGATTTACAGAAGTGTTATTACAAGCTGCTAGATTGGCCCTCAGAAGTAGGGAATCCCAAAATGGAGCGTTAGTGATATTGGGAAAGAATGGCTTAAAAACAAGATGTGGAGATGCCGGTGATGGACTGGGGTTGACAATTGTAAACAATTTTACAACACCAAGTTATAGTCCAGCAATTTTATTTTAAATTCACAAGCTTTCGGAGACTTCCTCCTTCCTCCTTCACATTTACCTGAGGAAGGAGGAAGTCTCCGAAAGCTTGTGAATAAAGTAAATAAAGAGAAACTGTTCCCATTGGTGGAAGGGTCAAGAACCAGAGGACATAGATTTAAGGTGATTAGCAAAAGAACCAAAGGCAATGTGAGGAAAAACATTTTTATGCAGCGAGTAGTTATGATCTGGAATGCGCTGCCTGAAAGGGTGGTGGATGCAGATTCAACCATAGCTTTCAAAAAGGAATTGGATAAATATTTGAAGGGAAAGAGCGGGGGAATGAGACTAACTGGATTGCTCTTACAAAGAGCTGACACAGGCTCAATGGGCTGAATGGTCTCCTTCTGTGCTGTAATGATTCTGATTCCTCACCACCTGAAACAACTTTCACTGCAAGGCAACTTGGGGGATTTCACTGGAAGTACACCAACCTGACATTAATACATTTTAATATAAGCTGCATCCCCCATTATAACAACACTCTCTGAAAATTGTATCCCTCACTATAACACTCAGGTTAAACCAGATTGTTCGTAAACTTGGCATCCTATTTGAACCCAAGCTGAGCTTCTGACCCCATATCCACACAATCACAAAGATATTCTACTTCCACCTCTGTAACACTGCCTGTCTCCGCCCCTGCCTTATACCATCATCTGCTGATGAAACCCTTATCCATGCCTTTGTCATCTCCAGACTCGACTATTCCAATGCTCTCTTGGCCACCCTCCATAAATGTCAGCTCATCCAAAACTCTGCTGCCCGTATCATAACTCGCACCAAGTCCCGTTCACCCATCACCCCTGTGCTCGCTGACTTGTATTGACTCCTGGACCCCTAATGCCTCAAATTTAAAATTCTCATCAGTGTTCAAATCCCTTCATGGCCTCGCTCTTCCCTATCTCTGTAACTTTCTCCAGCCCTACAATTCTGGCCTCTTTAGCAACCCCCACTCCTTCACCCGATCATCAGCGTCCTTACCTTCAGACATCCAGGCCCTGCACTCTGGAATTCCCTCCCTAAACCTCTCCACATCCCTCTCCTCCTTTAAGACCATCCTTAAAACCCACCTCATTGACCAAGTCAACCTTCCTAATATCTCCTTCCTTGGCTCGGCATCCTTTTTTACCTGATTACCCTTCTGCCAAGTGCCTTGGGATGTTTTTCTCTGTTTAAAGTAACTGTATAAAACTAATTTGTATTTCCTCTGGGCTCTGGTTTACTTGGAATATATCACACCCCTCGCTATAACATTCTCATACACCCCACACTTCTCATCTAATTCTGTCTGAGTTACCCTTGCACTTTTCATTATAACACTGATATACCACGCCCCGCGGTGTAACGGCCTCTGATATACCACGCCTGCAACAACAACTTGCATTTGATAAGCACTCTTAAAGAAAGAACTTACATTGATTTAGTGCTTCTCTGGGTTAGTGTACGTAGTAAAAACATCCCAAGTCACTTCAGAAATGTAGTCAGAAATAAATACCACCACCCCCCTCCTCCGTATAACAATCTCTGATATGCTACAATATCCTGTGTAAAGTACAACCCCTGCTTTAATAGAGGCCCTGGTAAAATAATCCTCTCAATTTCCTGCCCATACCACCATCTTTTCGGTACAATTATCAAGTACATCACAGAACTGGCCTATTCTATCTTTGCACAGATAACAGCAATGACACTGATATCGGGTATGAAGGGGATGAGTTATGAGGACACCCTGGAGAAATTTGAGCTCTACAGTCTAAAGAGAATATTAAATGATATAGACGAGGTAAACACAGACTATTACTTCACAGTAATCCAGGAAAATAGGAGGAGGGTGTATAAATTTAAACTAGTAAAAAAATAAGCTCAAAACACATGTTAGGAGGAAGCTGTTTAGGTAAAGAGTAAGAAATGTTGGAAACAACCTGCCAGATGAATTAGTAGAGACAAAAACATTGGGGATGTTCAAAATACAGCTGGATGCTAAGGCAAGCGAGCTGTGGCACTAGAAGGATGAGCTTCACTGGGCTGAATGGCCTTTTCTCATCCTTGACTTTTCTTCAATTTTGATGGTTTGGATTGACATCTGTTAATCCCTTAATAACTAACAGATGGAAACCAAATATTGAAGCTTTCAGTAATGGACATTGAGAGATTTGGCTGGCTGCCATCAGTAGGTCTCCACCACCTAGAAGGACAAAGGCAGCAGGTGCACGGAAACACCATCACCTCGAAGTTCCCTTCCAAGTCACACATCATCCCGACTTGGACATATATCGCCGTTCCTTCATCGTCACTGGGGCAAAATCCTGGAACTTCCTACCTAACAGCATTATGGGAGTACCTTCACCATACGGATTACAGCGACTTCTCAAGGGCAACTAGGGACGGGCAATAAATGCCGGCCGTGCCAATATCCATATCCCAAGAATGAATTTTTAAAAATGTGCTATTACAATCTTCCTCAAACATGCGGGAAGACACATATAAACTCTTTCTTCAGTTCTGTCACATGGTGTGTAGACCTTGTTGGGGAGGAGGGTTGGCTGCTATTCATCCAAAACTCTGCTGCCCATATCCTAACACATGCCAAGTCCCGTTCACCCATCACCCCTGTGCTTGCTGACCTACACTGGCTCCCAGTCTGGCAACGCCTCGATTTTAAAATTCTCATCCTTGTTTTCAAATTCCTCCATGGCCTCACCCCTCCCTATCTCTGTAACCTCCTCCAGCCCTTTTGCGCTCCTCCAATTCTGGCCTCTTGGGCATCCGCAGTTTTTATCGCTTCACCATTGGCAGCCATGCCTTCAGCTGCTTGGGCCCTAAACTTTTGAATTCTCTCCCTAAACCTCTCTACCTCGCTCGCCTCCTTTAAATCACTCCTTAAAACCTACCTCTTTGACCAAGCTTTTGATCACTGTCCTAATATCTCCTTCTGTGGCTTGGTGTCAAATTTTATTTGATAACGTTCCTGTGAAGCACCTTGGGATGTTTTACTACCTTAAAGGCGCTACATAAAAGTAAGTTGTTGTTGTTGTTGTTGTTGTGCTAATGAGTTCAGATCCACTCTCTTATATTTTTGAAACATTTACTTGGCACAATTGTACTGAATTCCTTTTTCCCCTCTACAGGTGGGATTATTACTCTTGAGGACCTGAAAAACTACAGACCTCAATTATCTATAAATGTAGTAAATATGACAATTGGTGACTACACATTGTTCGTACCCAGTCCTCCGTCCAGTGGGGTTGTGCTTGGACTGATACTGAACATCCTGAAGGGTGAGATACTATAGCGGTGACATTCTATCCAGATGTATCGATACCACCAGTGAGATTCAGGGGAGCGGGAACCGGGATATGGTCCGTCGAGCTCCTCTCCATGGCTCCCACTACAAATAGGACCTACTTGTGGCTGTACACCTGGTTTATTCACATGGGATCATTGTGATTGGGAGCCTAGCCATGCATTCCTAATAAGGGCCTTTAGACCTGTTTCACACTTCCAATGTTTGAGAAGAAATCCTGCCCAGAGGACTTCCTTGAAAATATATATAGGAAGGATGTCAATGCTTTGGAGAGGGTGCAGA
Organism: Heptranchias perlo; assembly: GCF_035084215.1. Lineage (NCBI taxonomy): Eukaryota > Metazoa > Chordata > Chondrichthyes > Hexanchiformes > Hexanchidae > Heptranchias > Heptranchias perlo. Next base: position 3,165,516 of record NC_090349.1, read on the forward strand.
GGAGATCTATTAAAATGGTACCAGGGATGAGGCAATTCAGTTATGGAGAGACTAGAGAAGCTGAGATTGTTCTCCTTTTAGAGCAGAGAAGGTTAAGGGGACATTCAATAGAGGTGCTCAAAATTATGAGGAGTTTTGATAAAGTAAATAAGGAGAAACTGTTTCCACTGGCGGGTAAGTCGGTAACCAGAGAACACAGATTTCAGACAATTGGCAAAAAATCCAGGTGGAGATGAGGAGAATTTTTTTTATGCAGCGAGTTGTTATGATCTGGAATGCACTACCTGAAAAAGTGGTGGAAGCAGATTCAATAGTAACTTTCAAAAGGGAATTGGATAAATACTTAAAAGGAAACATTTGCAGGACTATGGGGAAAGAGTGGAGGAGTGGGACTATTTGGATAGCTCTTTCAAAGAGCTGTCACAGGTTGATGGGTAAATTGGGTTCTTCTATGCTATACAATTCTGTGAGTGTGTTTTTAAGTCTAAACATTAGCTGAAAACTAAAAATTACAGTTTTTTTTTAAAAAAAGTGTTTTTTTTCAGTTTATGTTTGGAATATGATTGTAGGAAATGTTTGGCCATTCACACATGTATTTATATATGTTTCAGTTAATGTTTAGTGTATTGACTTAATTTTTCTTTTCCACTTATTATTTCTTGCTTTCCCCCCACCCCCGGAACCCCACCATGTGTTTCCCAGATCAGACCATGGGAGGAATATTTATGTAATGAAATGGCAGAGAATCACTGTTCCCATATAGCAGACATCCTGTGTGCACAGAAACTCTTTGGCAAGAGTGTGTTATTTGTGGGGCGTTGGGCAGCGGGAGTGGGGTGCCGGGTGGCCAGGAGGAGCATTCTTGTGCTTGCTTGCCCCACAAACATCACTGCTGTTGGTCTTTTGGAAGTCTAGAGCGCTTGACTCGGTATGTTTCCCCCAGCCTGCTGCTTCCCTCTTTTTTTCAGGAATTCCTTATCCACCTCCAGGTGTTACCATGAATAAAAATCCCTGAAGAAATATTTCTGATGTCACCGCTTTAAGAGGAAACACTCGATTGCGTTCCTGTTACCTAATGCCACATTCCTATTGACCCACTTAAAATAGGACTTTTTCCTGTCATTGGTTTTGGTATGCCAACCCTTTCTTGAATACTTAGTGTGATGCTCCTTGAAGGGGAGATATTTGTTTGTATCCCAGTAGGGTTAGGCTTGTCTATCCCCACAATTTCATTGGCCTACTTCAACATAGGAGCTCACTATCTTAAGCGTGTGTAGCAGCCTTTCATGTGGAACTTTAGCAACAGCTTTCTGGATAGCTGGGTACATCACATCACAGGGCATTCCATTATTGAATTGGGATATTACTTCAAGCAGGAGAGTAGATAGGATCTCGTCCTTCTGAAACCATGTTGGCTGCCATTTACCAGATTAATTCATACAGAAAATCCTCTAGTTTGTTCCGTGTGATTTTTTCCCAGTATTTTTCCAGTTATTGATGTAAGACTAATGGGTGTAGTTGCCCTGTTGTGTTTTATCACCAGATAGATACCAATCCAGTGGGGCTGCCTTCGTGTTTGATTCCTTTATGATGATCATCAGCACTTCACTGATGGTTTTTCTGATCTCACTTAGCACCTTCTGGTATCTCCATCTGGCCCTAGTGATTGATTTGATTTGAACCTTTGGAATCTGTCTTTGAGCTTCCATCCCGTGAAGGGTTGTATTTATTTGTAGAACTCATGCGCTGGCATGTTACTGGTGTCTTCGCCACTAAATACTTACAGGAAGTAGTCATTTAATATATCAACCATTTTAGTTTGTTCAGTTTTGCATCTTTAAGGGATGTATCAACAACAATATTAGTTAAACATGAAACAAATAACAAACTTGATTGAGTTTTTTGATGAGGTAACAGAGACGGTTGATGAGGGCAATGCGGTTGATGTGATGTATATGGACTTTCAAAAGGCATTTGATAAAGTGGCACATAATACGCTTGTCAGCAAAATTGAAGCCCATGGAATAAAAGGCACAGTGGCAGAATAGATACGAAATTGGCTAAGTGACAGGAAACAGAGAGTAATGGTGAACGGTTGTTTATCACTGGAGGAAGGTATACAGTGATGTCCTAGTACTGGCCCCTGGGGAACCACTACTTTTTTTGGTAAATATTAATGACTTGGACTTGGGTGTACAGGGCACAATTTCAAAATTTGCAGATGACACAAAACTTGGAAGTGTAGTAAACAGTGAGGAGGATAGCAATGGACTTCAAGAGTGATACATTTTGGCAGGAGGAATGAGGAGAGGCAATATAAACTAAATGGTACAATTCTAAAGGGGGTGAAGGAATACACAGACCTGGGGCTATTTGTGCACAAATCTTTGAAGGTGGCAGGACAGGTTGAGAAAGTGGTTAAAAAAGCATACGGGATCCTGGGCTTTATAAATAGAGGCATAGAGTACAAAAGAAAGGAAGTTATGTTGAACCTTTTATTAAAAACAATTGGTTTGACCACAGCTGGAATATTGTGTCCAGTTCTGGGCACAGCACTTTAGGAAGGATGTGAAAGCCTTAGAAAGGGTGCAAAAAGATTCACTAGAATAGTTCCAGGGATGAGGGACTTCAGTGGATAGACTGGAGAAGCTGGGGTTGTTTTCCTTAGAGCAGAGAAGGTTGAAAGGAGATTTGATAGAGGTATTCAAAATCATGAAGAGTTCAGATAAAATAAATAAATAAAAACTGTTCCCATTGGCGGAAGAGTCGAGAACCAGAGGCCATAGATTTAAGGTGATTGGCAAAAGAACCAAAGGTGACATGAGGAAAAGCTTTTTTATGCAGCGAGTAGTTATGATTTGGAATGCGCTGCCTGAAAGGCTGGTGGAAGCAGATTCAATCGTGGCATCCAAAAAGGAATTGGATAAATACCTGAAAGTGGGGGGGGGGGGAATTGCAGGGCTACAGGGAAAGAGTGAGGGAATGGGACTAACTGGATTGCTCTTACAAAGAGCCAGCATGGGCTCGATGGGCCGAATGGCCTCCTTCTGTGCTGTAACCATTCAATGATTCTTTAATTCTGTGTTACTCCATTTATTGGATTTAACAACTTACATAGAATTTACAGCATAGAAACAGGCCATTCAGTCCATGCCGGCGTTTATGTTCCACACGAGCTTCCCCCCACCTTACTTCATCTCATCGTATCAGCATATCATTCTATTCCTTTCTATCTCATGTAATTATCTAGCTTTCCCTTAAATCCATCTATGCTGTTCACCTCAACTATTCCTTGTAGTAGCGAGTTCCACTTTCCATCAACTAAAGAAGTTTCTCCTGAATTCCTTATTGGATTTATTAATGAACCTTAGTCAGATAATTTCATTCCCATATATATTGTCTTAATTTTCTTTCTATTTCCAGGTTACAGGTTTACTTCAGATAGTGTTTCTACCCCAGAACAGAAGGCCTTGACATATCATCGAATAGTTGAAGCTTTTAAATTTGCATTTGCAAAGAGAAGCATGATGGGAGATCCACGATTTGTCAATCTCACTGAGGTAAGCTACCAGTTCAAATATCGTTCTCCGTCAATCAAAAGCTGTTCTGCTTCCTAGTACCTGTACAGTCACACTGCTTGCTGAGCAGGTTGTCATTAGATTGTGTTCCACCTTGCATACACAGTGGTTGAGTGCGTGAGTGTGTCTTGGGGCATGTCCAGGTATTTGTGTGCATGTGGCAATGGGAAAGCACCTGGGTTTCTGCTGTAACTTCCTAATCAGTGAGGCTTCCAGCGGTCTTGCTATGCTATGGGTTTGCAACCCTCAGCAGAGAGACACCAAGTTAATTGATAATAAGATATTTAATGTAGGTGTGAGTGTTTGTGGTTTTAATCCAGCCACTTAGTATGACAAGTCAGCTCTCCATCAGTAATTTTAATTTTCTATATTGGGAACAGATTTCTGGCTGAAAATAAAGAATGTATCTTTCTGGACTATGCGGTGCATAACATGGAGTCCCGCAGGCCATTTAAAAGTCTTAATGAATGTTCCCATTCATTTGCATATATCTCAATCTTACTATATTAACAGATCTTGGTGTTCAGATTTTGGATTTATCCACCAGTGAGAGAGCAAAGCTTGGAAAAGATCTTTTCATAGTTCTGGACCTGTGGAATTCACAACAGGAGAAATTGGGTGGTGTGAGAAATATAGAAGCAAATTGGGATGAGGGACTTCAGTTGTGTGGAGAAGCTGGGATTGTTCTCCTTAGAGCAGAGAAGGTTAAGGGGAGATTTAATAGAGGTGTTCAAAATTACAAAGGGTTTTGATAGACTAAATAAAGAGAAACTGTTTCCAGTGGCAGGAGGATCAGTAACCAAAGATCATAGCTTTAAGATAATTGGGAAAATAACCAGGGGAGAGATGAGGAGAATTTTTTTTAGGGAGCAAGTTGTGACAATCTGGAATGCACTGCCTGAGAGTGGAAGCGGATTCAATAATAACTTTCAAAAGGGAATTAGATATATCCTTGAAAAGGGAAAATTGGGATCTGGAGAAAGAGTGGGGGTGTGTGGGACTAATTGGATAACTCTTTCAAAGAGTCGGCACAGGCACGATGGGCTGAATGGCCTCCTTCTGTGCTGTGTAATTGAATGAATAGAAGCTGGGTTGCTGGGGTTTTGTGAGCCAGTTACTGGGGCTTGTGGGTCACTTGGCTGCAGGCCGGACACTGCCCTAACAATGTGCTTCAGGCCCACTTTCAGAAGAGTGCCTCCTACTGTCCACAGTGTGACCTTTCTCCATTTCCTCCATCAGCCATCCTGTGCCTCCTTCAACTGAGACTGAGAATTTTATGTGCTTTTGTGCTCTAGACTGAGACGGTGCAAACTCATTTCATGAAGGACCCTTATTGTCAACAGATACAGGAGACTTTCGTCTTTCAGTCTGGGTTGCATTTGAACCCTGATATTAGAGGTGAAAGGTCAATGTTTAACCCACTGCACTACCCTAATCATTTTATTTTTCTGATCTTTTTCATTAACAGCTCATTTCCAATATGACCTCAAACTATTTTGCAGCACAGCTTTGGAGTAAAATCACAGACAATACGACGCATTCCATAAGATACTACGAGCCTGAATTCTACACCACTGATAATCATGGGACTGCCCACCTCTCCCTGGTAGCAGAGGATGGCAGCGCAGTGTCAGCAACCAGCACCATTAACTTATAGTAAGAGCATCCTGGTCTTAACATATTCATTCATTATAATAATATCTCCCTTCGCTTCTTTTCCCTTAATGTTTCTTGGTTCTCCTTTGGTTGAGGGTGTGGGGTGCGGGGGATGAGTTGGTATGTTAACTTTTCCACATCTCCTATCAACCAAACAGGAGGTGCACTTGGGGGAGGGGTGAGAGAATAACACCACGAGAGTGAAGGAAAGAGAAATGACGACTCCTCACACTTGTCAGTCACCACAACCTTGCTTATCAAGATTTCCCTACATTACACCGAGTTACATCAAAACTACAGCATAGATCCAAGCCATTTGGCCCAACTGGTCTATGCCAGCATTTATGCTCCACACAAGCCTCCTCCCTCCTAATCCTATGGATACCCTTCTATTCCTTTCTCCCTCATGTGCTTATCTAGCTTCCGCTTAAATGTATCTATGCTTTTGCCTCTCCAACTCCTTGTGGTAGCGAGTTCCACATTCTTACCACTCTTTGGGTAAAGAAGTTTCTCCTGAATTCCCTGTTGGATTCGTGATTATTTTATATTTATGACCTCTAGCTGTGGACTAGTAGTGGAAACATTTTCTCTACGTCTACCCTATCAGGTCACCCCTCAGCCTTCTCTTTTCTAGAGAAAAGAGCCCCAGCCTCTTCAGCCTTTCCTGATAAGGATTACAACAGTGACTACACTTCAAAAGTACGTTATTGGCTGTAAATCATTTTGGGACATCCTGAGGTTGTGAAAGGTGTTCTGTATCTGAAAGTAATTTCATATCATAGTTCTCACAAGAGCTCATGTAACACTCTCCTGTTTGCCAACTTCCATAACTGCCTACCCATTGTCACTCTTCCATTCATACCTTTGTGCACAGGGTCCCACCATTTCAGATTTGGCCTTTCCATACAGTCTCTTTTCTAGCTTACGTTGTATCTCCTTACAGTACCTAGTTAATACATCTGAAAATAGGCTGTGGTAGGTAGCAATTACAACAGAATGTGAAGACATCTGAAAAATTGATCAGCGTTCAAAAATGCTAATGCTGTATGTTGCTGGGAGCTGAGGCGTTGCAGGAGGGGGCATCGGATATTACTGCAGCTGGGCCAGTGTGGGGATGGTTAGTGTGTGTGTCTGGGTCTAAGTACTGCAAAGAGTGGCATCTTATAACCACACTTCAGAGTGCTGTGCACAGTTCTGGTCTCCGTATTACAAAAAGGATATAGAGGCACTGGAGAAGAATTGAGAGGTTATACCTATCAAGAAAGACTAAACAGGCTGGGGCTCTTTTCTCTAGAAAAGAGAAGGCTGAGGAGTGACCTGATAGAGGTCTTTAAAATTCTGAAGGGGTTTGATAGGGTAGATGTAGAGAAAATGTTTCCACTTGTGGTGGATACCAGAACCAGGGGTCATTAATATAAGATAGTACTAATAATCCAATAAGGAATTCAGGAGAAACATCTTTACCCAGACAGTGGTCAGAATGTGGAACTTGCTACCACAAGGAGTAGTTGAGGCGAATGGCATAGATGCATTCAAAGGGACGCTAGATAAGTACATGAGGAAGAAAGGAATAGAAGGTTATGCTGATGTGGTTAGATGAAGTAGGGTCAGAGGAGGCTTATGTGGAGCATAAACACTGGCATAGACGAGTTGGGCCCAATGACCTGTTTCTGTGCTGTAAATTGTACGTACCATGTCGTTGAGGGTGGTATGACCAAACAGACATCACTATTGTAGATCTGTCCCTTTTAAGGGAGTACATAATAAATGGGAGGATACTGAAAGGTGTAGAGGAAGTGAGGGACCTTGGAGTGTATGTCCGCAGATCGCTGAAGGTAGCAGGACAGATAGATAAGGTGGTTAAGAAGACATATGGAATACTTTCATTTATTAGCCGAGCATGGAATAAAAGAGCAGGGAAGTTATGCCGGAACTGTGTAAAACACTAGTTAGGCCACTGCTTGAGTACTGTGTACAGTTCTGGTCGTCAGATTACAGGAAGGATTTAATTGCACTAGAGAGGGTACAGAGGAGATTTACGAGGATGTTGCCAGGACTGGAGAATTTTAGCTATGAAGAAAGTTTGGATAGGCTGGGGTTGTTCTCTTTGGAACAGAGGAGGCTGATGGGAGATTTAATTGAGGTGTACAAGATTAAGCGGCCTGGACCTATTTCCCTTAGCAGAGAGGTCAATAACCAGGGGGCATAGATTTAAAGTGATTGGTAGAAGGATTCGAGGGGAACTGACGAAAACTTTTTAACCCAGAGGGTGGTAGGGGTCTGGAACTCACTGCCTGAAAGGGTGGTAGAGGCAGAAACCCTCAACTCATTTAAAAAGTACCTGGATGTGCACTTGAAGTGCCGTGACCTACAAGGCTACAGACCAAGTTCTGGAAAGTGGGATTAGGCTGAGTGGCTCATTTTCGGCCGGTGTGGACACGATGGGCCAAATGGCCTCCTTCTGTGCCGTAAATTTTCTATGATTTTCTGTTGATTCTAAAGTGCCAATTTAAGAAGTCCACTCTGCTGGCTGGAAGCCTTGCCAGCTAGAAGCACAAGTTTGGACGCACATTGCCGATGATCATCCATCAGAATGAATGGTTAGAAAATCATGGCCAATTAACACCTGAACTTCCAGTAAGAACAGCTGCCCATTGAGGCTCCTCCTGACAGCACAAGCTTGTGAAATCGGCTCTTAAACTACACATCATTGATTAGAATTTCTCTTCTTTTGTGGATTTTAAAAGACTTGAAATGTATGAAAGTAAGGAGTCATATTTGGTACCAATCTGCCTCGGGGTGGGTCCTAAACACCCACGAGCCAATGGATGGCCTCTCCTTCTGTAAACAGGATGGGTGGAATGCGGGACTTTTGCTGTAAGAAAATCCTTTTGTTTTTTTGCAGCTTTGGATCGAATGTGAGGTCCAGCAAAAATGGGATCATTTTTAATGATGAAATGGATGACTTTTCTTCACCGGGCATTCTGAATGGGTTTGATGTTCCACCTTCTACAGCCAACTTCATCAAACCAGGTGTGGCTCTGTATAGAGGGGTATACTGAACTGATCGGAATTAATGTTTATGCCGAAAAACTGTGATACCAGACTGATATTTCATTTTAAAAGTGATTGTGACATGGGGCTGCTCCCTATCCAGTTCAGTGGGGACTGTGCTGCTTTTTTTAAAAGAAAGACTTGAATTTATACAGCACCTTACATGACCTCGGGACGTCCCAAAGCACTTTACAGTCAATGAAGTACTTTTCCAGTGTAGTCACTTTTGTAATGTAGAAAATGCTGCAGCCAATTTGCACACAGCAAGGTCCCACAAACAGCTATGAGATAAATGAGCAGATAATCTGTTTTAGTTATGTTGGTTAAGGGAGAAATATTGGCCACGGTACCGGGGAGAACTCCCCAGCTCTTCTTTGAAATAGTGCCAATTGGATCTTTTACGTCCACCTGAGAGGGCAGATGGGCCCTCGGTTTAATGTCTCATCCAAAAGACGGCACCTCCGACAGTGCAGCACTCCATCAGTCTGGATTTTGTGCTCAAGCCTCTGGAGTGGCACTTGAACCCACGACCTTCTGACTCAGGCAAGAGCGCTAACACCTTTTAAATTGAGAAACTAAGGTGAAGAACTAATGCACATAACGCAGGGCATCATCATGAAAAGAGTGAAAGAGAAGATAACGGAATCAGAAAAGGTGATGAGTGACGCCCAGCTTGGATTTTAAAAGCCTGAAGGTTGTAGCAGAGTGGAAGGACTGAGGGGGGTAAGGCATTCCTGAGGTCCTGGAAAGGAATGAGTGAGAGTAAAGGATGATGTGCTGCCTTGATTTAAACACAGTGAGAATGTAAGGAGCAGGAAATGGAATGACATATTTGCAGCTTGGAAGGAACAAGAAACAAAAGTTCATGGATCAATAAACATAGTAGTATTGATTAAAATAGAGACAAGAAAGGTTGCCACAGAGGTTGGAGACAGGAAGTGAGAAAGGAATAGACTATCAGACAACCAGCTTTTCCTTGTATCCTGACCAGGGAGGTGCTGGAGGTAAAGGAGGTGCTGGAGATAAAGGAGGTGCTGGAGGTGCTCTCCAGATGTGGGAGCAGTGTTTAACTCTTAGACCAACTTTAAAGAAAGTTTGCCTCAGCAACTCTTAAAAAAGAAGTGTTTGGCGGATATGTAGAGAACGTCGCTGTTGTGGCCAATGAGAGTGAAGACAGAGTCGTGGGGAGCTCCTGTCCATGGATGATGAATGAGGCTGAGCCATCAACTGCAGCCAAGGTGATGTTTGAGAGGATAGCCATGAACACAGCTCTGGTGGGAGAGAATATGATGCTCTTTAGAAAGTGGCAGATATCTATAAACAACTTGTTGATTCATCAAAGTGTTCAAGAGCTTAGGAATAGAGTCATGTACAGGACTGGAAGCGACCATTACAGTTCATCTGGTCAGGCCCAAAGTTCAAAAACGACCATACATTATTTTATTTCTCATACCCCTCAATCACTTTCCCTGCCAAATATCTATCCAGTTCCCTCTTGAACAGGCTGACACTACCCACCCCCACTGCCTCCCTAAGCAGTACATTCCATACATTCACCACCACTTTGTAAATAGTTACATTTAAACTATGATGTGGAGATGCCGGTGATGGACTGGGGTGGACAAATGTAAGGAATCTTACAACACCAGGTTATAGTCCAACAGTTTTATTTGAAAATCACAAGCTTTCGGAGCCTTTCTCCATCAGGTGAGTGTGGGATTCCATGGAAGGTACCGCATATATAGTCAGAGAACAATGCCTGGTGATTACAGATAATCTTTCCAACGAATATTCAACTCCTTTGATTGCCTTGACAACGGGCAGTTGGAAAGATTATCTGTAATCACCAGGCATTGTTCTCTGACTATATATGCGGTACCTTCCATGGAATCTCACACTCACCTGACGAAGGAGAAAGCCTCCGAAAGCTTGTGATTTTCAAATAAAACTGTTGGACTATAACCTGGTGTTGTAAGATTCCTTACATTTAAACTAAGTGTGTTTTTACCTTTCATCTTCTGAGTTTGAATCAATAGCCTTTTTATGGAGTTCCAGAGATGCAAAATACGGGAAGAAGATAACAGGTGGAATGGCATGTCAAACACCAGACTCTTATTCAGTGACTGGCAGATCCTTCAAGGGTGTCCCTGATAACAGAACACAGGATCGCAATCTGGGGGTACCAGTCGATAGTTTTAGTGGTCTATCAGTGCTGTAGTAAAGACAGAAAACAAGATCTCCAAATGATCTGTCGATCTCAGTCTTAAAGCTCCAATTGACCCCCAGCATCCACAGCCTTTTGGGGGAGAGAATTCCAGATTTTCACTGTCCTTTGTGTGAAAAAGTGCTTCCTGAGATCACCCCTGAATGGCCTAGCGTTATTTTAAGATTAAGATTGAGATGAGGGAAACCTGCCTGATTTTCTTGTCCTTAATCTAGGAGTGTTGAGCCTAGTTGTAAGATCCAAATGCTTTTGTGACTCAGATCAGCTAACTCAGCACAAACCATGGTTTGAACCTGGGACCGTCTGGAACGTATCACTTAGTACTGCTAATCCCCGCAAAGGCATTAAAGTGGGATTCACTTCACTGATGCTCCAGCATTCCCTATAACACTTAACCAACACATTCCTACAGTGTCTGAATATTAGTCTTTTAAAAGTATTCTTCTCTCAATAGGTAAGACGCCCCTATCCTCAATGTGCCCTGCCATTATACTTGATAAAAATAAGTCAGTGAAGATAGTGGTGGGAGCCTCAGGAGGAACAAAGATCACCACGGCAACTGCTTTGGTAAGTACAGATGGTATAAAGGAATATGTTGATGAACCAGAGAAGAAAAAACACCAGGAGACAATTTTGTTGGCCTAGCTTATTGTCTGACTCATTCACAGTTCCTTTATGTTTCTAGGTGATAATGAACATGTTGTGGTTTAATTACAATGTTAAGAGAGCGGTGACTGAACCTAGAGTTCACAATCAACTATTCCCCAATGAGACTGAGGTTGAGGAAGCTGTTGAGAAGGTTGGTAAATGTACTGTATTGTGTGCATGCTCATGTGTGTGGGGCAGAGATTGACTGATGTTTCCATAGAGTTCTACTCGGCTGTATTCCTCTCCCCGCACCCCCCCCCGCCTCTCCCCATCCCCGGTTTCACTGTAATGTAGCATAGGAATATATTGGGCTGGAAGGACTGGAAGAAATGTATAGGGCTGGAAGAAACAATCAATCTGGCTGTTTCAAAAGACTCAAAAATCCCTTATACTATTCTATTTATAACCACAGAACCACACAAGTTACAGCACAGACCCCATTCAGCCCTTCACTTCTGTGCCAGTTCTTTGCTACAGCAATTCAAAACTAATCCCACTGCCCTAGTCTCGCCCCATAGCCCTGTCTCTTTCTCTGCTTCAAATATTTATCCAAATTTCCCTTAAAAGATGCAATAGTCACTGCCTCAACCACTTTTAATCTCGCTCCACTCTCTTAGTGACAACCGGAGTCTATTCCTATTCACTCGATTAAAGCCCTGCATAATCTTAAATACCTCTATTGAATCTCCACTGGGCCTTCCCTGCTCCAGTGGAAATAGTCCCAGTCTCTCCTCATAACTATAGTTTCCTGGTATGATCCTGGTGAATCTACACTGTAAGCTCTCTATGGCTTTAATGTCTTTCTATAATGAGGCACCCAAAACAGTACTCTAACTGTGACACAACCAATACTAGAACGAACATGTACGCTATACCCTATTTATAAAACCCACAGTGCTATTGTTTTTTTATGGTTTTATCAACCTACACTTGCACTTTCAGGGAAGTATGCATTTGAAACCCCAGTTCTCTGTTCATCCACACCCTCCCACATCTTTCCTATCGTTTATGAAGTACTTATCCAGTTCCCTCTTGAATTTGCTGACATTGAATATATTGCAGCCTTTGCGAAATGTACCTGATGTTTCCCTCTCCCCTGTGTACTGCAGCATTGTGCGAACAGACCTCATTACAGACTCTGAATGAAGAAGCAGCCTCATCTTTTGAAGGGTCAAACTCCAAAGTACACACACTTTTTATTAATGCAAAAGATCAGAATGGGAGAAAAATGTAATGCTGCCAACCAGGAGCACACATCAGCGTCCATCCACAATTTGGGATTTTGTGTCCCTTTTCAGAGAGTGCCAGTGTGGCAAATCACGCTTATAACGTACAGGGATATTATTTTTCATAAACATCAACAACTTGCATTTATATAGCGCCTTTAATGTAGTAAAACGTCCCAAGGTGCTTCACAGGAGTGCTATCAGACAAAATTTGACACCGAGCCACATAAGGAAATATTAGTACAGGTGACTAAAAGCTTGGTCAGAAGTAGGTTTTAAGGAGCGTCTTAAAGGAGGAGAGAGAGGTAGGGAGGAAGAGAGGTTTAGGGAGGGAATTCCAGAGCTTGGGGTCTAGGTAGCTGAAGGCACGGCCACCAATGGTGGAGCGATGAAAATCAGGGATGTGCAAATTGGAGGAGCGCAGAGATCTCAGAGGGTAATCGGGCTGGAGTAGGTTACAAAGGTAGGGAGGGGCGAGGCCATGGAGGGATTTGAAAAAAAATTGAGAATTTTAAAATCGATCCGTTGCTGGATCGGGAGCCAGTGTAGGCCAGTGAGCACAGGGGTGATGAGTGAACGGGATTTGGTGCGAGTTAGGATACGGGCAGCAGAGTTTTGGATGAGCAGAAAATATTATGTACAGAAGTTCTCTTGCTCTGTAAAATGCAGTGTGTTTCTTGGTGAAACCCATTCCTTCTGCCAGTGTTCCCATTGATATTCTGGTTCACTGTTATGTGTAATATATTACTTCTATCTAGCAATTGTTTTGGGGTCACCTGAGTGACCAATATAGAAAACCCATCAGCATGAAGCTCAAAGAAAAAACAAAATAACTTGCATTTATATCACACCTTATCACATCCTCAGGATGTCCCAAAGTGCTTCACAATTACTTTTTAATTGTAGTCACTATTGTGACGTAGAGAAATCCACACAATTTCAGTTGGCCTGACATGAAAAACACACGCTCTCCCCATAGGGATACATAACACTTATCTGAGCTTGGAGACCCTGGGCCCAGTTTGGCAAGAGTCAAAGCTTAGGGACCCCTAACTGTGCACGGAGAACTGCAGGAGTTTAATTGCCTAAAACCACAAAGTTTACTAGCACATAACTCTGGTAAGCTTCCTGGTGCTTGTCCAATTAAAACCGCCATCACCAGAACACCCTTACCACTGTTCTAGCAATGATAAACCACCCCAGCACAGACCAAAGAGAGTTTGCAGCATTATCAGGAGCTGAGTGGGAAGAATCCCAGCCCCAAGGCTTACCCTACCAGATCCCTCCACGTGCCTCATCACTACCAAGAATTGCTCCAAACTATATAATCTTGATATGCGACTATGTAAGACCATAAAGACCATAGGAGGACAACTAGGCCATATGGCCCCTCGAGCCTGCTCTGCCACTCAATAAGATTATGGCTGATCATCTACCTCAACTCCACTTTCCCGCCCGATCCCTTGATGTCCAAAAATCTATCGATCTCAGTCTTGAATATACTCAATGACTGAGCGTCCACAATCCTCTAAGTTCGAAAATGATAAAGACTCTCAACCTTTGAGTGAGGAAAATTTTCCTCATCTGGGTCCTAAATGGCCAACCCCTTATCTTGAGACTATGACCCCTAGTTCTAGACGTCCAGCCAGGGAAAACAGCCTCTCAGCATCTACCCTGTCAAGCCCTCTAAGAATTTTACAGATTACAATGAGATCACCTTTCATTCTTCTAAACTCCAGAGAATATAGGGCCTTTCTACTCAATCTCTCCTCATAGGACAACCCTCTCATCCCAGGAATCAATCTAGTGAACCTTTGTTGCACTCCCTCTAAGGCAAGTATATCCTTCCTTAGGCAAGGAGACCAAAACTTTACACAGTACTCCAGGTATGGTCTCACCAGAGCGCGACATAATTGCAGCAAGACCTCCTTACTCTTATACTCCAACCCCCTTGCAATAAGGGCTAACATGCCATTTGCCTTCCTAATTGCTTGCTGTACCTGCTATACAAGGACACCCAAATCCCTCTGAAGACCAACATTTCTTAGTCTCTCACCTTTTAAAAAAAAAATTCTGCTTTTCTATTCTTCCAACCAAAGTGGACAATTTCACATTTCCCACATCATACTTCATCTGCCACTTTCTCTCCCACTCACTTAACCTGTCTTTTTTTAATTCGTTCATGGGATGTGGGCGTTGCTGGCAAGGCCAGTATTTATTGCCCATCCCTAATTGCCCTTGAGAAGGTGGTGGTGAGCCATCTTCTTGAACCACTGCAGTCCATGTGGTGAAGGTTCTCCCACAGTGCTGTTAGGTAGGGAGTTCCAGGATTTTGACCCAGTGACGATGAAGGAACGGCAATATATTTTGAAGTCGGGATGGTGTGTGACTTGGAGGGGAACATGCAGGCGCTGTTGTTTCCATGTGCCTGCTGCCCTTGTCCTTCTAGGTGGTAGAAGTCGCGGGTTTGGGAGGTGCTGTTGAAGAAGCCTTGGTGAGTTGCTGCAGTGCATCCTGTAGATGGTACACACTGCGGCCACGGTGCACCGGTGGTGAAGGGAGTGAATGTTTAGGGGGTGGATGGGGTGCCAATCAAGCGGGTTGCTTTGTCCTGGATGGTGTCGAGCTTCTTGAGTGTTGTTGGAGCTGCACTCATCCAGGCAAGTGGAGAGTATTCCATCACACTTCTGACTTGTGCCTTGTAGATGGTGGAAAGGCTTTGGGGAGTCAGGAGGTGAGTCACTCGCCGCAGAATACCCAGCTTTTGACCTACTCTTGTAGCCACAGAATTTATGTGGCTGGACCAGTTTAGTTTCTGGTCAATGGTGACCCCCAGGATGTTGATGGTGGGGGATTCGGCAATGGTAATGCCTTTGAATGTCAAGGGGAGGTGGTCAGACTCTCTCTTGTTGGGAGATGGTCATTGCCTGGCACTTGCCTGGCGCAAATGTTACTTGCCACTTATTGGTCCAAGCTTGGATGTTGTCCAGGTCTTGCTGCATGCGGGCACGGACTGCTTCATTATCTGAGGGGTTGCGAATGGAACTAAACACTGTGCAATCATCAGCGAACATCCCCATTTCTGCCCTTATGATGGAGGGAAGTTCATTGACGAAGCAGCTGAAGATGGTTGGGCCTAGGACACTGCCCTGAGGAACTCCTGCAGCAATGTCCTGGGGCTGAGATGATTGGCATCCAACAACCACTACCATCCTCCTTTGTGCCAGGTATGACACCAGCCACTGGAGAGATTTCCCCCTGATTCCCATTGACTTCAATTTTACTATGGCTCCTTGGTGCCACACTCGGTCAAATGATGTCTCGATGTCAAGGGCAAACACTCCCACCTCACCTCTGGAATTCAGCTCTTTTGTCCATGTTTGGACCAAGGCTGTAATGAGGTCTGGAGCCGAGTGGTCCTGGCGGAACCCAAACTGAGCATCGGTGAGCAGGTTATTGGTGAGTAAGTGTCGCTTGATAGCATTGTTGACGACACCTTCCATCACTTTGCTGATGATTGAGAGTAGACTAAGAGGGTGGTAATTGGCCGGATTGGATTTGTCCTGCTTTTTGTGGACAGGACATACCTGGGCAATTTTCCACATTGTTGGGTAGTTGCCAGTGTTGTAGCTGTACTGGAACAGTTTGGCTAGAGGCGCGGCTAGTTCTGGAGCACAAGTCTTCAGCACGACAGCCGGGATGTTGTCGGGGCCCACAGCCTTTGTTGTATCCAGTGCACTCAGCCGTTTCTTGATATCACGTGTTGTGAATTGAATTGGCTGAAGACTGGCTTCTGTGATGGTGGGGATATCGGGAGGAGGCCGAGATGGATCATCCACTCGGGACTTCTGGCTGAAGGTGGTTGCATCCGCTTGAGCCTTGTCTTTTGCACTCACGTGATGGACTCCGCCATCATTGAGGATGGGGATGTTTACAGAGCCTCCTCCTCGCGTTAGTTGTTTAATTGTCCACCACTGTTCACGACTGGATGTGGCAGGACTGTCGAGCTTTGATCTGATCCGTTGGTTGTGGAAACGCTTAACACTGTCTATAGCACGTTGCTTCCGCTGTTTAGCATGCATGTAGTCCTGTGTCTACATCCCTTTACAGCCTCTCTGCATCCTCATCTCAGCTTACTTTCCCACCTATCTTTGTATCGTCAGCAAACTTGGATACGCTACACTCGGTCCCCTCATAAGAACATAAGAAATAGGAGCAGGAGTAGGCCAATCGACCCCTCGAGCCTGCTCCGCCATTCAATAAGATCATGGCTGATCTGATCCCAACCACAAAACTAAAGAACACACGAAGTAGGAGCAGGATCCGGCCACTCAGCCCCTGGGCCCTCTCCGCCACCCACAGGGCATTGACCGATCCGAACTCAGCTTCATGTCCAATTTCCTGCCCGCTCCCCATAACCCCTAATTCCCTTTACTTCTAGAAAACTGTCTATTTCTGTTTTAAATTTATCTAGTGATGTAGCTTCCACAGCTTCCTGGGGCAGCAAATTCCACAGACCTACCGCCCTCTGAGTGAAGAAGTTTCTCCTCATCTCAGTTTTGAAAGAGCAGCCCCTTATTCTAAGATTATGCCCCCTAGTTCTAGTTTCACCCATCTTTGGGAACATCCTTACTGCATCCACCCGATCAAGCCCCTTCACAATCTTATATGTTTCAATAAGATCGCCTCTCATTCTTCTGAACTCCAATGAGTAGAGTCCCAATCTACTCAACCTCTCCTCATATGTCCACCCCCTCATCCCCGGGATTAACCGAGTGAACCTTCTTTGTATTGCCTCGAGAGCAAGTATGTCTTTTCTTAAGTGTGGACACCAAAACTGTATGCAGTATTCCAGGTGCGGTCTCACCAATACCTTATATAACTGCAGCAATACCTCCCTGTTTTTATATTCTATCCCCCTAGCAATAAAAGCCAACATTCCGTTGGCTTTCTTGATCACCTGCTGCACCTGCATACCAACTTTTTGATTTTCTTGCACTCGGACCCCCAGATCCCTTTGTACTGCAGTACTTTCTAGTCTCTCGCCATTAAGAAAATAACTTGCTCTCTGATTTTTCCTGCCAAAGTGCATAACCTCACATTTTCCAATATTATATTGCATCTGCCAAATCTCCGCCCACTCACCCAGCCTGTCTATATCCCCTTGCAGGTTTTTTATGTCCTCCTCACTCTCTACTTTCCCTCCCATCTTTGTATCATCTGCAAATTTTGATATGTTGCACTCGGTCCCCTCCTCCAAATCGTTAATATAGATTGTAAAGAGTTGGGGACCCAGCACCGACCCCTGTGGAACACCACTGTTTACTGGTTGCCAGTCCGAGAATTAACCATTTATCCCAACTCTCTGCCTCCTGTTCGATAACCAATCCTCCACCCATGCCAGAATATTACCCCCAATCCCGTGATTTTTTATCTTAAGTAATAATCTTTTATGTGGCACCTTGTCGAATGCCTTCTGGAAGTCTAAATACACTATATCCACTGGTTCCCCTTTATCCACCCTGTACGTTATATCCTCAAAGAACTCAAGCAAATTTGTCAGACATGACTTCCCCTTCATAAAGCCATGCTGACTTTGTCCTATTAAATTATGCTTATCTAAATGTTCCGTTACTGTCTCCTTAATAATAGACTCCAAAATTTTACCCACCACTGATGTTAGGCTAACTGGCCTATAATTTCCAGCCTTCTGCCTACTACCCTTTTTAAATAACGGTGTTACGTTAGCAGTTTTCCAATCTGCCGGGACCTCTCCTGAGTACAGGGAATTTTGGAAAACTATCACCAAAGCATCCACAATCCCTACTGCCACTTCCCTCAAGACCCTAGGATGTAAGCCATCAGGTCCAAGGGATTTATCCGCTTTGAGTCCCATTATTTTACTGAGTACCATCTCCCGAGTGACTTTAATCGTATTTAGCTCCTCCCCCCGTAGAGCCCCCTGTTTGTCCAGTGTTGGGATATTCTTAGTGTCCTCTACCGTAAAGACTGATTCATCGATATATATTGTAAACAGCTGATGCCCAAGCACCGATCCTTGCGGCATCCAACTAGTTACAACCTGCCAACCCTAAAATGACCCGTTTATTCCTACTCTGTTTTCTGTCCATTAACCAATCCTCAATCCACGCTAATATATGATCCCCAATCCCATGAGCCCTAATCTTGTAACAATCTCTTGTGTGGCACCTTATCAAATGCCTTTTGAAAATCCGAATATACTACATCCACTGATTGCCCCTTATCTACCCTGCAAGTTACATCCTCAAAAAACTCTAATAGATTTGTCAAACATGATTTCTCTTTCAAAAAACCGTGTTGACTCTGCCTAATCATATTATTTTCTAAGTGCCCTGTTACTACAATCTTAATAATTGATTGCAGTATTTTCCCTACTACTGATGTCAGGCTAAATGGCCTATAGTTTCCTGTTTTCTCTCTCCCTTCTTTCATGAATAGCGGGGTCACATTTCCTACCTTCCAATCCATCAGGACCCTTCTAGAATCTCGGGAATTCCGGAAGATCAAAACCAGTGCATCCACTACCTTTGCAGCCACCTCTTTTAAAACCGTAGGATGTAGGCCATCAGGTCCAGGGGATTTGTCGGATTTTGGTTCCATTAATTTCTCCAGTACTTTTTCTTTACAAATATTAATTACTTTAAGTTCCTCACTCTCATTAGACCCTTGGTTCCCTGTTATTTCTGGTATGTTTTTGGTCTTCTACTGTGAAGACAGATACAAAATATTTGTTTAACATCTCTGCCATTTCCTTATTCCCCATTTATAATTTCTCCTGTTTCAGCCTCTAAGGGACCCATGTTTACTTTCGCTAATCTCTTCCTTTTTATATACTTGTAGAAGTTAGAACCATAGAAAAGATACAGCACAGAAGGGGGCCATTCGGCCCATCGTGTCCACGCCGGCTTGAAGAACAACCGGGTGCTCAATCCAATCCCACGTTCCAGTACCCGGTCCGTAGCCCTGCAGCTTACAGCACTTTAGGTGCAGGTCCATGTACTTTTTTAAAGAGTTGAGGGTCCCTGCCTCTACCATCAATTCGGGCAGCGAATTCCATACACCCACCACCCTCTGGATAAAAAAGTTTTTCCTCATGTCCCCTGTAATCCTTCCGCCAATCAACTCAAATCTATGTCCTCCAGTTCTTGAACTCTCCGCTAGGGGAAACAGCTACTTCCTGCCTACTCTATCCGGGCCCCTCATAATTTTGTACACCTCAATCAAGTCTCCCCTCAGCCTCCTCTGCTCCAAGGAAAACAACCCCAGCCTATCCAATCTCTCCTCGTAGCTGCAATTTTCAAGCCCTGGCAACATTCTTGTAAATCTTCTCTGCACTCTCTCCCGAGTAATTACGTCCTTCCTGTAATGAGATGACCAGAACTGTGCACAATACTCCAGCTTCTTACAATCTGTTTTTATATTTCTTGCTAGTTTACTCTCATATTCAATTTTGTGCCTCATTATCAATTTCTTGGTTATCCTTTGCTAATTTCTAAAACCCTCCCAATCCTCAGGCTTACTACTCTTTTTGGCAACATTATAAGCCTCATCTTTTAATCTAATACTATCCTTAACTTCTCTAGTTAGCCACTGTTGGAGTATTTATTCCTCAAGTGAATGTATATTCATTGAGAATTATGAAATATTTCTTTATATGTTCGCCATTGCTTATCTACCGTCATATCTTTTAATCTAATTTCCCAATCTACCTTAGTCAACTCGCTCCTCATATATATGTAATTGGCTTTGTTTAAATTTAAGACCCTAGTTTCGGACTTAACTACATCATTCTCAAACTCTATATAAAATTCTATGATATTATGATCACTCTACCCCAGAGGACCCTTTATCATTAAGATTACTAATTAATCCTGTCTCATTACACAATAGTAGATTTAAAACAGCCTGTTCCCTAGTTAGTTCCTCGACATATTGTTCTAGAAAACTGTCTCCATGAACTCGTCCTCCAAACTACTTTTGCCAATTTGGTTTGCTCAGTCTATGAGAAGATTAAAGTCTCCCACGATTATTGCATTCTCCTTGTTACATGCTCTCCTAATTTCCAAATTTATACTCTGTCCAACATTATAACTGCTGTTAGGGGGCCTATAAGCTACTCATACCAGTGTTTTCTGCCCCTTGTTATCTCTTAGCTCCACCCATATTGTTTCTACATCCTGATTTTTCTGAGTTAAGATCCTTTCTCACTACTGCCTTCATTTCATCCTTTATTATCAGGGCTACCCATCACCCTCTACCCCCCGCCACCTTTTCCATTTTGCCTATCTTTTCTAAAGTCAAGTACCCTGGAATATTTAGTTCCTAATCTTGGTCACCCTGCAACCACGGCTCAGTAATGGCTACTAGATCAAACCCTTTTATCTCTATTTGTACCATTAATTCATCTATCTTGTTATGAATGCTTCGCGCATTCAGATATAGCACCTTTAATTTGAACTTTTTACAATTTTTCCCTGATGTGACCTTAGTCACTAATGCCCTATTACCTGTGTTAAACTTTCTGTCCCTTCCTGACACACTTTGCTTGTTTTTTCCCAAATCGCTACTCTGCTCTACGACCTTGACTTTTCTCTTTAGACTTATAATTTACTCTTCCTGAACCATCCCCGCCACTTTTTAGTTTAAAGCCCTATCTACCGCCCTATTTTTTCGATTTGCCTGGACACTGGTCCCAGCCCAGTTTAAGTGGAGCCCGTCCCAACGGAACAGCTCCCTCTTTCCCCAGTACTACTGCCAGCGTCCCATGAATTGAAACCCCTGCCTCCTACACCACTCTTTCAGCCATGCATTTAACCATCTAATCTGTTTGTTCCTATGCCAATTTGCGCGTGGCTCAGGTAGTAATCCAGAGATTATTACCTTTTGAGATTCTGCTTTTTAATTTGGACCCTAGCTCCTCAAACTCCCTCAGCAGACCCACATTCCTAGTTCTACCTATGTCATTGGTTCCTTTGTAGACCACGACAATTGGATCCACCCCTCCTGTTTCAAGTTCTTCTCCAGCCGCGAGGAGAGGTCCTTAACCCTGGCACCGGGCAGGCAACACAGCCTTTGGGACTCCTGGTCACGGCTGCAGAGAGCAGTATCTATCTCCCTGACTATCTATCCCCTAATGCTACCACATTCCTTTTCACTCCCCCCACTTGAATGGCCTCCTGGACCACAGTGCCGTGGTCAATTTGCCCATCCTCCCTGCAGTCTTTGTACTCATCCACACAGGTAGCAAGTACCTCGTACCTATTGGATAAGGGTCCTGGGTCCCCTTATCTGCCTGACTCGTTGTCACATCCTCCTGTCCCTGACCACTAACCATAGAATCATAGAAAGGTTACAGCACGGAAGGAGGCCCTTCGGCCCATCGAGTCCGTGCCGGCTCTATGCAAGTACAATCCAGCTAGCTCCATTCCCCCGCCCTGTAGCCCTGCAATTTTTTTCCATTCAAGTTCCCTTTTGAAACCCATGATTGAATCTGCCTCCACCCTCCCCCCTGTCCCCCCCCCCCCCACCTCTGGGGTTGTTTTCTTTGGAACAGAGGAGGCTGAGGCAAGATTTAATTAAACTGTATAAATTTATGAGGGGCCGAGATAGAGTGGATAGGAAGGATCTATTTCCTTTAGCAGAGAGGTCAATAACCAGGGGACATAGATTTAAAGTAATTGGTAGAAGGATTAGAGAGGAGTTGAGCAGAAATGTTTTCACGCAGAGGGTGGTGGGGGACTGGAACTCACTGCCTGAAAGGGTGGTAGAGGCAGAAACCCTCGTCGCATTTAGAAAGTACTTGGATATGCACTTGAAGTGCCCTGACCTACAAGGCTACGGACCAAGAGCTGGAAAGTGGGATTAGATTAGATAGCTCTTTTTCGGCTGGCACAGACACGATGGGCCAAATGGCCTCCTTCTGTGCCGTAAATGTCCATGATTCTAAATCTCTTCTGCACCCTCTCTAAGGCCTTCACATCTTCCCTAAAGTGCAGTGTCCAGAACTGGACACAATACTCCAGTTGTGGCCGAACCAGTATTTTATAAAGGTTCATCATGACTTCCTTGCTTTATTTATAAAGTCCAGGATCCTGTATGCCTTTTTAACCGCTTTCTCAACCTGCCCTACGATTTGTGTACGTATACCCCCAGATCTCTCTGTTCCTGTACCCTTTTTAGAATTGTGCCCTCGAGTTTATATTGCCTCTCCTCCTTCTTCCTACCGAAATGTATCACTTTGCATTTTCTGCATTAAATTTCATCTGCCATGTGTCTGCCCATGCCACCAACCTGTCTGTATCCGCTTGAAGTCTATCACTATCCTCCTCACTATTCGCTACACTTCCAAGTTTTGTGTCATCTGCAAATTCTAAAATTGTGCCCTGTACACCCAAGTCCAAGTCATTAATATATATCAAGAAACGCAGTGGTCCTAATACCGACCGCTGGGGAACACCACTGTACACCTCCCTCCAGTCTGAAAAACAACCGTTCACCAATATTCTCTGCTTCCTGTTACTTAGCCAATTCTGTATCCATGCTATTACTGCCTCTTTTATTCCATGGGCTTCAATCTTGATGACAAGCCTATTGTGCGGCACTTTATCAAAAGCCTTTCGAAAGTCCATATACACCACTTCAACTGAATTGGCCTCATCTACCCTCTCTGTTACCTCATCAAAAAACTCAATCAAGTTAGTTAAACACGATTTGCCATTAACAAATCCGTGTTGACTTTCCCTAATCAATGTACACTTCTCTAAGTGACTGCTAATTCTGTCCCGGATTATTGTTTCTAAAAGTTTCCCCACCACCGAGGTGAAACTGACTGGCCTGTAGTTGCTGGGTTTATCCTTACACCCTTTTTTGAACAAGGGTGTAACATTTGCAATTCTCCAGTTCTCTGGCACCACCCCAGTATCTACGG
Source organism: Heptranchias perlo (assembly GCF_035084215.1). Taxonomy (NCBI): domain Eukaryota; kingdom Metazoa; phylum Chordata; class Chondrichthyes; order Hexanchiformes; family Hexanchidae; genus Heptranchias; species Heptranchias perlo. The sequence continues at coordinate 3,188,871 of NC_090349.1, forward strand.
ATGATTGGAAGATCATGGCCAGCACATCTGCAATTTCCGCACTTACTTCCCTCAGCAACCTAGGATGCATCCCATCCGGACCAGGTGACTTATCTACTTTAAGTACAGCCAGCCTTTCTAGTACCTCCTCTTCATCAATTTTTAGCCCATCCAATATCTCAACTAAATCTTCCTTTACTGAGGAAAGGAAATCTAAACCACTACCTAACCAAAAGGGTGTGGCTGCCTCTAGGCTCAGTGTCCAGGTAACACTCCCCCTCCCTGATGTATCGCAATGTCTGCACCTCGGACTCCAGCTCAACAACTCTGAGCCGAAGTTCCTCGAGTTGCAGACACTTACCGCAGATGTGGTTGCCTGGGATCTCGCTGCTTTCCACAAACTCCCACATGCTGCAATTACAGCACACCACCTGCATTGCCATCTCTATCTAACCTTGTTTCATTTATTTAATTAATTGAAGTTTTTCTGTAATTAATTCACTTGGTTTATTTTTAGTTATTTTTAAAATTAATTAAATTATCTAGTTTATGTTATCAATTTAATAAAGTATTTGCAAGTCAGGCCTCAGTTTAGTCTTTAACGGGAAAGGGAGGGAGGATCAACCAGGCAATACAGGACCTCCTGGGGTAGGACTGTTGCAATAAGGTCATTTGCCTTTTTTCAACAACCATCATCACTTGTGTGATCAAGAGAGCATTTATATTGCCGATCGTGGGCCTGATGGTGAAGCCCCCGATCGTGGGCCCGATGGTGAAGCTCCCGATCGTGGGCCTGATTCTGGGACCGACTGTGGATCTGTTAGACCTGTCCGCAGAAATATAACATTTCAATCAGGTGATAGCAATTCAGAGTGTGATTACCAGTTTATGGTGAATTCCGGGTTAGGATGTGGCCTCATGCCCATTGGGTTGAGACAACCCCAACCCATTTGCTACAGAGTTTTGCGGCAGTAGAGAGGAGGTTTTCGTGGACACTTGCACATTATTCTAACCCACCACGATACCCAGTAAGCCAAGAATTACTTTTATCCAGGTTCCTAAAGTGGACTCTACAGAATAAATTTTGCAAGGCACTGTGTTGCTGGTGAGGCCACACATGCAGTTGGTGCACATCTTAAGTCCACTGTTACGATACCAGGATTAAATAATGAGGACAGGTCGCATAAACTTGGCTTGTATTCCCTTGAGTTTAAAAGATTGAGGGCTGATTTGATTGATATGTTTAAAATGTTAAAGGGATTCAAATAGGTAGTGAGAGAAAAACTATTTTCTGTGATTGGGAACATAATCTTAAAATTAGAGCTCGGCTGTTTAGGAGTGAAATCAGGAAGCACTTTTTCACAGAAAGGGTAGTGGAAATCTGGACCCTCCCCCCCCCCCCCCCCCAACCCAAAAGGTTGTAGATGCTGAGTGTCATTTGGAGCTTTCAAAACTGAGATCGATGGATTTTTCTTAAGTAAGGGTATCAAGGTTCATGGAGATAAGGTGGGTAAATGGAGTTGAGGTACAGATCAGCCATGATCTACTTCAAAGGCGGAGCAGGCCCGAGGGACTGAATGGCCTCCTCCTGTTCTTATGCGGGGCTGTATGCAGGGCCTAACCAGTGGCAGAGAGACCCTCAAAATCTATCCTCTCCTCATCTACACCATTCCAATATAAGTAAATTACAGAAAAAATCTGGATATCTGGAATAGGTTTATTACTCTAAGACCAGTTTGGACAATGAATTTGTAATAGTTACTAACCTTTTTTTGTTTGGTTTTTCAGGCTGTACAAGAAGGCTTGAAAGAGAGGCACCATACGTTGAAGGTTATAAGCAAGCTTACATCTGGGGGTGTGGTCCAGGCCATTGTCAGAGATGAAGGAAAGTGGTTTGCTGAGTCAGACTATCGAAAAGGTGGCAAACCTGCAGGCTACTGATGGGCCTGTGCAATCGGCCAACCTGTAATGTATATAGTTTTATGAATGAGTAACCCTGAGACCTACTCTGTGTGAACATAATCAACAAACAAACTCTTTTATCAAAAGTAGTTGGAGGAGCAGAGTAGAGAATAAATTTTGTGAGGCTCTCTGCTACGGGTTAGGCCCTGCATACAGCCACTTTTAACAGTTTCCAGTTCCCTGGCCATAATAGTCTCCTTTTCACCATGGATATCTAGTCCCTCTACACCTCCGTCCCCCCCCCCCCCAGGACAGCCTGCGGGCCCTCCACTTCATTCTTGAACGGAAGCCCAACCAGTCCCCATCCGCCACCACCCTCCTCCGCCTGGCTGAATTTGTTCTTACATTGAACAACTTCTTCTTTGACTCCGCTCACTCCCTCCAATTAAAAGGTGTCGCTATGGGAACCTGTTTGGATCCTAGCTATGCCTACCTTTTTGTGGGATACGTGGAACATTCCTTGTTCCAGTCCTACTCAGGTCCCTCCCCTCACCTCTTTTTCCGGCATATTGATGACTGTATCCGTGCTGTGTCCTGCACTCACCCGAACTGGAAAATTTCATCAACTTTGCTTCCAATTTCCACCCTTCCCTCGCCTTCACATGCTCCATCTCCAACTCTTTCCTTCCCTTCCTCAACTTCTCTATCTCCATTTCTGTGGCTAGGCTGTCAACCAATATCGACTATAAGCCCACCAACTCCCACAGCTACCTAGATTACACTTCCTCCCACCCCGCTTCCTGTAAGGACTCTTCCTTTCCGCCGGTTTCTCCGCCGCATCTGTTCTGACGATGCCACCTTCCACACTAATGCTTCCGATTTGTCTTCCTTTTCCCTCAACCAAGGATTCCCCTCCACTGTAGTTGACAGGGCCTTCGGCCGCGTCCGTCCCATTTCCCGCACTTCTGCCCTCACCCCTTCCCCTCCCTCCCAGAACCATGATAGGATCCCCCTTGTCCTCACCTTCCACCCCACCAGACTCCACATTCAATGGATCATCCTCCATAATTTCAGCTACCTCCAGCACAATGCCACCACCAAAAGCATATTCTCCACCCCTCTCCTTTCAGCATTCCAAAGGGACCGTTCCCTCCGAGACACCATGGTCCACTCTTCCATCACTTCCGACACTGCTGTCCTTCCCACAGCACCTTCCCGTGCGAGCGCAGGAGATGCAACACCTGCCCTTTCACCACGTCCCTTCTCACCGTCCAGGGCCCCAAACACTCCTTCCAGGTGAAATGGCGGTTTACTTGTACTTCTTTCAATTTCGTATACTGTATTCGCTGCTCATAATGCAGTCTCCTCTACACTGGGGAGACCAAACGCAGATTGGGTGATCGCTTTGCTCAGTCACCTCCGCTCAGTCCGCAAGCGTGACCCTGACCTGCCGGTCGCTTGTTATTTTAATTCCCCGTCCCACTACCCCTCTGTCCTCGACCTCTTACACTGTTCCAATGAAGCTCAACGTAAGCTCGATGAACAGCACCTGATCTTCTGATTAGGCACTTTACAACCTTCTGGACTATTGATTTCAATAACTTCAGATCATAACCACTGCTCCCATTTTATTCGGACAGCAGGAGCTGGTAATGGTTCTGCTGTTGCCATTTACAGCTCCTCCAGACCCATCTTTTATTTCTTTACTTGTCCCATTACCACCCTCCTTGCCTTGCACCATCATCCCTTTTGTCATTTAATCACTCCTGCTCTCCACCTTATCAGAGACTTTCCTTTTTGTTCTTTCCTCCCCCCTCCTTCCCCTGGCTCTGTACTCGCTTAAAAACGGTTTAATTTTCAGCTTCTTCCAGTTCTGACGAAGGGTCATCAACCTGAAACGTTAACTCTGTTTCTTTCTCCACACATGCTGCCTGACTGAGTATTTCCAGCATTTTCTGTTCTTATTTTAAATTCTTTAATCAAGTACTTCCAATGCACTGTTTTTCTATTTACTGTATTTTTATTCTGCAAAAGCTGATCTTGCTGAAGCAGGCCCAGATGGATGTTGCAAAGGGAGTTATCGGCTACATTACAGCCTCAACAATCTTCTCATTCCAGATTCATCATTTTTAAATATTTTTAATGCAATCATTTTAAAAATGACTTAAAAGTGGGGGTGGAAATGGTTGCATAGAGAGTTAAATAGTATGCTTTCAACTCTCAGACCCAGGGCCAAATCTAGGCCAGGCTGATGGGATGAAAATCTCTCTTTGCTGGCTGTAAGGGTTCTACCTGAACTATATTTGAACAGTTCTGAATCCAGACCTCACAGCACAAAACGACCCCTAATTTTGCACTTAGTTAAAAAATGGTCAATTTCATTCAAAGAGGTCACAAGAATGCCTGGTGTGGGAAATGAAAAAAATTCACACTCGAACAGAGACCAATTCAACCTATTCTCGAAAGAGTTTGCAAACTCAACAATTAAGTTTTGATTTAGGGTTGGTATCTTATTCCAAGTCCAAAACTAAACAGGGAGAGGATGCCTTGAGTTTGAAGCAGTGTCTTTTCATAACGGCCATGCATCAATTTACTGGAAAACCTTTCAATTTTCGGTGTCTGATTATCAGTTTAGAAATTTCTAAATGGTGAATTCAAAGCTGGTCTGTCCAGGTCCAATGGGTTTGCAGTGGTAACACGATTGAAACCCAAGTTCAAAGTGAGGAGCTGCTCACCTCTCAGTGCCGTACCTGGCCTTATACCTCCATTGGCAGATACACTGGGGCGAATTTCTGTGGATGTTCTCCCACTTGTTCACCATAACTTCGGTGGAAGAAATCCCACATAATGGGTGTAAATACCATTTATGCATTTTACTGGAGTTTCCACAGGCTCTTCTGCCAAGGTTACAGCAGATGAGCAGCAGTGGAGAAGTTCACCCCCTCTGTCTTGCTCCTGTTCTATCCATTGGATACAATTCTTTACCTTCAATGTGACCATTTCCACATTGGTCTGTTCTCTGGCCAATGACGTTAGAATATATCTGTGGTTGAATGGCTTGTGTGATCTTATGATGATTGTCCTCAGGGTCCTTGAACATTAATGGGTTCATTTTTTCTCAGGTTCTCTTAGAATGCTGTAATTCTAACAATTATTTTCATGTCTTGCTGGACATAATTTTATTAACTTTATTTCACTGTCATATTATGAAAATGTCAATAAATGATTAAACCAACTTGTCCTTTGTTTACCTGTGAGTCCTGTACTTAAACCTGTTTCAGGGGACAGGGTGGAACAGTATGTTAGATGCTGTCCTTCAATCTCTAGGATTTGGGTTTCAATCCAGCCCAGAGAGAATCTTTTTCCTCTCTCCATCTCAAACTCTTCCTATCTCCACAATCTTGTCAACATTAGGGAAGGTAACAGGATTTTATGCCACCATCTGGACAGGGAGACACAGGTATATGAGACCTTTTTATACTGCGCTATCTATCCAGCTGTACTAACTCGCTTGTTAATCAGTTCCACATATTTAAGAAAGAATGTGCATTTATATAATGCCTTCTACAGAGTCAAGATATCTCATAGCCATTCAGCCAATGTGTTACTTTTGAAGTGCAATCACTATTGTTATGTAGACAAATGCAGCAAGGTTCCCACAAACAGCAAATGACCAGTTAATTTGTTTTAGTTGAGGGATAAATATTAGCCTGCCCACCTGAAGCAAGCAAGCAGCACCTCAGTTCAATGTCTCATCTGTAAGACAGGACAGAACTTCTGGCAATGCCAGACTCCCACAGTGCTGCACTGAAGTGTCAGCCTAAGTTACGTACTTGACTTCTGAAGTGAGGCTTGAACCCACAATCTTCTGACTCAGAAAAAGTGTGCTACCAATGAGCCAAGCTGACACTCTCTTTGTAAACTAGTTAAGTTCCAAGTGCTTGTTCACTTCTCTCTTCTGAGCATCAATCTGTACCTTCTGATTACAGAGTTTGTGATTACATCAAACAATATATACCCATTAGAATCTTGAAAACCTCTAAGGGCTTTCCTGAACCTTCTATTCCCTAGTGCAAAGTTCAATGCTAGACCCCAAATTAGGTACAGCACTGGGTTAGACTCAGGGGAAAGCTCCCCTTGCATTGTTCCCACAATGTGCCTTAAATCACAATTTCAGAAGTGCACCAATGTGACATTTTTCTATTCCTCACACCTTTGTTTTGAACTGTCTGAGCAAGACTGTTAACTTCAGTCTTGTGTTATGGGTTCAGATGCACGAGGAACTGGATCACCACTGCCCAAACTCTCAAACCCTTACATCCAGAAAGAGAGAAGACTTTTATTCGGTTATTCTGGACTGGGTTCAAACACAGGTCCGAAGGTAGAAGGCCAAAGCGTAACTTTCAAACTCATCCATTACTGTCATTTTGCAAACTTTAAGAAGCATATTATTAGCCTGTACAACTCACTTCAAAGAGACATGAGCCCTGATTTTAATCTAACCCGGCCGGTAGGAATGGCGCGGATTTGGATCGGATGCCGATTTACGCCCCATCCAATTTTACTCTCCATTGAAGTTGATGGACAGTAAATTGGGGCGGGGCATAAAACAGGGGCCGACCTGAGCCCGTACCATTCCAAACAGGCGGGTTAGGTTAAAATTGGAGCTGCTGGCCAGGCTCCAGCAGTGGCTCAGTTAGAAAACCTACACCATTCTAGGTCACGTTCAGTTGTTAGGTTGTCCAGAGTTAGTTGCTAGTCAGGGTGGTAGGAGCGCAATGGTGAGCTCAGGAGGAAAAAAATCTGCTCGAGTTCTCATTCTACCCAGCGACCCTTGGTGGAAAATGGATACTGAGTAATAGCAGGAATGGTCTTTACTATACTCCCCACCTCTGAATAGTCTGATGGTAATCACTTAAGACAAATGTCCAGTTGGGTGAGGCATGGGTGGATGGCTGGCATCTGTGGACCCATATCACCCCTGTCTTGAGTCAGTCTGTCAGGAGAGAAGAATGTACTGTGGAAAAAATGCACATTTGGAGTCGAGACCAAGTATAGTTTTCAGATGAAGTTGGTTTAGAAGACGGGGGATAATTGGATCAGTGCACACCAATGTAATACAGTCCATATTTTAAAGTCATACAGTCTGCCCGTGTTTTTATATAATACTTAGAGTTCATTTGGGTCAAATCTTGCTGGAGTGGGGCAGCTCGCGGTGTGCGCCGTTAGTTAGACTTTTTCCTGCACCCTTTAAAATGTTCTGCACCGTAACTTTCAGGAAGTGCGAGCTGATAACAGTGCAGTGAGGGAAACGGGGCATCTGGGACCTCAGCGAATGACAGGACCAACAGTCTATCTCCTTAATCAATGAGATTTAAGGGTAGAGAAAGAAACAGAGGAACGACAGAGAAGGAGGGTGAATTGGAGTCAAATCAGGTACAGAAAGATAAATAAAAAGAGGGAAAGAAAGATTGCAATGAGAGAGAAAAAAAGAGGAAAAGTAAGAAAACAAATTTTAAATTTTTTAAATCTCCCAGAAGAATTAACTACAGCAGGAATGAGATTTAACAGTTTAAATTGTTCCCTTTCTGGGCCACAGTGCTTGATTGGCATTGCATTAACAATTATCACGTCATTAAAAAGGTACTTACGCTCTTAATCACCAGCCCTAACTTTCTGCAGCGAATTTAATGGCCAATTAATGTGTAAATCCAGCAAGTTCTTAAAAATAATGGGGAGGCTAAGGGCAAGATGCCGTTTGTGCAAAGCAAACAGAGGAGCGGCATAAATCGACCAGCAAGTTCTGGAGATTCACAACTCACAGTGTATCTCTTAATTCCCTGAAATTGCTGGCCGATTTGCACACTAATAACAGCGTGCAACATTAACAGGCCATTATTCTTCCAGCGAGATTTGGCACCTTATTATTTATAGTGAAATGGCCAATCTTACAGGAATTTGGGAAGGTGAGAAGTAGAATTGATTGAAGCATTGGAGCCTGTGTGCAGTATCGGCGTGGGAGCTGGGTGATGCAAACCTGAGGTGCTGCATCTGGTGAGAGGGTATAAATACAGCAGGTCAAATTCACACAGACAGTTTCCATTATCAATGTGGACATAGGCAAGTCTGTGCAGATTTCAAAATATATTACTCATTGATCTGTGGTATCGCAAACGGGGAGTGAAAACCAAGTGTAGTCTTCAGGTGAAGCAGGGCAAGAGGGCAGAAGATAATTGGACCAAGGTGCGCAATAATTCAGCTCCTCTTTTTAACTCTTTCCTTTCTTAATTCTCTCCCTTAATTCTTTTGCTTCTCTCTCTGTCCTTTTCTACTTCTCTCTGTTTTTCTTCTTTCCTTTCAAGTGGGTGGTATTGGGTGATATGATGTGGTGTGGTGGGTAAGCATCAATCAATGGCTAATTTGGGTGAGGATTGTGGGGGAAATGAGTCACAGCTCTGGGCAACAATATGAAATCCAGGCCCAGGCCTCAAGGAAAAATTTTAAGGAAGACACTATCATGTAAACAATTCAATGGATAAATTTATAGTGAAATACGTCATATTTTGAATTTTTATTTTTAAACTCTTATTTTGGACATTAAAAAATTCAGCCTTTGGGAAAAAATGGCAGTAAAAAAATTTTCAAGGAAGAATTTGAAGCAATTTGTGGGAACTCGTGGTCAGATTGCATAATCACAGGGTAAACATCCCCCTGGGTGATGCGCTAGTTTCGGCCGCCCGATCATGCCTGGCCACCTCACCTAAGGACCCTGAGAAAATAGCGCCGGCAGCCATGTCAATGGAAACGGCGGGCAGGTGGGGAGTCTTTGCACGTGATATGCGGGGCTGTACTGCCCGTTTCCGCCGGGCAGGAGGCCTTAAAATTCTCCCCACAGCAACAAGTTTACACAGACAAAACCCATTATAAATGCCGACACTGAAATTTAAATGGGGCAAAAAGTTGACACAAAAAGTGTGACAAAACACAACAACAGAAAAATTGTACAGAGAGGAAGTGTGAACAGAAGCAATTTTTTAAATAAGATATAGTTAAGTGAACAGACTGGTTTGTTGACAATTGCTGTGTGATAACAGTATTGTACTGAATCTCCGCCATTGAATCAGTATTGTGTCAAGAGCCACGCAGACACAGAAATTGCCAAGTTGGATCCCTGGGCTGTGCTGAGCTTGTTGATCTCAGCGGGGACAGCAGCAAGAGTATTTCATTGTGGAGGGCATCTCAGCTGAGCGCTATGCTGCCATCACCTGACAGTCACACAGATTCACTTTCCAGCAGGGGGTAAATAACCTACCAACCCTCACTGTGCTGTTGGTTAAAGTCCAGGAGAGCTTCCAGTACCCGTGGAACTCTACACCATCAAGAGTTATCATCTTCAGGAGAGGAGAAAGGAATATTGGAAGAAAATTGTGCACTGAAGGACATACAAAGATATAAGAATCAAATGAAAACAAAGGACAGGATAAGACTAGCTGGTCCAACAGCCCATCCTATACTGTCATGGTGTAACTTCTACACACCATCACCCCCATAACAGGCCCGTCCTACACTGTCATGGTGTAACTTCTACACACCATCACCCTCATCTGCTCCCCCACTACCCAGACATGCAATCTCCTCTTGGAGGCAAACAATGAGAACAAACCGCAGGCCGATTTAGGAAAAAATCTCTTGGAAATTAATCTGCGATCCCCAAAGATGATCAAACAAATATCAGGAGATTACGGTAACTGGGAGGCATGTTCCACAATGCCCACCCACCCACCTACCTTCTACATGCTGTTATATTGGCCACACTCAGGAACCCGAACAACTCCATTTTGAATTCTTGCAGCGAATCCGCACCTACTGCACGAGCCGGCAACTTGTTCCAGAGGTCGGTTACGCTCTATGAAATGAACATTTAACTTAGTTCGAAGTTTACCTAACTTATATTCATGTCCCCTAGTCTTCCATAACTTATCTAGCTCAAATAGTCTATCCACATGCACCAAATCTATTCCCTTCATTATTTTAATGACCTCAAAGTCCACACTTTTCTACAGTAAAAAGCCCCAGCTCTCTGACCCTATATGTTGGCTGAGGGCCTTTAAACTTGGTATCAATCAGTGGCCCTCCACTGAACCTGTTTCAGTGTCTCTATATCACCCATTATGTATGGGGCCCAAATTGAGAAGCCAACCCCGCCAGACTGTCTGGGATTGTCCCGGAATGGGGCATGAATCTCCCGGGCACTGCTGCCGCGAGCAGCCCAGAGAACTTCACCCTTTAAATTCCTCATCACAGCACCCTCCTCACCCTGCCCCGCTCCGTGACATCACCAGCTTTCATCACAGATAAGCCTCCGGCTCAGTGACGTCACCCCCTCCCTCCCGCTGGTGCAGAGAACTGGCACCCGCTTAGGGGTGACCGGATATGTGTCTTGGCATTATATCCTAACACTCTACTTGATTCTGCAATAGCTTCGAGTAATCCTTGTGCTGTCTTCTGGCACTCAATATTTATTTCTCTTTATTTTCCTTTACCAGCTGGTTGAAGCTCCTCCAATCTTTCCTCATAGTTTGCCCCTTTAAATTCAGTCGTCTTCTTTGTATATTTTTAATAACTGTAAATCTTTTTAGTGGTGTGGGGACCAAGATTGAGCACAGTGTAATCTGACCAGAACATCATAAGGCCCAACACAACCTCTGTAAACCTGGACTCCATTCTTCAATCAGATATCCCAACTAGGGGATTGTCCTGGAGTCCCCAGGGTTTGAAGGTTAATCTCCAGGACACTACTGTGAGCAACCTGGGAGAAAAATCAAATGGGCGTTAAAAAAAAGATTGTGTTTTTTAAAATTTTCTTTGAACACTTCTGTTTGTTCCTTAGAAAAATACTGGGAATAGGAATAAAGGTTGTTTGATAGTCAAGAATCATTCAATTGGGTAATGAAGATTCTGTTCGCTTTCCAATTGGCGTGGGAAGGCAGTGCGTCGCGAGGATGGATGTGTTGGGCGACCAATGGCGGGAGCAAGGGGCGGAGCAGCTGGAGGTGGGAGGTCATATGATGAAACCTCCAGGAATGCATTCAACAAGAGTTGGCAACCCCAATCCCAACACTCTATTAGCTTTTATAACTGCTTTTCCACATTGTCTGAACACTGATAGTGATGAGTCCACCATTACTCCAGGTCCCTCTCTAAGTCTCCCGGTACTAAATCTATTTCATTTACTGTATACATAGGATGTACATTTTTTGACCAATGTCCCCTACATTTCCTAAATGTTCAATTAAACTTGCTGTTTGTTTGCCCAAATGCATAAATAATTTAAATCCTACTGTAAATCTTTAGCTGCATTCCTGGATATGCTCTGTCAGTTTCATCAGCAAGTTTGACAAGCTTTACATTTGTTTTTAGTATCCTGATCATTCAAGTAGAATAGAACCAAGAACTGATCCCTGTGGGACTCCACTCAACACCTCGCCATGTCTCACACTATTCTTCTCAAAAGTACTCCCTGTTTCCTATTATTAATCCAATTCTTATCCAGTTATGTGTTCTACCTAGGATTCATATGACTTTAATTAGAAGTCTTTCATGTGGAAATTTGTCAAAAATGTTCAGAGAGTTACACTATCTACTTTATCAATTACATCCTGTAAGAAGTGAAGGAGGTTTACCAAGCAAGCTCTTTCCATCCTAAATCTATGCTGTCTATTCCTTGTTAAGTTTATCCCTAGATTTCATTAATTTATTTGTTGGGCTGTCGTGCCTGTCGTCGCCTGGGTGAGAATCATTGTTATTTTTAACACAGACACTATTCATGTTGCTGGCAGTGCTGTGGAATCTCATTAGTGTCCAATGATTCCTGTGTAACAATTGCCAGTGCTGTACAAATTTCTTCCTGAGTTTCCTTCAGCACATGAGGAAATGTGCCACATTGCTCAGGGGATTCCATAGAATCTTACAACACAGAAGAAGGCCATTCAGCCCATCGTGCCTGTGCTTCCTCTTTGAAAGAGCTCTCCAATTAGTCCCACTTCACTGCTCTTTCTCCAGAGTCCTGCATATTTTTCCTTTTCAAGTATATACCTAATCCCTTTCGAAAGTTACTATTGAATCTGTTTCCACCACTCTTTCAGGCAGTGCATTCCAGATCATAACAACTTGCTGCTTAAAAAAAATCTCATCATCTCCCCCTTGGTTCTTTTGCCAATTATCAGTCTACAATCCCTTTAACTTATCAATTAACTCCGTCATACTGACTTCAATATCTGAGATACTGGGGTCGATTTTAACTCTCCCTGCCTGGCAGAAATATTTCTAGCAATATTAGCGTATTATTTCAACTATTTTAACTTTATCAAATTTACTTCTACTTACTTGTCCTTTAGAGATCTAACTTCCTCTCTAATGACTCTTTGACTGTTCCAATACTGGAAGAATGTATCAGTGTTGCGCTTAACGTCTTTTGCTATACTCCTTTTACTGAAATGTGGCTGCAGAATTGGTTTATACCCCTGAGGGGCATGAACTCTACTTGCCAAAACAAAACAGCCATGGACAACTAAAGAGGTAAGGGACAGTATAAGACATAAGGAAAGGGCATACAAAAAGGCGAAAAATGGCACAGATCCTGGCGAATGGGAAAGATACAAAGATCAACAAAGGGTCACAAAACAGATAGTAAGAGCTACAAAAAGAGAGTATGAAAAGAAACTTGCAAGGGATATCAAAACCAATACGAAGAACTTTTACAGTTATATTAGGAAAAAGAGGGTGGTCAGAAGCAGTGTTGGCCCCTTAAAAACTGAAAGTGGGGATATTGTCATTGACAATTGGGAAATGCCGGACATGTTGAATAATTGCTTTGCGTCAGTATTTACAGTAGAAAAAGAGGATAGCATGCCAGAAATCCCAAGAAAACTAATATTGAATCGGAGACAGGGACTCGATAAATAAAATAAAATAAGTAAAGCAACAGTAATGAAAAAAATAATAGCACTAAAGAGTGACAAATCCCCAGGACCAGATGGTTTCCATCCCAGGGTTTTAAAGGAAGTAGGTGAGCAGATTGCAGATGCCCTAACTATAATCTTTCAAAGTTCTTTAGATTCAGGAACTGTCCCTCCAGATTGGAAAATTGCACGTCACTCTGCTTTTTAAGAAAGGAGAGAGAGGGAAACCAGGGAATTATAGACCAGTTAGCCTAACATCTGTTGTGGGGAAAATGATGGAGTCTATAATTAAGGATAGGGTGACTGAACACCTCGAGAATTTTCAGTTAATCAGAGAGAGTCAGCATGGATTTGTGAAAGGTAGGTCGTGCCTGACAAACCTGATTGAATTTTTTGAAGAGGTGACTAAAGTAGTGGACAGGGAAATGTCAATGGATGTTATTTATATGGACTTCCTGAAGGCATTTGATAAGGTCCCACATAAGAGACTGTTAGCTAAGATAGAAGCCCATGGAATAGAGGGAAAAGTACGGACTTGGTTAGGAAGTTGGCTGAGCGAAAGGCAACAGAGAGTAGGGATAATGGGTAGGTACTCACATTGGCAGGATGTGACTAGAGAAGTCCCGCAGGGATCTGTCTTGAGGCCTCAATTATTCACAATATTTATTAACGACTTAGATGAAGGCATAGAAAGTCTCATATCTAAGTTTGTCAATGACACAAAGATTGGTGGCATTGTAAGCAGTGTAGATGAAAACATAAAATTACAAAGCAATATTGATAGATTAGGTGAATGGGCAAAACTGTGGCAAATGGAATTCAATGTAGACAAATGTGAGGTCACCACTTTGGATCAAAAAAGGATCGAACAAGGAACTTTCTAAATGGTAAAAAGTTAAAAACAGTGGATGTCCAAAGGGACTTAGGGGTTCAGGTACATAGATCATTGAAGTGTCATGAACAGGTGCAGAAAATAATCAATAAGGCTAATGGAATGCTGGCCTTTATATCTAGAGGACTGGAGTAAAAGGGGGCAGAAGTTATGCTGCAGCTATACAAAACCCTGGTTAGACCGCACCTGGAGTACTATGAGCAGTTCTGGGCACCGCACCTTCGGAAGGACATATTGGCCTTGGAGGGAGTGCAGCGTAAGTTTACTAGAATGATACCTGGACTTCAAGGGTTAAGTTACGAGGAGAGATTACACAAATTGGGGTTGTATTCTCTGGAGTTTAGAAGGTTAAGGGGTGATCTGATTGAAGTTTATAAGATATTAAGGGGAATGGATAGGGTGGATGGAGAGAAACCATTTCTGCTGGTTGGGGATTTTAGGAGTAGGGGGCACACTCTAAAAATTAGAGCCAGACCTTTCAGGAGCGAGATTAGAAAACATTTCTACACACAAAGGGTGGTGGAAGTTTGGAACTCTCTTCCGCAAACGTCAATTGATACTAGCTCAATTGCTAAATTTAAATGTGAGATAGATAGCTTTTTGGCAATCAAAGGTATTAAGGGATATGGGCCAAAGGCAGGTATATGGAGTTAGATCACAGATCAGCCATGATCTTATCAAATGGCAGAGCAGGCACGAGGGGCTGAATGGCCTACTCCTGTTCCTATGTTCCTAGAATCAGTTTGGGTGGAAATAAGAAATAACAAGGGGCAGAAAACATTGGTGGGAGTAGTTTATAGGCCCCCTACAAGTAGTTATACTGCTGGATAGAGTATCAATCAAGGGATCAGGCTATTTTAGATCTTGTCTTGTATACTGAGACAGGGTTAATTCGTAATCTCAAAGTAAGGGATCCTCTAGGGCAGAGTGATCATAATATGACAGAATTTCACATTGAGTTTGAGAGTGACATACTTAAGTCCGAAACTAGAGATTTAAGATATAAGCAAAGCCAATTACATAGGTATGAAGGGCGAGTTGGCTAAGGTTGATTGGGAAATTAGATTAAAAAATATGACGGTAGATAAGCAATGGCGAACATTTAAAAAAATATTTCATAATTCTCAACAAATATACATTCCATTGAGGAATAAAAACTCCAAGGGAAAAGTGATCCATCTGTGGCTAACTAAAGAAGTTAAGGATAGTATTAGATTAAAAGAAGAGGTTTATAATGTTGCAAAGAAGAGTAGTAAGCCCAAGGATTGGGAGATTTTTAGAAACCAGTAAAGGATGACCAAAAAATTGATAAAGTGGGAGAAAATAGAATATGAGAGTAAACTGGCAAGAAATATAATAACAGATTGTAAGAACTTCTACAAGTATGTAAAAAGGAAGAGAGTAGCGAAAGTAAACGTGGGTTCATTAGATGCTGAGACAGGAGAAATTATAATGGGGAATAAAGAAATGGCAGAGACTTTAAACAAATATTTTGTATCTATCTTCACAGTAGAAGGCACAAAAAATTACTGGAAATAATGGGGAACTAAGAGTTTAATGAGAGTGAGGAACTTGATAATTAATATTAGTAAAGAAAAAGTACAAGAGAAATTAATGGGACTAAAAGCAGACAAATTCCCTGGACACGATGTCCGACATCCTAAGGTTCTAAAAGAGGTGATTGCAGAGATAGTGGATGCATGGGTTGTGATCATCCAAAATTCCCTAGATTCTAGAACGGTCACCGTGGATTGGAAGGTGGGAAATGTAACACTGCTATCCAAAAGGGTGACAATGGGCACGCGGCAAATGCGAATAATAAAAACTTACCGTTCCCTACATGATTGTGATTTAATTGGTGGCCATTAATCTTGTTTCCGGGTTTGCCGTCCAAAAGTTGCGCAGTGGGTAGACTGCGCACCTGCATGACAGGCTGTCATCTGCAGCGTCTAGATTTAAAGGGCCATTGCTCCAATGGATTTTGCTAGACCAAGAAGCAAGAAGACACAATGGAGCAGCACAGGCGCAAGGCTGCTCCAAGATTCAGCGATGTATCAGTTGAGGTGCTGCTGGCCGGTGTGAGGAGGAGGAGGGAACTATTTTACCCGGCTGACAGGAGGAAGCGCCCTGCCTCAGCCACGAAGAAGGCCTGGCTCGAGGTGGCAGAGGAGGTCACGAGCAGAATCAGCATATCCAGTGCATATCTTGGGTCCAGTGCAGGAAGTGTTTCAATGACCTAACTAGATCAGCAAAAGTGAGTACACTTACTGATTCTCCTGCATTCCGTGGTGCACATCGCCCACCCCACCCCCCCCACAAGCCGCCCATATCATTCTGCACTGCCAGGACTACTCCATCACATCACTTCTCACACCCATTTAAGGCTCATCCTCAACTTACCTGCCCTTCCTGAGCACATCCTCACCTCCCTATTTGTGACCTTACCACTACCACTCACCCCAATCCTGATCCAATGTGATGTCTCTGACTGATACTCACCCTCTTATGTATCTCTTTTATGGTCAGCCTCACCCAAAGCAATGCATTCATCAGCTGACCACTTCAACCTCACTCACTCACACACACGTCTGTATTTTCTCCCCTTGTAGGAGAAGAGAGCGCAAAATGCACGCAAGAGGGCAAGGACTGGAAGGGGCCCACAACAAATAGTGGTCCTCACAGAGGCAGAGGAGGAGGCCCTGGATATCAGCCACACCCTCGAGTGCCTGTCCGTCAGGGATGCCGAGACTGGCACCCCACAAACGTCTGGTGACACAACTTTAACATTCATTACACACTACATGAATTGTGTTATCAATAATTGGCATGTGGAACACCTCAGTATTCTCATTGCAACACGACACATCTATGATGATGCTTAATATTGCCTTCTGTTCTCTTACAGGCCCTTCAACAACCGTAGTGACGGCAGAGGGCGATTCCTCAGAGGAGCTCCCGGCCTCTGAGGGCGCACCGTCACATCTTAGTGAGACATCCATCTGTGCAGATACTCATACCTTGGTGGGTCCCAGTTGTCAGTTAGTTGGATTGGCACCTGGTGAGTCACCACACACACTTGAGCACTGGTGGCAGGGACAGCTGTGGAGAGTCCGCGTCAGTGGGCGCACTCCTCTCCAGGCTCTGCTCAGCTGGATGCAGATACTGAACCCCAGGGGCCATCCTTTAAAAGGAGAATGATCGAGGGACAGTAGCACATTTACAAGGTACTGGAACAGGTGCCATGGGCACCCTCCACAATAGCGCAGAGGATGGAGGAGTCCAACTCCATTAGTGGAATGCTGCCTTAGGTACGTGAGGGAATCTCTGACATAGTTTCACAGGGACGTGAGGAACTGTCTGAGATAGTGTCGCACGTAACTGCGGAAATGTCTGAGATAGTGTTGCAGGTAAGTGCGGGAATGTCTGTGATGGAGAGGAGGCTAGCCTCCATTGAGCTTCGAGCACAGCTCACAAATGAGTCCATTCAGGCCCTGACAACAGCCAATCGGACTCATGGTGAACATCTGGCAGACAGAAACTTTACAATTGGGTTTCCAAGGCATCATACATGTCCTCCAAACTGTTCTCCAACAGAGTGGTAGGAGTGATGTGGGCCTGGTCAAGGAGAGGAATGATGGCAAAACGGGACATGGAAGTGGGGACGCCACTCAAAGCGCTCCCACGTCTCACCTGTTTCCCCCCTCTCAACCAGTACCCGCAATGCTGCCTCCTCTCCAGGTGGTCGAGTCTGCCCCTGCACAGGTGCAGGTGGAGCAGTCTTTGGCGGGGCCCTCACGGGCTCATAGGCCGAAAGCATCTAAGCAGCCCAGGCATGGACATGAGCAACCTGCCACTACCTCTGCTGCAGCCACAGGGAATGCACCACGTAGAAGTAGTAGGAAGAGAAAGACTACGGATTTGTGATCATGAAGTGTATGCATCAGGGTGTCTGACAGATGGTCATGTTTTTCATTTATGTTTGGTTTTTGTTAAAGTCACATTAAATGTTATCATTTTCACCACTATTGCCACGTCTTGCCCATTCTTGACTGCCTTTTGTGATAGCGCCCTTTCATGTGCTTCATCATGAAAGGCGACACTTGATGCCACCCAACGGGTGACTTTACAGTGGGTGTATGTGTAGTTGCAGGACTATTTTGCGCTGCTCTTTCCAGATGGTGTGAGGACTGGACTATTCTCACTTTGTGATCTTATGAGGACCGTTCAGATCTGAGTGACTCCCTGGCTTCACGAGCAGCCAGGTGAGCCGCTGCTCTGCCCATGGGTTCGTCCTTCTTCTCCTCCTCCTCCTGCTGCTCCTCCTCAATGTTCATTGCAGATGTGGATGCTGGATGAGGGCAAGGGGCCTCATCAACTGGTACCCCTCTCTGTTGCGCCATGTTGTGCAGGACACAACACACGACTATAATGCGACCCACTCTCGCTGGTGCGTATTGAAGCGCTCCCGCAGAACAATCAAGGCACCGAAATCGCATCTTCAGCAGTCCTAGCGCATGTTCAATTACAGACCTGGTGGCTGTCGTTATGTCGACGCTGTTGCTCGCTGATGGGTTCCTCAGAGGTATCATGAGCTACGTGTGCAGGGGGTATCTCTTGTCCCCGAAGAGCCAGCCCTTAAGGCTGTTTGGTGCATGGAAGGATTTCATGATGTTGGATTCCCTCAGAATGAACGAATCATGGCAGCTGCCAGGGAATCTCGCACACACATGAAGAAATCTTTTCCTGTGGTCACAAACAAGCTGAACGTTGATGGAGTGATAACCCTTTCTGTTGATGAACAGTCCTGGCTCGTGTGGAGGTGTTCAGGTTGCTACATGCAGGCAATCGATTGCATCCTGTACACGTGGGAAGCCAGCCACAGAGTGGAATCCCATTGCCCCCTCCGTCTGGCTGAGGTTGTCCATGGGGAAGTTGACGTATTGCGAGGCCCTGCGAAACAAACCGTCGGTGACCTGTCTTATGCATTTGTGGGCAGACGACTGAGAGACCCCGGCGATGTCACCGGTGGCACCCTGGAATGATTCGGAGGTGAAGAAGTTGAGGGCAGTGGTCACTTTAACAGTGACGGGTAATAAGATGCCGCCAGGCCCAGCCAGGAACAGCTCGGCATGAAGGAGGCTGCAGATGTCTGCGAACATCTGGCGACACACTCTCAGCCTCGATACGCACTGCTCTTCAGAGAGGTCCAGGAACCTGAGCCTCAATCAGTAAACCCTCTAATGAGGATAGTGCCTCCTGCGACATTGGTCCCTCTGTTGATCCCCTCTGTGCTCTTGTGCAGGTGCCTGTGGCGCAGCACTGTCTTGTGGAGCTACAAGTGGCGAGACGGGTTGGTGGTGTTGGTGGAGCTACAAGAGCCTGGGGAGGATGGTGATGTTCCTCGTCCTTGTCTGTACTGGTGAATGCAGCCATCGCACCCCCCATCCTGATGGTGTCAGTATGAAGGGGTCCGAAAATTTGGTAAATATGTGTAAACAGTACAATTCCGAGTGGAAACCAAGAATTTTCAGTCTAAACACAATGATCTCCCAGCCAAAAGTTTGTCTGAGAGAACTGAGTGCTCTGCTGCAATAATTCACCTTTTATCCACATCTGTCAAACAGGGAATTAAATGTCCAAATGGCTGCCGGCTGCAACCCGACGACTTTCCCATGCCGTGTTTCACACAGAACGGGAAACATGTTGAGGCAGCGTTGAAATCGCTTGCCTTCATAGTTAATTGCATTTATGGATTTTTTGACTATTTTAAATAGTTGAATTCCTGCTTTAAATATCGTCCCGCCTGCAATTACTTCCTGGTTTGGGAACAACCGCGCACCCAGATGGCTCCAGTGGGATTTCTGCCCACTCCTCAAAAACACGATTTTATTTGCCCCCCCACCCCCAAGGCACCCGCAGATTTCTTTTAAAATTGTGCCCAAAGAGTCTGCAAAGGGACAGGTTAAGTGAGTGGGCAAGAAAGTGGCAGATGGAGTACAATGTGGAGAAATGTGAGGTTAATCACTTTGGTAGGAAGAATAGAAAAACAGAATATTTTTTAAATGGTGAGAAACTATTAAATGGGTTCAGAGAGATTTGGGTGTCCTTGTACACGAAACACAGAAAGTTAACATACAGGTACAGCAAGCAATTAGGAAGGCAAATGGTATGTTGGCCTTTATTGCAAGAAGGCTGGAGTACAAGAGTAAGGAAGTCTTGGTGCAATTGTACAGGGCTTTGGTGAGACCTCACTTGGTGTACTGTGTGCAGTTTTGGTCTCCTTACCTAAGGAAGGATATACTTGCCTTAGAGGCGACAAAGGTTCACTAGATTAATACCTGGGATGAAAGGGTTGTCCTAAGAGGAGAGATTGAGTAGAATGGGCCTATACTCTCTGGAGTTTAGATGAATGAGAGGTGATCTCAATAAACATATAAGATTCTGAGAGGGCTTGACAGGGTAGATGCCGAGAGGCTGTTTCCCCTGGCTGGAAAGTCTAGAAATAGAGGACATAGTCTCAGGATAAGGGGTCGGCCATTTAGGACTGAGATGAGAAGGAATTTCTTCACTCAGAGGGTTGTGAATCTTTGGAATTCTCTACCCCAGAGGACTGTTGATGCTCAATCGTTGAGTAAAGCACTCAGGGTAGCAAGGGCACAAAATGTACTCTGGGTGGGGGACTTCAATGTCCATCACCAAGAGTGGCTCGATAGCACCACTACTGACCGAGCTGGCCGAGTCCTGAAGGACATAGCTGCTAGACTGGGCCTGCGGCAGGTGGTGAGCGAACCAACACGAGGGAAAAACTTACTTGACCTCGTCCTCACCAATCTACCTGTCGCAAATGCATCTGTCCATGACAGTATTGGTAGGAGTGACCACCGCACAGTCCTCGTGGAGATGAAATCCCGTCTTCGCACTGAGGACACCATCCAACGTGTTGTGTGGCACTACCACCGTGCTAAATGGGATAGATTCAGAACAGATCTAGCAGCTCAAAACTGGGCATCCATGAGGCGCTGTGGGCCATCAGCAGCAGCAGAATTGTATTCCAGCACAATCTGTAACCTCATGGCCCGGCATATTCCTCACTCTACCATTACCAACAAGCCAGGGGATCAACCCTGGTTCAATGAGGAGTGTAGAAGAGCATGCCAGGAGCAGCACCAGGCGTACCTAAAAATGAGGTGCCAGCCTGGTGAAGCTACAACTCAGGACTACATGCATGCTAAACAGCGGAAGCAACATGCTATAGACAGAGCTAAGCGATTCCACAACCAACGGATCAGATCAAAGCTCTGCAGTCCTGCCACATCCAGTCGTGAATGGTGGTGGACAATTAAACAACTAACGGGAGGAGGAGGCTCTGCAAACATCCCCATTCTCAATGATGGCGGAGTCCAGCACGTGAGTGCAAAAGACAAGGCTGAAGTGTTTGTAACCATCTTCAGCCAGAAGTGCCGAGTGGATAATCCATCTCAGCCTCCTCCCGATATCCCCACCATCACGGAAGCCAGTCTACGGCCATTTCGATTCACTCTACGTGATATCAAGAAACGGCTGAGTGCACTGGATACAGCAAAGGCTATGAGCCCCGACAACATCCCAGCTGTAGTGCTGAAGTCTTGTGCTCCAGAACTAGCTGCGCCTCTAGCCAAGCTGTTCCAGTACAGCTACAACACTGGCATCTACCCGACAATGTGGAAAATTGCCCATGTATGTCCTGTCCACAAAAAGCAGGACAAATCCAATCCAGCCAATTACCGCCCCATCAGTCTACTCTCAATCATCAGCAAAGTGATGGAAGGTGTCGTCGACAGTGCTATCAAGCGGCACTTACTCACCAATAACCTGCTCACCGATGCTCAGTTTGGGTTCCGCCAGGACCTCTCGGCTCCAGACCTCATTACAGCCTTGGTCCAAACATGGACAAAAGAGCTGAATTCCAGAGGTGAGGTGAGAGTGACTGCCCTTGACATCAAGGCAGCATTTGACCGAGTGTGGCACCAAGGAGCCCTAGTAAAATTGAAGTCAATGGGAATCAGGGGGAAAACTCTCCAGTGGCTGGAGTCATACCTGGCACAAAGGAAGATGGTAGTGGCTGTTGGAGGCCAGTCATCTCAGCCCCAGGGCATTGCTGCAGGAGTTCCTCAGGGCAGTGTCCTTGGCCCAACCATCTTCAGCTGCTTCATCAATGACCTTCCCTCCATCATAAGGTCAGAAATGGGGATGTTCGCTGATGACTGCACAGTGTTCAGTTCCATTCGCAACCCCTCAGATAATGAAGCAGTCCGAGCCTGCATGCAGCAAGACCTGGACAACATCCAGGCTTGGGCTGATAAGTGGCAAGTAACATTCGCGCCAGATAAGTGCCAGGCAATGACCATCTCCAACAAGAGAGAGTCTAACCACCTCCCCTTGACATTCAACGGCATTACCATCGCCGAATCCCCCACCATCAACATCCTGGGGGTCACCATTGACCAGAAACTTAACTGGACCAGCCATATAAATACTGTGGCTACGAGAGCAGGTCAGAGGCTGGGTATTCTGCGGCGAGTGACTCACCTCCTGACTCCCCAAAGCCTTTCCACTATCTACAAGGCACAAGTCAGGAGTGTGATGGAATACTCTCCACTTGCCTGGATGAGTGCAGCTCCAACAACACTCAAGAAGCTCGACACCATCCAAGATAAAGCAGCCCGCTTGATTGGCACACCAGCCACCACCCTAAACATTCACTCCCTTCACCACCGGCGCACTGTGGCTGCTGTGTGCACCATCCACAGGATGCACTGCAGCAACTCGCCAAGGCTTCTTCGACAGCACCTCCCAAACCCGCGACCTCTACCACCTAGAAGGACAAGGGCAGCAGGCGCATGGGAACAACACCACCTGCACGTTCCCCTCCAAGTCACACACCATCCCGACTTGGAAATATATCGCCGTTCCTTCATTGTCGCTGGGTCAAAATCCTGGAACTCCCTTCCTAACAGCATTGTGGGAGAACCATCACCACACGGACTGCAGCGGTTCAAGAAGGCGGCTCACCACCACCTTCTCGAGGGCAATTAGGGATGGGCAATAAATGCCGGCCTTGCCAGCGACGCCCACATCCCGTGAACGAATAAAAAAAAATTTTAAAAAATTCAAGGCTGAGTTGGATAGATTGTTGGACTCTAAGGGAATCCAAGGGAAATGGGGATCAGGTGGGAAAGTGGAGTTGAGGTTGAAGATCAGTCATGATCTGATTGAATGGCGGAGCTGGCTCGAGGGGCCATATGGCCTTCTCCTCCTATTTCTTATGTTCCTTTTGACCTTTTTGCATTGCTAATATGACTCTTCATTTGTAAATTCCTATGCTCTTCCAAGAGTTCTCCCTGTTTTCCCTGTAGGTTTTATACAATCAACTATTCTTTTTTATGACCCCTTTAATTACCCTATTTAACCACTTTGGAGACTGCTCATTTAGGGGCCAAAGTCCTGCTACAACAGACCTGATGTGCATCAGGAGCTCGCATCACAAAATTGCTCACTGTGATTTTGTGTCCATTAAAGTTAATGGGAGTTAAATTTGGGAGCCTCCACCTTTGGGTGTCCCCCTGGCACAGCGATATTCCATTGCGCACAAATGGTGAGGTCTGAGGAGAACCAGATATTGAGCCTTGGACCTCATCATCGTGAAGATGGCGCTGCAAGAGGAGGTAGGTACTTAAGCTCGGAGGGGGGTCGGCAGCCTGAGTTTTGGATCGAGGCGAGTCGGAATTGGGGGCGGGGGGAGAGTGCTCGGAGCCAGGGGGGGAGAGGGTACTGATCCGGGGCCGGGGGGCAGAGTGGTCGGGGGCCGGGGGGAGGGAGGGGAGTGATCGGGGGCCGGGGCGCGGGAGGGATGGGATGCGGGGAAAGTGATCAGGGAGTCGTGAGCAAGTGGTCAAGAGGAAGGGATCTAGGGTCAGGAGGCCTGCAGGTCAGGGCCGGGGGGAGCACAATGTTTAGGGTTGGTTTTCCCAGCATTGGTGCTGGCTGCCTCGGGGCAAACCAATATTGCAGCAGGGACCTAAAGCAGGAGTTGGGCCCCTTATTTCCATAAGCAAAGGGCCTAGCGCCTGCTTCTGGCGTGGGTACAGGACATCTCTTGTTTGTCTTTACCCAATATAGTGGGCGACACACTTCCAGTCAGAAGTGTACACACACTTCCTGCCTGCCATTTTGGGACCTTAGGAGGCTGCGTAGCACCTGGAAAATGGGTGCTATGCGGCACAATTTAACCCCAATGAATGAAGAATTGCAAGCCAATTTTGTGATATGCATCCTGGCACGAACCAGGAGCAGAGGAATTATTACCCTTTGGTTTAATTATTGGGAATGGACTTACTTTGCATATTCAATATTAAAGTTTTAAAAATGTTCCATTTTCTTTGACTGAGATATCTTTCAGAAATATTTTCCAGTTAATTACTTTTAGTTCATGCTTCAGTGCTTCGAGGTTTGCTAGGTAGTCTGAAACTTAATCATGTTTGACCCTCATATCCTGAGGTGATTGTCCAAAGGCTAACCCACTACACCACCCAGTCTGTGATAAAAATGAAGTATTTTTGTCCAGTCCTAGTTTGGTAACACTTCTTTCAATTCAATTGCAATACATAAAAGCCCCGATTTTAACCCCCTGCACCTGATGAGAATGGGGCGTGCATGGGGTTAAGATCTTAGTAGCGACCTACTTATCTCATTCACGTTATCTTCACGCCTGTCACCATTTTACCAGGCACGGTATGGGCAGCCAGAGACCCTCGCCCCAGACAAGTGAGGGCCTCACTGACATTCAAATGGGGTAATTCAGACCCCGACGACATTCTAATAGTGAGCAGCACAACTGGGGTCCTGAGCCGGCCTTGCCAGAAGCACCGGGTGCGAAGGAGCAACAGGCCCCGAAGAGGACCGAAAAGGTAACTTCATTTTAGTTTTTAAAGGTTTCCTTGTGGATCGGGGGAGTAGGAGTGATCCTCTGGGCCTCACAGGGAAACCAAGACCCCGGTCTCCCCTCCCACGACAGTGATCGCCTACCTCCCCACCACTTATTTGACTGCCGGGCCGTTGCCAATGGTGTCTAAAATTGGCCTTCTGCCCCGCTTGCCCGACTCCCGCCCACCAGACTAACATCATTGACGTCGGGTCCGGGAGGGAGTAAGCCTGGTGTATTTAAATGTAGCCCGGGAGTTAAAACGGCCCTAGCCTCATGTGGGTGAGCCAGGGCGAACTTGACACTCATCCCACCGGCCAATGCTCACCACTCGCTCTGAGTT
Organism: Heptranchias perlo; assembly: GCF_035084215.1. Lineage (NCBI taxonomy): Eukaryota > Metazoa > Chordata > Chondrichthyes > Hexanchiformes > Hexanchidae > Heptranchias > Heptranchias perlo. The sequence goes on from NC_090349.1 coordinate 3,213,908, forward strand.
AAAATTGGGGCTAAAGAATTAAAAATGTCAACTGTGGCTCAGTGGGTAGCACTTTCGCCTCTGAGTCAGAAGGTCATGAGTTCAAGTCCCACTCTAGAAACTTGAGCACAAAATCTAGGCTGACACTCCAGTGCAGTAGTGAGGGAGTGTTGCATTGTTGGAGGTGCCACCTTTCGGATGAGACATTAAACCGAAGCCCTGTATGCCCTCTCAGGTAGGGCATAAAAGATCCCACGGCACTATTTCGAAGAAGAACAGGAGAGTTATCCCTGGTGTCCTGGCCAATATTTATCCCTCAATCAACATCACTAATAAAACAGATTCGGGTCAATTTTCGGATGGCTGAGCGGGTGCATTTGTGGTGGGGAGGCTCCTAAAATTGGGGATTCCTGGAGCAGGTCCGGAGCCTGGCTCCAACCCGCCCACTTCTGGGTTCCCCAATGACGCGAATCGGTGCGTGCGCAGCCCCCGCATGCGGAACTCCCACTGGCAATCAAAGCTGGTGGGATCTCACTTAAGATCATTATCTGGGTACTTGAGGTCGTTGACAGACCTCATTAGTTGGAGATTTTAGGAGGATTCGGATTTTGAACTACCCAGAGCGTGTTTCCCATGCTGGGGGAAAATAGACGTGTTGCAGCCAGCAGCCAGTGGCAGCTGCAAAGGTCCATTTAATAGGTGCGGGGTAAACCCTCATTCATTGCAGCAGGGCACTCTGTCACCTCAGACGAAGTTTTGCCTGCCACACCGTTGTCTCCACACTCCAAGTTATTAAATCATACCCTAAACTCTGCTATCCAAACACATTTACCTACTTTGTGGACTCCCTCACACTTACACCGTCAGGATGGGCAGGGGGGGGGCCATTGCTGCATTCATCACTCCATTGGAGGACGAGCAACATCACCAGCCTCGCCAGGCATGCCGTCCACCTCCACCACGTGGAGCTACACAACAGTGTTGTGCAACAGGCACCTGCACAAAGTAGTCGTGCAACTACACATACACCCACTGTAGGGTGACCCAATGGTGGCATCAAGGATGTTCATGGAGAACTTCATGAAAGGGCATTATTGCACATGCCAGTCAAGAATGGCTAAGACATGGCAGTAGTGGTGACAATATAATATGTAATGTGAGTTGATCAGAAATGAAATATAAGTAAAAACCATGACAAACCCTCAAACACCCTTGTGCATCCCCTTCATGCTCACGACATGTTTGCCTTACGCTTCCTACTACACATACGTGATGCATGCCTTGTGGCTGCAGCACAGGTAGTGGCAGGTGGGGTGAGGCTGACCATGAAAGAGATGCATGAGAGGGTGAGTATGAGACAGAGCCATGAGATTGTATGAGGATTGGGTTGAGTGGTAGTGGTAGGATGAGTACTGGCGAGGTGAGTAAGTGCAGGTAAGAGGAGGATAAGCTTTGAGTGGGTGTGAGGAGTGATGTGATAGAGTAGTGTTGGCAGTGCAGAAGGAGATGTGGGGTCGGGGCGGTGATGTGGCAGACGGAGTGTAGGGGAATGAGTAAGTGTACTCACTTCGGCTGATCTACTTAGGTCATTGAAGCGCCTCCTGCACTGTATGCAGGTGCGTGATATGTTGGTGGTGCTGGTGACCTCCTCTGCCACCTCGAGCCAGGCCTTCGTGGTGGCAGAGGCAGGCCACTTCCTCCCGTCCGCCGGGGAGAAGATCTCTGTCCTCCCCCTCCTCCTCACCCCATCCAGTAGGACCTGGAGTGAGGCATCATTAAACCTGGGAGCAGCCTTCCGCCTGGCTGCTCCATGCTGTAATTTTGGCTCCTTTCCGCAGCATCAGTCAGTGGAGGACTGCCCCTTTAAATAGGGCTCCTCCAGCTGACAGCCTATGATGCGGGTGCGCAGTCCGCTCACTGTGCAGCTTTCCAGCGCAAAACCCGGAAGCCAAGGTAAGTGGCTTCAATTTACTTACGATCGCGTGCGGAACCCACCGATTTTACTGGGCGGGTTACCCACGCGCCCAGTCGACCCCCCGCTGGCAACCCGCCTCCCTCCTAATATCGGGCCCATTATCACATTGCTGTCTGTAGGATCTTGCTGTGCGCAAATTGGCTGTCACGTTTCCTACAATACAACAATGAATACGCTTCAAAAATACTTCATTGGTTGTAAAGCATTTTGGGATGCCCTGAGGTCATGAAAAGCGTCGTATATATGCAAGTCTTTCTTTCTTTTAAAAATCAACTGTGTTCAAAATCATGTCCTCAGCCTAACTCAAAGGAAGATAGGAACAGGAGGAGGCCATTCAGTCCCTTGAGCCTGTTCCATCATTCAATTAGGTCATGGCTGATCTGTATCTTAACTCCATTTACCTACCTTGGTTCCGTAACCCTTAATACCCTTGCCTAACAAAAATCTATCAATCTCAGTTTTGAAATTTTCAATTGACCCCAAGCCTTAACAGCTTTTCAGGGGAGAGAGTTCCAGATTTCCACTACCCTTTGTGTGAAGAATTGCTTCCTAACATCACCCCTGAATGGCCTAGCTCTAATTTTAAGGTTATGTCCCCTTGTTCTGGAGCCCCACTAAAGGAAATAGTTTCTCTCTACCCTATCAAATCCTTTAATCATTTTAAACACCCCAATTAGATCACACCTTAATCTTCTATACTCAATACAAATGTTGTGAAGATTAATTTAGTTGAATCCAAGGATACAGGCTGCAGGGAGAAACCAAACACAGTCAAACAGAAAATATACTGTGTGATTTGCTTAGTCATGTGCATGGCTGGCAGCTTCTTTTAGCCGACAGTTATTCAAATCCATAACTGTTGAGGTAGAAATTATGCACATGGACTGTTCAAATCAATGATTCAATTTGGAACTTTCAAGGAGATTGGTCAGGTCTGTTAAATCTAGCAAGTTGTAACAAAATAATAAAGACACATATAAAGGTTAGCTATAAAATAATAGTTTAGCATAGAGATTACAAACATTTATTATTTTCCTTTCAAATAGGTAATGTAGTATATACTACTAATCAATATGTATTTATTATTTTACTGTTACCTATTGGCATGCCCAACTATTGTTCAATAAATTTGTTTGATGGTTAAAATCTGAAACAAGATCTAATGACCCAAGAAACTGTGAGAAAGATCCAATGGAGGCATAACAAGAAGAAGAAGAAGAAGAAGTAGCATTTATATAGAGCCTTTAACTTAGGAAAACATCCCAAGGCACTTCACAGTAGTGACCATCAAGCAAAATTTGACACCGAGCCACATAAGGAGATATTAGGACAGGAAGAGGTAGTTTTTAAGGAGCATCTTAAAGGAGGAGAGAGAGGTGGAGAGGCGGAGAGGTTTAGGGAGGGAATTTCAGAGCTTAGGCCGTAGGCAGCTGAAGGCACGGCTGCCAATAGTAGAGCGATTAAAATCAGGGAGGCAAGAACTGGAGGAGCACAGAGATCTCGGAGGCATGTAGGGCTGGAGGAGGTTACAGATAGCGAGGGGTAAGGCCTTGGATGGATTTGAAAACAAGGATGAGAATTTTGAAACCAAGGTGTTACAGGATCAGGAGCCAATGTAGGTCAGCGAGCACAGGGGTGATGAGTGAATGGGACTTGGTGCGAGTTAGGATACTGGAAACAGAGTTTTGGATGAGCTCAAGTTTATAGAGAGTGAAAGATGGGAAGCCGGCCAGGAGAGTAGTGGAACAGTCAAGTCTAGAGGTAACAAAGGCGTGGATGAAGGTTTCAGCATCAGATGAGCTAAGACAGGTGCAGAGATGGGCGGTGTCACGGAGGTGGAATTGGGCGGTCTTGGTAATGAAGCGGATACATGGTTGGAAGCTTATCTCAGGGTCAATTAGGAAGCCAAGTTTCCGAACGATCTGGTTCAGCCTCAGACAGTGGTCAGGGAGAGGGATGAAGTCGGTGGCTAGAGAATGGAGTTTGTTGCAGGGACCGAAGATAATGGCTTTGGTCTTCCCAATATTTAGTTGGAGGAAATGTTTGCTCATCCAGTACTGGATGTCGGACAAGCAGTGTGACAAATCAGAGACAGTGGAGAGGGTGAGAGAGGTGGTGGTGAGGTGGAGCTGGGTGTTATCAGCGTACATGTGGAACCCGATGTGTTTTCGGATGATATCGTCAAGGGGCAGCATCTAGTGGAGAAATACGAGGGGGCCAAGGATAGAACCTCGGGGGGACTCCGAGGTTCTATCCTTGGTGTGGGAGCAGGAAGAGACTGGCCTGTAATTACGCGGTCTATCCCTCACTCCCTTTTTAAACAATGGTGCAACGTTAGCAGTCCTCCAATCCTCACTGGATACAGGCGTGGTGTTGGAGGATTGGAGGACTGCTAATGTACCACTGTTTAAAAAGGGAGCGAGGGACAGTCTAACCTCGGTGGTGGGCAAATTATTAGAATCAATTCTGAGGGACAGGATAAACCGTCACTTAGAAAGGCACGGAGTAATCAAGGACAGTCAGCATGGATTTGTTAAGAGAAGGTCGTGTCTGACTAACCTGATTGAATTTTTTGAGGAGGTTAACAAGGACGGCCGATGAAGGTAGTGCAATTGATGTAGTCTACATGGATTTTAGCAAGGCTTTTGACAAGGTCCCACATGGCAGACTGGTCAAAAAAGTGTAAGCCCATGGGATCCAAGGGAGAATGGCAAGTTGGATCCAAAATTGGCTCAGCGGCAAGAAGCAAAGGGTAATGGTCAACGGGTGTTTTTGTGATTGGAAGGCTGTTTCCAATGGGGTTCCACAGGGATCAGTACTAGGTTCCTTGCTTTTTGTGATATATATTAATGATTTGGACTTAAATGTAGGCAGCATACAAAAATTGGCCGTGTGGTTGATAGTGAGGAGGAAAGCTATAGACTGCAGGAAGATATCAATGGATTGGTCAGGTGGGCAGAAAAGTGGCAAATCAAATTCAATCCGGAGAAGTGTGAGGTAATGCATTTGGGGGGGGCAAATAAGGGAAGGAGTACACAATAAATGGGAGGATAGTGAAAGGTGTAGAGGAAGCGAGGGACCTTGGAGTGCATGTTCACAGATCCCTGAAGGTAGCAGGACAGGTAGATAAGGTGGTTAAGAAGGCATATGGAATACTTTCCTGTATTAGCCGAGGCACAGAATGTAAGAGCAGGGGGTTATGGTGGAACTGTATAAAACACTGGTTAGGCCACAGCTTGGGTACTGTGTATAGTTCTGGTCACCACATTACAGGAAGGATGTAATTGCACTAGAGAGGGTACGGAGGAGATTTACGAGGATATTGCCAGGACTGAAGAATTTTAGCTATGAGGAAAGATTGGATAGGCTGAGGTTGTTCTCTTTCGAACAGAGGAGGCTGAGGGGTGATTTAATTGAGGTGTACAAAATTAAGAGGAGCCTAGATAGAGTGGATAGGAACGACCTATTTCCCTTAGCAGAGAGGTCAATAACCAGGGGGCATAGATTTAAAGTGATTGGTAGAAGGATTAGAGGGGAGCTGAGCAAATATTTTTTCATCCAGAGGGTGGTAGGGGTCTGGAACTCACTGCCTGAAAGGGTGGTAGAGGCAGAAACCCTCAACTCATTTAAAAAGTACCTGGATGTGCACCTGAAGTGCCGTGACCTACAAGGCTACGGACCAAGTTCTGGAAAGTGGGATTAGGCTGGGTGGCTCATTTTTGGCCGGCGTGGACATGATGGGCCGAATGGCCTCCTTCTGTGCCGTAAATTTTCTATGATTCTATAATTTTAGGTGATTTTCTGGCTACGACTGGATAGATGAGAATGGAACCAGAAGAGCGCAGCCCACCCAGCTGGACGATGAAGGAGAGGTGTTGGAGGAGGATGGTGTGGTCAACCATGTCAAAGGCTGCTAACAGGTCAAAAAGGATGAGGAGGCTAGTTTACCATGGTCACAGTCACATAGGATGTCATTTGTGACTTTGATAAGGGCTGTTTCAGTAGGGTGGCAGGAGTGGAAACGTGATTGGAGGGATTCAATCAGCGGGAAAGCTGGGCACGGATTTGTGAGGTGATAATACGTTCAAGACTTTGGAGAGGAAAAGAAGATTGGACATGGGGCGGTAGTTTGCAAGGACAGAGGGGTCAAGGGTGGGGTTTTTTGAGGGGAGGGTGATGATGGCAGATTTGATGGGAGGGGGACAGTACCTGAGTGTTAATTGTATCCATATGATTTGTATCAATTAGTGTTAATTGTATTCAGGTGGTGCGTATCAATTGGGGACTCTCTTGTCTCCGTATGAGAGCTTATCTAGGGTATGGAGTGGGTAATGTGGATCTCTGTGAATATAGGCTTGGAAGCAACTAAAGACCAGGCTCTAGTATTCTATTCTTCACCACCTGGCTATCCAATTTATTACATAGTCGCAGAGGATGGTTGCCTAAAGGTGGAGGTTGTAAACTACGATTTTTTTTTGGACACAAAAAAAAACTTGAAAGCCTAGTGGCCATTGTGGAAAATGGCAGAAAGTAAGTTTAAATCGTTGTGGTACGATTTCCCTCCGATGTTCTTGGAGTTTGAACAGAATGACCAGTGGAAGAATGAGGTTGATATGTGGACACGGGTTACTACTCTGCCACTGTCACTCCCTGAACGAAGTAAAATCAGAAGTAAGGTATTTTCTGAGACGGAAGCAGATCTTTTGGATAATGATGAAGGTTTTACCTTTCTAATAGAACTTCTGGATCAAATCTACAAGATGACCTGTTACGTACCTATGAGGCCTGGTCAGCACTTGATAGATTTTGGAAAACGGACGGTCATTCAATGTAGGAGTATATCATGGACTTTAACAAGTTGTACAAAAGGGTGACAAACTTCAAATTGGGAATCCCTGGATTGGTACTAGCGTTTAAATTACTAGGTTGCACTAAGGTGTCTCATATGGACAGACAACTGGTCCTAACTGGCATCGAGTTATCAGAAAAGGAGACTGTTGGATCAAATGTCTGCTGCCTTAAAGAAATTCCTGAGGAAACAGTCATTCCCATCAGCCTTCATGGAACAAATGAGGCCTTCCACTGTGACACAAAGAATAGTAGATTCAGTGGTTACCTGGTTTTGAAATGATCCAGATACTAAACGCAGGTGCCAAACCAGGTTTCAAAATTTTCAAGAGACCGGACGCAGGCGTCAATATGACAGAAGGATTAAAGACAGTCAGATTGGTGATGAAAGCAGGTACAGCAAATCCAGTTATATCATCAGAATACAAAATTGGGACAGTAATAATGAGCGACTGAATTCCAGGAATGCCCAAGGAAAAATCAGTAGATGCTTTACATGTGTCTCTAAGTAACATTATAAGACGATTTGCCCAGAACGAAGACGCAGGATCTTTGAAATGACGCGCGAAGGAAGTAGTTCTGAGGAAGAGGATGAACTTAATGATGAATATGAACAGATTATACTGGTCATGAGGAGTTTTAATCCTGTGATGAATGTATTAGTTGCGGATTTCTTTAATTGTGTGGTGTTAGATAGTGCATGCACTTCAACTGTATGCAGGGTAGATTGGTTAAAATGTTATCTTGGTTCACTAAGTAGTGAGGATCGATGCAAGGTTAAGGAATATAAAAGTTCTACATGTTTTAGGTTTGGAGATAACTATACCTTGAGGTCACTCAAGAGAGTGGTAATTCTATGTAAGGTAGCTGGAGTAAGCCATTTTATTTAGTACGGATGTAGCCTCTAGTGAGATACCTATGCTTTTGGGTAAATCTTCCATGAGAAAGGCAAAAATGAAACTTGACATGGAACACGACGAGGCAATCATTATTGGGAAATCGGTTGATTTGTAATTTACCCAGTCAGCGCATTATTGTACGCCCTTGACAAAACCTGATGTTTCTCCACAATGTGTTAGATAAGTATTAATGGCATCAGGCGATAAGGATAAAAGAGAAAAAAAACAAATTGTCTTAAAGTTACATAGAAAATTTGCCCACCCTACTTGTCAACATTTTTAAAATCCTGCTAAAAGATGCAGGTGCAGTTGATGAGGAGTATACGAGACTAATATAAAAGATTAGTGAGAACTGTGAAATCTGTAAGAAGTATAGGCGGACGTCCCCACGTCCTATTGTAAGTATTCCATTAGCACATGACTTTAACGAGGTTGTTGCCATGGATCTCAAGGTATGGGACAAAGACAGAAATGTTTTCACCTTACATTTTATTGACCTGGCTACGAGATTTAGTATTTCTACACTAATACATAGCAAGGAGAAGAAGATTATTCTAGATAAAATTATGGAAAAATGGATAGGGATTGGACTTGGGACACCAGCAAAGTTCTTGACCAATGATGGAGGTGAATTTGCTAATGTGGAATTCAGAGATATGTGTGAGAATATGAATATAATTCTCATGAATACAGCAGCTGAGAACCCTTTTAGCAATGGTCTTTGTGAAAGGAATCATGCTGTGAATTATGGCATGGTGCATAAAATTTGGCTGATCGATCAGAGTGTAAATTGTCAACTGCCCCAGCATGGGCAGTTCATGCAAAAATTCTCTTCAGATGGTTGGAGGAAATAGTCCTTACCAGTCTATGGGCGCAATCCCAAATTACCTTCTGTTCTTTGTGATAATCTTCCTGCTCTAGAAGATACGACAACTGGTGCCATTTTTTCTGAGCATTTAAATGCAGGGCGATAGGCTTTTATCAAGACTGAGGTATCAGAGAAAATTCATAGAACATTGAAGCATCGTATTAGACCATCTGAGACAGAGTTCAATTCAGGAGATTTGGTATACTATTAAACAGAGGGCCGTGAGGAATGGAAAGGCCCGAGTAAGGTAATAGTTCGTGATGGTAAGACAGTACTTGTCCAACGTGGCAATCAAACCTTTAAGATTCATTCCTCATGCTTAATTGGAATTAATTATAAAATCTCGGACTCTGAGCAGTTGATAGAAATAAACGAGGCACCTTGTGCCTCAGATGTACATGATATTTTTATGAGGTTCCTGAAGTGCAGACTAAGGTAGATCAAGGGCTGGACAGTGGTAATGTCAGTGATCAAGAAACAGAGGACAGAACAATTACCCAAAGCGGGTACACGGGTGACATATGTTCCAGAAAGGACGAATGAATGGAGGGATGCAACAATTTTGGGACGTGCAGGCAAAGCTACTGGTAGGTTTAAATTTTGGTTGAATGTTCAGGATGATGGCCATGCAATGAGGTCCATGGACTGGCAGAATGGTGTAAAAGAGTGGAGAGTATGAAAGCGAAGTACAAGTAGTAATAGGGAGCTAGGAAGTGAATCTCACATCAGAAAACGATGAAAGAGGGAGATCTTGCAGTAATAGTCCCTACAGACATAGAAGTGGAAGTAGAGAACGTAGCTTGACTACGTCAGACAATGAAACAAAGACCACAGAACAGTCACGTAACAGAACTAGAAGCAGAAGCACAAAAGTGAAGTTTTGGTGGCTGCCAATAAATTTGAGGGTAAACGAATAGGAGAGGCAAAACAAAGGGAGTTTGTTGGAAAGAATTTGGAGTTTATTCTGAGATAACAAATAAGGCTCAATCAGCTCTTTCGTATAGATGGGTTTGGACTGAAAATGTCCTTGCAGATGGGACTTAAAAGGCTAAAGCGGGGTTGTTGCTAGGGGTTTTAAAGAGAAAATGGGTGATACAGATGTTCGAGTGGATCCTCCCACTGCTGGAAAGGTAATCGTTAAAATCTTTTTGGCTCTTTTGGCAACATATTCATGGGAGTGTAGGTCAATTTCTGCAGGGCGATACTTTTCAGAGAGAAGTGTTTCTGAAACCACCTTTTTTTGATTTGTTCATGGGATGTGGACGTCGCTGGTGAGGCCGGCATTTATTGCCTATCCCTAATTGCCCTTGAGAAGGTGGTGGTGAGCCGCCTTCTTGAGCTGCTGCAGTCCGTGTGGTGAAGGTTCTCCCACAGTGCTGTTAGGAAGGGAGTACCAGGATTTTGACCCAGCAACGATGAAGGAACGGCGATATATTTCCAAGTCAGGATGGTGTGTGACTTGGAGGGGAACGTGCAGGTGGTGTTGTTCCCATGTGCCTGCTGCTCTTGTCCTTCTAGGTGGTAGATGTCGCGGGTTTGGGAGGTGCTGTCGAAGAAGCTTTGGCGAGTTGCTGCAGTGCATCCTGTGGATGGTACACACTGCAGCCACAGTGCGCCGGTGGTGAAGGGAGTGAATGTTTAGGGTGGTGGATGGGTTGTCAATCAAGCGGGCTGCTTTGTCCTGGATGGTGTCGAGCTTCTTGAGTGTTGTTGGAGCTGTACTCATCCAGGCAAGTGGAGAGTATTCCATCACACTCCTGACTTGTGCCTTGTAGATGGTGGAAAGGCTTTGGGGAGTCAGGAGGTGAGTCACTCGCCGCAGAATACCCAGCCTCTGACCTGCTCTTGTAGCCACAGTATTTATGTGGCCGGTCCAGTTAAGTTTCTGGTCAATGGTGACCCCCAGGATGTTGATGGTGGGAGATTCGGCGATGGACTGCTTTTGAATGTCAAGGGGGGGTGGTTAGACTCTCTCTTGTTGGAGATGGTCAATGCCTGGCACTTGTCTGGCGCAAATGTTACTTGCCACTTATCAGCCCAAGCCTGGATGTTATCCACGTCTTGCTGCATGCGGGCATGGACTGCTTCATTATCTGAGGGGTTGCGAATGGAACTGAACACTGTGCAATCATCAGCGAACATCCACATTTCTGATCTTATGATGGAGGGAAGGTCATTGATGAAGCAGCTGAAGATGGTTGGGCTTAGGACACTGCCCTGAGGAACGCCTGCAGCAATGCCCTGGGGCTGAGATGATTGGCCTCCAACAACCACTACCATCTTCCTTTGTGCTAGGTATGACTCCAGCCACTGGAGAGTTTTCCCCCTGATTCCCATTGACTTCAATTTTACGAGGGCTCCTTGGTGCCACACTCGGTCAAATGCTGCCTTGATGTCAAGGGCAGTCACTCTCACCTCACCTCTGGAATTCAGCTCTTTTGTCCATGTTTGGACCAAGGCTGTAATGCGGTCTGGAGCCGAGTGGTCCTGGCAGAACCCAAACTGAGCATCGGTGAGCAGGTTATTGGTGAGTAAGTGCCGCTTGATAGCACTGTCGATGACACCTTCCATCACTTTGCTGATGATTGAGAGTAGACTGATGGGGCGGTAATTGGCCGGATTGGATTTGTCCTGCTTATTGTGGACAGGACATACATGGGCAATTTTCCACATTGTCGGGTAGATGCCAGTGTTGTAGCTGTACTGGAACAGCTTGGCTAGAGGCGCAACTAGTTCTGGAGCACAAGTCTTCAGCACTACAGCCGGGATGTTGTCGGGGCCCATAGCCTTTGCTGTATCCAGTGCACTCAGCCGTTTCTTGATATCATGTGGAATGAATCGAATTGACTGAAGACTGGCTTCTGTGATGGTGGGAATATCGGGAGGAGGCCGAGATGGATCATCCACTCGGCCCTTCTGGCTGAAGAAAGTTGCAAACACTTCAGCCTTGGCTTTTGCACTCACGTGCTGGACTCCACCATCGTTGAGGATGGGGATGTTTACAGAGCCTCCTCCTCCCGTTAGTTGTTTAATTGTCCACCACCATTCACGACTGGATGTGGCAGGACTGCAGAGCTTTGATCTGATCCGTTGGTTGTGGAATCGCTTAGCTCTGTCTATGGCATGTTCTTTCCGCTGTTTAGCATGCATGTAGTCCTGAGTTGTAGCTTCACCACATTGGCACCTCATTTTTAGGTATGCCTGGTGCTGCTCCTGGCATGCTCTTCTACACTCCTCATTGAACCAGAGTTGATCCCCTGGCTTATTGGTAATGGTGGAGTAAGGAATATGCCGGGCCATGAGGTTACAGACTGTGCTGGAATATAATTCTGCTGCTGCTGATGACCCACAGCGCCTCATGGATGCCCAGTTTTGAGCTGCTAGATCTGTTCTGAATCTATCCCATTTAGCACGGTGGTAGTGCAACACGACACGTTGGATGGTATCCTCTGTGTTAAGATGGGATTTCGTCTCCACAAGGACTGTGCGGTGGTCACTCCTACCAATACCGTCATGGACCGATGCATTTGCGACAGGTAGATTGATGAGGATGAGGTCAAGTAAGTTTTTCCCTCGTGTTGGTTCGCTCACCACCTGCCCCTGGCCCGGTCTGGCAGCTATGTCCTTCAGGACTCGGCCAGCTCGGTCAGTAGCGGTGCAACTGAGCCACTCTCGGTGATGGACATTGAAGTCCCCCACCCAGAGTACATTCTTTGCCCTTGCTACCTTCAATGCTTTTTTTTATTCATTCACGGGATGTGGGCGTCGCTGGCGAGGCCAGCATTTATTGCCCATCCCTAATTGCCCTCGAGAAGGTGGTGGTGAACCGCCTTCTTAAACCGCTGCAGTCCGTGTGGTGAAGGTTCTCCCACAGTGCTGTTAGGAAGGGAGTTCCAGGATTTTGACCCAGCGACAATGAAGGAACGGCGATATATTTCCAAGTCAGGATGGTGTGTGACTTGGAGGGGAACGTGCAGGTGGTGTTGTTCCCATGTGCCTGCTGCTCTTGTCCTTCTAGGTTGTACAGGTCGCTGGTTTGGGAGGTGCTGTCGAAGAAGCCTTGGCGAGTTGCTGCAGTGCATCCTGTGGATGGTACACACTGCAGCCACAGTGCGCCGGTGGTGAAGGGAGTGAATGTTTAGGGTGGTGGATGGGGTGCCAATCAAGCGGGCTGCTTTGTCTTGGATGGTGTCGAGCTTCTTGAGTGTTGTTGGAGCTGCACTCATCCAAGCAAGTGGAGAACATTCCATCACACTCCTGACTTGTGCCTTGTCGGTGGTGGAAAGGCTTTGGGGAGTCAGGAGGTGAGTCACTCGCCGCAGAATACCCAGCCTCTGACCTGCTCTCGTAGCCACAGTATTTATATGGCTGGTCCAGTTAAGTTTCTGGTCAATGGTGACCCCCAGGATGTTGATGGTGGGGGATTCGGCGATGGTAATGCCGTTGAATGTCAAGGTGAGGTGGTTCGACTCTCTCTTGTTGGAGATGGTCATTGCCTGGCACTTATCTGGCGCGAATGTTACTTGCCACTTATCAGCCCAAGCCTGGATGTTGTCCAGGTCTTGCTGCATGCGGGCTCGGACTGCTTCATTATTTGAGGGGTTGCGAATGGAACTGAACACTGTGCAGTCATCAGCGAACATCCCCATTTCTGACCTTATGATGGAGGGAAGGTCATTGATGAAGCAGCTGAAGATGGTTGGGCCTAGGACACTGCCCTGAGGAACTCCCGCAGCAATGCCCTGGGGCTGAGATGATTGGCCTCCAACAACCACTACCATCTTCCTTTGTGCCAGGTATGACTCCAGCCACTGGAGAGTTTTCCCCCTGATTCCCATTGACTTCAATTTTACGAGGGCTCCTTGGTGCCATACTCGGTCAAATGCTGCCTTGATGTCAAGGGCAGTCACTCTCACCTCACCTCTGGAATTCAGCTCTTTTGTCCATGTTTGGACCAAGGCCGTAATGAGGTCTGGAGCCGAGTGGTCCTGGCGGAACCCAAACTGAGCATCGGTGAGCAGGTTCATAGAGTCATCGAGTCATAGAGTTATACAACATGGATAGAGGCCGTTCGGCCCATCGTGTCCGCGCCGGCCATCAAGCCCAGTCTAATCTAATCCCATATTCCAGCATTTGGTCCGTAGCCTTGTATGCTATGGCATTTCAAGTGCTCATCCAAATGCTTCTTGAATGTTGTGAGGGTTCCTGCCTCCACAACCCTCTCAGGCAGTGAGTTCCAGACTCCAACCACCCTCTGGGTGAAAAAGTTCTTTCTCAAATCCCCTCTGAACCTCCCGCCTTTTACCTTGAATCTATGCCCCCTTGTTATAGAACCCTCAACGAAGGGAAAAAGCTCCTTAGTATCCATCCTATCTATGCCCCTCATAATCTTGTACACTTGTTATTGGTGAGTAAGTGCCGCTTGATTGCACTGTCGATGACACCTTCCATCACTTTGCGGATGATTGAGAGTAGACTGATGGGGCGGTAATTGGCCGGATTGGATTTGTCCTGCTTATTGTGGACAGGACATACCTGGGCAATTTTCCACATTGTCGGGTAGATGCCAGCGTTGTTGCTGTACTGGAACAGCTTGGCTAGAGGCGCAGCTAGTTCTGGAGCACAAGTCTTCAGCATTACAGCTGGGATGTTGTCGGGGCCCATAGCCTTTGCTGTATCCAGTGCACTCAGCCGTTTCTTGATATCACGTGGAGTGAATCGAATTGGCCGAAGACTGGCTTCCGTGATGGTGGGGATATCGGGAGGAGGCCGAGACGGATCATCCACTCGGCACTTCTGGCTGAAGATGGTTGCAAACGCTTCAGCCTTGTCTTTTGCACTCACGTGCTGGACTCCGCCATCATTGATCTGATCCGTTGGTTGTGGAATCGCTTAGCTCTGTCTATAGCATGTTGCTTCCGCTGATTAGCATGCATGTAGTCCTGAATTGTAGGTTCACCACGTTGGCACCTCATTTTTAGGTACGCCTGGTGCTGCTCCTGGCATGCTCTTCTACACTCCTCATTGAACCAGGGTTGATCCCCTGGCTTGTTGGTAATGGTAGAGTGAGGAATATGCCGGGCCATGAGGTTACAGATTGTGCTGGAATACAATTCTGCTGCTGCTGATGACCCACAGTGCCTCATGGATGCCCAGTTTTGAGCTGCTAGATCTGTTCTGAATCTATCCCATTTAGCAAGGTGGTAGTGCCACACAACACGTTGGATGGTGTCCTCAGTGCAAAGACGGGACTTCATCTCCACGAGGACACGGCCAGTAGTGGTGCTACCGAGCTACTCTTGGTGATGGACATTGAAGTCCCCCACCCAGAGTACATTCTGTGCCCTTGCGACCCTCACTGCTTCCTCCAAGTGGTGCTCAACATGGAGGAGGACTGATTCATCAGCTGAGGGAGGACGGTAGGTGGTAATCAGTAGGAGGTTTCCTTGCCCATGTTTGTCCTGATGCCATGAGATTTCAGGGGATCCAGAGTCAATGTTGAGGTCACTCCCTCCTGACTGTATATCACTGTACCACCACCTCTGGTGGGTCTGTCCTGCCGGTGGGACAGGACATACCCAGGGATGGTGATGGAAGAGTCTGGGACATTGGCTGAAAGGTATGATTCTGTGAGTATGGCTATGTCAGGCTGTTGCTTGACTAGTCTGTGGGACAGCTCTCCCAATTTTGGCACAAGTCCCCAGATGTTAGTAAGGAGGACCTTGCAGGGTCGACTGGGCTTGGTTTGCCGTTGTCGTGTCCGGTGCCTCGTGGTCCGTCCGGTTTTATTCTTATTGTGACTTTTCGTAGCGAGATTTTACAACTGAGTGGTTTGCTAGGCCATTAAGAATCAACCACATTGCTGTGAGTCTGGAGTCACATATTGGCCAGACCGGGTAAGGACAGCAGGTTTCCTTTCCTCAAGGGCATTGGTGAACCAGATGGGTTTTTATGACGATCCGGTAGTTTCATGGCCACCATTACTGATACTAGTATTTTAATTCCAGATTTTATTTAATTAATTGAATTTAAATTCCCCAGATGCCGTGGCGGGATTTGAACTCATGACTCCAGATTATTAGTCCAGGCCTCTGGATTACTAGTCCAGTAACGTAACAACTATGCTACCGTACCTGTACGAGTAGCTACCTAAAAAGGCAGCAGTTGCGGAACAAAAACCATCGAAACTAAACAAATGTGACTATGGCCTGAATGATGCTTCCAGAGTATAGTATTTTTCGGTGAGATCTGTTTTGCTGAAAATAGGTTATGTTCAACTAAAAGCAGATCCTGCAATATTTTATCGGTACCAAAACTTTCAGACATTTTCATGTTGCATGTTGATGATTTCTTATTGGATGGTACTGTGGAATTTGAGAAATTTGTCTTTAATTAGATTAGAATAGAATGTAAAATTGAGAGTCTGGCCTATGAGGCTTTTAAATATATTGGTTTAGCTGTTAAGCAGAGTGGGTCTGGTATAACTTTAAATCAACAGTCCTATTTATAGAGTATTACTCCCATCCTGGTGAATTGTACTAGGTCATCACAGAAAGGTGATGTTATATCTAAAGAGGAGACAGAGCAATTACGAAGCTTGATTGGCCAGTTGAACTGGTCATGCACTCAGACTAGACCAGATGCTAGTTTTGGTGTTAAGTACTTCAATGAAACACCCCATAGTAGAGAATGTTTAACGGGCAAATAAAACATTACGGAAATTAAACATAGATAAATGTGTACTTCAGTTCCCATCCTTAGGTGACCCAAAGAAAATTAAGCTCGTTATTTTTAGCGATGCTTCACATGCTAATCTTCCTGATGGGTATTCCAGTGCAGCTGGTTTCAGTGTTTCTTATGGATGAGAATGGCAAATGTTGTTCTTTAGCTTGGGAAGCTAAGAAAATAAAGAGGGTTGTTAAAAGTACTCTGGCTGCTGAAACACTGGCTCTTGTCGACATAGTGGATATGGGATTCTATTTGGCAAATATTTTGTGTGACATCCTGTACAATGGGAGTACTGAAGATAGTAAACCCACTGATCGTTATGTAGACAATCGTTCATTGTGGGATAATGTACACTCTATGAAAAACGTGAGTGAGAACAGGTTACGGATTGACCTTGCTGACTTGAAACAAATGCTGGAGAGAAAGGAAATCTCTAAAATTAAATGGGTGGATTCAAGCCATCAACTGTCGGATTGTTTTACTAAAAGAGGTACATGTATGAAGAAATTATTAGGGGTCATGGAGAAGGGTCGCCTCGTAATACTGTAATGCTTTGAACAGTATAAGTTGTACAGAGTATGGAAGTTTTTGATTTTTGAAATTTTTGTTTGTATTGTAGATATAAAATTTAATTTTTTTATTTAAAGAGAGAGAAGGGAATCTGTTAATTGTATCCATATGATTTATATCAATTAGTGTTAATTGTATTCAGGTGGTACGTATCAATTGGGGACTCTCGTATCCATTTATATGAGAGCTTATCCAGGGTGTGGAGTGGGTAATGTGGATCTCTGTGAATAAAGGCTTGGAAACAACTGAAGATCAGGCTCTAGTATTCTATCCTTCACCACCTGGCTATCCAATTTATAACACTGAGGAGAGGGAACAGTTAACAATATCAGCTAACATGGGGGCCAGGAAGGGAAGTTGGGTGATCAGCAGTTTGGTGGGAATTGGGTCAAGGGAGCAGGAGGTGGGTCTCATGGTCAAGATGAGCTCAGAGAGGGCATGAGGGGAAATAGGAGAGAAACTAGAGAGAGATGCGAGTTCAGGGCTAGGGCAGGGGGGAACTTAAGGGGAAGTTTGGCTTGGTGGGCTAGGGGT
Source organism: Heptranchias perlo (assembly GCF_035084215.1). Taxonomy (NCBI): domain Eukaryota; kingdom Metazoa; phylum Chordata; class Chondrichthyes; order Hexanchiformes; family Hexanchidae; genus Heptranchias; species Heptranchias perlo. The sequence continues at coordinate 3,231,309 of NC_090349.1, forward strand.
AGGGAGGGAAGTGGCAGAGGCAGTTGAATGGATAGTCTCAATCTTTGTGACAAAGAAGTCCATGAGCTCCTTGTACTTGTTGTTGGCGGTGAAGGTGGAGGACGCAGGGGAGAGGTGTTTAAGAAGACGTTTTACATTGGAGAAGAGAAGCCAGGAGTTATCTTTGCATTCCAGGAATAGTGAGCAGTTTTGGCAGAGGTGAGCAGGACTCAATAGTGTTTTTTGTGGTCCAGCCAGATCTGGCAATGAATGGCAAAAATGCCATAAATGTTCAAGTCTGGGTCCCTTGGACACAGGATAGATTCAGGAGCTAAATAAAATTTTGAAGAAAAGTTTTCTGTGCATTTTCTTGGGCACGTTACCAAAATTTATCTAGTTATCAGGGCCAGTGAAGGTAATCGGAAATACAGAAGCCAGAAAAGACCCAGACATGTAACAGTCATTTTTCAGATTTAAATTTACAGTGGGGGATAGAGGCAGCAGCCGAGTTTTAGAATTGATAAATAGTTGCATGGAAGGATTCCTCATCTATAGGAGAGCAGGAAGCAGTCGGGGAGTGATGGCAGCCATTTTGTTTTGTTCACCATTCTTGATAAAGCTGTATAGAAAAACACAATGGGACCTTGGGACTGTGAACCAATAAGTGGTGCATTCAAATGCACAGACTGTGGGGTAGAAATTAGTCTTCACCAGCAGCGCAAAACGGGCGGTATCACATCGGCCGGCTGTTATGCACCCCATCGATATTCAGTTCTACCGACTTAATTTACGAATTTCTAACCCCACCCCCTGACTCCAGTTTCAGGTCATGACATAAACAGGGCGGAATATTCAGTGGCTAATCCTTTTACAATGACTGGTTAGCAAAAAAACATGCCTTTAAAATTTAGATCTGGATGTCAGCTGCTAGATTGACGTCCCATCTACCAATTAGCAACAATGGGGAATGAGCAAGGTCATTACATCAGGTCGCGCTCCCCAGAACCCAGAGTCCAGCTCTGGAACAGGTTCAAATGTTCAGGTAAAATAATACAGCATGAGCAAAATTAAACTGCAGCAATACATCACATTGCACCTGTAGTAAATGAACAAAATCAGTTCAATATAGTGCGCTCTCTAAAGGGAGACTAAAATTTTAAGTCAGAATGTCTAACCTATGTTGCCCTTTTAGCCTCACATTTCTCTTGTTCTTCCTCATTATTTTCTACTTGTGACACCTGATCTGCTTCTGTCCAATCAAAAATATTTATATTTTATGATGGAACTTCCTTGGAGATGAGTCTAACCAGCAGAAGCAGGAACTGGGTTGAGATTTCACAAACTCATGACTTACAGCTGAGCGAAGGTGTTCTTCCATAAATACAATCTGGGCTGGATCACAGAACAATATAAATAGAAGTGTCAGCTATCAGTTCATAAGGGGGTCATCTCTACAGCAAGAACATGTCATTATGAACATGAACTTTTCATTTAGCAAACACTCCACAGCAGCACAGGGAAGCGTTACACGAATTCTGGAGAACATTTTTCCTCTTCTCTGTGAATAGCTGTCAATATAAGCAGTTGCTTTATTCTCTACAACAACTTACCGGGGGTAATTTTGACTTTGGGCAATGGTGTAAAATGGGCCATATAGAATAGCCAATTCCATCCTTCAATGATTCTGCCATTATACAATAGACTAATGTATACTTCAATAATTAATGATTGCCATATAGAATAGCCAATTCCATCCATCAACAATTCTGCCGCATTGAATAGTATACCCCAATAATTAATGCTTCTGCCACATAGAATAAACTACTCCATCATTCATTGATGCTGCCACATATAATTCATAATACATCCATCAATATCTCTTTATATGAATAGATTTCCCATGGTTTTGCTCACAGTAAGTCAGCGAATACATTCTCTCTTTTATCATCTCTGTATTGCAGTTTCCCTCATTTTGTTCTCTTCTGCTTGTACGTCTCTTCCCTTCTGGTTCTTTCTCCTCTTTTTCTTCTTTGTCTTTTTCTCTTCTACTGATTTGAGAGTCTTTTTTAGGTTTTCTGTTTCTGTGTCTTTTTGGGTGGGAGGTGGTTGGTTATGTGATGGGGAAGCCAGGGTTTTATGGTGGTGGCTGCAGTGTGCCAGATGGGACAGGCCACTGCCTAGTGATGCAGCCAGTAGGTCGATGATGCCTTTTGAGTTATAGCATATCGACGGTTGAGGGATCCAGACCACAGGCTGAATTTTGTGGTGCTGAATGCTGGGTGACAGTTAGGGAAGGATGCAGGCAAGGGTGGTAGGAAGGAAAGGGACAGGGCGAGGGTCAGAAAGGTACTGGGGATATTTGGGGAGGAAGGCAGTGGTAGGGAGATGGCAAAGGGCAGGAAGGCATGCATGCTGAAAGCAGAACTTGGTAGGAGGGAATGGGAAAAGAGTGCAGTACAGGAAAGTATGGGTGCTTGGAGTGTTCAGGAAGGAAAGCAGTAGGATGAAGAAAAAAAGGTGAGGAACCGGTGGTCAGGGGAAGGAAGTGGTAGGAGGGAGGAGGCATAGGTATGGAATGGCTTTCTTAGGGGCAGTAGATGGGTGAGCAAAAAGGCAAGGGCAAGGAAGGAATTGGTGTCTGGGCTGAGAGTGGGAACATTAAACACCCACATTTGAGGAATGCTCGGTTATTCAAATATTCGCAGTTAAAATTATAGACTCTCGCCCAGTGATTAAGCCCTCAAGGGAATTTTTCAATTCAACAGCAGGCTCTTATTTTTTTTATTCAAGGGCCTCTTGGTGAATGTAACCTTATAGAATCATAGAATGGTTACAGCACGGAAGGAGGCCATTCGGTCTGTTGAGTCCATGCCGGCTCTCTGCAAGAGCAATTCAGCTAGTTCCACTCCCCCTCCTATCCCCTTTTTAATGATTCACTAGAATTTCCTGGAATTCACTGGGAACTGGTTATTGGGAGCGGGGTGGGAGTCCCTGAAAAGCTTCCCCATGATAAGGTATATCATATAAGGTATTGGTGAGACCGCATCTGGAATACTGCATACAGTTTTGGTCTCCATACTTAAGAAAAGACATACTTGCTCTCGAGGCAGTACAAAGAAGGTTCACTCGGTTAATCCCGGGGATGAGGGGGCGGACATATGAGGAGAGGTTGAGTAGATTGGGACTCTACTCATTGGAGTTCAGAAGAATGAGAGGCGATCTTATTGAAACATATAAGATTGTGAAGGGTCTTGATCGGGTGGATGCAGTAAGGATGTTCCCAAAGATGGGTGAAACTAGAACTAGGGGGCATAATCTTAGAATAAGGGGCTGCTCTTTCAAAACTGAGATGAGGAGAAACTTCTTCACTCAGAGGGTGGTAGGTCTGTGGAATTTGCTGCCCCAGGAAGCTGTGGAAGCTACATCATTAAATAAATTTAAAACAGAAATAGACAGTTTCCTAGAAGTAAAGGGAATTAGGGGTTATGGGGAGCGGGCAGGAAATTGGACATGAAGCTGAGTTCGGATCGGTCAATGCCCTGTGGGTGGCGGAGAGGGCCCAGGGGCTATGTGGCCGGGTCCTGCTCCGACTTCTTGTGTTCTTTAGATTTGTGGTTGGGATCAGATCAGCCATGATCTTATTGAATGGCGGAGCAGGCTCGAGGGGCCGATTGGCCTACTCCTGCTCCAATTTCTTATGTTCTTATGTTCTTATGATATTGGGTAAGCCTCATTATTTAAAACTCGACACATATTAAATAACTGCCTGCTCCACAGTCTCATGGGGAAATCCTGCCCCTCCCAATTTAAAAATCTGTTCCTATTTTTGAAGTGCAGTCTGAGTAGCAGAGGAGGCTATTGGGCTGTCCAGGCCTAGCCAGAGAAGTAGTGGAGTCACAGAGGAACAGGTCGGGCCAGTGGGACCAGAGAATTTTTTTTCCATTACCCTTTGTGTGAAAAAGTGCTTCCTGACTTTGTTCCTGAATGGCCTTGCTCTAATTTTAAGATAAAAGCTGCAAATCTGAAATAAAAACAGAATAAAAACCGTTTCTATCTCCTCAGGTGCTGCCTGACCTGCTGAGTGTTTCCAGCATTTTCTGTTTTTATTTCTAATTTTAAGATTGTTCTGGATTCCCCTACCTGAGGAAATAGTTCCTCTGCATCTACTCTATTGAATCCTTTTATCATTTTAAACACATCAATTCGATCATCCCTCAACCTTCCAAACTCAAGGGAATACAACCCAAGTTTATGCAACCTATCCTCATAATTTAACCCTTTAAACCCTGATGTGGAGATGCCGGTGATGGACTGGGGTGGACAAATGTAAGGTGTCGCACAACACCAGGTTATAGTCCAAATATAGTTCAAATAAAGCTGTTGGACTATAACCTGATGTTGTGTGACTCCTTACTTTAAACCCTAGTATCATTCTGGTGAATCTGCGCTGCACCCCCTTCAAGACCAGTATATCCTTCCTAAGGTGCGGTGCTCCAAACTGAACACAGTACTCCAGATGGGTTCTGACCAAAGCTCTATACAACGGAAGTACCACTTCCCCCCCTTTGTATTCCAACCTCAATTTGTATTCCAATATCCTAGTCATCAATCAATAATCCTGCCAAGAATAACTGTTCATGATGTTGAGTATTGATCGCCATAAAGGTTGCAAACTCTCTTCAGTTACAAGCATTCAGTAATCACATCCAGACTACGCTGGGGCAAGCAAGTGGGCAAAAAAATCAGAGTCGGATTTCTGAAGAAAATTTGACATTATTGGTGACTTTAATGTTTTACAAAGACTAGCCTCGAAAGACTAGGTGTGTCATTTTATCACAGAAATGCTGAACATGTTTATATCCGGGCCAGACTGGCCATATGGGGAATTGGGAAGTTTTCCCGGTACCCCTGTTCCTCTGCACTCCATTATCAGCGCCTCCTTTTTCCGTGAGAATCCTGAAGAATCCCACGCCCTTTCAGGAGAGCCAGTCCGCCCCTGTTCAAATAGAATCATAGAATCTTACAGCACACTAGGAGGCCAATCGGCCCATCGTGCCTTTGCCGGCTCTTCAAAAGAATTATCCAATTAGTCCAATTTCACTGCTCTTTCCCCACAGCCTTGCACATTTTACCTTTTCAAGTATTTATCCAATTCCCTTTTGAAAGTTACGATTCAATCTGCTTCCACCACCCTTTCAGGCAGTGCATTCCAGATCATAACAACTCGCTGCATTAAAAAATTCTCCTCATCTCCCATCTGGTTCTTTTGTCAATTATCCTAAATCTGTGTCCTCTGGTTACCGACTCTCTTGCCAGTGGAAACAGTTTCTCCCTCAGAATTTTGAACACCTCTGTTAAATCTCCCTTTTCTGCTCTAAAGAGAACAATCCCAGCTTCTCTAGTCTCTCCACATAACTGAAGTCCTTTATCCCTGGTGCCATTCTAGTAAATCTCCTCTGCACCCTCTCCAAGGCCTTCACATATCAAATTACTTTACTATTTTAACAGAAGCATTAACCCATTTATTTCAAACAGATTAATGGCTCCATTAAAATTGTAAACTTTGTGCAGTTATACCAGACGATATAATTTCTTTGTTCCATCACTGGTAGATAGAAACTATGTGACTTTGTTCAGCAAGTTAGAGAAGGTCTACCTCTTTCTTCTGGATTTAGTATTGTCCAAAGCCATATTGCCCAATAAACAATATGGAGTTAGCTTACTCCATGTTGACCTACTCTATAGCATTGGAGAGTTGTGTACAGGGCTATTGGTCCTCTGTAGGATTATGCTGGAGCAGTACAACGGGAGTCACCAGATCTCTACCTACACACCTCAATTTCCTGTACCAGTTCAAAAGATCTGCACAGAATATTTGTGCTGAAGCTTTTCTTGCTCATGGAACTCCTTCTCAAATGGTGGTGTTGCCTGAAAATCTGTTCCTTGTACAGGGAAGTTTAAACGAACCAGGGTTACTGCAGTAGGCATTGGGCCAAGGGAAAGAGAGGAATCACTGCTGGATCTAGTAATGGGAAGTGAACCAGAATAGATAAGAAAAGTAAGCGTAGGGGAACATCTAGGCAATAGTGATCATAACATAATAAGGTTTAAAATAATGATTCAGAAAGACATAAGAAAGACAAGGACTAAAGTGGTAGATTGGAAAAAAGCTAATTTTGAGGGGATGAGAATGGAACTAGGATAGGTAAACTGGAAAAAAATTTTGACAGACAAAGAAATAGAACAGCAGTGAATAATATTCAAAACGGTGATCAATAGGGTTCAGAAGAAAAATATTTCTCTAAAAAGCAAGAACAAACTAACCAATAATGAAACATCATGGATAAATAAAGAGATAAGGGTAAAATTGAAAACTAAAGAAAAAGGCATACTCTAAATACATAGACAGTAAAGGACAGGATGACAAAAGGGAATACGAAGAGGTTCGGGAAGAAGTCAAAAAAACAATTAGGAAAGCAAAGAGGAACTACGAGATTAAATTATCAAGGAATGTAAAAAGAAATAGTAAAGTATTCTACAGACACATAAATAATAACAAAAAAATCAGAATAGGGATAGGGCCACAAGAGATGCACAAGTTAAACTCGCAGGTAACAATAGCAAAATGGCAGAAATATTGAATAGTTACTTTGCCTCCATATTTACCAAGGAGACTAACAAGGTGGGCAGAACATTAGAAGAAGGGGTTGAAAAAGATATTAAAACATTTAAGATAGAAAGGAGGAAGATAATTGATAAATTAATCAAACTTAGGGAGGATAAGACCCCTGGTCCAGATGGAATGCACCCATGAATATTAAAAGAAGTTAGGGAGGAAATAGCAGAGGTACTATTACCTCTGTAAAAATTCACTAGAAAAGGGAATAGTGCCAGAGGACTGGTGGACAGCTAATGTTATTCCTATATTTAAAAAGGGAGCTAGAACAAGTCCAGGGCCAGTTAGCTTATTGTCAGTGGTAGAAAAGATAATGGAATCTTTACTCACTTGTAATAGAAAGGCATCTAGAGAACGAAAATATAATAAAGAATAGTCAGCACAGATTGCAGAAGGGAAAATCAGTCTTGACCAAACTTATTGAATTCTTTGAAGAAGTAACAGAAAGAGTAGACAAGGGTAACGTAGTAGATGTAATATATTTGGATTTTTTAAAAAGGCCTTCAATAAGATACCACTTTGTAAACTCACGGCTAAATTCGGAGCATGTGGAGTCGGGACAGGTAGCAGAACAGATAGCAATCTGGCTACAAAACAGAAAACAGAGAGTAGGGGTTAAGGGTAGCTACTCAGACTGGCAAAAGGTGGGAAGTGGTGTTCCACAGGGATCGGTGCTGGGACCACTGTTGTTCACAATTTACATTAACAATTTAGATTTGGAAGTACAATTTCAAAATTTGCGGACAACTCCAAATTGGGGGTGTCGTTAATACAAAGGAAAAATGCATCAAAATGTAAGAGGACATGCAGAATGGGTGTGCAATTGGCAAATTAATTTCAATATGGATAAGTGTGAGATGGTGCATTTTGGTAGGAAGACTAAGGAGGCCACATACTACTTGGATAATAAGAGTCTAAACAGGATAGAGGAGCAAAAGGATCTAGAGGTACAGATACACAAATCACTAAAAGTAACGACGCAGGTTATTAAGGCCATAAAAAAGGTAATTCAAGCACTAGGTTCATTTCTAGAGGAATAGAACTGAAAAGCAAAGAAGTTATGTTAAACTTGTATAGAACCTTGGTTAGACCATAATTGGAGTATTGTGCACAGTTCTGATCTCCGTATTATAGAAAGGATATGGAGGCATTGGAGCGGGTGCAAAAAAGATTAACAAGGATGATACCAGAACTGAGAGGTTATACCTATTGGGAAAGGTTGAACAGGCTGGGGCTTTTTCTCTGGAAAAGAGAAGGCTGAGGGTTGACGTGAAAGAGGTCTTTAAGATAACGATAGGGTTTAATAGGGTTGACATAGAGAAAAAGTTTCCACACGTGGGGGAATCCAAAACTAAACACTGTTCCCTCTAAGCTGCGCACGTGCACGGCTGTGCAGCAGTTAGTTGTGTGCCGTGCACGTCATCATTCCGTCCAGGCACCAAACCAGTGCTCTCTGGTGGAGACACTGCTGAGGTGACGACGTCAGCTACCAATCATTTTGCAGCAAAGGCGGGAGTTAAAGTTAGGTTGGACAGGAGCGTTGTACTATGGATGTCGGCGTCTGATGCGGGTCAGTGGTACAGCTGCTCAACGACCAGTGTCCACAAATAGATAGTGTAACAGTTTATATGTAATATATATATATCTATTCATTGGGATAATAGTGTAATAGTTGTATGGGAGCATTGGGAAAATAGTGTAATAGTTGGACAGGAGTGTTGTACTGTGGGTGTCGGTGTCTGGTGCGAGTCAGTGATACAGCTGCTCAGAGACCAGTGTCCACAAATAGTATACTGTCTGATGGATGGATATATATATATATATATATATATATGTTCATTGGGCAAGTAATGTAAATAGGCAATCTTCGGCACACGAGGAATCAGTAAAGATTCAGTGAGAAGATGCATTCAATTAAATGAGTTTTTCACCTCTAGTGCGAATTGTGGAGAACTGTTACTTTAGTCTAAAGACAAACATATTTAAGGCATTGGTAGCAAATAACATTGGAGGGAGACTATGATTAGTGCAATTAACAGTTTTTGTCACCCTCCTATTCGACGTTAGCTTCTGAAGTAAACTACAAATGAACGCAAATAGCGTGGCATACTGTAATAATCATTTATCAATTTCCATATTTCATAATTACGAATTAAGTTATTCTGACACAGATCATGTGTAATACTGTTATTAAAGATCCTTCTACAATTGTGCTATCCAATCACATTGATACATTGTAATCAAAACAACGAAGTTGATTTAAATTGTTTTATACAACTGCTATCCAAAAGCCCTCAGTTGCCCCAAGGACTGTCTCTTTTTATCTTTGTCTGTTGCCTCCCTCAGTTCAGGTTCTTCATGTCCAAACTGCTCCCCGCCTTACATGGAGGCAGCCAAAATTAATGAGACGTGCAAGGTGTACAACTGTAATGCAGTAATTTTTTTTAACCCTGCTGAGGACTCAATGGGGCGGGGGGGGGGAGGGTGGAGCTTTAATTAAACTGTTCCCTATCCCCAAATTCATACTGACTGATTTGACAGCTGTTTTGCATTTCTAACTCAATTTAAAAATTCTGATTGCACACGATGTATTTCTGTATGAATCAGAGTCATTAAGCTGATTCAACATAAAGCTGATTGGAATCTTTCCCATCAGATAATTTTTAATAAAAATATAACGAGACTGGTCTTCTCAATCCTAGTGCAACTTAAGAAACCCATTTCATAAATTATATAAATTTATCAGCCAATATAACATTAAATTGTTACAATTATCCATTATTTTCTATATTTGTTCTGTTTGTTATATACCCTGAATAATGTTTTCTAAAAAGATGTTCTATTCAAAGTTGTGATTTTTTTTACAGTGGCACACACAGCCTTTATATCAGTGCACAAACCCAAACTCATTCTACACATGGCCAAAAAAAATTAGAGGTAACATTGGTCATAAATATAAAATAGTCGCTAATAAATAGGGAATTCAGGAGAAACTTCTTTACCCAGAGAGTGGTAAGAATGTGAACACATTTCCATAAGGAGTAGTTGAGGCAAGTAGAATAGATGCATTTAAGGGGAAGCTAGATAAGCACATGAGGGAGAAAAGAATAGAAGGGTATGCTGATGGGGTTAAATGAAGTAGGGAGGGAGGAGGCTCGTATGGAGAATAAACGCCGGCTCTGACCAATTGAGCCAAATGGCCTGCTTCTGTGCTGTAGTTTTGATGTCACCCGATGTAAATCTGTGACTCAGTGCTCTCCAGTACAATATCTTTGAATCTTTCTGTGCCCTCAGTAACCACCTGGGTTAAATTTGTTTGATTTTTTTTTTACAGTTGACTGTGGCTTCAGGCTGTTGTTAAAAAAAACCCAACCCTAGGGACAAACTTTTCCCTCTACTTACCCTCAAAGAAAGAACTTGAATTTATATAGCGTCTTTCATGAGCTCAGGACATCCCAAAGCGCTTTACATCCAATGAAGTACTTTTGAAGTGTAGTCACCATTGTAAGGCAGGGAAACATGGCAGCCAATTTGCGCACAGTTAAGTACCACAAACAGCAACGTGATAATAACCAGATAATCTGTTTTAGCGATGTTGGTTGGGGGATAAATATCAGCCAGGAGAGAACTCCTCTGCTCTTCTTCGAAATAGTGCCGTGGGATCTTTTACGTCCACTTGAGAGGAACATAGGAACAGGAGTAGCCCATTCAGCCCTTTGAGCCTGTTCCGCCATTCAATTAGATCATGGCAGATCTGTATCTTAAATACCCAACTTGGCTCCCTAGCCCTTAATTCCCTTGCCTAACAAAAATCTATCAATCTCAGTTTTGAAATTTTCAATTGACCTCTAGCCTCAACATCTTTTTGGGGAAGAGAGTTCCAGATTTAAACCACCCTTTGTATGAAGAATTGCTTCCTGACATCAACCCCTGAATAGCCCAGCTATAATTTTAAAGTTATGCCCCTTTGTTCTGGCCTCCCCTATCAGAGGAAATAGTTTCTCTCTCTCTACTCAATTAGTCGGTGTTCAGTCGGTGAGCGGCGGCAAAGAGCGAGACCAGAGCGGGAATAAAAACAGCGCGGAGAGAGCGAGAGGTCAGTCGGTGAGCGGCGGGAGAGAGCGAGACCAGAGCGGGGATATAAACAGCGCGGAGAGAGCGGAAGTTCAGTCGGTGAGCGGCGGGAGAGAGCGAGACCAGAGCGGGGATATAAACAGCGCGGAGAGAGCGGGAGTTCAGTCGGTGAGCGTCGGCAAAGAGCGAGACCAGAGCGAGGATATAAACAGCGCGGAGAGAGCGAGAGTTCAGTCGGTGAATGGTGGCAAAGAGCGAGACCAGAGCGGGGATATAAACAGAGCGGAGAGAGCGAGAGTTCAGTCGGTGAGCGGCGGCAAAGAGCGAGACCACAGCGGGGATATAAACAGCGCGGAGAGAGCGAGAGTTCAGTCGGTGAGCGGCGGCAAAGAGCGAGACCAGAGCGAGACTCTGAGACCAGCGGCAGTTCGAGGTGACGTCACCAGTCAGAAAGTGACGCGGCACAGGGGAGGCAGCTGATTGGTGAGTAGGTTCAGGTGAGTATTTCTACCGTTTTACTGTAAGTAAAGTAATAAGAAAGGGAAGGTTAGCAGGTAGTGGTTTTTTTTTAGTGAACCTAGGTCCCTAGTATAGTTAACATTTTCTAATTTCAACGTAATTTAAAAGGGGTAACTAAGCTAAGGCAAGTCATGGCAGCAGACCTCGCACCCGTGATATGCCCCTCCTGCAAGATGTGGGAAGTCATGGACACCACCAGTGTCCCTGCCGACCATGTGTGCAGGAAGTGTGTCCACCTGCAGCTACTGACCGATCGTATCTCGGAGCTGGAGCTGCGGGTGGATTCACTGTGGAGCATCCGCGATGCAGAGAAACTCGTGGATAGCACGTTTAGCGAGTTGGTCACACCGCAGGTAAAGGGTATACAGGCAGGAAGTGAATGGGTGACCACCAGGAAGAGTAAGAGGTGCAGGCAGGTAGTGCAGGGGTCCCCTGTGGCCATCCCCCTCTCAAACAGATATGCCACTTTGGATGCTGTTGGGGGGGATGACTTATCAGGGGAAGGCAGCAGCAGCCAACTTCCTGGCACCACGGGTGGCTCTGCTGCACAGGCTGGGAGGAAAAAGAGTGGAAGAGCTATAGTGATAGGGGACTCAATTGTAAGGGGAATAGACAGGCGTTTCTGCGGCCGCAACCGACACTCCAGGATGGTGTGTTGCCTCCCTGGTGCAAGGATCAAGGACGTCTCGGAGCGGCTACAGAACATTTTGGAGGGGGAGGGCGAACAGCCAGCTGTCGTGGTGCACATAGGCACCAACGATATAGGTAAAAAAGGGGATGAGGTCCTAAAAGCAGAATATAGGGAGTTAGGAGGTAAATTTAAAAATAGGACCTCAAAGGTAGTAATCTCAGGATTGCTGCCAGTGCCACGTGCTAGTCAGAGTAGAAATAGGAGGATATTTCAAATGAATACGTGGCTAGAGGAATGGTGCAAGGGGGAGGGATTCAAATTCCTGGGACACTGGAAATGGTTCTGGGGGAGGTGGGACCAGTACAAACCGGACGGTCTGCACCTGGGCAGGGCCGGGACCGCTGTCCTAGGAGGAGTGTTTGCTAGTGCTGTTGGGGAGGGTTTAAACTAAAGTGGCAGGGGGTTGGGAACCTGAGCAGGGAGACAGAGGAAAGCGTATCAGGAAGGGACAGAAGGTATGGAGTAATAGGTAAAGTGTTAAAAAAGGAAAAAGCAGGAACTAAGTGTCACAAAACAGATTTGAAAGTTCTTTATCTGAATGCACGTAGCATTCGTAACAAAATGGACGAGTTAACGGCACAAATAACTACGTATGGGTATGATCTTGTGGCCATTACAGAAACATGGCTGCAGGGTGACAATGACTGGGAATTAAATATGCCAGGGTATTTAACAATAAGGAAGGACAGGCAGGAAGGAAGGGGAGGTGGGGTGGCTATGTTAATAAAGGAAGGAATCACTGTAATACAGATAAATGATATTGGGACAGAGCATTAAGATAATGAAACAGTTTGGGTAGAGATAAGGAATAATAAGGGGAAAAAAACACTAGTGGGCGTAGTATATAGGCCTCCTAATAGTTGCAACTCTGCTGGAAGAAGTATTAATCAGGAAATAGTCGGGGCATGTAATAAGGGAGCAGCTATAATTATGGGGGATTTTAACTATCGTATTAACTGGACAAATCAAATTGGGCAGAGCAGCCTTGAGGAAGAGTTCATTGAGTGCATCAGGGATGGATTTCTTGAGCAGTATGTAACTGATCCTACAAGGGGACAGGCAACCTTGGACCTGGTCCTGTGTAATGAGTCAGGATTAATTAATAATGTCCTAGTTAAGGATCCCCTTGGAATGAGTGACCACAACATGGTTGAATTCCATATCCAATTAGAGGGTGAGAAGGTTGATTCTCAAACAAGCGTACTGAGCTTGAATAAAGGAGACTATGATAGTATGAGAGCGGAATTGATTAAAGTGGACTGGGAAAATAGATTAAAGGGTAAGACGGTACATCAGCAGTGGTGTTCATTTAAGGAGTTATTTTACAACTTTCAAAATAAATATATTCCACTGAGGAAAAAAGGGTGTAAAAGAAATGACAGCCATCCGTGGCTAAGTAAAGAAATCAAGGATAGTATCCGACTAAAAACAAGGACATATAAGGTAGCCAAACTTAGTGGGAGGATAGAAGATTGGGAAGTCTTCAAAAGACAGCAAAACGTAACTAAAGGATTGATTAAGAAAGGGAAGTTAGATTATGAAAAGAAATTAGCAAAAAATATAAAAACAGATAGCAAGAGTTTCTATAGTTATATAAAAAGAAAAAGGGTGGCTAAGGCAAACGTAGGTCCGTTAGAGGATGAGACCAGGAAATTAATGGTGGGAAACATGGAGATAGCAAAAACGCTGAACAAATATTTTGTTTCAGTCTTTACGGTAGAGGACACTGAGAATATCCCAACACTGGACAAACAGGGGGCTCTACGGGGGGAGGAGCTAAATACAATTAAAATCACTCAGGAGATGGTACTCAGTAAAATAATGGGACTCAAAGCGGATAAATCCCCTGGACCTGATGGCGTACATCCTAGGGTCATGAGGGAAGTGGCAGTAGGGATTGTGGATGCTTTGGTGATAGTTTTCCAAAATTCCCTGGACTCAGGAGAGGTCCCGGCAGATTGGAAAACTGCTAATGTAACACCGTTATTTAAAAAGGGTAGTAGGCAGAAGGCTGGAAATTATAGGCCAGTTAGCCTAACATCAGTGGTGGGTAAAATTTTGGAGTCTATTATTAAGGAGACAGTAACGGAACATTTAGATAAGCATAATTTAATAGGACAAAGTCAGCATGGCTTTATGAAGGGGAAGTCATGTCTGACAAATTTGCTTGAGTTCTTTGAGGATATAACGTACAGGGTGGATAAAGGGGAACCAGTGGATATAGTGTATTTAGACTTCCAGAAGGCATTCGACAAGGTGCCACATAAAAGATTATTGCTTAAGATAAAAAATCACGGGATTGGGGGTAATATTCTGGCATGGGTGGAGGATTGGTTATCGAACAGGAGGCAGAGAGTTGGGATAAATGGTTCATTCTCGGACTGGCAACCAGTAACCAGTGGTGTTCCACAGGGGTCGGTGCTGGGTCCCCAACTCTTCACAATCTATATTAACGATTTGGAGGAGGGGACCGAGTGCAACATATCAAAATTTGCAGATGATACAAAGATGGGAGGGAAAGTAGAGAGTGAGGAGGACATAAAAAACCTGCAAGGAGATATAGACAGGCTGGGTGAGTGGGCGCAGATTTGGCAGATGCAATATAATATTGGAAAATGTGAGGTTATGCACTTTGGCAGGAAAAATCAGAGAGCAAGTTATTATCTTAATGGCGAGAAACTGGAAAGTACTGCAGTACAAAGGGATCTGGGGGTCCTAGTGCAAGAAAATCAAAAAGTTAGTATGCAGGTGCAGCAGGTGATCAAGAAAGCCAACGGAATGTTGGCTTTTATTGCTAGGGGGGTAGAATATAAAAACAGGGAGGTATTGCTGCAGTTATATAAGGTATTGGTGAGACCGCACCTGGAATATTGCATACAGTTTTGGTGTCCACACTTAAGAAAAGACATACTTGCTCTCGAGGCAGTACAAAGAAGGTTCACTCGGTTAATCCCAGGGATGAGGGGGTGGACATATGAGGAGAGGTTGAGTAGGTTGGGACTCTACTCATTGGAGTTCAGAAGAATGAGAGGCAATCTTATTGAAACATATAAGATTGTGAAGGGTCTTGATCGGGTGGATGCAGTAAGGATGTTCCCAAAGATGGGTGAAACTAGAACTAGGGGGCATAATCTTAGAATAAGGGGCTGCTCCTTCAAAACTGAGATGAGGAGAAACTTCTTCACTCAGAGGGTGGTAGGTCTGTGGAATTTGCTGCCCCAGGAAGCTGTGGAAGCTACATCATTAGATAAATTTAAAACAGAAATAGACAGTTTCCTAGAAGTAAAGGGAATTAGGGGTTATGGGGAGCGGGCAGGAAATTGGACATGAAGCTGAGCTCGGATCGGTCAATGCCCTGTGGGTGGCGGAGAGGGCCCAGGGGCTGAGTGGCCGGGTCCTGCTCCTACTTCTTGTGTTCTTTGGATTTGTGGTTGGGATCAGATCAGCCATGATCTTATTGAATGGCGGAGCAGGTTCGAGGGGCCGATTGGCCTACTCCTGCTCCTATTTCTTATGTTCTTACCCTATCAACTACTTTAATCATCTTAAACACCTCAATTAGATCACTGATTAATCTTCTAAACTCAAGGGTATATAAGCCTAATCTATGCAACATGTCCTCTTTTAGCCCCAGTATCATTCTGACAGCAGACAGAGCCTCAGTTTAACGTCTCATCCCAAAGATGGCACCTCCACCAGTGCAGCACTCCCTCAGTACTACACTGGAGTTTCAGCCTGGATTTTGTACTCAGGTCTCTGAAGTACGTCTTGAAACCACAACCTTCTGATTCAGAGGCTTCAACTGAGCAACGGCTGACAGATAAAACTCTGGGATATGTCTGGGATATACTTTTCTAGGAGTGGATACTGGCCCATGATGTTCCCTGATTTTTCCTAACCTTCTAGTCTCCTGAAGCTATACATGATCTGTAGCAGATTGAGTGGGCAGTTTGCTCCAAACCTCATCAATGCACCCTTCAGCTGGCTGATAGGAATCATGCAAAAATAGTTCAGTGATTTTTTAACTCCCTCTCTGTGGGAAGCTACAGTCTTCTCACAACAACCCTGCTGAGATCAGCAATCCGCAGGAAAGGTGAAGCAAACCTACATCTTACCCATCTGTGATACACCATAGCATTGCACAGACTGGAATTCTCTTAATTAGTTCAACAAATGCAGTATTTCCTAAGCTTGATATCAGTTTATTTGTTGAGTTTATCACTAGGATTGAAAAAGTGACAGCCCAAATCAAACTTAGATTATAATCATAACCTTTGGTTCTTTGTTTCAAGCATCATTCAAACACTTTCTCCACATCCATTTTAGCAACTTCCTTTGCCTGAATCATGTTCCTCCCTCCATCGCAGTCTTTTATGACTAGAAACAGAGCAAGGTCTCTGAGTGCCAAAACCATTGTTGGTGTCCCTGTTCATACGTCCAATGTCCAATCAATGGGCTGGATCTTGCTGGAAAAGTAACGGTGTGTCAACGAAGCATGCCACTATCAATGGGCAAATCGGCTAGCTAGTTCAGAGGATTAAGAGATACGGCATTGTCCCAGATGCCCTGTTATCAGCTCGCACTTCCAGCAAGTTGTGGCGCAAAAATTTTTCAAGCTGAAGGGCGCAGGAAAAGCTGCGAGATGCTCCGCTCCAGCAAGATCTGGCTCATTGTGTACGTATATTGGTGCAATATAAATGCAAGTTGTTGTGTGATGTCCTTTACTAGCTGCCAGGATTTCCTGCTGGTTTCCATCAACATGAGGTGGACTTTGGGCACAGGTGAAACCCTCCATCCTCCTGCTCCAAGCTGATAGGATGTTCAGGCCGAGACTGATTAAAAGGGCACAGGAGAAACAGGAAGCGAATCTGAAGAACTACAGAATAATCGCTGTTTACTGGCCCTGGAAGAAGATAAGTCACCATTTTGACAGTTCCTAATAGTTCAAAATAAAAGCTGTATCCTTCAACATGTTGTCACCTCCTAAATCCGTGCCCATCTTTCCCGCAATTCCATGTTTGAATCCTTCCAATCAGGTTTCCGCCTGTGCCACAGTACTGAAACAGCCCTTATCAAAGTCTCAAATGACATCCTATGTGATTGTAATTATGGTAAACTATCCCTCCTCATCTTTCTCGACCTATCTGCAGCCTTTGACAGGGTTGACCACACCATCCTCCTCCAACGCCTCTCCTCCATCATTCAGTTGGTGGGACTGCGCTCGCCTGGTTCCATTCTGATCTATCCAGTCGTAGCCAGAGAATCCCTGCAATGATTTCTCTTCCTCGTCCCGCACCGTTACCTCTGGAGTCCCCCAACGATCTATCCTTGGTCCCCTCCTACTTCTCATCTACATGCTGGCCCTCGGCGACACCATCCGAAAACACAATGTCAGGTTCCACATGTACGCTGACGACACCCAGCTGTACCGCACCACCACCTTCCTTGATCCCTCCACTGTCTCTAATTTGTCACACTGCTTATCCGACATCCATTACTGGATGAGCAAAAATTTCTCCTAACTAAACATTGGGAAGACCAAAGCCATTGGGCATCATTTTAGCACCCGCTATCGGGTGCGTTCCTGGCGGGGGGGGCTCCAAACATCGGGGAATCCCGGAGCGGGACCGGAGCCTGGCTCCAACCCGCCCACTTCCGGGTTCCCCACTGACGCGCGGCGTGCGCGCGCAGCCCCCGCTGGTGGGAATCCCACAGGCAATTAAAGCCAGCGGGATACCACTTAAAAGTAATTATGTTGCTCGTTCAGGTCGTTTACAGACCTGATTGAGCTGTTTTATTAGGGGGGGTGGGATTTTACACTGAACTGAGACTGTTTCCCATACTGGGGGAAACACTCCCAGTTCAAACGGAGGTGTTGCAGCCAGCAGCCTCTGGCAGCTGCAAAGGTGCATTCGACAGGTGGCTACTCCGTCACAAGTTTGGCCTCCACCACCCTCCGCCTAACAAGAAAATTCACCGACCTGGAACCGCAATCCCGATGTGACGACACATTTACCTACCTTGCGGACCCCCTCAGATGTACACTTCCGGATGGGGGCCGCCGTAGCTGCAGTCATGACCTCCTCGGAGGGCGAACAGCATCACCAGCCTCGCCGGCCACCTCTGACACGTGGAGCTCCACAACAGAGTGCTGTGACACATCCACCTGTACAGCAGGAGGGAGGGCAACCGCAGAGAGAGATGCATCGCAGAGGGCACTACCCTCGCCACAGGGTCCACAGACCGAGGCTCAGCTTCCTGGACCTCTCTGAGCAGCAGTGCACACGGAGGCTCAGAGTCACTCGACATGTAGTCGTGGACATCTGCAGCCTCCTTCATGCCGAGCTGCTCCCGGCTGGCCCAAGCACCATCTTCTTACTTGTCGCTGTCAAAATCACCACTGCCCTCAGCAACTTCTCCTCCGCATCCTTCCAGGGTGCCACCGGGGACATCGCCGACGTCTCTCAGCCGTCTGCACAAAAGAGCCCTGCAAATATACCTACACCCACTCTGCAGTGACACAATGGGTGGCATCAGTTGTGGGTATTCATAGTGATCCTCAGGAAAGGGCATTATTGCACAAACCAGACAAGATTCGCAAAGACGTGGCAGTAGTGGTGCCAATATAATATGTAATGTGAGTTGGTCAGAAATTAAATATCAGTAAAAATCATGACAAACCCTTAAACACCCTTGTGCATCCCCTTCATGCTCACGACACGTTTGCCTTACGCTGCCTACTGCACATATGTGATGCATGCCCTGTGGCTGCAGCACAGGTAGTGGCAGGTTGAGTGAGGCTGACTGTGAAAGAGATGCACGAGAGGGTGAGTATGAGATAGAGCTATGAGATTGTATGAGGATTGGGTTGAGTGGTAGTGGCAGGATGAGTACTGGCGAGGTGAGTAAGTGCAGGTAAGATGAGGATGAGGTTTGAGTGGGTATGAGGGGTGATGTGACAGAGTAGTGTTGGCAGTGCAGAAGGAGGTGTGGGGTGGGTGCGGTGATGTGGCAGATGAAGTGTAGGGGGATGAGTAAGTGTACTCACTTTGGCTGACCTACTGAGGTCATTGGAGCGCCTCCTGCACTGTATGCAGGTGGGCGATATGTTGGTGGCGCTGGTGACCTCCTCTGCCACCTCGAGCTAGGCCTTCCTGGTGGCAGAGGCAGGCCGCTTCCTCCCGCCCGCCGGGGGGAAGATCTCTGTCCTCCCCCTCCTCCTCACCCCATCTAATGATACCTGGAGTGAGGCATCATTAAACTGGGAGCAGCCTTCCCCCTGGGCTGCTCCATGCTATAATTTTTTCAATTTGTTGCAGCATCTGTCAGTGGAGGACTGCCCCTTTAAATGGAGCTCCTCCAGCTGACAGATCTTATTGTGCATGCGCAGCCCGCCCGACGCGCAGATCAGCAGTGGGGAACCCAGAAGACAAGGTAAGTGGATCCAATTGGGCTGCGATCGCGCGGGGGGCAGACTAATTTCACCGGGCGCGTTACCCATGCACCCAATAGCCCCCCCGCCGCGAACTTGCAGCCCTGCTAACATCGAGCCCCCTGTCTTTGGTCCCCGCGACAAATTCCGTTCCCTAGCCACCCTCTCCATGGCCACTGTCTGAGGCTGAACCAGACGGTTTACATCCTTGCCGTCCTATATGACTCTGAGATGAGCTTCCAACCACATATCCGCTCCATCACCAAGACCGCCTACGACCACCTCTGTAACATCTCCGGTCTCTGCCCCACCTCAGCTCATCTGTTGCTAAAACCCTTATCCATGCCTTTGTTACCTCTAGACTTGACTATTCCAATGCTCTCCTGGCTGGCCTCCCATCTTCCACCATCATAAACTTGAGCTTGTCCAAAATTCTGCTGCCCGTATCCTAACTCGCACCAAGTCCCGTTCACCCATGTTCGCTGACCTACATTGGCTCCCGGTCCGGGTACACCTCGATTTTAAAATTCTCATCCTTGTTTTTCAAATCCCTCCATGGCCTCGCCCCTCCCTGTCTCTGTAACCTCCTCCAGCCCTACAACCCTCCAAGATCTCTGCACTCCTCCCATTCTTGCTTCTTGTGCATCCCCGATTTTAATAGCTCCACCATTGGTGGCCGTGCCATCAGCAACCTAGGCCCTAAGCTCTGGAATTTCCTCCCTAAACCTCTCTACCTCTTTACCTCTCTCTCCTCCTTTAAAGCACTCCTTAAAACCTACCTCATTAACCAAGCTCTTGGTCACCTGTCCTAATATCTCCTACGTGGCTTGGTGTCAAATTTTGCTTGATAATCGTTCCTGTGAAGTGCCTTAGCGTTAAAGGTGCTATATAAATGTAAGATAATGTTGTATGAAGCGCTCTCAATGTACTGCTGACTGAAGTCTGCCCTGGAATATGCCTGCTCTTGCTGCTTTTCAAATTCCATCCCTTGATAATATTTGTCTGCTTCTCTGGCAGAATAGGATTGCAGCTGCACGAAGAGGAAAGAAAAAGCACCAGTTTGATGAGGTGAGCGTGGAAGTTCTCTGGCAGACAGTACTCTGCATGGGGCACAAAGGTCTCCTGAAACAGCTGGATTCAACGCACAGCAGCAACTCGCAGTGGAACTGAACTCCAACTGTGCTGCCATTTGATTGGCTTACTTTCTCCTTTCCAAGAAATGAGTAGATATCTGAATTATAATGAGTACCTACAAAACACAACCCATGGATTTACACATCAGACCAAGTAACTTGAAGTAAGTTGGTTTGAGCTGGAATAAATTTGCACTAAGCAGGTATTTGAAAATCAGCCGTCAATTGCAAGAAATAGGGATTTAAGAGATTTTCATGAGTGTGACAGAAAAACAACAACTTGCATTTATATAGCACCTTTAATGTAGTTTAAAGTCCCAAAGTGCTTCACAGCGAGCATTTTCAGATAAAATTTGACACATAAGGAAATATTAGGACAGGTGACCAAAAGCTTGTTCAAAGAGGTAGGTTTTAAGGAGCGTCTTAATGGAGGAGAGAGAAGTAGCGAGGTGGAGAGTTTAGGGAGGGAATTCCAGAGCTTAGGGCCTAAACAGCTGAAGGCACAGCCACCAATGGTGGAGCAAAGAAAATCGGGAATGCACAGGAGGCCAGAATTAGAGGAATGTGGAGTTCTCAGGGGGTTGTAGGGCTGGAGGAGGTTACAGAGATCGGGAGAAGCAAGGCCGTGGAGGGATATGAACACATAGATGAGAATTTTAAAATCGAGGCGTTGCTAGAGCGGGAGCCTATGTAGGTCGGGGTGATGGGTGAACCGGACTTAGTGTAAGTTAGGATACGGGCAGCAGAGTTTTGGGTGAGCTCAAGTTTAAGGAGAGTGGAAGATGGAAGGCTGGCCAGGAGAGCATTGGAGGTAACAAAAGCATGGACTAGGGTTTCAGCAGCAGATGGGCTGAGGCAGAACTGGAGACAGGCAGAGGTGGAAGTAGGTGGTCTTGGTGATGGAGAGGATTTGAGGTCGGGAGCTCAGAGGGTCAAATAGAACGCTGAGGTTGCGAACAGTCTGGTTCAGCCTCAGACAGTGGCCAGGGAGGGGGATGGAATCGGTGACTAGGGAACGGAGTTTGTGGTGAGGTCTGAAGACAATGGCTTCAGACTTCCCAATATTTAATTGGAGGAAATTTCTGCTCATCCTATACCAGATGTCGGACAAGCAACATGACAAATCAGAGGCAGTGGAGAGGTCGAGAGGTGGTGGTGAGGTAGAGCTGGGTGTCGTCAGCGTACATGTGGAATCTGATGTTGCATTTTTGGATGATGTCACTGAGGGGCAGCATGTAGATGAGAAATAGGAGGGGACCAAGGATAGATCCTCGGCGGACTGCAGAGTAATAGTGCAAGGGCAGGAAGAGAAGCCATTGCAGGAGATAATCTGGCTATGACCGAATCGATAAGGTTAAGGAAACAGGTGAGGGCAGTCCCAATCAGATGGACAACAGAGGAGAGGAATTGGAGGAGGATGGTGTGGTCAACCGTGTCAAAGGCTGCAGACAGGCTGAGAAGAATGAAGAAGGATAGTGCACCACAGTCACAGTCGCATAGGATGACAAAAAGCATGAAAGAGAAATGCGTTGCACACAGGAATTGCACACTATATGCGAGGCTTTTAATATATTATTAGCAGATCTCCTGTGACATTGCTTACAGGGCTGTTATGGCAAGTAGCCTTAACAGGGAAACTTATTTATTAGCATTGAGGGCAGCCCTTGAACCTGGGAGCACTGAGAAGGAGGCCAGCGTTTGGCAGTACAGTGATGGGGTATCAGCCTTTGGGAGCATTCAGAGGAGGTTCTTGAGCTTCGAGACGCTGCAGAGAGTGGCTCTGGGAATGTAGAAGCAGGTCTTGAGATTTGGGATCACTGGAAAATGTGTCATGTGATCTGGGAGTAAAAAGGAGGGAGATCTCAGGGTCTGAGAGCATTCGGACGGTCCTGGGATTAGGCAGCACCGAGAAGAGGGATTCCAGAGTCTATGTGCACTCAAAACGCAGTCTGTGGTTTGTAAGCACTGAGTGGGAGTACCAGTATCTGGGAGTGGGAGGCACAAGTAGTCCTAGGGATTGGAGTCCAGAAGAAGAGGACATGGGACATGCTTGGCATGGTCTAGAAGTATTGGGAGGGGTGGTGTTGGAATCTGGTAGCATTGGGGGACAGAGTCTTGCAACATTGGGGGCAGTGGGGCGGTGTTGGAATCTGGTAGCATTGGGGAACAGAGTCTAGCAATATTGGGGAGAGTGGGGCGGTGTTGGAATCTGGTAGCATTGGGGAACAGAGTTTAGCTGCCATATAGGGTCATATGGCCCAGAAGAATTGGACCCAAACTGTCTTTGGTCCTTTTGGATCATCAGGTGCAACTCATCCACCACATTCCTGCTAGTCAGCCTCCATTCCCACCCATATGCAGTCTCATTGCACCATCAAGCACACCTCACCCCCAAAACTTTCCCTGTCATCAGCTGGTTCCTGACTTTACATTCCTGCCTTGAAGCAATTGGTGTACTATAAGTGAGTTTGCCAACTTATTCAATCTTTAATAAAAATAAAATTCTGTAAACAAGCAAATATGAGCTCAGAGGATGCTCAAAATTTCATAGTTTGAGTAGTTTTCAAGTTCTTATGTAAAAGAAATTACTCTTAAACCCCAAAAACTGTTCGGAAGAAATATCATTTTTACAGAATTTGCAACTGAAATAAAGAGGGGTAAGGTTTGCTATGATTAATGTCGAGAGTAGAATTGAGTAGACTGGGCCTATACTCTCTGGAGTTTAGAAGAATGAGAGGTGATCTCATTGAAACATATAAGATTCTGAGGGGGCTTGACAGGGTAGATGCTGAGAGGTTGTTTCCCATGACTGGAGAGTCTAGAACTAGGGGGCATGGTCTCAGGATAAGGGGTTGGCCATTTAAGACTGAGATGAGGAGGAATTTCTTCACTCAGAGGGCTGTGAATCTTTGGAATTCTCTACCCCAGAGGGCTGTGGATGCTGAGTCGTTGTATATGTTCAAGGCTGAGATCGATAGATTTTTGGACTCGAGGAGAATCAAGGGATATGGAGATCGGGTGGGAAAGTGGAGTTGAGGTCGAAGATCAGCCATGATCTGATTGAATGGTGGAGCAGGCTTGAGGGGCCATATGGCCTACTCCTGCTCCTATTTCTTATGTTCTTAGTAGACAAACAGGAGGAATCCAATCATTCAAATTTATCTTCCATCTGGGCTTATATCACATGGCAAAATAAACTGATATACTCTCAAGTTTTCCACTGAGAAAAGGAATACATTCTCAATAAATAACCTGTGCTTTCTAACTGTCAATAAGCTGTCAGTTGTTTTCTATCTACGAGTAGTTCCTAATACAAAGGAGCAGTTCATATTTTAAAGCTGTAACTTGCCTGAAATAAAGCTTTGAGAATTCAATCTCTGATTCATTTCAAAATCTTTTGGAAAAAAAAACTTACAAATTTTTTTTTTTTTATTCGTTCACGGGATGTGGGCGTCGCTGGCAAGGCCGGCATTTATTGCCCACCCCTAATTGCCCTTGAGAAGGTGGTGGTGAGCCGCCTTCTTGAACCGCTGCAGTCCGTGTGGTGACGGTTCTCCCACAGTGCTGTTAGGAAGGGAGTTCCAGGATTTTGACCCAGCGACAATGAAGGAACGGCGATATATTTCCAAGTCGGGATGGTGTGTGACTTGGAGGGGAACGTGCAGGTGGTGTTGTTCCCATGCGCCTGCTGCCCTTGTCCTTCTAGGTGGTAGAGGTCGCGGGTTTGGGAGGTGCTGTCGAAGAAGCCTTGGCGAGTTGCTGCAGTGCATCCTGTGGATGGTGCACACTGCAGCCACAGTGCGCCGGTGGTGAAGGGAGTGAATGTTTAGGGTGGTGGATGGGGTGCCAATCAAGCGGGCTGCTTTATCTTGGATGGTGTCGAGCTTCTTGAATGTTGTTGGAGCTGCACTCATCCAGGCAAGTGGAGAGTATTCCATCACACTCCTGACTTGTGCCTTGTAGATGGTGGAAAGGCTTTGGGGAGTCAGTAGGTGAGTCACTCGCCACAGAATACCCAGCCTCTGACCTGCTCTCGTAGCCACGGTATTTATATGGCTGGTCCAGTTAAGTTTCTGGTCAATGGTGACCCCCAGGATGTTGATGGTGGGGGATTCGGCGATGGTAATGCCGTTGAATGTCAAGGGGAGGTGGTTAGACTCTCTCTTGTTGGAGATGGTCATTGCCTGGCACTTATCTGGCGCGAATGTTACTTGCCACTTATCAGCCCAAGCCTGGATGTTGTCCAGGTCTTGCTGCATGCAGGCTCAGACTGCTTCATTATCTGAGGGGTTGCGAATGGAACTGAACACTGTGCAGTCATCAGCGAACATCCCCATTTCTGACCTTATGATGGAGGGAAGGTCATTGATGAAGCAGCTGAAGATGGTTGGGCCTAGGACACTGCCCTGAGGAACTCCTGCAGCAATGCCCTGGGGCTGAGATGCTTGGCCTCCAACAACCACTACCATCTTCCTTTGTGCTAGGTATGACTCCAGCCACTGGAGAGTTTTCCCCCTGATTCCCATTGACTTCAATTTTACTAGGGCTCCTTGGTGCCACACTCGGTCAAATGATGATGGGACATTTTCTTTGCTTCAACTCAAAATTATATTTGCTGGGAGATTATGAAAACCGCATATGCTGAGAATGCTCCGAACTGTTCATTAGAAATGTTTTTGAGCGATTCGATTGGTTCACCAACAAAGTGTGACAGCGAAATGTTGACATGGGGGCAGATATTAACTTCTCACGGGGAAGACAAACGACAGTTGCGGATGGGCTGTCTGTTATACTCTCCGTCTGACTTTCCTTTCGCTCGAGGTGTATAATAGATGGCTGATCCGTAACCTCCAGTTTTCTATCCCCGCCGAAAGTTACATTTACCACCCCCCCGATCAAGGTTTTACTATTAAAAATATCGACATGCTGACATAAGGGTTTCCCATTATAAATGTTGACATGTGAAGTAAGGTTAATGTGGAAACCAAGTGCATGCCGTATACAAGACTTTTACTATATCATTAGTTGATGTTTCATGGTGTTGCACATAGGGAGTCAAGACCTGTGTTCGGGCAGGGGCAGGGCAGTAGCACTCCAAAAATTGCAGAGCTGATCTTACCGCCATGTTCCTGCTCCTGAACCGCCTGCCAGCATTTTCATTGGGCCTTTGCATGGACGGCCCAGGTGCCCGCCTGTTTCAAGTGGGTGTACTGTCTATTTATAATATGCAAATCAGGGTCCTTCAACTGGTGCACCTTCCCCTTCGGACACGGAGGCCATTTGTACTCATTTGTGTGAGCAAGCACTGACAGGCCCCCAAAACACTCACGGATGCCAGGCATATCGGTGTCGGCCGTGGTTCAGTGAGTAGCACTCTCACCTCTGAGTCAGAAGGTCGTGGGTTCAAGTCCCACTCCAGAGACTTGAGAACAGAATCCAAGCTGACACTTCAATGCAGTACTGAGGGAGTGCTGCATGATCAGAGGTGCCATCTTTCAGATGAATCATTAAACTGAGGCCTCGTCTGCCCTCTCAGGTGAAGTAAAAGATTCCATGGCACTATTCAAAGAGCTGGGGAGTCCTGCCTGGTGTCCTGGCCAATATCTATCCTTCAACCAACATCACTAAAAACAGATTATCTGGTCATTATCTTCTTGCTGTTTGTGGGATCTTGCTATGCTCAAATTGGCTGTTGCATTTCCCTACATCACAACAGTGACTACACTTCATTGGCTGTAAAGCCACTTGGGACGTCCTGAGGTTGTGAAAGGTGCTGTAAAAATCCAAGTCCTTTCTTACTTAGAAAATCATAGAATGGTCACAGCACAGGAGGCCATTCGGCCCATCGAGCTCGTGCAAGCTCTTTGTAAGGGAATCCAGTTAGTTCCATTGCCCCACTCTTTCCCAGTAGCCCTTCAAGTTTTCATTCAATTCCTTTTTGAAAGCCATGATAGAGTCTGTTTCCATCACCCTTTCAGGCAGCGCATTCCAGATCCTAACCACTCGCTGTGTAAAAAAGTTTTTGCCTTTGGTTCTTTTGCCAATCACCTTAAATCTTTGTCCTCTGGTTCAAGACCCTTCCATCAATGGGAACAGTTTCTCTCTATTTACTTTATCTAAACCCTTCATGATTTCTAATGTTACACCTCCCTGCAGCATGTTTTGAAGCTTTGTGTTGTCAGTACCTTCTCAGCATCACTGCGAACCACCTACCTCGTCAGTAAAGGCAGTTCCCGGATTGTTCTGAGGTGCCCTTTCACAGAGTGAGAAAGTCGGACAGAAAGAGACAGTAAGACCGACGGACGGTGAGGTCGACAAGGAAGAGTGGCCGACTCCCGCTGGTTGCAGCCCTCCAGCATCCCTCACTCCCGCCTCACCCCCACCCACCCTGCAGCGGACAGCCGGTCGGCGCGAGCCTCAGCAGCGCGCCAAAAACCTGCCGCGCGCCGAGGTTCAAAGTGTGAAAATACGTTAGAAATATTGGAGCAGATGGCACAAGAAACCACGGTGAAGCTCTCCGGGAGTTCGAAGGGGACAGAGTGTAAGGCAGGGTCATTGAAACAACCCAGAGAGAAAAAGTAAAATAATGTGAGTCCAGTGAGAGAGAACAAGACACGAGCAGCGGAGAGCGGAGGTAATAAAGAGTACAGAGTGACCAACCATCGGAGTAATAGAGAAAGAGAGACAAACCCAAGGGAGCAATAGAGAGAGAGAGACCAACCATTGGAACAATAGAGAGAGAGAGATCAATCCATGGGAGCATTAGAGAGACACCAACCCATGGGAGCAATAGAGAGAGACCTACCCATGGGAGCAATAGAGAGAGACAAACCCATGGGAGCAATAGAGAGAGACCAACACATGGGAGCATTAGAGAGAGAGACCAACCCATGGGAGCAAGAGAGAGAGAGACCAACCCATAGGAGCAATAGAGAGAGAGAGAGACCAACCCAAGGGAGCAATAGAGAGAGAGAGACCAACCATCGGAGCAATAGAGAGAGAGAGAGATCAACCCATGGGAGCAATAGAGAGACACCAACCCATGGGAGCAATAGAGAGAGACAAACCCATGGGAGCAATAGAGAGAGACCAACCCATGGGAGCATTAAAGAGAGAGAGACCAACCCATGGGAGCAAGAGAGAGACCAACACATGGGAGCATTAGAGAGAGAGACCAACCCATGGGAGCAAGAGAGAGAGAGACCAACCCATAGGAGCAATAGAGAGAGAGAGAGACCAACCCAAGGGAGCAATAGAGAGAGAGAGACCAACCATCGGAGCAATAGAGAGAGAGATCAACCCATGGGAGCAATAGAGAGACACCAACCCATGGGAGCAATAGAGAGAGAGACAAACCCATGGGAGCAATAGAGAGAGAGAGACCAACCCATGGGAGCATTAAAGAGAGAGAGACCAACCCATGGGAGCATTAGAGAGACCAACCCATGGGAGCAAGAGAGAGACCAACCCATAGGAGCAATAGAGAGAGAGACCAACCCATGGGAGCAATAGAGAGAGAGAGAGAGACCAACCATCGGAGCAATAGAGAGAGAGGGACCAACCCAAGGGAGCAATAGAGAGAGACCAACCCATGGGAGCAATAGAGAGAGAGACCAACCCATGGGAGCAATAGAGAGAGAGAGAGAGAGACCAACCCATGGGAGCAATAGAGAGAGAGATCAACCCATGGGAGCAATAGAGAGATAGAGACCAATCCATGGGAGCAATATAGAGAAAGAGAGAGAGACCAACCATCGGAGCAATAGAGAGAGAGAGACAGATCCATCGAAGCAATAGAAAGAGAGAGAGAGACACACACCCATGGGAGCAATAGAGAGAGACCAACCGACCCATCGGAGCAATAGAGAGAGAGAGCGAGACCGACCCATCAGAGCAATAGAGAGAGAGAGAGAGACCAACCCATCGAAGCAATAGAGAGAGAGACCAACCCATCGAAGCAATAGAGAGAGAGACCAACCCATCGGAGCAATAGAGAGAGGGAGAGAGATTGACCCATTAGAGCAATAGACCCATCGGACCGACCCATCGGATCAATAGAGAGAGGGAGAGAGAGAGACCAATCCATCGGAGCAATAGGGAGAGAGAGAGAGACCGACCCATCGAAGCAATAGGGAGAGAGGGAGAGAGACCGACCCATCGGAGCAATAGAGAGAGAGAGAGAGGCCAACCCATCGGAGCAATAGAGAGAGAGAGAGAGACCAACCCATCGGAGCAAGAGCGAGAGGGAGACCAACCCATCAAAGCAACCGAGTGAGACATGGACAGCTCTTTCAAAGAGCTGGCACAGGCACAATGGGCAGAATGGCCTCCTGCGCTGTATTATTCTAAGCCATAAGAGCAGCAAAAAATAGACAGTGGCACCACTGTTGTTTGCCATTTACATCAATGATTTGGACTTGAGAATCGGAAGTACAATTTCAAAATTTGCGGACTATACCAAATTGGGGGGTATAGTTAATAGTGAAGAAGACTGCAACAAAAACTTGCAGAATGGGCGGGTAATTGGAGTTTCAGTATTTTGGTAGGAAGAATAAGGGGGCCACATACTGCTTGGATAATAAGAGGAAATGGGGTAGAGGAGCAGAGGGATCTGGGGGTACAGATATAGGAGTAGGCCATACTGCCCTTCAAGCCTTTACACCATTCAATAAGATCATGGCTGATCTTCGATCTTCCACTTTCCCGCCTTTTCCCCATATCTCTTGATTTCCTTAGAATCCAAAAATCTCTTGATCTCAGCCTTTGATACACTCAACGACTGAGCATCCACAGTCCTCTGGGATTGAGAATTCCAAAGATTCACAACCCTCTGAGTGAAGAAATTCCTCCCTATCTCAGTCCTAAATGGCCGACCCCTTATCCTGAGACTATGTCCCCTAGTTCTAGACTTTCCAGCCAGAGGAAGCAGCCTCTCGGCATCTACCCTGTCAAGCCCCCTCAGAATCTTATATGTTTCAATGAGATCACCTCTCATTCTTCTAAACTCCAGAGAGTATAGGCCCATTCTACTCAATCCCTCCTCATAGGGCAACTCTCTCATCCCAGGAATTAATCTAGTGAACCTCCGTCCCTCTAAGGCAATTATACCTTCCTTTGGTAAGGAGACCAAAACTATACACAGTACTGCAGGTGTGGTCTCACCAAAGCCCTGTACAATTGCAGCAAGACTGCCTTACTCTTGTACCCCAACCCCCTTGCAATAAAGGCCAATATACGATATGCCTTATTGCTTCCTGTACCTGCATGTTAACTTTCTGTGTTTTGTGTACAAGGACACACAAATCGCTTTAAACACCAACATTTAGTAGTTTCTCACCATTTAAAAAATATTCTGTTTTCTACTCTTTCTACCAAAGTGAATAACCTCACATTTCCCACATTTCTTCCACCTGCCACCTTCTTGCCCACTCACTTAACCTGTCTATATCCCTTTGCAGACTCTTCATGTCCTCCTCACAGCTTACTTTCCCACCTAGCTTTGTATCATCAGCAAACTTGGATACATTGCACTCGGTCCCTTCATTTAAGTGATATAAAATCCTGGGACTCCCTACCTAACAGCACTGTGGGAGAACTTTCAACACATGGACTGCAGCGGTTCAAGAAGGCGGCTCTCCACCACCTTCTCAAGGGCAATTAGGGATGGGCATAAATGCTGGCCTTGCCAGCGACGCCCACATCCCATGAACAAATAAACTAAAAAAATATAGATTGTAAATAGCTGTTGCCCAAGCACTGATCCTTGCAGCACCCCACTAATTACAGCTTGCCAACCTGACAATGACCCGTTTATTCTTACTCTCTGTTTTCTGCCCATTAACCAATCCTTTATCCATGCGAATATATTACCCCCAATCCCATGAGCCCTTATCTTGTGTAGCAACCTTTTTGTGTGTGGGACCTTATTGAATGTGTTTTGAAAATCCAAACCAAATATACCACATCTACTGGTTCCACTTTATCTACCCTGTTAGTTACATCCTCAAAACACTCTTAATTGGTGATCAAACACGATTCGCCTTTCATTCTGCCTAATCATATTATGATTTCCTAAGTGCCCTGTTACCATGTCCTTAATAATGGATTCCAGCATTTTCCTGACTACTGATGTCAGGCTAACTGGCCTGTAGTTCCCAGTTTTCTCTCTCCCTCCTTTGTTGAATAGCATTGTTACATTTGCTACCTTCCAATCCACTGGGACTATTCTAGAATCTAGGGAATTTTGGAAGATCACAACCAATGCATTCACTATCTCTGCAGCCACCTCTTTAAGAACCCTAGGCTGTAGGCCATCATGTCCAGGGAATTTGTTGGCTTTTAGTCCCATTAATTTCTCCAGTACTTTTTCTTTACTAAAATTAATTACTTTAAGTTCCTCACTCTAGTTAGACCCTTGGTTCCCCCTATTTCTGGTATATTTTTTGTGTCCTCTATTGTGAAGACAGATACAAAATATTTGTTTAACATCTCTGCCATTTCCTTGTTCCCCAAGAAAATTTCTCCTGTCTCAGCCTCTAAGGGATCCACGTTTACTTTCGCTACTCTCTTTACATAGTTGTAGAAGCTATTACAATCTGTTTTTATATTTCTTGCTAGTTTACTCTCATAGAAACATAGAAAACATAGAAAAATAGGAGCAAGAGTAGGCCATTCGGCCCTTGGGGCCTACTCCGCCATTCAAAATGATCATGGCTGATCGTCTAACTCAGTACCCTGTTCCCGCTTTTTCCCCATATCCCTTGATCCCTTTAGCATTAAGAAATATATCTATCTCCTTCTTGAATACATCTAACGACTTGGCCTCCACTGCCTTCTCTGGTAGAGAATTCCACAGGTTCACCACCCGCTGAGTGAAGAAATTTCTCCTCATCTCGGTTCTAAATGGCATACCCCATATCCTGAGACTGTGATCCTGAGTTCTGGACTCCCCAGCCATCGGAAACATCCTCCCTGCATCTAGTCTGTCTAGTCCTGTTAGAATTCTGTATGTTTCGATGAGATCACCTCTCATTCTTCTAAACTCTAGTGAATATAGGCCTAGTCGACCCAATCTCTCCTCATACGTCAGTCCTGCCATCCCAGGAATCAGTTTGGTAAATTTTCGTTGCATTCCCTCCATGGCAAGGACATCCTTCCTCAGATAAGGAGACCAAAACTGCACACAATACTCCAGATGTGGTCTCACCAAGGCCCTGTATAACTTCAGTAAGACATCTCTGCTCCTGTACTCAAATCCTCTTGCAATGAAGGCCAACATACCATTCGCCTTCCTAACTGCTTGCTGCACCTGAATGCTCGCTTTCAGTGACTGGTATACAAGGACACCATTCAGATAATAATCTGCTTTTCTGTTTTTATAACCAAAGTGGATAACTTCACATTTATCCACATTATACTGCATCTGCCATGTTCTTGCCCACTCACCCAACTTGTCTAAGTCACATTGGAGCCTCTTTGCATCCTCCTCACAGCTCACATTCCACCCCAGCTTTGTGTCGTCTGCAAACTTGGAAATGTTACATTTAGTTCCCTCATCCAAATCATTGATATATATTGTGAATAGCTGGGGCCCAAGCACCGATCCTGCAGTACCCCACTAGTCACTGCCTGCCACCCGGAAAAAGACCCATTTATTCCTACTCTCTGTTTCCTGTCTGTCAACCAATTCTCAATCCATGCCAGCATATTCCCCCCAATCCCATGTGCTTTAATTTTGCACACTAACCTCTTGTGTGGGACCTTATCAAAAGCCTTCTGAAAATCCAAATACACCACATCCACTGGTTCTCCCCTATCTATTGTACTAGTTACATCCTCAAAAAACTCCAGTAGATTTGTTAAGCATGATTTCCCTTTCATAAACCCATGCTGACTTTGTCCAATCCCGTTAATGCCCTCCAAGTGTTCTGTTATCACATCTTTTATAATAGACTCCAGCATTTTCCCCACTACTGATGTTAGGCTAACTGGTTTGTAATTCCCTGTTTTTTCTCTCCCTCCTTTTTTAAAAAGTGGGGTTACATTTGCCACCCTCCAATCTGTAGGAACTGTTCCAGAGTCTATAGAATTTTGGAAGATGATCACCAATGCATCCACTATTTCCAGGGCCACTTCCTTTAGTACTCTGGGATATAGATTATCAGGCCCTAGAGATTTCTTAGCCTTTAGCTCCATTAATATCCCTACACTATTTTCATATTCTATTTTTTCCATCTTTATCAATTTTTTTGGTCATCCTTTGCAGGTTTCTAAAACTGTCCCAATCCTTAGGCATTGTTACTCTTCTTGGCAACATTATAAGCCTCTTCTTTTAATCTGATACTATCCTTAACTTTTTTAGTTATCCACAGATGGATCACTTTTCCCGTGGAATTATTATTCCTCAATGGAATGTATACTCGTTGAGAATTATGAAACATTTCTTTAAATATTGCTTATCTAGCATCATATCTTTCAATCTAATTTCCCAATCAACCTTAGCCAACTCTCCCCTCGTACCTACATAATTGGCATGGGTTAAGTTTTTAAGACTCTAGTTTCGGGCTTAAGTACTTCACTCACGACCTCAATGTGAAATTCTATCATATTATGATCACTCTTCCCCAGAGGATTCCTTACTATGCGATTACTAATTAACCCTGTCTCATTACACATTTGTAAATTTGGCAGCACGGTTGGTTTAGGGACATCTCATGATGGCAAATACATTTAAAATGCCCCCTCGATATAATATTTTAAAATGCTGTATAAAACAATCATTTTTGTTTCGACTTAGAATGGTCTAGAGTTTCTGCTTTGGGTGCAGTCGGGAAATTGCACCCAAAATGCGTTTGAAATCACGCTGGTTAGGTTACAGTTCAAGTTTCTGCTAAAATTCATTTGCATAATCACAAATTATGTGTGATCGGGCAGCGTAATTGTTTCTTTTTTTTCCATTAAAAGGTATTCCTTGAAGAGTGGTGCAGTTTTATTGATACTGCTGAAAGTGGGTTTATCAACAAAAATAAGCATTTCTAAAAAGTGTCCAGTCCTCCACCTATGAGTAGCCCGATTTAAAATCACTGAAAATAACTTTAAAAAACTATCCTGAGCCATTTAATAGTTTCATTGGTGTACACTAGTCAGTTTCTTGGTAAATTAATTATCTTTTGTAATGAAAAAACTTTTAACAGGTGCCTACTAGTGCCTGTGCACCTAAGAAAGTGAGTACAATTTGAAGAACCTTCCCGAACCATCGCAATTGGTGGAATCTCGCAATTTCGACCTGGGGGCGTGGCCGGTGTTGTGTGCGGGGCCTGATCCGGGCGAATTATATCTTGAACCAGTGTAAAAGATCACGGAAAACACGAGTATAAGTGTCTTTGGGCGTAACTCACTTTCGTTTAAAATTCATAGACTAGAATCATAGAATGGTTACAGCACAGAAAGAAGACCATTCGACCCGTCGAGTCCGTGCCAGCTCTCTGCAAGAGCAGTCCCACTCCCCCGTCCTTTCCCCTCAGCCCTGCACATTTTTTTCTTTCAAGTACATATTCAATTCCCTTTTGAAAGCCACGATTGAATCTGCCTCCACCACCCTTTCAGGCAGTGCTTCCAGATCATAACCACTCGCTGCATTAAAAAAAATTTTCGTCATGTCGCCTTTTGCCAATCACCTTATATCTGTGTCCTCTGGTTCTCGACCCTTCCGCCAATGGGAACAGTTTCTCTCTATCTACTCTGTCTAGACTCTCTCATGATTTTAAACACCTCTATCAAATCTTCTTTTAACCTTCTCTGTTCGAAGGAGAACAACCCCAGCTTCTCCAGTCTATCCACGTAACTGAAGTCCCTCATCCCTGGAACCATTCTAGTAAATCTCTTCTGCACCCTCTCCAAGGCCTTCATATCCTTCCTAAAGTGCGGTGCCCAGAATTGGACACAATGGCCATCATTTTAGCACCTGCTATCGGGTGCGTTCCTGGCGGGGGGGGGGGGCTCCGAAAATCAGGGAATCCCGGAGCGGGTTCGGAGCCCGGCTCCAACCCGCCCACATCCAGGCTCCCCACTGACGCGCGGCGTGCGCGCGCAGCCCCCGCAGGTGGGAATCCCGCAGGCAATTAAAGCCAGCGGGATGCCACTTGAAAGTATTTATGTTGCTTGTTCAGGTCGTTTACAGACCTGATTGAGCTGTTTTATTAGGAGGGGTGAGATTTTACACTGAACTGAGACTGTTTCCCATACTGGGGGAAACACTCTCAGTTCAAACGGAGGTGTTGCAGGCAGCAACCTGTGGCAGCTGGAAAGGTGCATTCGACAGGTCGGGGGGGAGACCCTTCACCATCGCAGGAGGCCACTCCGTCACATTGGACAAAGTTTGGCCTCCACCACCCTCCTCCTAACAAGAAAATTCACCGACCTAGAACCGCAACCCCGGTGTGAGGACACACTTACCTACCTTGCGGACCCCCTCAGATGTACATCTTCCAGATGGGGGCCGCCGTAGCTGCAGTCATGACCTCCTCGGAGGGCGAACAGCATCACCAGCCTCACCAGCCTCGCCGTCCACGCCATCCACCTCTGACACGTGGAGCTCCACAACAGAGTGCTGTGACACATCCACCTGTACAGCAGGAGGGAGGGCAACCGCAGAGAGAGATGCGTCGCAGAGGGCACTACCCTCGCCACAGGGTCCACAGACCGAGGCTCAGCTTCCTGGACCTCTCTGAGCAGCAGTGCACACGGAGGCTCAGAGTCACTCGACATGTAGTCGTGGACATCTGCAGCCTCCTTCATGCCGAGCTGCTCCCGGCTGGCCCGAGCACCATCTTCTTACCTGTCGCTGTCAAAAGTCACCACTGCCCTCAACAACTTCTCCTCCGCATCCTTCCAGGGTGCCACCGGGGATATCGCCGACGTCTCTCAGTCGTCTGCACAAAAGAGCCCTGAAAATACACCTACACCCACTCTGCAGTGACACAATGGGTGGCATCAGTTGTGGGTCTTCATAGTGATCCTCAGGAAAGGGCATTATTGCACAGACCAGACAAGATTCGTGAAGACATGGCAGTAGTGGTGCCAATATAATATGTGATGTGAGTTGGTCAGAAATTCAATATAAGTAACAACCATGACAAACCCTCAAACACCCTTGTGCATCCCCTTCATGCTCACGACATGTTTGCCTTACGCTGCCTACTGCACATATGTGATGCATGCCCTGTGGCTGCAGCACAGGTAGTGGCAGGTTGAATGAGGCTGACTGTGAAAGAGATGCACGAGAGGGTGAGTATGAGATAGAGCCATGAGATTGTATGAGGATTGGGTTGAGTGGTAGTGGCGGGATGAGTACTGGCGAGGTGAGTAAGTGCAGGTAAGATGAAGATGAGGTTTGAGTGGGTATGAGGGGTGATGTGACAGAGTAGTGTTGGCAGTGCAGAAGGAGGTGTGGGGTGGGGGCGGTGATGTGGCAGATGGAGTGTAGGGGAATGAGTAAGTGTACTCACTTTGGCTGACCTACTGAGGTCATTGGAGCGCCTCCTGCACTGTATGCAGGTGGGCGATATGTTGGTGGTGCAGGTGACCTCCTCTGCCACCTCGAGCCAGGCCTTCCTGGTGGCAGAGGCAGGCCGCTTCCTCCCGCCCACCGGGGGGGAAGATCTCTGTCCTCCCCCTCCTCCTCACCCCATCTAATGATACCTGGAGTGAGGCATCATTAAACTGGGAGCAGCCTTCCCCCTGGGCTGCTCCATGCTGTAATTTTTTCAATTTGTTGCAGCATCTGTCAGTGGAGGACTGCCCCTTTAAATAGAGCTCCTCCAGCTGACAGATCTTACTGTGCATGCGCAGCCCGCCCGACGCGCAGATCAGCAGTGGGGAACCCAGAAGACAAGGTAAGTGGATCCAATTAGGCTGCGATCGCGCGGGGGGCAGACTAATTTCACCGGGCGCGTTACCCACGCGCCCAATAGCCCCAGCGTCGTGAACCCGCAGCCCTGCTAACATCGAGTCCAATATTCCAGTTGTGGCCGAATCAGTGTTTTATAAAGATTCATCGTAGCCTCCTTGCATTTGTACTCTATGGGCCCGATGTTAGCAGGGCTGCGGGTTCTCGGCGGGGGGGGGCTATCGGGCGCGTGGGTAACGCGCCTGGTGAAATCAGTGTGATTCGCACACAATTGTAGCATGCAATCCACTAATTGGATCCACTTACCTGCTCCTCCGGGTTCCCCACTGCTGATCTGCGCGTCGGGCGGGCTGCGCATGCGCAGTAAGATCTGTCAGCTGGAGGAGCTCTATTTAAAGGGGCAGTCCTCCACTGACAGATGCTGCAACAAATAGAAAAAATCACAGCATGGAGCAGCCCAGGGGGAAGTCTGCTCCCAGTTTAATGATGCCTCACTCCAGGTATCAATACATAGGGTGAGGAGGAGGGGGAGGACAGAGATCTTCCCCCCGGCGGGCGGGAGGAAGCGGCCTGCCTCTGCCACCAGGAAGGCCTGGCTCGGGGTGGCAGAGGAGGTCACCAGCACCACCAACATATCGCCCACCTGCATACAGTGCAGGAGGCGCTCCAATGACCTCAGTAGGTC
The DNA here is from genome assembly GCF_035084215.1 of Heptranchias perlo. Classification (NCBI taxonomy): domain Eukaryota; kingdom Metazoa; phylum Chordata; class Chondrichthyes; order Hexanchiformes; family Hexanchidae; genus Heptranchias; species Heptranchias perlo. The sequence continues at coordinate 3,268,405 of NC_090349.1, forward strand.
AGCCAAAGTGAGTACACTTACTCTTTCCCCTACACTCCGTCTGCCACATCACCGCCCCCAACCCACATCTCCTTCTGCACTGCCAACACTACTCTGTCACATCACTCCTCATACCCACTCAAACCTCATCCTCATCGTACCTGCACTTACTCACCTCGCCAGTACTAATCCCACCACTACCACTCAACCCAATCCTCATACAATCTCATGGCTCTATCTCATACTCACCCTCTCATGCATCTCTTTCACGGCCAGCCTCACTCAACCTGCCACTACCTGTGCTGCAGCCACAGGGCATGCATCACATATGTGCAGTAGGCAGCGTAAAGCAAACGTGTCGTGAGCATGAAGGGGATGCACAAGGGTGTTTGAGGGTTTGTCATGGTTGTTACTTATGTTGAATTTCTGACCAACTCACATCACATATTATATTGGCATCACTACTGCCATGTCTTCGCGAATCTTGTCTGGTCTGTGCAATAATGCCCTTTCCTGAGGATCAAAATGAAGACCCACAACTGATGCTACCCATTGTGTCATTGCAGAGTGGGTGTAGGTGTTTTTGCAGGGCTCTTTTGTGCAGACGGCTGAGAGACGTCGGCGATGTCCCCGGTGGCACCCTGGAAGGATGCGGAGGAGAAGTTGTTGAGGGCAGTGGTGAATTTGACAGCGACAGGTAAGATGGTGCTCGGGCCAGCCAGGAGCAGCTTGGCATGAAGGAGGCTGCAGATGTCCACGACTACATGTCGAGTGACTCTGAGCCTCCGTGTGCACTGTTGCCCAGAGAGGTCCAGGAAGCTGAGCCTCGGTCTGTGGACCCTGTGGCGAGGGTAGTGCCCTCTGTGACGCTTCTCTCTCTGCGGTAGCCCTCCCTCCTGCTGTGCAGGTGGATGTATCACAGCACTGTGTTGTGGAGCTCCACGTGTCAGAGGTGGACGGCGTGGATGGCAAGGCTGGTGATGCTGTTCGCCCTCCGAGGAGGTCATGACTGCAGCTACGGCGGCCCCCATCCGGAAGATGTACATCTGAGGGGGTCCGCAAGGTAGGTACATGTCTCTGGACACCGGGGTAAGTGTGCAAATTGGTGACTTTGATTGTCAGGAGGAGGGTGGTGGAGGCCAATCTTTGTCCCAAGTGACAGAGTGGCCTCCTGCAATGAGTGAAGGGGCTCGAATTTAGCAGGCCTGCGGGTTCCCAGCGGGTGGTCCTCCGGGAGCGTCGAAAACGCGGACGGCTAATCGTGTGCGTCCCCCACGCGATCGCGGGATAATTGGACCGATTAAGCCCTGCTTCCGGGTTCTGCGCTCCCCAGCTGCGTGCCGGCCGGCTGCGCATGCGCAGTACCGTCGACGCGATGTAGGAGCTCCAGTTAAAGGGGCAGTCTCCCAAAGCCCCTCCTGCTACAAGCAAGCGGTTTGAGACGATGGCTCAGCAAAGGGGAAAGGCTGCGCCCCGTTTTTCAGACCTGGCACTGCAGCTGATGCTGGAGGGCGTGAGGAGGAGGAGGGAAACACTCTTCCCAGAAGATGGACGCAAGTTCCCTGCCGCCGCAACCAGGAAGGCATGGGCAGAGGTGGCGGCGGAGGTGAGCAGCAGGGGCAACACCCCAAGGACTTGGGAGCAGTGCCGCAAGCGCTTCAATGACCTGACTAGGTCTGGCAAGGTGAGTACACCAACGCACCCTCCCACATCCCGTCCCCACCATCACGCCAAGCAGATCACAACCCCCTCCTGCACAGCCACCACTGCGCTCCATCAGCAATCCTCACAGCCACTCATTCACCATCCTCGCCGTGCACGCAAGTACCCACCGTCCCTGACCCCACCCGAACACTACCACACACCCCAATCCCCATGCAATGGGATGGGCACGTGGCCCACGCTTCCTCCCATCCATCCGCGCCACGCTCAACCCAACCACACCGATGCTCGATGCGTCTCACGATGCAATACGCACCCACTCACACATCTGTGTTTTGCCTTCACAGGAGAAGAGAAGCAAGAACAATAGGGAAAGGGCACGCACCGGAGGTGGGCCGCCGCAAGTGGTGGAGCTCACCGACGCAGAGGTGGAGGTGCTCGACCTCGCCCGCACGCGACATTGCCTGTCGGTGGCCGATGGCGAGTGTGTCGCTGCCGAAACGGCCGGTAAGGGAAAGCTGACACTCAACACCCATGATCGCGAGTTACCGTCTCATCACCTGCCATCAGGCGCACTGTCAAGTTGGTCCACATGCCTCAAAGTGCCCTCTGTTCTCTTGCAGGTCCGTCTTTGGGTGAAGCGATCGTGGAGGGCGATTCCTCAGAGGACATGGCGGTCTCTGAGGGTGCATCGTCACATCAGAGCCAACCATCCACCAGCGCAGAGACACGCACCTCGGTGGGTCCCCCTCGCCAACTAGTTGGGGTAGCACTTGGTGAGTCACCGCGCACGAGTGAGCATGAGCAGACCCTGGTGGCAGGGGCAGCCGCGGAGGGTCCGCGACGGAGGGAGCACTCATCTCCAGGCTCTGCTCAGCCGGACCCAGATGCTGAACCCAGGGGGCCACCAGTGAAAAGGAGAGCCGTCGAGGGCCACCAGCTAATTGCTGAGGTACTGGCAGAGGTGCCGCGCGCATTGTCCACAATAGCGCAGGCGATGGAGGAGTCCACCTCCTGCATGTGGGCATTGGTGGCGCAGGCACAGGAGGGTACCGGCGACACAGTGTCGCAGGTAGGTGCGGGACTGTCTGCGGTGGAGGACAGGCTGGCCTCCCTCGAGCGTCACGCACAGCTCAACATCGAGTCCATGCAGGCCCTGACAACGTCTGTACGGATTCAGGGTGAGCAACATTCCGACGCCATCAACAGGCTGAGGGATACACTAGGGGTGGCCTTGCAAGGCCTCACACATGCCATCCAAACTGCCGTCCAGCAGGGTGGAAGGGGTGATGTGGGCCGAGGCCAAGAGAGGGATGATGGTGACCGGGGACATGGAAGCGGGGACGCCTCTCAAGGCGCCCCCACGTCCCACCCGTCGCCCACCTCTCAACCAGTACCCGCAATGGTGCCTCCTCTCCAGGTGGCCGAGTCTGCCCCTGCCCCGGTGCAGGAGGAGCAGTCTGTGGAGGTGCCGTCACGGGTACCGAAACCCAGGGGCCGTCCGCCAAAAGCATCTACCCGGTCAAAGCAAGAAGACGAGCAACCTGCCACTACCTCTGCTGGAGCCACAGGGGTAGCACCACGTAGGGGTTCCCGGAAAAGAATTGCAAAGGCCTTATAATCACAAAGGGAAAACACCAGGGTGTTTATTATTTCGTACTTTTTTTCTTATATAATGTCACATTCGAGATATTAAATAGTCTATTCTCACCACTCCTGCCACCTCTCGTCCATTCTTCCGCGGCTTGTGCAATAGGTGCGTTCCGTGGAAGCCATCATGACGGCGAACACCTGCTGCCACCCATTGGGCACACTGCTGTGGGTGCAGGATTACTGGCAACACTCTTCAGTGGAGGGGGCTGGTATGGCCGCTCGCATGTGCAGGTGAGGAGATGCGAGCGCCTCGCAGTGTGTGACTCTAGGAGAACCGTTGACGTATGAGTGCCTCCCTGGCCCGGCGACCATCCCGGTGAGTCGCGGCTCGGCGCATGGGTCATCCAACATCCTCTGGCGCGTCCTCCTCCTCCTCCTCCTCCTCCTCCTCGCCCTCGCCTTCCTCAATGTGGGTGGCGGGTGTGGATGGGGCCTCCTCCAGCGGCACCCCTCTCTGTTGGGCCATGTTGTGCAGGGCACAGCAGACAACTATGATTCGTCCCACTCTGAATGGTGTGTATTGCAGCGCTCCCCCAGAACGATCAAGGCACCTGAAGCGCATCTTGAGAAGCCCTATGGTCTGCTCAATTGTAGACCTGGTAGCAGTGTGGCTGTCATTGTACCGACGCTCCGGCTCGGTGATGGGGTTCCTCAGAGGTGTCATGAGCCACGTGTGGAGGGGATACCCCTTGTCGCCGAGGAGCCAGCCGTTGCCGGCGTTGGGTGCCTGCAGGATGGGCGGGACGGCGGACTCCCTGAGGACGAAGGCATCGTGGCAGCTGCCGGGGTATCTGGCGCACATGTGTAGGAATCTCTGGCGGTGGTCACAGAAGAGCTGGGCTTTCATGGAGTGATACCCCTTCCTGTTGATGAACAGCCCTGGCTCATGCGGAGGTGCCCGTATTGCGATGTGGGTGCAGTCGATTACACCCTGCACCCGTGGGAAGCCGTCCATGGCATGGAATCCAACCGCCCTCTCCATCTGGCTGCGCTCGTCCATGGCGAAGTTGATGTAGTGGGAGGCCCTGCGGAACAACCCATCGGTGACCTGCCTTATGCACTTGTGTGCAGAGGACTGACAGACCCCGGTGATGTCCCCGGTGGCACCCTGGAAGGAACCGGATGCGAAGAAGTTGAGGGCAGTGGTGACTTTGACGGCGACAGGTAAGAAGATGCTGCTTGGTCCATCAGGGAGCAGCTCGTCGTTAAGGAGGCTGCAGATGTCGGCGACTACCTGGCGATTGACTCTGAGCCTCCGTATGCACTGCTCCTCGGAGAGGTCCATGAAGCTGAGCCTCGCTCTGTACACCCTGTGCGGAGGGTAGTGCCTCCTGCGACGCATCTCTCTCTGCGGTTGCCCTCCCTCCTGCTGTGCAGGTGGGTGTGCCGCAGCACCGTGTTGGGGGGCCCCACCTCTCCGAGGCGGACGGCGTGGACTGCGAGGCTGCTGGGGCTGGTCATCCTGTTCGTCCTCCGACGATGTCAACGCACCACCCATCTGGCAGGTGTTGGTCTGAGGGGTTGTGCAGGGTAGGTGGGTGGGTCCTCGGACTGGGGCTGCGGTTTCGTGTCGGTCTGTCCTCTGGCTTGGCGGGGGGTGGTGGAGGGCAGGGGTTGCCCTATGTGACGCGGTGGCCTCCTGCATGGGTGAGGGCTCTCCCCCGTGGAGCGCACCTTGGCACCTGCCACAGGCTGCTGGCTGCAACACGCCTGGTTTGAAAGGTACTGTTTCCCCCAGTGTGGGAAACTGACTGCGTTGAACCTAAAATCCCACACTTCCTCTTTTGACAGCTGCTTCAGCTCATTAACTGACCACAACGAGCAAGGTAAGTACTCTCAAGTGGAACCCCGCTGGCTTTAATTGCCTGCGGGATTCCCACCAGCGGGGCTTGCGCGCGCAGCCCCGCACGTCAGCGCGGTACCCGGAAGTGGCCGGGATTTCTTCGCGATCCGGTCACGTGACCGGATATCGGGATTTTCGGGGCCATCCCGCTGGAAACCCGCCGGAAACGCGATCGGAAAATCGAGCCCAAGGTCTCCCCCCCAACCACCTGTCAAATGGACCTTTGCAGCTGCCACAGGCTGACAGCTGCAACACGTCCATTTGAACTGGGAGTGTTTCCCCCAGTGTGGGAAACAGTCCCAGTTTGCTCTAAAATCCCACCCCTCCTCACATAATCCCTTAATCAGGTCAGTTAATGACATGAACAAGCCAAATAAATACTTTCAAGTGGCATCCCGCTGGCTTTAATTGCCTGCGGGATTCCCACCAGCGGGGGCTGCGCGCGCACGCCGGCGCGTCAGCGTGGAACCCGGAAGTGCGCGGGTTCGAGGCGGGCTCCGGTCCTGCTCCGGGATTTCCTGATTTTCGGGGCCCCCCGCCAGGAACGCACCCGCTGGCGGGTGCTAAAATGCTGCCCTATGCCTCTATTTATAAAGCTCAGGATCCCGTATGTTTTTTTAACCGCTTTCTCAACCTGCCCTGCCACCTTCAATGATTTGTGCACATATACCCTCAGATCTCTCTGTTCCTGCACCCCCTTTGGAATTGTACCCTTTAGTTTATATTGCCTCTCCTCATTCTTCCTACCAAAATGTATGACTTTGCACTTCTCTGCATTAAATTTCATTTGCCACATGTCCACCCATTCCACCAACCTGTCTATGTCCTTTTGAAGTCTATTATTATCCTCCTCACTGTTCACTAAACTTCCAAATTTTGTGTTATCTGCAAATTTGGAAATTGTGCCCTGTACACCCAAGTCCAAGTCATTAATATATATCAAGAAAAGCAGTTGTCCCAGCACCGACCCCTGGGGAACACCACTGTACACCTCCCTCCAGTCTGAAAAACAACTGTTCACCACTACTCTCTGTTTCCTGTCACTTAGCCAATTTCCCCGATCTATTGCACTGATTCAGTCTATTCCGTCCGGATTACGCTGATATTACTTGCAAAAACAAGTGGAAACTCTACCTCTGTATGTTTAAAGTGCTGGTGAGGCTGCACTTATTAACAGTTACAGCAACCTTTGTCTCCTAATTTATATTCGACAACAAACACTTAGCTCAGTGGCAAATGAAACAAATTCGGAGATATATAATTTATAATGGGTGAGAAACTGTTTACTGCACTGGAGCCACTGTGTCATTCCCTTTACAATTTGATGTCAGGTTGGATTTACTGAAATCATTCCCTACAGAGTTGTGGGCTAGATCATCTGTACCCTCATTTATCAGATTTGTTATTGATACATGAACGAAAGAGACTAAATGGTTACACACCAGAGTTATCCACACGTATCACAAGGATCAATGGTAGAGACAGCTTTTGGTTTCTACTGAGAATTTGAACACAGTTATTCACAGAACAGATTTATTAATGCAGCAGTGGTATTTATGTGGCTACTATGAGTAAAGATAATTGCTGATTTTCAAGTTTCCAGGACCCAAAAGCTTCATTGTGTGTAGTCAGAACTCTTACGAGCTTCATTACTAAATTCTTTCACTAAAGATAAGGAGCCTGTTTCTCAGAGCATGGAGATGCAGTGGGGCAGAAGAATTAATTTCTGAGAAGTCAAGATGCATTTGAGATGGAAGAGCATTTATGTGACAACAGGTTTAGCTGCATTAATGGCGACAGCAATTCATTGCTATCAAGCTCCTAATGATATAGCGGTAGTACAAAATGCTGTAGTGTCCTGCATCCTGTACATTATATATATCTATTGGTACCAGCTTTTTACAGCTTGTAAATTTTTTCACACAGCCTGCTCAACGCAAACCAGAGTCCTTCTGCACCGCACTGCACACACCAGAGTCCTTCCACACTGCACTGCACACACCAGAGTCCTTCCGCACTGCACTGCACACACCAGAGTCCTTCCACACTGCACTGCACACACCAGAGTCCTTCCGCACTGCACTGCACACACCAGAGTCCTTACGCACTGCACTGCACACACCAGAGTCCTTCTGCACTGCACTGCACACACCAGAGTCCTTCTGCACTGCACTGCACACACCAGAGTCCTTACGCACTGCACTGCACACACCAGAGTCCTTACGCACTGCACTGCACACACCAGAGTACTTCCACACTGCACTGCACACACCAGAGTCCTTCTGCACTGCACTGCACACACCAGAGTCCTTACGCACTGCACTGCACACACCAGAGTACTTCCGCACTGCACTGCACACACCAGAGTCCTTCCGCACTGCACTGCACACACCAGAGTCCTTACGCACTGCACTGCACACACCAGAGTCCTTCTGCACTGCACTACACACACCAGAGTCCTTACGCACTGCACTGCACACACCAGAGTACTTCTGCACTGCACTGCACACACCAGAGTCCTTCCACACTGCACTGCACACACCAGAGTCCTTCTGCACTGCACTACACACACCAGAGTCCTTCCGCACTGCACTACACACACCAGAGTCCTTCCGCACTGCACTACACACACCAGAGTCCTTCTGCACTGCACTGCACACACCAGAGTCCTTCCACACTGCATTACACACACCAGAGTCCTTCCGCACTGCATTACATACACCAGAGTCCTTCCACACTGCACTACACACACCAGAGTCCTTCCGCACTGCATTACATACACCAGAGTCCTTCCACACTGCACTACACACACCAGAGTCCTTCCGCACTGCATTACATACACCAGAGTCCTTCCACACTGCACTACACACACCAGAGTCCTTCCGCACTGCATTACATACACCAGAGTCCTTCCACACTGCACTGCACACACCAGAGTCCTTCCGCACTGCATTACATACACCAGAGTCCTTCCACACTGCACTGCACACACCAGAGTCCTTCTGCACTGCACTACACACACCAGAGTCCTTCCACACTGCACTGCACACACCAGAGTCCTTCCACACTGCACTGGACACACCAGAGTCCTTCCGCACTGCACTGCACACACCAGAGTCCTTCTGCACTGCACTACACACACCAGAGTCCTTACGCACTGCACTGCACACACCAGAGTCACTTAATTCTATCCATATTAAATGTACCGTCTTCGGGAAAGGAATATTTCTTAGTTTTGGTCCATTTTGACCAAACTATCAACTCGTCAGTTGTTTCTTTCCCAAAGTTTCTGTACATGTAAGCAGCAGGTGTTCCCTTTGGAGGGATTTTGCTAGCGTTGGTGCCCATGGTTTATAGTTTATACAATAGTTTATACAATCCTTCACACTGTAATTACACAACAATCAAGACCTATCTTAACTATCACAATTCTATACTTGATAATTCAGCTGATTGGACAAGACTTCACGTGTTCTCTACACCTACTTTAGGGCCCTGGCCTTCACGTGGGGTTAAAACCCTCTTAATAACAAGCTCAGGCTAGGTGTGTGAGAGAAACGTCTGCACTTAGTTGAATCAGCTGACTTACGCAAGATTTTTTTCAAAAGTGCTTCTCCCCTTGAGCAGGGGGAACATTGTTTCCTTTAAGTGCTTCTCCTTTTGAGAAGGGGGAACACTATTAGTGTTTCTATCTAAACACTTAATTTAGGTAAACCAGAATTTCACACTTTTCCGAATCCGCAACATCCACACCAGTCTGCGTTTGTCGCCACTACAGACTTGTAATTTCACACTTTTCCGAATTACGCAACATCTAGTCTGCGCTTGTCCAAATTACAACCTCACACTAAGAATTTTTTAAACAAGTCTGTAACCTGGTTACCTTTTTTTTCTCTTTTCCTGGCGCCTGTTTGTTTTTTTTTCACTAGCAGCTGACAGTCTGTTGGTCCTTACAGCAACCTCAACGTCACTCTAGTATCACCGGTATCACAGATCTACTCCGTCATTGCTCTCTCTCAGCCCATTACTACAACACCGCAGCTGACAATATCGAGTAATCTGTCGCACGTCTCTCTCTTTTTTTTTCCCTTTTTTTTCTCCTTGTCTATACGAAACACATTTCCTATGATTGCCTTCCAATTCCTAAAGGCAAACAGAAGAATTAGTCACATCAGTTAATGCATACACTTATCAATCGCTGTGTGTCTGGGTTCGTACAGACAACTTGTGTCCGTACTTACCGGGGATCACAAGCGATCTTGGTGGGACCTCCAAGAACTGTCGAAGACTTAATTACCTGTTATATACAATGCATTAACTCCAAACACTTATTTTCAGACAAGTAAGAATTTTAATTAAAAGAAACTTGAGCTCAAGGGAAGAGTGCTCTAAAACAATGGTTAGAACAACCTCTTCACTGTCCATAGGAAAACAGTTCACATTTATACTGTTTAATTAGTAATGTCTGTTTATCATAGAATATGGGCGTACATGTACATTCTTTATTAGTTCAAGTGGTTAGTCAATCAAAATAGGGAACCCACCCTCTGGTTCCTCATGACTGCCTCGTGATTCTTTTAAACATTGTCTGGGAAAGCATGTTTCCTTAGTAACAGTTTTTCTTATCAGTGGGTCTGTACCTAGTCTCAAGGCTATATGGTCATTCATTTCTGTTCGTCAGACAGTTATCTCATAAGCAGACAATAGCTCTTCTGTGTGTCTTTGGTGAGACTAAAACATAAGCTTTCTATTATATTCAGCTGGTCAGCTAACATGGTCAACTTATCCATCATGCATTTCTTCTTTTTTTGGTTTTAAGGGTATTAGGAAATTAATATGGTCAGCTTTATGGTTTAGGTGTATTAGAAAGTTAATTTGGTCAGGCATTTCTTTTCCACAAAGGGAAGACACCTCACAGAGCAGTGCTTTGTATTTTACTTTTCTTTTGTAGAAGCGAGTCGAACCAAAGACACGAGATGAAGTGGACACAGTGGCTGAACGTGTTGGTGATCCAAATTGGAGCAGGGCAGGGGAGCCAGGGGGACATTGAGATGATTCTCGTTTACGGGTGAATGGGAGGAATCGGTCCCACTGTAACTAAGGGGGGGACGACACGAGGTAACAATGGTACGGATACATACTCCCAAGATGGCTGGAGTCATACCTAGCACAAAGGAAGATGGTAGTGGTTGTTGGAGGCCAATCATCTCAGCCCCAGGACATTGCTGCAGGAGTTCCTCAAGGCAGTGTCCTAGGCCCAACCATCTTCAGCTGCTTCATCAATGACCTTCCCTCCATCATAAGGTCAGAAATGGGGATGTTCGCTGATGATTGCACAGTGTTCAGTTCCATTTGCAACCCCTCAGATAATGAAGCAGTCCGAGCCCGCATGCAGCAAGACCTGGACAACATCCAGGATTGGGCTCATAAGTGGCAAGTAACATTCGCGCCAGACAAGTGCCAGGCAAGGACCATCTCCAACAAGTTGTGGAGATGCCGGTGATGGACTGGGGTGTACAAATGTAAGGAATCTTACAACACCAGGTTATAGTCCAACAGTTTTATTTGAAAATCACAAGCTTTCAGAGGCTTTCTCCTTCGTCAGGTGAGTGTCGGGTTCCTTGAAAATTGCCGCATATATAGTCAGAGAACAATGCCTGGTGATTACAGATAATCTTTCCAACTGCCCGTTATCAAGGCAATCAAATGAATTGAATAGTGTTCAGACAGAGAAACATTAGATACCAGACTACTGAATATACAAACGGCCAGAACCAAAGACAGAGAGGGAGAGAGAGAGAGAGAATGACCAGTTGTATTAAAAACAGATAACTTTTTTTTTCGCTGGTGGGGTTACGTGGAGCGCGACATGAACCCAAGATCCCGGTTGAGGCCATCCTCATGGGTGTGGAACTTGGCTATCAATTTCTGCTCGACGGTTTTGCGTTGTCTTGTGTCTCGAAGGCCGCCTTGGAGAACGCTTACCCGAAGATTGGTGGCTGAATGTCCTTGACTGCTGAAGTGTTCCCCGACTGGAAGGGAACCCTCCTGTCTGGCGATTGTTGCGCGGTGTCCGTTCATCTGTTGTCGCAGTGTCTGCATGGTCTCGCCAATGTACCATGCTCCGGGGCATCCTTTCCTGCAACGTATGAGGTAGACAACATTGGCCGAGTCACAGGAGTATGAACCATGTACCTGGTGGGTGGTGTCCTCTCGTGTGATGGTGGTATCTGTGTCGATGATCTGGCATGTCTTGCAGAGGTTGCCGTGGCAGGGTTGTGTGGTGTCGTGGACGCTGTTCTCCTGAAAGCTGGGTAATTTGCTGCAAGCAATGGTCTGTTTGAGGTTGGGTGGCTGTTTGAAGGCGAGTAGTGGAGGCGTGGGGATGGCCTTAGCGAGGTGTTCGTCGTCATCGGAGAACATGGCGTAGTTTCTCCGCTCTGGGGAAGTACTGGACGACAAAGGGTACTCTGTTGGTTGCGTCCCGTGTTTGTCTTCTGAGGAGGTCTATGCGATTTTTCGCTGTGGCCCGTCGGAACTGTCGATCGACGAGTCGAGCGTCATATCCCGTTCTTACGAGGGTGTCTTTCAGCGTCTGTAGGTGTCCATCGCGTTCCTCCTCGTCTGAGCAGATCCTGTGTATTCGCAGGGCCTGTCCATAGGGGATGGCCTCTTTGACGTGGTTAGGAAGAGGAAAAATTGTGTTGGGACAAATGGTGGAAGAGGGAGCACGGAGCTTATGTGTGTGTGGTCTGGTTGAGGCATAAATGTCAAGGAAGGTTCACCATTGCTTTTAAACGACAATGGCAGGACTCTGGGTCAGGAATGAATTGGACCCAGAGTTTCGACTCTTGTCTGGTCTCCAATCCTCCAGGGATGATCAATGATACCGAACTGGTCGCGCACGAAATAAAGTCCTCACCAAAAACCCAAAGACTCGGGATATAGAGGTTAAATGTCCCATAATGACACCCAGACTAGAAATGAGATGGTGTTGATTCCAACAGGGAAAGTGGTGTATCACGATGTGCATTACGAGGTAGCCTCCGTCATTCTCAATTTAACAGAGTTACAGTTGCCCAGGTGGTGCCCAACAGAAATGGAGAGGTTTTTTGAGAAACTGCTAAAGGAGATGTTCCAGCAATTTTATGGGAATGAGAGTTGGGAAGATTTATATAAACCGGTAAAAATCAGTCACACGGGTAAGGGGAGACGGAAAAGGGGATTGATCAATGACATGGCCACGGTATTTAATACAGGGATGTCACTGGTCAACAGTATGGATGACACTCAGCTGTAAATGCAGGTGAATACCCGAAAGGAGCAGCTAAAGGAAATACTGGAGGAGGGTAATAATATTGAGGGACAAGAGTTGCAGGAAGGCCAAGTGATGACAATTCACTTGAAGGAAATAATAGCTGAGTTGGAAATTCACACCCAGGCAATAAATAAATTAATAAGGGAGGACCGAAATGCGTCGGACCAGGCCGCCCGAAATGACATGTGTGTCATGTACGGCGCCTGGTTGTTAAACGAGGGGCGCAGTAATCTGGAGGATTTAAAACAAGGCTGCGTACCGTCATGGATTGGCAACAAACACCTAAGAGCTATAAATGCATATAACAACCGTATGGACATATTGGCCTTGGAGGGAGTGCAGCCTAGGTTTACTAGAACGATACCCGGACTTCAAGGGTTAAGTTACGAGGAGAGATTACACAAATTGGGGTTGTATTCTCTAGAGTTTAGAAGGTTAAGGGGTGATCTGATCGAAGTTTATAAGATATTAAGGGGAACAGATAGGGTGGATAGAGAGAAACTATTTCCGTTGGTTGGGGATTTTAGGAGTAGGGGGCACAGTCTAAAAATTAGAGCCAGACCTTTCAGGAGTGAGATTAGAAAATATTTCTACACACAAAGGGTGGTAGAAGTTTGGAACTCTCTTCCGCAAATGGCAATTGATGCTAGCTCAATTGCTAAATTTAAATCTGAGATAGATAGCTTTTTGGCAACCAAAGGTATTAAGGGATATGGGCCAAAGGCAGGTATATGGAGTTAGATCACAGATCAGCCATGATCTTATCAAATGGCGGAGCAGGCACGAGGGGCTGAATGGCCTACTCCTGTTCCTATGTTCCTATGTTCCTATGATCCGTGTCAGTTACGGTCGGCCTCCGAAGCATACCCAGTCCCGGTCAACTGTGACCATAACAAACAAATGGGAATGGGAATAGTCCTTAGGATGGATCAGTCACAACGACTCGTGCTGGTATACCGCATAGAGAATGTCGGTGTTATTCGGAATGGGGTACATGTAAGGCATCATAAGACTCCTCCGTATGCGGTTAAAATGGGAAACTCTATAACCGGCACCAATCTGGAGGGATGCCAGGGAGGAGGTACACATGTAGTGTTGTGCCCACACCACCTGAATCTTTTCAATCGGCCAATATGTGGGTTTGAATTTGGAGGCGGACAGCCTATCAACTGTACTATGGAAGTAATGGCTCAGGGCCATGTCCCGCCCCAGGCTGCATATAAGGGTAATGGAACTTACTGTGTCACCACTATTGAAAGCTGATATGGGACTCACAATGATACCTGGTGCCCAGTTCAAGATTCTACCTTTTGCTTCAGAGCCCAGGTGGAGGTCCGGGTAGCACAGGAAAGGATAATCCCTATCTCGGATCACACCCCAATCACTATCACAATTAACGGTACTTTGCAGAACCTCCAGGAATACAAATCGCGTTTTGGATATGACATCCCACCATTACCAGAACGCTTGACTAAACTGATAAAGGACGTCGATCTTTCACAAAAACATTACTATACACTACAGCAACAGAATAATAAAGTGAGGGATGAAATTGAAGAAATGGTTCCCCCTCCTCGGTGGGATATTGGGTTCAATATTGAGGTCCCGTCTTGGATTCGAATCACATCGCAGGTATTAGTGATTGTGCAATTGATTATTGTGTTGTATTTATTGATACTGCTCTGTAAACTAAAAGGAAAGGCTAAGAAGGAAAAACGTGTAAGATTGTTAAAAGGGAATTTGGGATGATTAGACCAAATGTATTGGTGTGATTAAAAATGTAAGATTTAGCTGAAACCGGCAATGCACCCGAGAGTGGAGGAGAAGTATCAAAAGTAACATCTCTAGTGTATACGAGATATTAAAGGAGGGATTGTTAGACTACAAATGTGGAAAATACAGTAAAAACACTGTAAAACTACAAGACATGAAACAGGCTGCGTGATATGGAACAGTTAACCCCAGGTGCCAGTCAAAGAGACTCCAGCCCATGATCAGTTTTGGAGACTCATTTACATCAAACAATGAGGCCCTGGTGAAGACACATTAACATCGAGACAACATATAATCAAACTGAGCCTCTGAGCCATGCTCAGTCTCAGACAAGAACGGAAGGCCTTTCACACCAAAACGATGCTGTGAGCCAAGGGCCCATCACAGTGAGGAATACAGCATTGTCCTGATACTGTGCAGGTAGCGGGGAGGAGATTAGGAGTTGTCTCTCAACCTCACAGCTCTGCACAACTAAGGAGTTATGATCACCGAGATGCTCAGATGAAGAGGTGTGAATGTCAAGCAATCCAACAGATTGATCACTGAAACCACGGATGAGGCCCAGGTAGGGGTTTGCATGACTGGAGCACTATAAGAAGATACAACAGCAGCACGTGGAGGCTGCAGTCAGGTGAAGACAGATGGAGACCAGTCACCTCCAGATCCAGGCCTACAATCAACATCGGTAACGACCAGCCACGTGGGTGATTGTAAGTTTCAGTCAATCCACTGAGGGGTTTGAGCTGCGGAGGCTGCAGTCAAGGGAAGAAGGAAGGAAACCGGTCATTTCCAGGTCCAGGCCTATGATCAGCATCGGTAACAACTGGGTGATTGTAAGTTTCAGTCAAATCATAGAAGGGTTTGTACCGGGATTTTGTTGGTCTAATAAACTAAACAAATTTGGGTTGAGCCAAAGCCTGTTTGTCGCCTGCAATTTTGTTCTTATAATTCCGAGGTCCAAGAATCGGCGTAAGGTGGAAGGGAATGGAACACCTTACAGCCAGCAGCACATCATTCCTGCCTCTCTGCGGGAGAGTAGCTTGGAGGAGAATCAGTGGTACCTTGTATGGCCACGTCTAATCTGTCTGCCAGCATGTGGAAGCCGGTAGACATGTTGACGTTCAGAGTTTTCAAGGCCTTCAGGGACTCATTTGTGTGCCCTAATACAACTTCCATCGAGGAGGCCAGACTCTCAATGGAAGATTGTATCTTTGAAAGGCCTGCGACGTCACTCTACAAATGTTTGAGCTGGACTCCCCCATCCTCTGTGCCATTATAGAGAGTGAGCCCGGCAGGACTACCGGTACCTTGCACAGTTGCTGCTGAGTCTGCTTTTCATTGATAGCCCCCAGGTTCAGCATCTCCGTCCAGCTGAGCAGAGCTTGAAGAGGATAGCGCCCTCTGACGAGGACTCTTCACAGCCGTTCCTACCACCACTCTGCTCGTGCTGACTTGTGACGTGCAATCCACCTGTGACATCCCATCTAATTGTCTAAGAGGACGTACTAATGTGCTTGTATCTGCACTGGTGCCTACAACGCATGTGTCCTGTGATGGTGCATCCTCAGCAGGAATGAGCTCCTGTGTACACTAATTTAGATACATTGGGGGAAATGGGTCCAAGTGTGGCATATGTCATTCAATTTGAATTAATGCAATGTGATGCATTTGGGTTATAGTCATTCCAGGCATATGTATACCATGCAGGGTTATCCTCTTAAGGCTATGGGGTTAGAGAGGGAGCTGAGGGTCATGGTTCATGAAATACTGATGGACCAGTGTTGTGAGGCTGTAGAGGAAGCAAACTGGGTGTTAGGATGAATAGGTAGGATAGTTAAATACAAAACAGGAAATACTATACTTACTGTATTCAATACCATGGCTACATCTAGAATACTATGGCTAGTTCTGGCCTCCTCACACAATGGCGGAGATCCAGGCACTGGAGGTGGTCCAGAGTTGGGCCACCAGAATGATACCAAGCCTCAAGACTCCTTGTTATCAGGACAGGCTCAGGGAACTGGCGCCTTTTTAGTGGAGGGGGATATGATTGAGATCTTTATAATGATGAAGGGAATAGATTCTGTCCAGACAGATAGCTTAGGGTAGGAGGATAGGATTAGGAGACATCGGTACAAAATAAGAGAACACAGACGTAGTTTAGAAACCAGGAAGTATTCCTTTTCACAGAGAGTCATCGACCTCTGGAATAGATTGCCAGGATGTACTGAGAGCATGAATTCACTACAAGCCTTTAAAAGGGAGCTGAACGAGGTCCTGAGTGGAGGACATTTCAAGTTCTAGAAAGTAGATGGGGCCAGAATTCACTAGTTTTACCAGAACTGCAGTCTGCTGGAGCTTGTTTGATTGCCTTTGGGAAGTCAGAGAGGAATTCCCCAGTGTATGTTTTCCTAAATTGCCCTAAGGTTTTTATTTCTCTTTGCCTCACCCAGGAGATTGTGTGACAGGAGATGGGGGCGGGGGCTGTTGAGGTTCATGGTGCATGTGAGGTACATTGGGCACAATTTTAACATTGATAAACGGGTGGGTTGGGGGCGGGGGGACATTCAAAGTCACAATCTTTTCAGACCCGTCCCCAAACCGCCTCCTACCCACCAACTTCCAGTTTTCACGGGGGCAGGTGGGCGACCAATCTGCTCCCAGGAGGCGGGTTGGTGATTAAAACCTTTCAAGGAGGCTGCGGGCCTCCATTTTTGCAGAGTTTCCGATTTCACCCTGGGGGCCAGGATTTGCGGTCCTTCTCGTCCACGCCATGTGAAAGAAGGCAAGAAGGCCTGAAACTATCAGGTAAGTGCCTTTCTGGCACAGCTTGTGGGCCTGGAGGAGCAGGAGTGTTCCCCCAGGCCCAACAAGCCTACCTGCAGTGACCCCCCACCCCCACCGACGATCGCGGACCTCCCCAACAAGCGTGGAGCCCCGTGATGACCCCTGATCCCCCTCCATAACAATCGCGGACCCCTGCGATGACCCCCAATCCCGACAACCCCCCCAGGACTGACCCCCGATCCCTCCCCCCATGAATGACCACCCGTGCCCAATTGCCCACCCATGCCCCCCCGTGCCTAATCAGGCACCCCCCCCCCACCCCATCATCCAATCAAAGAATTACCTGAAGACTTACCTGAACACGTCCTCTCCCTAGCTGCTCTCCCGTCCAGCCTGTCAATCAGGCCGGTCAGTCGGACGGCAAACCGACAAAAAAAAGACGTCCTTCCGTCAAAATCGTAAGGATGTCCAGGAAACCCGTACTTCCGGTTTCCCATTCTGCAATTTGACCACCCCCCCGCCCCTTCCCGGCTCGGGGTCAAAATCATGCCAGTTATGTCTAGATGGGACAGGCTGAATGGACCAGTTGGTCTTTTCCTGTCTTTTTGTATTTTGTTTGTATCTTCCTACAGCCCAGAGGAGAAAGGCTAGAGTTTCAGCTCTCTAACACAGCCAATTGTTTGATTGGACATACTTCAAGAAACATGTCACTTGCATAGGAATTTATTTTAAAGAGACACTGTCTACATCAAGAGAGGGAGAATGGCAAGAAAAGTGTCATTTCCATTATTATAACATCATGTGCAAACAGCACAATAACCTTTTTGTGATGCAAGGACATTTTTTGACTCAAACTAAATCTGAGTATTTTGTCAATCTATTTCTTGTTAAAAGAAATAAAAACTTAGCACCTTACGACACAGTAAATTACTTTGAAATGCAGTTACTGTTAATGTGGGCGTCGCTGGCAAGGCTGGCATTTATTGCCCATCCCTAGTTGCCCCGAGAAGACGGGGGTCGGCCTTCTCCTTGAATCACTACAATTCTTCGTAGTAGTTTGATACAATTGATTGGATTGCAAGGCCATTTCAGACTGGGTAAGGACGGCAGGTTCCCTTCCCGAAAGAACATTAGTGAACCAGTTGGGTTTATACAACAATCTGACAGCTTCATGGTCACTTTTAATGATTCCAGTTTCTTTATCTCCAGATTTTTTTAACTGAATTCAAATTGTCAAATTGCCATCGTGGGATTTGAACTCACTCTAACTGGATTGATAGTTTTGGACCTCGGATTACTCGTCCAGTAACACAAAACACTACACTACCACAGCATTTTTTGCACAGCATCATCTCACAAACAGCAATAAGGTAAATGGCTGACAAATCTAATTTTGTTGGTGGGGGAAATGTTAGCCTGGAAACCAGGAGTTTTTATTCAAATATCTTTAGCATCCAACTGCACCATTGGAACAGACAAACATGGCCTTGGTTGGTCATCTCATCCAAGGCACAACACCTTTGACAATATAGCACATCGCTAGAGATTCAGGCTAGAGTCTCAGCGTAGAGTCTCAGCGCAGAGCCTCAGCCTAGAACATGAGATTAGAGTCTCAGCCTAGAGTGAGATTAGAGTCTCAGCCTAGTGCTTGAGATTAGATTCTCAACCTAGAGTGAGATTAGAGTCTCAGCCTAGAGTGAGATTAGAGTCTCAGCCTAGAGTGAGATTAGAATCTCATCCTAGAACATGAGATTAGAGTCTCAGCCTAGAGTGAGATTAGAGTCTCAGCCTGGAACATGAGATTAGAGTCTCAGCCTAGAGTGAGATTAGAATCTCATCCTAGAACATGAGATTAGAGTCTCAGCCTAGAGTGAGATTAGAGTCTCAGCCTGGAACATGAGATTAGAGTCTCAGCCTAGAGTGAGATTAGAGTCTCAGCCGAGAACATGAGATTAGAGTCTCAGCCAAGAGTGAGATTAGAGTCTCAGCCTAGAACATGAGATTAGAGTCTCAGCCTAGAGTGAGATTAGAGTCTCAGCCTGGAGTATGAGATTAGAGTCTCAGCCTAGAGTGAGATTAGAATCTCGGCCTAGAACATGAGATTAGAGTCTCAGCCGAGAGTGAGATTAGAGTCTCAGCCTGGAACATGAGATTAGAGTCTCAGCCTAGAACATGAAATTAGAGTCTCAGCCTAGAGTGAGATTAGAGTCTCAGCCTAGAACATGAGATTAGAGTCTCAGCCTAGAGTGAGATTAGAGTCTCAGCCTAGAGTGAGATTAGAGTCTCAGCCTAGAACATAGATTAGAGTCTCAGCTGAGAGTGAGATTAGAGTCTCAGCCTAGAACATGAGATTAGAGTCTCAACCTAGAGTGAGATTAGAGTCTCAGCCTGGAGCATGAGATTAGAGTCTCAGCCTAGAGTGAGATTAGAGTCTCAGCCTGGAGTATGAGATTACAGTCTCAGCCTAGAGTGAGATTAGAGTCTCAGCCTAGAGTGAGATTAGAGTCTCAGCCTAGAACATGAGATTAGAGTCTCAGCCTAGAGTGAGATTAGAGTCTCAGCCTGGAGTATGAGATTAGAGTCTCAGCCTAGAGTGAGATTAGAATCTCGGCCTAGAACATGAGATTAGAGTCTCAGCCGAGAGTGAGATTAGAGTCTCAGCCTGGAGCATGAGATTAGAGTCTCAGCCTAGAGTGAGATTAGAGTCTCAGCCTGGAGTATGAGATTACAGTCTCAGCCTAGAACATGAGATTAGAGTCTCAGCCTAGAGTGAGATTAGAGTCTCAGCCTAGAGTGAGATTAGAGTCTCAGCCTAGAACATAGATTAGAGTCTCAGCTGAGAGTGAGATTAGAGTCTCAGCCTAGAACATGAGATTAGAGTCTCAACCTAGAGTGAGATTAGAGTCTCAGCCTGGAGCATGAGATTAGAGTCTCAGCCTAGAGTGAGATTAGAGTCTCAGCCTGGAGTATGAGATTACAGTCTCAGCCTGGAACATGAGATTAGAGTCTCAGCCTAGAGTGAGATTAGAGTCTCAGCCTAGAGTGAGATTAGAGTCTCAGCCTGGAGTATGAGATTAGAGTCTCAGCCTAGAGTGAGATTAGAGTCTCAGCCTAGAACATGAGATTAGAGTCTCAGCCTAGAGTGAGATTAGAGTCTCAGCCTAGAGTGAGATTAGAGTCTCAGCCTAGAGTGAGATTAGAGTCTCAGCCTGGAGTATGAGATTAGAGTCTCAGCCTGGAGTGAGATTAGAGTCTCAGCCTGGAGTGATATTAGAGTCTCAGCCTAGAGTGAGATTAGAGTCTCAGCCTGGAGTATGAGATTAGAGTCTCAGCCTAGAGTGAGATTAGAGTCTCAGCCTAGAGTGAGATTAGAGTCTCAGCCTAGAGTGAGATTAGAGTCTCAGCCTGGAACATGAGATTAGAGTCTCAGCCAAGAGTGAGATTAGAGTCTCAGCCTGGAGTATGAGATTAGAGTCTCAGCCTAGAACATGAGATTAGAGTCTCAGCCTAGAATGAGATTAGAGTCTCAGCCTAGAACATGAGATTAGAGTCTCAGCCAAGAGTGAGATTAGAGTCTCAGCCTGGAGTATGAGATTAGAGTCTCAGCCTAGAACATGAGATTAGAGTCTCAGCCTAGAATGAGATTAGAGTCTCAGCCTAGAGTGAGATTAGAGTCTCAGCCTGGAGTATGAGATTAGAGTCTCAGCCTAGAGTGAGATTAGAGTCTCAGCCTAGAACATGAGATTAGAGTCTCAGCCTAGAGTGAGATTAGAGTCTCAGCCTGGAGTATGAGATTAGAGTCTCAGCCTGGAGTGAGATTAGAGTCTCAGCCTAGAGTGAGATTAGAGTCTCAGCCTAGAACATGAGATTAGAGTCTCAGCCTAGAGTGAGATTAGAGTCTCAGCCTAGAACATGAGATTAGAGTCTCAGCCTGGAACATGAGATTAGAGTCTCAGCCTAGAGTGAGATTAGAGTCTCAGCCTAGATCATGAGATTAGACTCTCAGCCTAGAACATGAGATTAGAGTCTCAGCCTAGTGTGAGATTAGAGTCTCAGCCTAGAGTGATATTAGAGTCTCAGCCTAGAGTGAGATAGATTCTCAGCCTAGAACATGAGATTAAATCCTGGTGTGGGATTTGAACACAACTTGCTGCCTACCAACTGAGTCAAGGACTACAATTAAGGACTGCAGCCATTTAAAATTTATTTTGTGACAGAAGGAATTATTGACAAACCAAAGTGAGAATAAACATACCAGAAAGTGAAATTGTGCTGTGCAATATTTGTAATAAATGAGTTTAATGTGCAAATGTGAATTGCTCTTATCGGCTAATTTAACAAAGAGTATAACCCACTTATAATGTGTTGAAATAGTGGACAGAGACTGGCATGTTGGTTACTAGTATCACACAGCACACAGCTCTCTAATTGCAGAAAAAAACACATTTCTAGATAAAATTCTTTATTGAATGTAAATAGAAAACAAAAAGTTCACAATTCAAAATAAAACTATATAAACAAGAACTCTATTAAAATTCTGCTCAGTCACAGCAATAACATTCACCATCCTAGATATTCACAGCAGTAACAAACATCTGGACAGCCACGGCAATATTGGACAGCTAGACAGTCACAGCAATAACAGATGTCTAGACAGTCTCAGCATTAAGAATAGTGTAGACGAGAAGAGCAATAACAGACATATTGACTATAACAGCAAGACAATGTTTTAACATTCCACATTTTCATCTTTTACTAAACTCACAAAATGATTAAAAAGGATGTTAAAATTATGTTTCTATTAATTACATAATTGCAATTAACTATACTTTTTGATATTTAAAGAGACCGCATAACATTCATTTGACGTATGAGATGGAATGATGTCATACCGTGTGAAGGGCTGGGGATTCCATGAAAATCTATCACTGTTTACGTGATGCCACTGTGTTAAAAGAAAAGCCCGTCGCCCTTTTTGACTGTTCTCCCTCCAAAACAAAACAAAGGTTTGCCAAAACACATTTTCCATGAAGTCTTTTAAGATGAGTTGCTTTATGCCAGAAGGAAATTACCCCATTTTAGCAACTCTCCTCTAACCTGTTTCTATCACTGAAAGGATAAGTTAGTCAGGAAGCTACTGTTTGATATTGTGTTTCCTACGGAAAGAAAATTCTAGAATCACAAGTATTCTGCAGCATAAATACACATTCATATAATGCCAATTCTGGATACATTATCTTTTTACCAATTGGGAGAAAACATGGGCTAATCATGTTAGTACTGATCTTCCACTACTTTAACCTATTTTATTTCATCCCTTAAATGGTGCCAGCTGTTAGTTAAGATCCTGGTTGTGGAAACTGCGTTAACTGCCTTAAGGATCTATAAAGGGACCAAGTGCAGCCTCACCTGCTCAGTGTAAGAGCGTCCACCACATTTACTGTCACATCACACATCAGTGCAGCTAATGAAACTTTGAGTTTGGTTTCCCTTACATGAGCTGCATGAAGAACTTCCACCATCTTGACATGCTTAAAAGCAAATTCAGTGGAGCATTGAGGAATCCCTTCTCCCCTGAAGGTGCTGGCTCTTGATGGGGTTCCATAAGCACTGGCAGCCCTCTGGCACCTCATCCCAATGGCCATAGTTAATATGTGAGTCTAGGCAGTGAGTTTTCCCAGGCTATTCAATTGTTGATGGTACTCCAGCCAAGCCTAATTCTATTCTTGCCTGACATCCACACTGTACACTGATCAGGAATTAGAAACCTGGCTGTCTTGTGCCTCAGTGGGTATCACACTCACTCTGAGTCACAAGGTTGTGGATTCAAGCACCGTACTGAAGGGAGTGCTGCACTGTCTTTTGGATGAGACATTCAATTGAGGCCCCGACTGTCCTCTCAGATGATGTAAAAGATCCCATGGGACTATTCGAAGAAGAGCAGGGGAGTTCTCCCTGGTGTCCTGGCCAAAATTTATCCCTCAACCAACATCACTAAAACAGATTATCTGGCCATTATCACATTGCTGTTTTTGGGACCTTTCTGTGCGCAAATTGGCTTCGGCATTTCCTACATGACAACAATGACTACAGTTTTTTAAAAAGTATTTAATTGGCTGTAAAGTGCTTTGGGACGTCCCGAGGTTGTGAAAGGCACTGTATAAATGCAAGTTCTTTCTTTCTGGCTGATTTTTCACCGAGCACGCTGTATCACCCCTAGCAACAGACCGGTTAACTCTGCACACTGGTGATCAAACCTGGGCCCTCCTTGGTGAGCGTAGTTCAGTTACAAGTTGCTTTTGCCAATTGGGCCATCAGGGTAACAAGCTGGTCATCGCCCTGGCTGGAGTTTCAGGGTGTTCACATATATATTCCGCTAATACAACAGACGAGCAGTGAAACATCCCTAATGTGTGCTACGATTCTAATTACAGAAAATTCCAACTATTAATATGGTTTTAATAGCCAGACATTCAGCAATATCTGATAATTAACTAGAAACGGCTCAGCTCAATTGACACTATTGGTGTAACTTGATTAGGTTTGTTTGAGTTACTGTGACCACTAGAGGGAGATGTCAATTCATACAAATATTAAAGAGGTGATTCCACAATCCGGGCCCTCGGTGGAGAATTGCGTTCACGTGGCATGCTACACCCCTGTAACCCTACTGCTGGCCTACACACACTTCAAGTGCAGCTTCCCTGCTGGGACTATGGAATTGCATAATCGTCACTTAAAAAATCCTAAAAGTATATAAAATAAACTTTAAAGTAAATCTTGTCCCAAGGAGAACAGTGTGGGGCAATGGGTTAGACATAGGCCGTTCACCTCAGGGATTGTGTTCAAATCCAGTCTAGATTACAGAGACAACAGCCTCCTCTGTCACTCTGTAAAACTCAGAGGTTCCTCTGTAAAATTAGTTTGGGCAGTTTCAGTTTAGCTCCCAGTGGGCATGAGCCCCCCGCACTGTCCCTAACTGACAGTCTCACTCAGGAAGACCATAAGGTGGCTGATGTGGGAAATGAAAAATGTTCCACTTGTGCAGTAGGGGCAGGGGCGGTCTTATGAGGTTTGTGGCAGAGGCATCTTGTGACAGAGTAAAAAGAGTTTACTCTTGATGAAACCCTTGCGGTATCTGAATTTGGAGAGTTCGATGCATGCCCAAAACAGAATATGTTCAATTTCCAGATCAACATTCCTTACCTTAATTAGTAAAAAAAAACTTAAATGAACAAACCACAGGTTGAGTTTGAAGTTGACTCAAATCTGACTTCAAGAATCGAAACACAACACAGCCTTTGCCTTGGTGCATCCAAAGTCATGGCCTCGGAAAACAAGGAGACTCTGCGAAGAAGTCTTTGTGACATCACTAGTTCCGCATCATATAAACTCATAAGTCGAAGCCTCACTGTAGACTAGTCACAGACAATCAGATTATCACCATTCATTGCTGGTCAAATCAAATTATACTTGACTAATAGAAGTCCAATCCCACCAGCAATGACAATCTGTTATAGGTGAAGGTATTGCAGGTATCACGATCAGCCTTGGGCTCTCAACAGGGCTACAGGTGAATGCAGTCCTGCCACGCAGACATCTAGTGCAGTCCAGCCCAGGAAAACTCCGGTCTAGGTTCAGGGGTCACTCCAGTGGCGATCCAGAGCTTCACAGTGCAACATTATAGGTAGTTTCCAGATTTACCTGCACACGGACTAAGTGCACTTGTCAGAAAAATGCCTCAAGATTGGTCTGGCATATTCTGACACTGACCCATCTCTTCTCTCCCAGTAAAAGCAGCTCATCAGCCCACTTGTGGTTTTAATATACAGAACTAACATAGAAAGAAGATAGCTTTAATGTAGCACATATTAATGTAAGTTAAGTTTATAATACACAAAGTAATAGGAACTTTATGCCTTCCAGCAGGAAGTGTCAATGTTAGCCTGTTTCCATTGTACCCTTCTCATCTGTACTGTAGAGAAGTCTTTGTCCCATCTTTCTCAGCAGGCTGGCTTCTCTCTAATGGACCAATAAAAATGCAGGCTGGTTCCTAACCAATCCATCTTGTAATGTTATCGGTGCAGACATCCACAATCTTGGTGATTCAGGGACATAAACTGAGTGCAGTTCGGAGTAATTTTCTAAAAGTTCAGGCTTCATCATCCAGTTTTAGTCTGGTTGCCAGACGGCCACTTTGGCAAGTTTTTGAGCGAGTTACAATCTTGCCTTACTGACCAACGGGAAGATACAGAGCTGAGTCTGACTTCCCCCGTGATACGGATTGTAGGATAGGAAGACGAATGGGCTCAGTTGTTGAGTCTTTGCTGAATACTGCTGAGTTTTACACAAGTCCTCTGCTGTCACTAATGTGACCTCTCAATTAAAGTACTAGTAGCCAGCAGATTTTCCATATTTCCTGGAGTCTGACACTGCTTCAATGCAGACCTGATCTGCAAATATTCCCTGAATAACAGATGGCAGTTGACTGGGGGAGGTGATAGTATGGCCTTTCCGTTTCATCTCATTCTTAACCCTCTGTCCAGAGAGAAAATATTGAAAAATTATCCTTAATAGTATTTTAAAAGATTTAGAGTTAAATTTTCTGATCACTTACTCTTGGTGAAAAGCTCCCCTGTCAGGAGTGCATATTGGGAAACTGCACGTACAGAGAACATGGGGTTGATTTTTGGCTCAAACTTACTGGGGAAACTCGGTTGCGGGGGGGTGGGGGGAATTAAAATGCAATGGGGGACTTACGTACTACAGGGGGCAATGGCACAGGCTGCAGCCCTTGAGGCCCTGGGGACACACTTGAGATAGCCCTCTATTCTGGTCCTCAGATATTTGGGGCCAGGATACAGGAGATGCTCTCTCGGGGCTTTCAGGATCTGGTGGGGACCATTAGATCTGACATCCAATTGATCAGCGAAGAACCTGAACCTGGGCTCAAAGTGTCGACAAACATGAGAGAAGCACATGCCGGGCCTACTTAAAGAGCACGTGGGAGGTAGGACCAGTGACACAGAAGTTGCAACCCATAGCGGGTCCTTCCCAGGAGTCAGCTGTCATGACACGAGGGCACCCTCAGTCCCAGGAGCCTCTTGTTCCAAACCAGCAGCCAACTACCTCTTGTGACACTCAGGCAGCACCTAGAAAAAGCACTAGGAAAGCATGTCAAAGCACCTAGGAGAAATGCAGGGATAAGAAGTAGTGCCTTAGGCAGAATTTGAATTGTGTTTATATGTATATAATAAATGAGATGTTGTAGTTTGAATTGACAAGCCTCCATGTCTCTTTAATCCGGTCATAAGTTACATAAGTGTAATGGGGGTAAAAATGATGGGAATTCCGACATACGATCTCATCTCATTATTTCCATCTCATTTCAATGGCAGCACTGCTGGAGGGGCCGGCAGAGGAATTGTAATAAAACGGCTGCCAACACTCTACAAGACATCACATCAATAATGACCAAATTGTACCCACTGAGAACGCCTCTCAGGGAGAAATGAGGAGCTGTCTGAGGGCAGTAAGGGGTGAATCCAGGGAGCAGG
Organism: Heptranchias perlo; assembly: GCF_035084215.1. Classification (NCBI taxonomy): domain Eukaryota; kingdom Metazoa; phylum Chordata; class Chondrichthyes; order Hexanchiformes; family Hexanchidae; genus Heptranchias; species Heptranchias perlo. Next base: position 3,294,977 of record NC_090349.1, read on the forward strand.
GGTAGCTTGGAGAGGGGTCACCTCTCAGTCAGGAGTGGGAGCTGCCTGGAAGGGACGGTGCCTCTCACCCAGGGAGTTGGTCTGGAAAGGAAGCACTCTTTCTGGATCACGTTCCTTCATAATGCCAAGGGTAAGCAATTCAGCGATTTCTTCACTTAAAGGTTCTTAATAAGGAAATGTTTATAGTAGAATGTGCCATTAAACTCATAGAAATACATTGCACCCTTAAAACCCTGGAACTTACCTCATCAAATTCTTCTTCAAACTGCAAGGAATTGTCTGAAATTATGTGAATCCTTTTCTTCTCAATTGCCTCTTTCATGCTGAGTCCAAACCATAACTTGTTCATAATGACCTGCGTCCAAGAGGGGGGAGGTCAGCCTCAGTACAACAAACACTTTATATACAACAGCTCACAGGAGAGTCAGAAGAGAAAGACACATTGGGCAGCAACACTGACAGAGAGCAAAGGGAGAAGAATTGGCATCTCTACAAACAACTGCACAGCAACGTTCCTTCACAATGAGAGAGAGTTAAAAACAGATTCAGCAAGTACTTGACACAAATGACGACAATCAGGGACTCCCAAAGTTCCTATGTGAAATAAAAGCTTATTTAGGAATCATGCAAAAAGATTCACATGAAGAGCAGAGTATACAAAATTAGGCCCCATTTAAGAGTACTGTGTGCTGTTTCAGATGCCCCATTATACAAAGGACATTAAAGCCATAGAGAGTGTTCAGCGTAGATTGAGCTAGATGATGCCATGGATGGGAATCTAGTTATGAGGAGAGTCTTGAGATTCTGGGACTATTTCCATTGGAGCAGAGAAGACTGAGAGGAGGTTTCTAAATTTATGACAGGTTTTCATAGAGTGAGTTGGAAAAGACTATTTCCTCTGGTTGGGGAGTCAGTGGTAAGGGGTCATCAATTGAAAATGGTCACTAACAGAGAGAAGAGAGGTTCGAAGATATTTCTTTACGGAGAGGGATGTTGAAGTATGGAATGCTTTGCCATAGGGGGTGATTGAGGCAGAGACCATTGCAGCGTTTAAGGGAAAATTGGATAAATATTTGAAGCAGGGAAAGATATAAAGCTATGTGGAGAGAGCAGGGCAGTGGGATTCATTTTGGATTGCTCTAGAAAAGAACCAGCATCTTAGCCAAATGACCAACTAAACCATAAAAGTCCTAGGGCCTGAAATTATGCTATTGGATACTAACCATTTATTTTAAGCAGGTTTAATGTCTCTGTCACATTTCAAGATTTTTACCCATTTGATGTAGAAAGGATGTCTGTGTTAGTTTATATTATGATGTTGTTATGAAGCTAAATTTGATTTACAAGGAGTTAACTCCAAGAAATAAAAGAAGTTACCCGGGATGTTATTTAAAACAAACTATCTCAAACACCAGCCATCCCAGAATTTTATTTCTCGCTTACCAGATTAGTTTGAAACATTGGGAATTGTCGAACCTGCTCCGCCATTCAGTCAGATCATGGCTGATCTTCAACCTCAACTCCACTTTCCCACCTGATCCCCATATCTCTTGATTCCATTAGTGTGCAAAAATCTATTGCTCTGAGCCTTGAATATACTCAACGACTGAGCGTCCACAGTCCTCTGGGGTAGAGAATTCCAAAGATTCACAACCCTCTGAGTGAAGAAGTTTCTTCTCATCTCAGTGCTAAATGTCCAACCCCTTATCCTGAGACTATGCCCCCTAGTTCTAGACTCTCCAGCCAGGGGAAACATCCTCTCAGCATCTACCCTGTCAAGCCCTCTCAGAATCTTCTATGATTCAATGAGATCATCTCTCATTCTTCTAAACTCCAGAGAGTATAGGCCCATTCTACTCAATCTCTCCTCATAGGACAACCCTCTCATCCCAGGAATTAATCTAGTGAACCTTTATTGCATTGCTTCTAAGGCAAGTATATCCTTCCTTAGGTAAGGAGTCCAAAACTGCACATGGTACTCCAGGTATGGTCTCGCCAAAGCCCTGTACAATTGCAGCAAGACTTCCTTACTCTTGTACTCCAACCCCTTGCAATAAAGGCTAACATACCATTTGCCTTCCTAATTGCTTGCTGTACCTGCATGTTAACTTTCTGTGTCCATGTACAAGGACACACAAATCCCTCTGAACATCAACATTTAATAGTTTCTCACCATTTAAAAAACATTATGTTTTTCTCTTCTTCCTATCAAAGTGAATAACCTCACATTTCACTCCATCTGCCACCTTCTTGCCCACTCATTTAACCTGTCTATATCCCTTTGCAGACTCTTCGTGTCTTCCTCACAGTTTACTTTCCCACCTTGCTTTGTATTGTCAGCAAACTTGGATACATTACACTCGGTCCCTTCATCTAAATCATTAATATAGATTGTAAATAGCTGAGGCCCAAGCACTGATCCTTGCAGCACCCCACTAGTTACAGCCCGCCAACCTGAAAATGACCTGTTTATCCCTACTCTCTGTTTTCTGTCTATTAACCAATCCTTTATCCATGTGAATATATTACCCCCAATCCCATGAGCCCTTATCTTGTGTAGCAACCTTTTGTATGTGGCACCTTATTGAATATGTTTTGAAAATCCAAATATACTACATCCATTGGTTCCACTTTATCTACCCTGCTAATTACATCCTCAAAAAACTCTTAATTGTTTGTTAAACATGATTTGCCTTTCATAAAACCATATTGACTCTGCCTCTAGTGCTTCTCAATCTACCTTCTAGAAGATAGGAGAAACACAAGTGGTTCCACGTGTGAGATCACAGTATGCAGTACACACAACAAAGGGGTTATTGTCCATGCTTACACAATCGTTTAACTAGAAAGTGGTTAGTAAAAGTACACTCCAGATTTTAAGGGACACTGAGTCCGCTGACAGGATCGACCAGTAATGGTAAACCCGAGAGAAACATGTTGTGAAAACCTGAAGTCTAACAGCCTCCATTGAAACAACGGAGACAGAAATTTCAGACAAGTTAACAGTATCATTTCAGGGGTCCAACCATGTCCGAATTGGATGGTCCAGTTGATTTTCCTCAGTGGTATAATTGCTACTAGTGGTGTGGCAGGGCAGGACTTCCAGCTGCCTATCTGGCCTGATGCTGACCCACGGCTCCTTGGAGCACGGCAGAGAGGTTGGAGGGGAAAGAGAGTGGCCAAATCAGCGATGCTGCAAGCCTCAAACATCCTGAGTCAGTGTTGAAGGGGCCTGTGTAACAAAAAGCTGACCCATTTGAGATCATTTCAGTTTTCACAGGCTCTGAAATCCTTGGGGGGGGGGGGTTAAGATTTCAAGAACCTTTACACTGCCTTTAGCAATGCTACACACCCGTGTCCACGGTTTCTATGCTTGTAATGACGATGACATTGTTACTGCCTCACATGTGGGCCGCTGTACCCGGCAGCCGATATTACTTCTCATGGGAGATGATGGAGTTGGTGACAATTGGCAGTCTAACAGTTCCCCAGCTGATTTCCCACCCCAGTGCTGCCTGAACTTGGGTGGTAAGGGCTTGGAAAATCGAGGCCTCTCTTATCGATAATAATAAAGGTTGATGCACTACTGGTGTTATACCACTAGATGGCACCAATGTGCTATTTTTACAATTGCGAGGCCTCAGTGAAGGCCCAAAGTGTCAGATCACAGCAAGGGTGGAAGGTGAGGTCAATCAGCAAGGGTGGAAGGTGAGGTCAATCAGCAAGGGTGGAAGGTGAGGTCAATCAGCAAGGGTGGAAGGTGAGGTCAATCAGCAAGGGTGGAAGGTGAGGTCAATCAGCAAGGGTGGAAGGTGAGGTCAATCAGCAAGGGTGGAAGGTGAGGTCAATCAGCAAGGGTGGAAGGTGAGGTCAATCAGCAAGTAGTGATCAGGTGATGCCAAACATGGAGGTTTTAAAAACATGGATTGTAGAAGGAGGTTAAAATTGAGGAATGTAAGGAGTTCCACTGTTTTGAGGTCCTTGGAAAGAATGAACTTGCATTAATATAGCATATTATCATGTCTCTCAGAAACATCCCAAAGCGCTTCACATACAGTGAAATACTTTGTTATGTATGTAAACACGGCAGCCATTTTGCGCACAGGAAGATCTCACAGCCAGCAATTAGATGAATTACCAGTCAATCTGTTTTTTTGGTTGTTAGTTACGGGAGGAATGTTGGGCAAGACATCATAAGTACCCCTTTCTCTACATAATGCGACAAGGGATCATTAATCTCCAGCTGCACTACTGGCTGGTGGGATTAGACCTCAGCTGGATATTGAAGAGTCGTCCTATGTTATGTGCTCAAACCTGGCAGTGGGAGTTAAGAGTAGATGATGGTGTTTGAGTCTTGATTTCAATTGGGAATGGCCTTGGTGAATCCTGGGTTGTATAATTTTTCCAGAGCATGGTAAACGCATGTCGTGGCAGAACACAATTGCCAGAGAAAGTTTTACTTGAAAGCCCTAGGCTGCTGAGAATTGGACATGATTGGGCCCTTACAGATACAAATTCCTCTATTGCATTTTTATCAAACTGGTTAACATGTTAGGCTAAAAATTCAGTCTCTGTTATTTTAACAGTTAAACAAACAGAAAAATGACTTTGTTCATAGAATCATAGAAAGTTACGGCACAGAAGGAGGCCATTCGGCCCATCGTGTCCGTGCTGGTGAAAAAAGAGCCATCCGGATTAATCCCGCTTTCCAGAACTTGGTCCATAGCCCTGTAGGTTTCGGCACTTCCAGTGCACACCCAGGTACTTTTTTAATGTGATGAGGGTTTCTGCCTCTACCACCCTTTCAGGCAGCGAGTTCCAGACCCCCACCACCCTCTGGGTGAAAAAAATCTCCTCTGCTCCACTCTAATCCTTCTACCAATTACTTTAAATCTATGCCCCCGGTCACTGACCCCTCTGCTAAGGGAAATAGGTCCTTCCTATCCACTCTATCTAGGCCTCTCATAATTTTATATACCTCAATTAAACCTCCCTTCAGCCTCCTTTGTTCCAAGGAAAACAACCCCAGCCTATCCAATCTTTTCTCATAGCTAAAATTCACCAGCCCTGGCAACATCCTCGTAAATCTCCTCTGCACCCTCTCTACTGCAATTACGCCTTTCCTGTAATGTGGTGACCAGAACTGTACACAGTATTCAAGCTGTGGCCTAACCAATGTTTTATACAGTTCCAGCATAACCTCCCTGCTCTTATATTTTATGCCTTGGCTAATAAAGGAAAGTATCCCGTATGCCTTCTTCACCACCTTATCTACCTGTCCTGCTACCTTCAGGGATCTGTGGACATGCACTCCAAGGCCCCTCTGCTCCTCTACACCTCTCAGTATCCTCCCATTTATTGTGTATTCCCTTGCCTTGTTTGCCCTCTCCAAATGCATTACCTCACACTTCTCTGGATTGAATTCCATTTGCCACTTTTCTGCCCACCTGACCAGTCCATTGATATCTTCCTGCAGTCTGTAGCTTTCCTCCTCACTATCAACCGCACGGCCAATTTTTGTATCATCTGCAAATTTCTTGATCAAGCCCCCCATTTTCAAGTCCAAATCATTAATATGGATCACAAAAAGCAAGGGACCTCGTACTGAGCCCTGCGGAACCCCACTGGAAACAGCCTTCCAGTGGCAAAAACACCCGTTGGCCATTACCCTTTGCTTCCTGTCACTGAGCCAATTTTGGATCCAACTTGCCACATTCCCTTGGATCTCATGGGCTTTTACTTTTTTGACCAGTCTGCCATGTGGGACCTTGTCAAAAGCCTTGCTAAAATCCATGTAGATTACATCAAACGCGTTACCCTCATTGACCCTCCTTGTTACCTGCTCAAAAAATTCAATCAAATTAGTCAGACACGACCTTCCCTTAACAAATCCTTGCTGACTGTCCTTGATTAACCCATGCCTTTCTAAATGACGATTTATGCTGTCTCTCAGAATTGATTCCAATTGTTAGAACAATTCCCAGAGGAATATTCTATCCTTTAGTTCCTGAATCCTGGATCTTGCAGCAGCAAAATGACACACAGGGGCCACACTTTGGTCTTCACCACCTGGGTGATAATCTGGTGGAGCGGATCACCTACCCGTTGTACAACTCGCCCAATTTTCATTGGCTTGGCTTGGTGTGGTCTGGTTTGGATTGGCTTGGTGTGGTTTGGCTTGGCTTGGTGTGGTGTGGCTCAGCTTGGTGTGGTTTGGCTTGGCTTGGTGTGGTGTGGCTCAGCTTGGTGTGGTTTGGCTTGATGTGGTCTGGTTTTGCTCGGCTTGGTGTGGTTTGGCCTGGCTTGGTGTGGTGTGGCTTGGTGTGGTGTGGCTTGGCTTGGTGTGGTTTGGCTCGGCTTGGTGTGGTGTGGCTTGGTGTGGTGTGGCTTGGCTTGGTGTGGTTTGGCTCGGCTTGGTGTGGTTTGGCCTGGCTTGGTGTGGTGTGGTTTGGATTGGCTTGGTGTGGCTTGGCTTGGTGTGGTCTGGCTTGGTGTGGTCTGGTTTTGCTTGGCTTGGTGTGGTTTGGCCTGGCTTGGTGTGGTGTGGCTCAGCTTGGTGTGGTCTGGTTTTGCTCGGCTTGGTGTGGTTTGGCCTGGCTTGGTGTGGTGTGGCTTGGTGTGGCGTGGCTTGGCTTGGTGTGGTTTGGCTCGGCTTGGTGTGGTGTGGCTCGGCTTGGTGTGGTGTGGCTTGATGTGGTCTGGTTTGGCTCGGCTTGGTGTGGTTTGGCCCGGCTTGGTGTGGTGTGGCTCGGCTTGGTGTGGTGTGGCTCGGCTTGGTTTGGTGTGGCTCGGCTTGGTGTGGTTTGGCTCGGCTTGGCGTGGTGTGGCTTGCTTGGTGTGGTTTAGCCCAAATAAGTTTGAGAACTATTGATGCCCTGAATGCACCAATGTGATATTTCCATTTCTCCCGCGAGCCTCCATTGTAGCCAATGACCAAGAGTAAGGATGGTTATTCTCAGACTTTGGGAGCTTTGGGAGGTCTGAGTTGAGGTTCCAATCACTTCAGACCCTTATAGTTGACAGACAGAGACTTTGACCCATTTGTCTGATCTCGTTGTCTGAGCAGAGTTGTGCAATTCCTGTCACGCGGCTCTAGACTGTGAGACAACAGGCATTACTAGAACCCAGAGCGATCGTACTCAGCACCGGTGGGATGTCTTCTGTTGACCTTTGTTCGTACACACGGAGCAAAACTTGCCAAAAGCTGAAGTCAGCCACATGGTGCTCTTACCTGTGCAGTGGCACTGAGTATCATACTCCCGCCAGCACCTCCCACCACCATTATAGATTTTCTGTCCTGTGATATTAATATGGACGGAGACATAGAGGAAGGTGGCTGTCCTGCAACAGAGAGCGACAAAATGATATAACATAGAGTGAAAATATTAAGAGCTGTAAAAAGAGAATAAAGCTCGTCAAGGGACCTTCTGGTCCTGGTTGCTGTTCCCGGCAGGGTGTCCTGGCCTAGAAGCCGCTCCGCTCCCCCGCTCAGGCCTTGAGTTAAAATTGCAGATTGGGCCCCAGTTACATCATCGGAGCCCAATCAGCATATTTAAAGAGGACCCTACTGGCCTTGGGCGGCCTCCTTGCTGCCTGCAATTTAAAATTACAGTCGTCCAGATAGCAAAGGGAGAGGGATGGCTCAGTCTCCAGCTCCATTTTAACTGCCCTCAGCCTGGTTTCCACTGGGTGGGGGTGAGGGGGGAGGGTTTGAATTCCCTCTGAGTGTCAATAGTCTATTTGACAGCTGAGTCTGATCCCACCCTTTCCCAATGTCCACATGCACGCACTGTCCGGAAGGCATCAGTGGATGGTCTTCAGGAGCAAGAATGCTGGCCAATCGTAGCATCCCTAACATCATTCAGCCAATAGCCCAGAACAAAGATTGAACCTATAACTTTCCCGACCTCTCCCGGGTGTTCACCTATCACTGGAGCTGTACCTAAAGTAGAAACCTTAAGCTCAAAATGGAACTTTAATTTGAGTAATGGTTGTATTAGTAATAATTTGTGCTGGATACCTGACTTATTAAGAAAATGATTCGTATGCCTCTAGTCTTCCAAAGGAAAATGTTGATCTCTGGCACTTTCTGGTGGCCTCCATAATAGATACAAGTCTACACCCTGCCCACTGTCACAGACACAACAAGCCTGGGTACCCGGAGTTAAGATAGGAAGTCTCTCTTGGGCCCTTTCATGAGTGCTTACCTGCTATATTTGAAGGTGAACGATCTGCTCTGCAGAAGTCTGCTAGCTGATTATTCAAGATGATTCCTGTCCTTGGAGAGAAGATCATGGAACCAAATCTATAAAAACAAAAATGCAGCTTATCTCAAACCTTATCCAATTCAATTTAAAACACAATGTTCCAGTTTTATCGAAAAACAGGCTATCCCAGCTTCCTTCACATCTCACCTCATTCTAATTCCCATTCTCAATCATATCCCCGTTTCCCATTACATTCCCAATTCCCATCCCAAATCTTATCCCGATTCACAATCCAATTCTCACCTCAAATCACATTCTAATTCTCATCCAATTTCCCTCTGAATTCCCATTCCGATTGCATTCTGATTTCCATCCCAATTCACATTTCAATTCCAATTCCAACTTTTGTTCCAATTCCCAGTCTATTCCCATTCCAATTCCTGAGATCACATTTTAATTCAAATTCCAAATAATTTTCCATTCTCATCTCATTCTTATTCCATCTTATCAAAATTTCCATTGCACTTCTCAGTTAATTCCAATCTAATTTGCTATCTAAATGTTGATTGCAGTTACCAACTCAGTCCTGCTTCCACTCCGATCCCACTTCCCATCTTAATTCACAGACTCATTTCTTATCCCCACTCATATTCAATTCTTGTCCCAATTTTTATTCCGATTCCTATCTGAGTTCTGATCCAATTCCCATCCGAGGACTGATCTCAATTTCCATCCCAATTTCCTCCTTAACCCAGGCTAATTCAGCATGCATTCACTCATATCAAATTCAGCATCTCTATTTCATACAGTAAAGAAAAATTTAAGTCAAAGTATTTTATTTTCAAAATTGTCATGGTAGCTCCATCAGAGCTATATTTCAAACTGATTTAGTTACAAAACGTTTAATGTCCACCACTATTGGATTTTGACATCATTAACATTTTAAACATTCACTCCCTTCACCACCGGCGCACTGTGGTTGCAGTGTGTACCATGCACAGGATGCACTGCAGCAACTCGCCAAGGCTCCTATGGCAGCACCTCCCAAATCCGTGACCTCTACCACTTAGAAGGACAAGGGCAAACGGCGCATGGGAACAACACCACCTCCACGTTCCCCTCCAAGTCACATATCACCCTGACTTGGAAATATATCGCCGTTCCAGGATTTTGACCCTGCTGCGATGAAGGAACTCTCTACCCAACAACACCTTCACCACCTGGACCGCAGCGGTTCAAGAAGAAGGCCCACTGCCACCTTCTCAAGGGCAACTAGGGATGGGCAAGAAATGCCGGCCTCGCCAGTGACTCCCATATCACAAAAATGAATTCTTTGAAAGGGAGATGATGTTCAGGAGCACTCGAGCCTGACAGTGTGACTGAGTTGAATTTGCACTGGAGAGAATAGGCTTCTGTTTGAACGACTTCTCTCCAGCAGTATTGAAATCACAAGGCCGATTTTCAACAGCTGGCCGACTGTTACGTGCAGAATAACAATCGCCTGCCCCACAACAACAAAGGCTTGTCCAATAACACCCAACGCTCGCGCCATTACAGCCACGCTCGCCCCATTAACACACAACGCTCGCCCCATTACAGCCACGCTCGCCCCATTAACTTCCAACGCTCGCCCCATTAACACCCAACACTCGCCCCATTACAGCCACGCTCGCCCCATTAACACCCAACGCTCGCCCCATTAACACCCAACACTCGCCCCATTACAGCCACGCTCGCCCCAATAACACCCAACGCTCGCCCCATTACAGCCACGCTCGCCCCATTAACACCCAACGCTCGCCCCATTACAGCCGCGCTCGCCCCATTAACTTCCAACGCTCGCCCCATTAACACCCAACGCTCGCCCCATTAACATCCAACACTCGCCCCATTAACACCCAACGCTCGCCCCATTAACACCCAACACTCGCCCCATTAACATCCAACACTCGCCCCATTAACATCCAACACTCGTCCCATTAACACCCAACACTCGCCCCATTAACATCCAACACTCGCCCCATTAACACCCAACACTCACCCCATTAACACCCAACACTCACCCCATTAACACCCAACACTCGCCCCATTAACACCCAACACTCGCCCCATTAACACCCAACACTCGCCCCATTAACACCCAACACTCGACCCATTAACACCCAACACTCGCCCCATTAACACCCAACACTCGCCCCATTAACACCCAACACTCGCCCCATTAACACCCAACACTCGCCCCATTAACACCCAACACTCGCCCCATTAACACCCAACACTCGCCCCATTAACATCCAACACTCGCCCCATTAACACCCAACACTCGCCCCATTAACACCCAACGCTCACCCCATTAACACCCAACGCTCGCCCCATTAACACCCAACACTCGCCCAATTAACACCCAACACTCGCCCCATGAACACCCAACACTCGCCCCATGAACACCCAACACTCGCCCCATTAACACCCAACACTCGCCCCATTAACACCCAACACTCACCCCATTAACACCCAACACTCGCCCCATTAACACCCAACACTCACCCCATTAACACCCAACACTCGCCCCATTAACATCCAACACTCGCCCCATTAACATCCAACACTCGCCCCATTAACACCCAACACTCGCCCCATTAACACCCAACACTCGCCCCATTAACACCCAACACTCGCCCCATTAACACCCAACACTCGCCCCATTAACATCCAACACTCGCCCCATTAACACCCAACCCTCGCCTCATTAACTTCCAACGCTCGCCCCATTAACATCCAACACTCACCCCATTAACATCCAACGCTCGCCCCATTAACACCCAACACTCACCCCATTAACACCCAACACTCGCCCCATTAACACCCAACACTCACCCCATTAACACCCAACACTCACCCCATTAACACCCAACACTCACCCCATTAACACCCAACACTCACCCCATTAACACCCAACACTCGCCCCATTAACACCCAACGCTCGCCCCATTAACACCCAACACTCGCCCCATTAACACCCAACACTCGCCCCATTAACATCCAACACTCACCCCATTAACACCCAACACTCGCCCCATTAACATCCAACACTCGCCCCATTAACACCCAACACTCGCCCCATTAACATCCAACACTCGCCCCATTAACATCCAACACTCGCCCCATTAACATCCAACACTCGCCCCATTAACACCCAACACTCACCCCATTAACACCCAACACTCGCCCCATTAACACCCAACACTCGCCCCATTAACACCCAACACTCGCCCCATTAACACCCAACACTCGCCCCATTAACACCCAACACTCGCCCCATTAACACCCAACACTCGCCCCATTAACATCCAACGCTCGCCCCATTAACATCCAACACTCGCCCCATTAACACCCAACACTCGCCCCATTAACACCCAACGCTCACCCCATTAACACCCAACGCTCGCCCCATTAACACCCAACGCTCGCCCCATTAACACCCAACACTCGCCCCATTAACACCCAACACTCACCCCATTAACACCCAACACTCGCCCCATTAACATCCAACACTCGCCCCATTAACACCCAACCCTCGCCTCATTAACTTCCAACGCTCGCCCCATTAACATCCAACACTCACCCCATTAACATCCAACGCTCGCCCCATTAACACCCAACACTCACCCCATTAACACCCAACACTCGCCCCATTAACACCCAACACTCACCCCATTAACACCCAACACTCACCCCATTAACACCCAACACTCACCCCATTAACACCCAACACTCACCCCATTAACACCCAACGCTCGCCCCATTAACACCCAACGCTCGCCCCATTAACACCCAACACTCGCCCCATTAACATCCAACACTCGCCCCATTAACATCCAACACTCACCCCATTAACACCCAACACTCACCCCATTAACACCCAACACTCGCCCCATTAACATCCAACACTCGCCCCATTTACACCCAACACTCGCCCCATTAACACCCAACACTCGCCCCATTAACATCCAACACTCGCCCCATTAACATCCAACACTCGCCCCATTAACATCCAACACTCGCCCCATTAACACCCAACACTCACCCCATTAACACCCAACACTCGCCCCATTAACACCCAACACTCGCCCCATTAACACCCAACACTCGCCCCATTAACACCCAACACTCGCCCCATTAACACCCAACACTCGCCCCATTAACACCCAACACTCGCCCCATTAACACCCAACACTCGCCCCATTAACACCCAACACTCGCCCCATTAACATCCAACGCTCACCCCATTAACATCCAACACTCGCCCCATTAACACCCAACACTCGCCCCATTAACACCCAACGCTCACCCCATTAACACCCAACGCTCGCCCCATTAACACCCAACGCTCGCCCCATTAACACCCAACACTCGCCCCATTAACACCCAACACTCACCCCATTAACACCCAACACTCACCCCATTAACACCCAACACTCGCCCCATTAACACCCAACACTCGCCCCATTAACACCCAACACTCGCCCCATTAACACCCAACACTCGCCCCATGAACACCCAACGCTCACCCCATTAACACCCAACGCTCACCCCATTAACACCCAACACTCGCCCCATTAACACCCAACACTCGCCCCATTAACACCCAACACTCGCCCCATTAACACCCAACACTCGCCCCATTAACACCCAACACTCACCCCATTAACACCCAACACTCACCCCATTAACACCCAACACTCGCTCCATTAACATCCAAAACTCGCCCCATTAACATCCAACACTCGCCCCATTAACACCCAACACTCACCCCATTAACACCCAACACTCGCCCCATTAACATCCAACACTCGCCCCATTAACACCCAACACTCACCCCATTAACACCCAACACTCGCCCCATTAACACCCAACACTCGCCCCATTAACATCCAACACTCACCCCATTAACATCCAACGCTCGCCCCATTAACATCCAACACTCGCCCCATTAACACCCAACACTCACCCCATTAACACCCAACACTCGCCCCATTAACACCCAACACTCGCCCCATTAACATCCAACACTCTTCCCATTAACACCCAACACTCGCCCCATTAACACCCAACACTCGCCCCATTAACACCCAACACTCGCCCCATTAACACCCAACACTCGCCCCATTAACACCCAACACTCGCCCCATTAACACCCAACACTCGCCCCATTAACATCCAACACTCGCCCCATTAACATCCAACACTCGCCCCATTAACACCCAACGCTCACCCCATTAACACCCAACGCTCGCCCCATTAACACCCAACACTCGCCCCATTAACACCCAACACTCGCCCCATTAACACCCAACACTCGCCCCATTAACACCCAACACTCGCCCCATTAACACCCAACACTCGCCCCATTAACATCCAACACTAGCCCCATTAACACCCAACACTCGCCCCATTAACACCCAACACTCGCCCCATTAACACCCAACACTCGCTCCATTAACATCCAAAACTCGCCCCATTAACATCCAACACTCGCCCCATTAACACCCAACACTCACCCCATTAACACCCAACACTCGCCCCATTAACATCCAACACTCGCCCCATTAACACCCAACACTCACCCCATTAACACCCAACACTCGCCCCATTAACACCAAACACTCGCCCCATTAACACCCAACACTCGCCCCATTAACATCCAACACTCGCCCCATTAACACCCAACACTCACCCCATTAACACCCAACACTCGCCCCATTAACATCCAACACTCGCCCCATTAACACCCAACACTCACCCCATTAACACCCAACACTCGCCCCATTAACACCAAACACTCGCCCCATTAACACCCAACACTCGCCCCATTAACATCCAACACTCGCCCCATTAACACCCAACACTCGCCCCATTAACATCCAACACTCGCCCCATTAACATCCAACACTCGCCCCATTAACACCCAACACTCGCCCCATTAACATCCAACACTCGCCCCATTAACACCCAACCCTCGCCTCATTAACTTCCAACGCTCGCCCCATTAACATCCAACACTCACCACATTAACATCCAACGCTCGCCCCATTAACACCCAACACTCGCCCCATTAACACCCAACACTCGCCCCATTAACATCCAACACTCGCCCCATTAACACCCAACACTCACCCCATTAACACCCAACACTCGCCCCATTAACACCCAACACTCGCCCCATTAACACCCAACACTCGCCCCATTAACACCCAACACTCGCCCCATTAACACCCAACACTCGCCCCATTAACACCCAACACTCGCCCCATTAACATCCAACACTCGCCCTCGCCCCATTAACACCCAACACTCACCCCATTAACACCCAACACTCGCCCCATTAACATCCAACACTCGCCCCATTAACATCCAACACTCGCCCCATTAACACCCAACACTCGCCCCATTAACACCCAACACTCGCCCCATTAACACCCAACACTCGCCCCATTAACATCCAACACTCGCCACATTAACACCCAACCCTCGCCTCATTAACTTCCAACGCTCGCCCCATTAACATCCAACACTCACCCCATTAACATCCAACGCTCGCCCCATTAACACCCAACACTCACCCCATTAACACCCAACACTCGCCCCATTAACACCCAACACTCACCCCATTAACACCCAACACTCGCCCCATTAACATCCAACGCTCACCCCATTAACATCCAACACTCACCCCATTAACACCCAACACTCGCCCCATTAACACCCAACGCTCACCCCATTAACACCCAACACTCGCCCCATTAACACCCAACACTCGCCCCATTAACACCCAACACTCACCCCATTAACACCCAACACTCGCCCCATTAACATCCAACACTCGCCCCATTAACACCCAACCCTCGCCCCATTAACATCCAACACTCACCCCATTAACACCCAACACTCACCCCATTAACACCCAACAATCACCCCATTAACACCCAACACTCGCCCCATTAACACCCAACGCTCGCCCCATTAACACCCAACACTCGCCCCATTAACATCCAACACTCGCCCCATTAACATCCAACACTCTCCCCATTAACACCCAACACTCGCCCCATTAACACCCAACACTCGCCCCATTAACATCCAACACTCGCCCCATTAACACCCAACACTCGCCCCATTAACACCCAACACTCGCCCCATTAACATCCAACACTCGCCCCATTAACATCCAACACTCGCCCCATTAACAATCAACACTCGCCCCATTAACACCCAACACTCACCCCATTAACACCCAACACTCACCCCATTAACACCCAACACTCGCCCCATTAACACCCAACACTCGCCCCATTAACACCCAACACTCGCCCCATTAACACCCAACACTCGCCCCATTAACACCCAACACTCGCCCCATTAACACCCAACACTCGCCCCATTAACACCCAACACTCGCCCCATTAACACCCAACGCTCGCCCCATTAACATCCAACGCTCACCCCATTAACATCCAACACTCGCCCCATTAACACCCAACGCTCACCCCATTAACACCCAACGCTCGCCCCATTAACACCCAACGCTCGCCCCATTAACACCCAACACTCGCCCCATTAACACCCAACACTCACCCCATTAACACCCAACACTCACCCCATTAACACCCAACACTCGCCCCATTAACACCCAACACTCGCCCCATTAACACCCAACACTCGCCCCATTAACACCCAACACTCGCCCCATTAACACCCAACGCTCACCCCATTAACACCCAACACTCACCCCATTAACACCCAACACTCGCCCCATTAACACCCAACACTCGCCCCATTAACACCCAACACTCGCCCCATTAACACCCAACACTCGCCCCATTAACACCCAACACTCACCCCATTAACACCCAACACTCACCCCATTAACACCCAACACTCGCTCCATTAACATCCAAAACTCGCCCCATTAACATCCAACACTCGCCCCATTAACACCCAACACTCACCCCATTAACACCCAACACTCGCCCCATTAACATCCAACACTCGCCCCATTAACACCCAACACTCACCCCATTAACACCCAACACTCGCCCCATTAACACCCAACACTCGCCCCATTAACATCCAACACTCACCCCATTAACATCCAACGCTCGCCCCATTAACATCCAACACTCGCCCCATTAACACCCAACACTCACCCCATTAACACCCAACACTCGCCCCATTAACACCCAACACTCGCCCCATTAACATCCAACACTCATCCCATTAACACCCAACACTCGCCCCATTAACATCCAACACTCGCCCCATTAACACCCAACACTCGCCCCATTAACACCCAACACTCGCCCCATTAACACCCAACACTCGCCCCATTAACACCCAACACTCGCCCCATTAACACCCAACACTCGCCCCATTAACACCCAACACTCGCCCCATTAACACCCAACACTCGCCCCATTAACACCCAACACTCGCCCCATTAACACCCAACACTCGCCCCATTAACATCCAACACTCGCCCCATTAACATCCAACACTCGCCCCATTAACACCCAACGCTCACCCCATTAACACCCAACGCTCGCCCCATTAACACCCAACACTCGCCCCATTAACACCCAACACTCGCCCCATTAACACCCAACACTCGCCCCATTAACACCCAACACTCACCCCATTAACACCCAATATTCGCCCTATTAACACCCAACACTCGCCCCATTAACACCCAACACTCGCCCCATTAACATCCAACACTCGCCCCATTAACACCCAACACTCGCCCCATCAACATCCAACACTCGCCCCATTAACATCTAACACTCGCCCCATTAACACCCAACACTCGCCCCATTAACATCCAACACTCGCCCCATTAACACCCAACCCTCGCCTCATTAACTTCCAACGCTCGCCCCATTAACATCCAACACTCACCACATTAACATCCAACGCTCGCCCCATTAACACCCAACACTCACCCCATTAACACCCAACACTCGCCCCATTAACACCCAACACTCGCCCCATTAACACCCAACACTCACCCCATTAACACCCAACACTCACCCCATTAACACCCAACACTCGCCCCATTAACACCCAACACTCGCCCCATTAACACCCAACACTCGCCCCATTAACACCCAACGCTCACCCCATTAACACCCAACGCTCACCCCATTAACACCCAACGCTCGCCCCATTAACACCCAACACTCGCCCCATTAACATCCAACACTCGCCCCATTAACATCCAACACTCGCCCCATTAACACCCAACACTCGCCCCATTAACATCCAACACTCGCCCCATTAACACCCAACACTCGCCCCATTAACACCCAACACTCGCCCCATTAACACCCAACACTCACCCCATTAACACCCAACACTCACCCCATTAACACCCAACACTCGCCCCATTAACACCCAACACTCGCCCCATTAACACCCAACACTCGCCCCATTAACACCCAACGCTCACCCCATTAACACCCAACGCTCACCCCATTAACACCCAACGCTCGCCCCATTAACACCCAACACTCGCCCCATTAACACCCAACGCTCACCCCATTAACACCCAACGCTCGCCCCATTAACACCCAACACTCGCCCCATTAACATCCAACACTCGCCCCATTAACATCCAACACTCGCCCCATTAACATCCAACACTCGCCCCATTAACATCCAACACTCGCCCCATTAACACCCAACACTCGCCCCATTAACACCCAACACTCGCCCCATTAACACCCAACACTCGCCCCATTAACATCCAACACTCGCCCCATTAACACCCAACACTCGCCCCATTAACACCCAACACTCGCCCCATTAACATCCAACACTCGCCCCATTAACATCCAACACTCGCCCCATTAACATCCAACACTCGCCCCATTAACACCCAACACTCACCCCATTAACACCCAACACTCGCCCCATTAACACCCAACACTCGCCCCATTAACACCCAACACTCGCCCCATTAACACCCAACACTCGCCCCATTAACACCCAACACTCGCCCCATTAACACCCAACACTCGCCCCATTAACACCCAACACTCGCCCCATTAACATCCAACACTCGCCCTCACCCCATTAACACCCAACGCTCACCCCATTAACACCCAACACTCGCCCCATTAACACCCAACACTCGCCCCATTAACACCCAACACTCGCCCCATTAACACCCAACACTCGCCCCATTAACACCCAACACTCGCCCCATTAACACCCAACACTCGCCCCATTAACACCCAACACTCACCCCATTAACACCCAACACTCACCCCATTAACACCCAACATTCGCTCCATTAACATCCAACACTCGCCCCATTAACATCCAACACTCGCCCCATTAACACCCAACACTCACGCCATTAACACCCAACACTCACCCCATTAAAACCCAACACTCACCCCATTAACACCCAACACTCACCCCATTAACACCCAACACTCGCCCCATTAACACCCAACACTCGCCCCATTAACACCCAACACTCGCCCCATTAACACCCAACACTCGCCCCATTAACACCCAACGCTCACCCCATTAACACCCAACGCTCACCCCATTAACACCCAACACTCGCCCCATTAACATCCAACACTCGCCCCATTAACATCCAACACTCACCCCATTAACACCCAACACTCACCCCATTAACACCCAACACTCGCCCCAATAACATCCAACACTCGCCCCATTAACACCCAACACTCGCCCCATTAACACCCAACACTCGCCCCATTAACATCCAACACTCGCCCCATTAACATCCTACACTCGCCCCATTAACACCCAACACTCACCCCATTAACACCCAACACTCGCCCCATTAACACCCAACACTCGCCCCATTAACACCCAACACTCGCCCCATTAACACCCAACACTCGCCCCATTAACACCCAACACTCGCCCCATTAACACCCAACACTCGCCCCATTAACACCCAACACTCGCCCCATTAACATCCAACACTCGCCCCATTAACATCCAACACTCGCCCCATTAACACCCAACACTCGCCCCATTAACACCCAACACTCACCCCATTAACACCCAACACTCACCCCATTAACACCCAACACTCGCCCCATTAACACCCAACGCTCGCCCCATTAACACCCAACACTCGCCCCATTAACACCCAACACTCGCCCCATTAACACCCAACACTCGCCCCATTAACACCCAACACTCGCCCCATTAACACCCAACACTCGCCCCATTAACACCCAACACTCACCCCATTAACACCCAACACTCACCCCATTAACACCCAACACTCGCCCCATTAACACCCAACACTCACCCCATTAACACCCAACACTCACCCCATTAACACCCAACACTCGCCCCATTAACACCCAACACTCACCCCATTAACACCCAACACTCACCCCATTAACACCCAACACTCGCCCCATTAACACCCAACACTCACCCCATTAACACCCAACACTCGCCCCATTAACACCCAACACTCGCCCCATTAACACCCAACACTCGCCCCATTAACACCCAACACTCGCCCCATTAACACCCAACACTCACCCCATTAACACCCAACACTCACCCCATTAACACCCAACACTCACCCCATTAACACCCAACACTCGCCCCATTAACACCCAACACTCGCCCCATTAACACCCAACACTCACCCCATTAACACCCAACACTCACCCCATTAACACCCAACACTCGCTCCATTAACATCCAACACTCACCCCATTAACACCCAACACTCGCCCCATTAACATCCAACACTCGCCCCATTAACACCCAACGCTGACCCCATTAACACCCAACGCTCGCCCCATTAACACCCAACACTCGCCCCATTAACACCCAACGCTCGCCCCATTAACACCCAACGCTCGCCCCATTAACACCCAACACTCGCCCCATTAACACCCAACACTCGCCCCATTAACACCCAACACTCGCCCCATTAACACCCAACACTCGCCTCATTAACACCCAACACTCGCCCCATTAACACCCAACACTCGCCCCATTAACACCCAACACTCGCCCCATTAACATCCAACACTCGCCCCATTAACATCCAACACTCGCCCCATTAACACCCAACGCTCGCCCCATTAACACCCAACACTCGCCCCATTAACATCCAACACTCGCCCCATTAACATCCAACACTCGCCCCATTAACACCCAACACTCGCCCCATTAACACCCAACACTCGCCCCATTAACACCCAACACTCGCCCCATTAACACCCAACACTCGCCCCATTAACACCCAACACTCACCCCATTAACACCCAACACTCACCCCATTAACATCCAACACTCGCCCCATTAACACCCAACACTCGCCCCATTAACACCCAACACTCGCCCCATTAACACCCAACGCTCACCCCATTAACACCCAACACTCGCCCCATTAACACCCAACACTCGCCCCATTAACACCCAACGCTCGCCCCATTAACACCCAACACTCACCCCATTAACACCCAACGCTCGCCCCATTAACACCCAACGCTGACCCCATTAACACCCAACGCTCACCCCATTAACACCCAACGCTGACCCCATTAACACCCAACACTCGCCCCATTAACACCCAACGCTGACCCCATTAACACCCAACACTCGCCCCATTAACACCCAACGCTGACCCCATTAACACCCAACACTCGCCCCATCAACACCCAACGCTCGCCCCATTAACACCCAACGCTGACCCCATTAACACCCAACACTCGCCCCATTAACACCCAACACTCGCCCCATTAACATCCAACACTCGCCCCATGAACATCCAACACTCGTCCCATTAACACCCAACACTCGTCCCATTAACACCCAACACTCGCCCCATTAACACCCAACACTCGCCCCATTAACATCCAACACTCGCCCCATTAACACCCAACACTCGCCCCATTAACACCCAACACTCACCCCATTAACACCCAACACTCACCCCATTAACACCCAACACTCGCCCCATTAACACCCAACGCTCGCCCCATTAACACCCAACACTCGCCCCATTAACACCCAACACTCGCCCCATTAACACCCAACACTCGCCCCATTAACACCCAACACTCGCCCCATTAACACCCAACACTCGCCCCATTAACACCCAACACTCACCCCATTAACACCCAACACTCACCCCATTAACACCCAACACTCGCCCCATTAACACCCAACACTCACCCCATTAACACCCAACACTCACCCCATTAACACCCAACACTCGCCCCATTAACACCCAACACTCGCCCCATTAACATCCAACACTCGCCCCATGAACACCCAACACTCGTCCCATTAACACCCAACACTCGTCCCATTAACACCCAACACTCGCCCCATTAACATCCAACACTCGCCCCATTAACATCCAACACTCGCCCCATTAACACCCAACACTCGCCCCATTAACACCCAACACTCACCCCATTAACACCCAACACTCACCCCATTAACACCCAACACTCGCCCCATTAACACCCAACGCTCGCCCCATTAACACCCAACACTCGCCCCATTAACACCCAACACTCGCCCCATTAACACCCAACACTCGCCCCATTAACACCCAACACTCGCCCCATTAACACCCAACACTCGCCCCATTAACACCCAACACTCGCCCCATTAACACCCAACACTCACCCCATTAACACCCAACACTCACCCCATTAACACCCAACACTCGCCCCATTAACACCCAACACTCACCCCATTAACACCCAACACTCACCCCATTAACACCCAACACTCGCCCCATTAACACCCAACACTCACCCCATTAACACCCAACACTCGCCCCATTAACACCCAACACTCGCCCCATTAACACCCAACACTCGCCCCATTAACACCCAACACTCGCCCCATTAACACCCAACACTCGCCCCATTAACACCCAACACTCGCCCCATTAACACCCAACACTCGCCCCATTAACACCCAACACTCACCCCATTAACACCCAACACTCGCCCCATTAACACCCAACACTCGCCCCATTAACACCCAACACTCGCCCCATTAACACCCAACACTCACCCCATTAACACCCAACACTCACCCCATTAACACCCAACACTCACCCCATTAACACCCAACACTCGCTCCATTAACATCCAACACTCACCCCATTAACACCCAACACTCGCCCCATTAACATCCAACGCTGACCCCATTAACACCCAACGCTCGCCCCATTAACACCCAACACTCGCCCCATTAACACCCAACGCTCGCCCCATTAACACCCAACGCTCGCCCCATTAACACCCAACACTCGCCCCATTAACACCCAACACTCGCCCCATTAACACCCAACACTCGCCTCATTAACACCCAACACTCGCCCCATTAACACCCAACACTCGCCCCATTAACACCCAACGCTCGCCCCATTAACACCCAACACTCGCCCCATTAACATCCAACACTCGCCCCATTAACATCCAACACTCGCCCCATTAACACCCAACGCTCGCCCCATTAACACCCAACACTCGCCCCATTAACATCCAACACTCGCCCCATTAACATCCAACACTCGCCCCATTAACACCCAACACTCGCCCCATTAACACCCAACA
This sequence comes from Heptranchias perlo, assembly GCF_035084215.1. NCBI lineage: Eukaryota > Metazoa > Chordata > Chondrichthyes > Hexanchiformes > Hexanchidae > Heptranchias > Heptranchias perlo. Next base: position 3,317,838 of record NC_090349.1, read on the forward strand.
CTCGCCCCATTAACACCCAACACTCGCCCCATTAACACCCAACACTCGCCCCATTAACACCCAACACTCACCCCATTAACACCCAACACTCACCCCATTAACATCCAACACTCGCCCCATTAACACCCAACACTCGCCCCATTAACACCCAACACTCGCCCCATTAACACCCAACGCTCACCCCATTAACACCCAACACTCGCCCCATTAACACCCAACACTCGCCCCATTAACACCCAACGCTCGCCCCATTAACACCCAACACTCACCCCATTAACACCCAACGCTCGCCCCATTAACACCCAACGCTGACCCCATTAACACCCAACGCTCACCCCATTAACACCCAACGCTGACCCCATTAACACCCAACACTCGCCCCATTAACACCCAACGCTGACCCCATTAACACCCAACACTCGCCCCATTAACACCCAACGCTGACCCCATTAACACCCAACACTCGCCCCATTAACACCCAACGCTCGCCCCATTAACACCCAACGCTGACCCCATTAACACCCAACACTCGCCCCATTAACACCCAACACTCGCCCCATTAACATCCAACACTCGCCCCATGAACATCCAACACTCGTCCCATTAACACCCAACACTCGTCCCATTAACACCCAACACTCGCCCCATTAACACCCAACACTCACCCCATTAACACCCAACACTCGCCCCATTAACATCCAACACTCGCCCCATTAACACCCAACGCTGACCCCATTAACACCCAACGCTCGCCCCATTAACACCCAACACTCGCCCCATTAACACCCAACGCTCGCCCCATTAACACCCAACGCTCGCCCCATTAACACCCAACACTCGCCCCATTAACACCCAACACTCGCCCCATTAACACCCAACACTCGCCCCATTAACACCCAACACTCGCCTCATTAACACCCAACACTCGCCCCATTAACACCCAACGCTCGCCCCATTAACACCCAACGCTCGCCCCATTAACACCCAACACTCGCCCCATTAACATCCAACACTCGCCCCATTAACATCCAACGCTCGCCCCATTAACACCCAACGCTCGCCCCATTAACATCCAACACTCGCCCCATTAACATCCAACACTCGCCCCATTAACACCCAACACTCGCCCCATTAACACCCAACACTCGCCCCATTAACACCCAACACTCGCCCCATTAACACCCAACACTCGCCCCATTAACACCCAACACTCACCCCATTAACACCCAACACTCACCCCATTAACATCCAACACTCGCCCCATTAACACCCAACACTCGCCCCATTAACACCCAACACTCGCCCCATTAACACCCAACGCTCGCCCCATTAACACCCAACGCTCACCCCATTAACACCCAACACTCGCCCCATTAACATCCAACACTCGCCCCATTAACACCCAACGCTCGCCCCATTAACACCCAACACTCACCCCATTAACACCCAACGCTCGCCCCATTAACACCCAACGCTGACCCCATTAACACCCAACGCTCACCCCATTAACACCCAACGCTGACCCCATTAACACCCAACACTCGCCCCATTAACACCCAACGCTGACCCCATTAACACCCAACACTCGCCCCATTAACACCCAACGCTGACCCCATTAACACCCAACACTCGCCCCATTAACACCCAACGCTCGCCCCATTAACACCCAACGCTGACCCCATTAACACCCAACACTCGCCCCATTAACACCCAACACTCGCCCCATTAACATCCAACACTCGCCCCATGAACATCCAACACTCGTCCCATTAACACCCAACACTCGTCCCATTAACACCCAACACTCGCCCCATTAACACCCAACGCTCACCCCATTAACACCCAACGCTGACCCCATTAACACCCAACACTCGCCCCATTAACACCCAACGCTGACCCCATTAACACCCAACACTCGCCCCATTAACACCCAACGCTGACCCCATTAACACCCAACACTCGCCCCATTAACACCCAACGCTCGCCCCATTAACACCCAACGCTGACCCCATTAACACCCAACACTCGCCCCATTAACACCCAACACTCGCCCCATTAACATCCAACACTCGCCCCATGAACATCCAACACTCGTCCCATTAACACCCAACACTCGTCCCATTAACACCCAACCCTCGCCCCATTAACATCCAACACTCGCACCATTAACACCCAACACTCGCCATATTAACACCCAACACTCGCTCCATTAACACCCAACACTCGCTCCATTAACACCCAACACTCGCCCCATTAACACCCAACACTCGCCCCATGAACATCCAACACTCGCCCCATTAACACACAACACTCTCCTCATTAACACCCAACACTCGCCCCATGAACATCCAACACTCGCCCCATTAACACCCAACGCTCGCCCCATTAACACCCAACGCTCGCCCCATTAACACCCAACACTCGCCCCATGAACACCCAACACTCGCCCCATTAACACCCAATGCTCGTCCCATTAACATCCAACACTCGCCCCATTAACACCCAACGCTCGCCCCATTAACATCCAACGCTCGCCCCATTAACACCCAATGCTCGTCCCATTAACATCCAACACTCGCCCCATTAACACCCAACACTCACCCCATTAACACCCAATGCTCGTCCCATTAAAATCCAACACTCGTCCCATTAAAATCCAACACTCGCCCCATTAACACCCAACACTCACACCATTAACACCCAACACTCGCCCCATTAACACCCAACGCTCGCCCCATTAACACCCAACACTCGCCCCATTAACATCCAACACTCGCCCCATTAACACCCAACACTCGCCCCATTAACATCCAACACTCGCCCCATTAACATCCAACACTCGCCCCATTAACACCCAACGCTGACCCCATTAACACCCAACACTCGCCCCTTTAACACCCAACGCTGACCCCATTAACACCCAACGCTCGCCCCATTAACACCCAACGCTCGCCCCATTAACACCCAACGCTGACCCCATTAACACCCAACACTCGCCCCATTAACACCCAACACTCGCCCCATTAACACCCAACACTCGCCCCATTAACACCCAACACTCGCCCCATTAACATCCAACACTCGCCCCATGAACATCCAACACTCGTCCCATTAACACCCAACACTCGTCCCATTAACACCCAACACTCGCCCCATTAACACCCAACACTCGCCCCATTAACACCCAACACTCGCCACATTAACACCCAACACTCGCCACATTAACACCCAACCCTCGCCCCATTAACACCCAACACTCGCTCCATTAACACCCAACACTCGCCCCATTAACACCCAACACTCGCCCCATGAACATCCAACACTCGCCCCATGAACATCCAACACTCGCCCCATTAACACCCAACACTCGCCTCATTAACACCCAACACTCGCCCCATGAACATCCAACACTCGCCCCATTAACACCCAACGCTCGCCCCATTAACACCCAACGCTCGCCCCATTAACACCCAACACTCGCCCCATGAACACCCAACACTCGCCCCATTAACACCCAATGCTCGTCCCATTAACATCCAACACTCGCCCCATTAACACCCAACGCTCGCCCCATTAACATCCAACGCTCGCCCCATTAACACCCAATGCTCGTCCCATTAACATCCAACACTCGCCCCATTAACACCCAACACTCACCCCATTAACACGCAATGCTCGTCCCATTAAAATCCAACACTCGTCCCATTAAAATCCAACACTCGCCCCATTAACACCCAACACTCACACCATTAACACCCAACACTCGCCCCATTAACACGCAACACTCGCCCCATTAACACCCAACACTCGCCCCATTAACACCCAACACTCGCCCCATTAACACCCAACACTCGCCCCATTAACATCCAACACTCGCCCCATTAACACCCAACACTCGCCCCATTAACATCCAACACTCGCCCCATTAACATCCAACACTCGCCCCATTAACATCCAACACTCGCCCCATTAACACCCAACGCTCGCCCCATTAACACCCAACACTCGCCCCATTAACATCCAACACTCGCCCCATTAACACCCAACACTCGCCCCATTAACACCCAACACTCGCCCCATGAACACCCAACACTCGCCCCATTAACACCCAACACTCGCCCCATTAACATCCAACACTCGCCCCATTAACACCCAACACTCGCCCCATTAACATCCAACACTCGCCCCATTAACACCCAACACTCGCCCCATTAACACCCAACGCTCACCCCATTAACACCCAACACTCGCCCCATTAACACCCAACACTCGCCCCATTAACACCCAACGCTCGCCCCATTAACACCCAACACTCACCCCATTAACACCCAACGCTCGCCCCATTAACACCCAACGCTGACCCCATTAACACCCAACGCTCACCCCATTAACACCCAACGCTGACCCCATTAACACCCAACACTCGCCCCATTAACACCCAACGCTGACCCCATTAACACCCAACACTCGCCCCATTAACACCCAACGCTGACCCCATTAACACCCAACACTCGCCCCATTAACACCCAACGCTCGCCCCATTAACACCCAACGCTGACCCCATTAACACCCAACACTCGCCCCATTAACACCCAACACTCGCCCCATTAACATCCAACACTCGCCCCATGAACATCCAACACTCGTCCCATTAACACCCAACACTCGTCCCATTAACACCCAACACTCGCCCCATTAACACCCAACACTCACCCCATTAACACCCAACACTCGCCCCATTAACATCCAACACTCGCCCCATTAACACCCAACGCTGACCCCATTAACACCCAACGCTCGCCCCATTAACACCCAACACTCGCCCCATTAACACCCAACGCTCGCCCCATTAACACCCAACGCTCGCCCCATTAACACCCAACACTCGCCCCATTAACACCCAACACTCGCCCCATTAACACCCAACACTCGCCCCATTAACACCCAACACTCGCCTCATTAACACCCAACACTCGCCCCATTAACACCCAACGCTCGCCCCATTAACACCCAACGCTCGCCCCATTAACACCCAACACTCGCCCCATTAACATCCAACACTCGCCCCATTAACATCCAACGCTCGCCCCATTAACACCCAACGCTCGCCCCATTAACATCCAACACTCGCCCCATTAACATCCAACACTCGCCCCATTAACACCCAACACTCGCCCCATTAACACCCAACACTCGCCCCATTAACACCCAACACTCGCCCCATTAACACCCAACACTCGCCCCATTAACACCCAACACTCACCCCATTAACACCCAACACTCACCCCATTAACATCCAACACTCGCCCCATTAACACCCAACACTCGCCCCATTAACACCCAACACTCGCCCCATTAACACCCAACGCTCGCCCCATTAACACCCAACGCTCACCCCATTAACACCCAACACTCGCCCCATTAACATCCAACACTCGCCCCATTAACACCCAACGCTCGCCCCATTAACACCCAACACTCACCCCATTAACACCCAACGCTCGCCCCATTAACACCCAACGCTGACCCCATTAACACCCAACGCTCACCCCATTAACACCCAACGCTGACCCCATTAACACCCAACACTCGCCCCATTAACACCCAACGCTGACCCCATTAACACCCAACACTCGCCCCATTAACACCCAACGCTGACCCCATTAACACCCAACACTCGCCCCATTAACACCCAACGCTCGCCCCATTAACACCCAACGCTGACCCCATTAACACCCAACACTCGCCCCATTAACACCCAACACTCGCCCCATTAACATCCAACACTCGCCCCATGAACATCCAACACTCGTCCCATTAACACCCAACACTCGTCCCATTAACACCCAACACTCGCCCCATTAACACCCAACGCTCACCCCATTAACACCCAACGCTGACCCCATTAACACCCAACACTCGCCCCATTAACACCCAACGCTGACCCCATTAACACCCAACACTCGCCCCATTAACACCCAACGCTGACCCCATTAACACCCAACACTCGCCCCATTAACACCCAACGCTCGCCCCATTAACACCCAACGCTGACCCCATTAACACCCAACACTCGCCCCATTAACACCCAACACTCGCCCCATTAACATCCAACACTCGCCCCATGAACATCCAACACTCGTCCCATTAACACCCAACACTCGTCCCATTAACACCCAACCCTCGCCCCATTAACATCCAACACTCGCACCATTAACACCCAACACTCGCCATATTAACACCCAACACTCGCTCCATTAACACCCAACACTCGCTCCATTAACACCCAACACTCGCCCCATTAACACCCAACACTCGCCCCATTAACACCCAACACTCGCCCCATTAACATCCAACACTCGCCCCATTAACACACAACACTCTCCTCATTAACACCCAACACTCGCCCCATGAACATCCAACACTCGCCCCATTAACACCCAACGCTCGCCCCATTAACACCCAACGCTCGCCCCATTAACACCCAACACTCGCCCCATGAACACCCAACACTCGCCCCATTAACACCCAATGCTCGTCCCATTAACATCCAACACTCGCCCCATTAACACCCAACGCTCGCCCCATTAACATCCAACGCTCGCCCCATTAACACCCAATGCTCGTCCCATTAACATCCAACACTCGCCCCATTAACACCCAACACTCACCCCATTAACACCCAATGCTCGTCCCATTAAAATCCAACACTCGTCCCATTAAAATCCAACACTCGCCCCATTAACACCCAACACTCACACCATTAACACCCAACACTCGCCCCATTAACACCCAACGCTCGCCCCATTAACACCCAACACTCGCCCCATTAACATCCAACACTCGCCCCATTAACACCCAACACTCGCCCCATTAACATCCAACACTCGCCCCATTAACATCCAACACTCGCCCCATTAACACCCAACGCTGACCCCATTAACACCCAACACTCGCCCCTTTAACACCCAACGCTGACCCCATTAACACCCAACGCTCGCCCCATTAACACCCAACGCTCGCCCCATTAACACCCAACGCTGACCCCATTAACACCCAACACTCGCCCCATTAACATCCAACACTCGCCCCATTAACACCCAACACTCGCCCCATTAACACCCAACACTCGCCCCATTAACATCCAACACTCGCCCCATGAACATCCAACACTCGTCCCATTAACACCCAACACTCGTCCCATTAACACCCAACACTCGCCCCATTAACACCCAACACTCGCCCCATTAACACCCAACACTCGCCACATTAACACCCAACACTCGCCACATTAACACCCAACCCTCGCCCCATTAACACCCAACACTCGCTCCATTAACACCCAACACTCGCCCCATTAACACCCAACACTCGCCCCATGAACATCCAACACTCGCCCCATGAACATCCAACACTCGCCCCATTAACACCCAACACTCGCCTCATTAACACCCAACACTCGCCCCATGAACATCCAACACTCGCCCCATTAACACCCAACGCTCGCCCCATTAACACCCAACGCTCGCCCCATTAACACCCAACACTCGCCCCATGAACACCCAACACTCGCCCCATTAACACCCAATGCTCGTCCCATTAACATCCAACACTCGCCCCATTAACACCCAACGCTCGCCCCATTAACATCCAACGCTCGCCCCATTAACACCCAATGCTCGTCCCATTAACATCCAACACTCGCCCCATTAACACCCAACACTCACCCCATTAACACGCAATGCTCGTCCCATTAAAATCCAACACTCGTCCCATTAAAATCCAACACTCGCCCCATTAACACCCAACACTCACACCATTAACACCCAACACTCGCCCCATTAACACGCAACACTCGCCCCATTAACACCCAACACTCGCCCCATTAACACCCAACACTCGCCCCATTAACACCCAACACTCGCCCCATTAACATCCAACACTCGCCCCATTAACACCCAACACTCGCCCCATTAACATCCAACACTCGCCCCATTAACATCCAACACTCGCCCCATTAACATCCAACACTCGCCCCATTAACACCCAACGCTCGCCCCATTAACACCCAACACTCGCCCCATTAACATCCAACACTCGCCCCATTAACACCCAACACTCGCCCCATTAACACCCAACACTCGCCCCATGAACACCCAACACTCGCCCCATTAACACCCAACACTCGCCCCATTAACATCCAACACTCGCCCCATTAACACCCAACACTCGCCCCATTAACATCCAACACTCGCCCCATTAACATCCAACACTCGCCCCATTAACACCCAACACTCGCCCCATTAACATCCAACACTCGCCCCATTAACATCCAACGCTCGCCCCATTAACATCCAACGCTCGCCCCATTAACACCCAACGCTCGCCCCATTAACACCCAACGCTCGCCTCATTAAAACCCAACACTCGCCCCATTAACATCCAACACTCGCCTCATTAAAACCCAACACTCGCCCCATTAACATCCAACACTCACCCCATTAACACCCAACACTCGCCCCATTAACATCCAACACTCGCCTCATTAAAACCCAACACTCGCCCCATTAACATCCAACACTCACCCCATTAACACCCAACACTCGCCTCATTAACACCCAACACTCGTCCGATTAACACCCAACACTCACCCCATTAACACCCAACACTCGCCCCATTAACACCCAACACTCGTCCCATTAACACCCAACACTCACCCCATTAACACCCAACACTCGCCCCATTAACACCCAACACTCGCCCCATTAACACCCAACACTCACCCCATTAACACCCAACACTCACCCCATTAACATCCAACACTCGCCCCATTAACACCCAACGCTCGCCCCATTAACACCCAACGCTGACCCCATTAACACCCAACACTCGCCTCATTAAAACCCAACACTCGCCCCATTAACATCCAACACTCGCCTCATTAAAACCCAACACTCGCCCCATTAACATCCAACACTCACCCCATTAACACCCAACACTCGCCTCATTAACACCCAACACTCGTCCCATTAACACCCAACACTCGCCCCATTAACATCCAACACTCGCCTCATTAAAACCCAACACTCGCCCCATTAACATCCAACGCTCGCCCCATTAACATCCAACACTCGCCCCATTAACACCCAACGCTCGCCCCATTAACACCCAACGCTGACCCCATTAACACCCAACACTCGCCTCATTAACACCCAACACTCGTCCCATTAACACCCAACACTCACCCCATTAACACCCAACACTCGCCCCATTAACACCCAACACTCGCCTCATTAACACCCAACACTCGTCCCATTAACACCCAACACTCACCCCATTAACACCCAACACTCGCCCCATTAACACCCAACACTCGCCCCATTAACACCCAACACTCACCCCATTAACACCCAACACTCGCCCCATTAACACCCAACACTCACCCCATTAACACCCAACACTCACCCCATTAACACCCAACACTCGCCCCATTAACACCCAACACTCGCTCCATTAACACCCAACACTCGCCCCATTAACACCCAACACTCGCCCCAATTAAACCCAGCGCTCGCCCCATTAACACCCAACACTCGCCCCATTAACACCCAACACTCGCCCCATTAACACCCAACGCTCGCCCCATTAACATCCAACGCTCGCCCCATTAACACCCAACACTCGCCCCATTAACATCCAACACTCGCCCCATTAACACCCAACACTCGCCCCATTAACACCCAACACTCGCCCCATTAACACCCAACGCTCACCCCATTAACACCCAACACTCGCCCCATTAACACCCAACGCTCGTCCCATTAACACCCAACACTCGCCCCATTAACACCCAACAGTCGCCCCATTAACACCCAACACTCGCTCCATTAACACCCAACAGTCGCCCCATTAACACCCAACGCTCGCCCCATTAACACCCAACACTCGCCCCATTAACACCCAACAGTCGCCCCATTAACACCCAACACTCGCTCCATTAACACCCAACACTCGCCCCATTAACACCCAACGCTCGCCCCATTAACATCCAACACTCGCCTCATTAACACCCAACGCTCGCCCCATTAACACCCAACACTCGCCCCATTAACACCCAACACTCGCCCCATTAACACCCAACACTCGCCCCAATTAAACCCAGCGCTCGCCCCATTAACACCCAACACTCGCCCCATTAACACCCAACACTCGCCCCATTAACACCCAACGCTCGCCCCATTAACACCCAACGCTCGCCCCATTAACACCCAACGCTCGCCCCATTAACACCCAACACTCGCCCCATTAACACCCAACACTCGCCCCATGAACACCCAACACTCGCCCCATTAACATCCAACACTCGCCCCATTAACATCCAACACTCGCCCCATTAACATCCAACACTCGCCCCATTAACATCCAACACTCGCCTCATTAAAACCCAACACTCGCCCCATTAACACCCAACACTCGCCCCATTAACACGCAACACTCGCCCCATTAACACCCAACACTCGCCCCATTAACACCCAACGCTCGTCCCATTAACATCCAACACTCGCCCCATTCACACGCAACGCTCGCCTCATTAAAACCCAACACTCGCCCCATTAACACCCAACACTCGCCCCATTAACACCCAACACTCGCCCCATTAACACCCAACACTCGCCCCATTAACATCCAACGCTCACCCCATTAACACCCAAAGCTCACCCCATTAACACCCAACAGTCGCCCCATTAACACCCAACGCTCGCCCCATTAACACCCAACACTCGCCCCATTAACACCCAACGCTCACCCCATTAACATCCAACACTCGCCCCATTAACACCCAACGCTCGTCCCATTAACACCCAACACTCGCCCCATTAACACCCAACAGTCGCCCCATTAACACCCAACACTCGCTCCATTAACACCCAACAGTCACCCCATTAACACCCAACGCTCGCCCCATTAACACCCAACACTCGCCCCATTAACACCCAACAGTCGCCCCATTAACACCCAACACTCGCTCCATTAACACCCAACACTCGCCCCATTAACACCCAACGCTCGCCCCATTAACATCCAACACTCGCCTCATTAACACCCAACGCTCGCCCCATTAACACCCAACGCTCGCCCCATTAACACCCAACGCTCGCCCCATTAACACCCAACACTCGCCCCAATTAAACCCAGCGCTCGCCCCATTAACACCCAACACTCGCCCCATTAACACCCAACACTCGCCCCATTAACACCCAACACTCGCCCCATTAACACCCAACGCTCGCCCCATTAACACCCAACGCTCGCCCCATTAACACCCAACGCTCGCCCCATTAACACCCAACACTCGCCCCATTAACACCCAACACTCGCCCCATTAACACCCAACACTCGCCCCATGAACACCCAACACTCGCCCCATTAACATCCAACACTCGCCCCATTAACACCCAACACTCGCCTCATTAACATCCAACACTCGCCCCATTAAAATCCAACACTCGCCCCATTAACATCCAACACTCGCCTCATTAAAACCCAACACTCGCCCCATTAACACCCAACACTCGCCCCATTAACACGCAACACTCGCCCCATTAACACCCAACACTCGCCCCATTAACACCCAACGCTCGTCCCATTAACATCCAACACTCGCCCCATTCACACGCAACGCTCGCCTCATTAAAACCCAACACTCGCCCCATTAACACCCAACACTCGCCCCATTAACACCCAACACTCGCCCCATTAACACCCAACACTCGCCCCATTAACATCCAACGCTCACCCCATTAACACCCAACGCTCACCCCATTAACACCCAACAGTCGCCCCATTAACACCCAACGCTCGCCCCATTAACACCCAACACTCGCCCCATTAACACCCAACGCTCACCCCATTAACATCCAACACTCGCCCCATTAACACCCAACGCTCACCCCATTAACACCCAACACTCGCCCCAATTAAACCCAGCGCTCGCCCCATTAACATCCAACACTCGCCCCATTAACACCCAACACTCGCCCCATTAACACCCAACGCTCACCCCATTAACACCCAACGCTCACCCCATTAACACCCAACACTCGCCCCAATTAAACCCAGCGCTCGCCCCATTAACATCCAACACTCGCCCCATTAACACCCAACACTCGCCCCATTAACACCCAACACTCGCCCCATTAACACCCAACACTCGCCCCATTAACATCCAACACTCGCCCCATTAACACCCAACGCTCGCCCCAATTAAACCCAGCGCTCGCCCCATTAACACGCAACGCTCGCCTCATTAAAACCCAACACTCGCCTCATTAACATCCAACACTCGCCCCATTAACATCCAACACTCGTCCCATTAACACCCAACACTCGTCCCATTAACACCCAACACTCGTCCCATTAACACCCAACACTCGCCTCATTAACATCCAACACTCGCCCCATTAACACCCAACACTCCTCCCATTAACATCCAACCCTGGCCCCATTAACACCCAACACTCGCCCCATTAACACCCAACATTCGTCCCATTAACACCCAACACTCGTCCCATTAACATCCAACACTCGCCCCATTAACACCCAACGCTCGCCCCATTAACATCCAACACTCGCCCCATTAACACCCAACACTCGCCCCATTAACACCCAACGCTCGTCCCATTAACATCCAACACTCGCCCCATTAACATCCAACACTCGCCTCATTAAAACCCAACACTCGTCCCATTAACATCCAACACTCGCCCAATTAACATCCAACACTCGCCTCATTAAAACCCAACACTCGCCCCATTAACACCCAACACTCGCCCCATTAACACCCAACACTCGCCCCATTAACACCCAACACTCGCCCCATTAACACCCAACGCTCGTCCCATTAACATCCAACACTCGCCCCATTAACACGCAACGCTCGCCCCATTAACACCCAACACTCGCCTCATTAACACCCAACACTCGCCCCATTAACACCCAACACTCGCCCCATTAACACCCAACACTCGCCCCATTAACACCCAACACTCGCCCCATTAACACCCAACACTCGCCCCATTAACACCCAACGCTCGTCCCATTAACATCCAACACTCGCCCCATTAACACGCAACGCTCGCCCCATTAAAACCCAACACTCGCCCCATTAACACCCAACACTCGCCCCATTAACACCCAACACTCGCCTCATTAACACCCAACACTCGCCCCATTAACACCCAACGCTCGTCCCATTAACACCCAACACTCGCCCCATTAACACCCAACACTCGCCTCATTAACACCCAACACTCGCCCCATTAACACCCAACACTCGCCTCATTAACACCCAACACTCGCCCCATTAACACCCAACACTCGCCCCATTAACACCCAACGCTCGTCCCATTAACAGCCAACACTCGCCCCATTAACACGCAACGCTCGCCCCATTAAAACCCAACACTCGCCCCATTAAAACCCAACACTCGCCCCATTAACACCCAACACTCGCCTCATTAACATCCAACACTCGCCCCATTAACATCCAACACTCGCCTCATTAAAACACAACACTCGCCCCATTAACACCCAACACTCGCCCCATTAACACCCAACACTCGCCCCATTAACACCCAACACTCGCCCCATTAAAACCCAACACTCGTCCCATTAACACCCAACACTCGCCCCATTAACATCCAACACTCGCCCCATTAACACCCAACGCTCACCCCATTAACACCCAACACTCGCCCCAATTAAACCCAGCGCTCGCCCCATTAACATCCAACACTCGCCCCATTAACACCCAACACTCGCCCCATTAACACCCAACACTCACCCCATTAACACCCAACACTCGCCCCATTAACACCCAACACTCGCCCCATTAACACCCAACACTCGCCCCATTAACACCCAACACTCGCCCCATTAACACCCAACACTCGCCCCATTAACACCCAACACTCGCCCCATTAACACCCAACACTCACCCCATTAACACACAACACTCGCCCCATTTACACCCAACACTCACCCCATTAACACCCAACACTCGCCCCATTAACACCCAACACTCGCCCCATTAACACGCAACGCTCGCCTCATTAAAACCCAACACTCGCCCCATGAACCTCCAACACTCGCCCCATTAACACGCAACGCTCGCCTCATTAAAACCCAACACTCGCCCCATTAACACCCAACACTCGCCCCATTAACACGCAACGCTCGCCTCATTAAAACCCAACACTCGCCCCATGAACACCCAACACTCACCCCATTAACACCCAACACTCGCCCCATTAACACCCAACACTCGCCCCATTAACACCCAACACTCGCCCCATTAACACCCAACACTCGCCCCATTAACACCCAACACTCACCCCATTAACACCCAACACTCGCCCCATTAACACCCAACACTCGCCCCATTAACACCCAACACTCACCCCATTAACACACAACACTCGCCCCATTTACACCCAACACTCACCCCATTAACACCCAACACTCGCCCCATTAACACCCAACACTCGCCCCATTAACACGCAACGCTCGCCTCATTAAAACCCAACACTCGCCTCATTAACATCCAACACTCGCCTCATTAACATCCAACACTCGCCCCATTAACATCCAACACTCGCCCCATTAACACCCAACACTCGTCCCATTAACATCCAACGCTCGCCCCATTAACACCCAACGCTCGTCCCATTAACATCCAACACTCGCCCCATTAACATCCAACACTCGCCCCATTAACACCCAACACTCGCCCCATTAACACCCAATGCTCGTCCCATTAACATCCAACACTCGCCCCATTAACATCCAACACTCGCCTCATTAAAACCCAACACTCGTCCCATTAACATCCAACACTCGCCCCATTAACATCCAACACTCGCCTCATTAAAACCCAACACTCGCCCCATTAACACCCAACACTCGCCCCATTAACACCCAACACTCGCCCCATTAACACCCAACGCTCGTCCCATTAACATCCAACACTCGCCCCATTAACACCCAACACTCGCCTCATTAACACCCAACACTCGCCTCATTAACACCCAACACTCGCCCCATTAACACCCAACACTCGCCCCATTAACACCCAACACTCGCCCCATTAACACCCAACACTCGCCCCATTAACACCCAACGCTCGTCCCATTAACATCCAACACTCGCCCCATTAACACGCAACGCTCGCCCCATTAAAACCCAACACTCGCCCCATTAACATCCAACACTCGCCTCATTAACATCAAACACTCGCCCCATTAACACCCAACACTCGCCTCATTAACACCCAACACTCGCCCCATTAACACCCAACACTCGCCCCATTAACACCCAATGCTCGTCCCATTAACATCCAACACTCGCCCCATTAACATCCAACACTCGCCTCATTAAAACCCAACACTCGTCCCATTAACATCCAACACTCGCCCCATTAACATCCAACACTCGCCTCATTAAAACCCAACACTCGCCCCATTAACACCCAACACTCGCCCCATTAACACCCAACACTCGCCCCATTAACACCCAACGCTCGTCCCATTAACATCCAACACTCGCCCCATTAACACGCAAGGCTCGCCCCATTAACACCCAACACTCGCCTCATTAACACCCAACACTCGCCTCATTAACACCCAACACTCGCCCCATTAACACCCAACACTCGCCCCATTAACACCCAACACTCGCCCCATTAACACCCAACACTCGCCCCATTAACACCCAACGCTCGTCCCATTAACATCCAACACTCGCCCCATTAACACGCAACGCTCGCCCCATTAAAACCCAACACTCGCCCCATTAACATCCAACACTCGCCTCATTAACATCCAACACTCGCCCCATTAACACCCAACACTCGCCTCATTAACACCCAACACTCGCCCCATTAACACCCAACACTCGCCCCATTAACACCCAACGCTCGTCCCATTAACAGCCAACACTCGCCCCATTAACACGCAACGCTCGCCCCATTAAAACCCAACACTCGCCCCATTAAAACCCAACACTCGCCCCATTAACACCCAACACTCGCCTCATTAACATCCAACACTCGCCCCATTAACATCCAACACTCGCCTCATTAAAACACAACACTCGCCCCATTAACACCCAACACTCGCCCCATTAACACCCAACACTCGCCCCATTAACACCCAACACTCGCCCCATTAAAACCCAACACTCGTCCCATTAACACCCAACACTCGCCCCATTAACATCCAACACTCGCCCCATTAACACCCAACGCTCACCCCATTAACACCCAACACTCGCCCCAATTAAACCCAGCGCTCGCCCCATTAACATCCAACACTCGCCCCATTAACACCCAACACTCGCCCCATTAACACCCAACACTCACCCCATTAACACCCAACACTCGCCCCATTAACACCCAACACTCGCCCCATTAACACCCAACACTCGCCCCATTAACACCCAACACTCGCCCCATTAACACCCAACACTCGCCCCATTAACACCCAACACTCGCCCCATTAACACCCAACACTCACCCCATTAACACACAACACTCGCCCCATTTACACCCAACACTCACCCCATTAACACCCAACACTCGCCCCATTAACACCCAACACTCGCCCCATTAACACGCAACGCTCGCCTCATTAAAACCCAACACTCGCCCCATGAACCTCCAACACTCGCCCCATTAACACGCAACGCTCGCCCCATTAACACGCAACGCTCGCCTCATTAAAACCCAACACTCGCCCCATGAACACCCAACACTCACCCCATTAACACCCAACACTCGCCCCATTAACACCCAACACTCGCCCCATTAACACCCAACACTCACCCCATCAACACCCAACACTCGCCCCATTAACACCCAACACTCGCCCCATTAACACCCAACACTCGCCCCATTAACACCCAACACTCACCCCATTAACACCCAACACTCGCCCCATTAACACCCAACACTCGCCCCATTAACACCCAACACTCACCCCATTAACACACAACACTCGCCCCATTTACACCCAACACTCACCCCATTAACACCCAACACTCGCCCCATTAACACCCAACACTCGCCCCATTAACACGCAACGCTCGCCTCATTAAAACCCAACACTCGCCTCATTAACATCCAACACTCGCCTCATTAACATCCAACACTCGCCCCATTAACATCCAACACTCGCCCCATTAACACCCAACACTCGTCCCATTAACATCCAACGCTCGCCCCATTAACACCCAACGCTCGTCCCATTAACATCCAACATTCGCCCCATTAACATCCAACACTCGCCCCATTAACACCCAACACTCGCCCCATTAACACCCAATGCTCGTCCCATTAACATCCAACACTCGCCCCATTAACATCCAACACTCGCCTCATTAAAACCCAACACTCGTCCCATTAACATCCAACACTCGCCCCATTAACATCCAACACTCGCCTCATTAAAACCCAACACTCGCCCCATTAACACCCAACACTCGCCCCATTAACACCCAACACTCGCCCCATTAACACCCAACGCTCGTCCCATTAACATCCAACACTCGCCCCATTAACACGCAACGCTCGCCCCATTAACACCCAACACTCGCCTCATTAACACCCAACACTCGCCTCATTAACACCCAACACTCGCCCCATTAACACCCAACACTCGCCCCATTAACACCCAACACTCGCCCCATTAACACCCAACACTCGCCCCATTAACACCCAACGCTCGTCCCATTAACATCCAACACTCGCCCCATTAACACGCAACGCTCGCCCCATTAAAACCCAACACTCGCCCCATTAACATCCAACACTCGCCTCATTAACATCCAACACTCGCCCCATTAACATCCAACACTCGCCCCATTAAAACCCAACACTCGCCCCATTAACACCCAACACTCGCCCCATTAACACCCAACACTCGCCCCATTAACACCCAACACTCGCCCCATTAACATCCAACACTCGCCCCATTAACACCCAACACTCGTCCCATTAACACCCAACACTCGCCCCATTAACATCCAACACTCGCCCCATTAACACCCAACACTCGCCCCATTAACACCCAACGCTCGTCCCATTAGAATCATAGAATCATAGAAGTTACAACATGGAAACAGGCCCTTCGGCCCAACATGTCCATGTCGCCCAGTTTATACCACTAAGCTAGTCCCAATTGCCTGCACTTGGCCCATATCCCTCGATACCCATCTTCCCCATGTAACTGTCCAAATGCTTTTTAAAAGACAAAATTGTACCCGCCTCTACTACTGCCTCTGGCAGCTCGTTCCAGACACTCACCACCCTTTGAGTGAAAAAATTGCCCCTCTGGATCCTTTTGTATCTCTCCCCTCTCACCTTAAATCTGTGCCCCCTCGTTATAGACTCCCCTACCTTTGGGAAAAGATTTTGACTATCGACCTTATCTATGCCCCTCATTATTTTATAGACTTCTATAAGATCACCCCTTAACCTCCTACTCTCCAGGGAATAAAGTCCCAGTCTGTCTAACCTCTCCCTGTAAGTCAAACCATCAAGTCCCGGTAGCATCCTAGTAAATCTTTTCTGCACTCTTTCTAGTTTAATAATATCCTTTCTATAATAGGGTGACCAGAACTGTACACAGTAATCCAAGTGTGGCCTCACCAATGCCCTGTACAACTTCAACAAGACATCCCAACTCCTGCATTCAATGTTCTGACCAATGAAACCAAGCATGCTGAATGCCTTCTTCACCACCCTATCCACCTGTGACTCCACTTTCAAGGAGCTATGAATCTGTACTCCTAGATCTCTTTGTTCGATAACTCTCCCCAACGCCCTACCATTAACGGAGTAGGTCCTGGCCCGATTCGATCTACCAAAATGCATCACCTCACATTTATCTAAATTAAACTCCATCTGCCATTCATCGGCCCACTGGCCCAATTTATCAAGATCCCGTTACAATCCTAGATAACGCCCCATTAACACCCAACACTCGTCCCATTAACATCCAACACTCGCCCCATTAACACCCAACACTCGCCCCGTTAACATCCAACACTCGCCCCATTAACACCCAACACTCGCCCCATTAACACCCAAAACTCGCCCCATTAACACCCAACACTCGCCCCATTAACACCCAACACTCGCCCCATTAACACCCAACACTCGCCCCATTAACATCGAACCCTCGCCCCATTAACACCCAACACTCGCCCCACTAACACCCAACACTCGCCCCATTAACACCCAACACTCGCCTCATTAACACCCAACACTCGCCCCATTAACACCCAACACTCGCCCCATTAACACCCAACACTCGCCCCATTAACACCCAACACTCGCCTCATTAACACCCAACACTCGCCCCATTAACACCCAACGCTCGCCCCATTAACACCCAAAGCTCGCCCCATTAACACCCAACACTCGCCCCACTAACACCCAACACTCGCCCCATTAACACCCAACACTCGCCTCATTAACACCCAACACTCGCCCCATTAACACCCAACACTCGCCCCTTTAACACCCAACACTCGCCCCATTAACACCCAACACTCGCCTTATTAACACCCAACACTCGCCCCATTAACACCCAACGCTCGCCCCATTAACACCCAACGCTCGCCCTATTAACACCCAACACTCATCCCATTAACACCCAACACTCGCCCCATTAACACCCAACACTCGCCCCATTAACACCCAACACTCGTCCCATTAACACCCAACGCTCGCCCCATTAACACCCAACACTCGTCCCATTAACACCCAACGCTCGCCCCATTAACACCCAACACTCGCCCCATTAACACCCAACGCTCGCCCCATTAACACCCAACACTCGCCCCATTAACACCCAACACTCGCCCCATGAACACCCAACACTCGCCCCATTAACACCCAACATTCGTCCCATTAACACCTAACACTCGTCCCATTAGCACCTAACACTCGTCCCATTAACACCCAACACTCGCCCCATTAACACCCAACACTCGTCCCATTAATACCCAACGCTCGCCCCATTAACACCCAACACTCGCCCCATTAACACCCAACACTCGCCCCATTAACACCCAACACTCGCCCCATTAACACCCAACACTCGCCCCATTAACACCCAACACTCGCCCCATTAACACCCAACGCTCGTCCCATTAACACCCAACGCTCGCCCCATTAACACCCAACACTCGCCCCATTAACACCCAACACTCGCCCCATTAACACCCAATGCTCGCCCCAATAAAACCCAGCGCTCGCCCCATTAACACCCAACACTCGCCCCATTAACACCCAACGCTCGCCCCAATAAAACCCAACACTCGCCCCATTAACACCCAACGCTCACCCCATTAACACCCAACACTCGCCCCATTAACACCCAACACTCGCCCCATTAACACCCAACGCTCACCCCATCAACACCCAACACTCGTCCCATGAACATCCAACACTCGCCCCATTAACACCCAACCCTCGCCCCATTCACACCCAACGCTCACCCCATTAACACCCAACACTCGCCCCATTAACACCCAACGCTCACCCCATTAACACCCAACACTCGCCCCAATAAAACCCAACACTCGCCCCATTAACACCCAACGCTCACCCCATTAACACCCAACACTCGCCCCATTAACACCCAACGCTCGCCCCATGAACATCCAACACTCACCCCATTAACACCCAACACTCGCCCCATTTACACCCAACGCTCACCCCATTAACACCCAACACTCGCCCCAATAAAACCCAACACTCGCCCCATTAACACCCAACGCTCACCCCATTAACACCCAACACTCGCCCCATTAACACCCAACACTCGCCCCATTAACACCCAACACTCGCCCCATTAACACCCAACACTCGCCCCATTAACATCCAACACTCGCCCCATTAACACCCAACACTCGCCCCATGAACATCCAACACTCGCCCCATTAACACCCAACCCTCGCCCCATTAACACCCAACGCTCACACCATTAACACCCAAAGCTCGCTCCAATAAAACCCAGCGCTCGCCCCATTAGCACCCAACACTCGCCCCATTAACACCCAAAGCTCGTCCCATTAACATCCAACACTCGCCCCATTAACACGCAACGCTCGCCCCATTAAAACCCAACACTCGCCTCATTAACATCCAACACTCGCACCATTAACATCCAACACTCGCCTCATTAAAACACAACACTCGCCCCATTAACACCCAACACTCGCCCCATTAACACCCAACACTCGCCCCATTAACACCCAACACTCGCCCCATTAAAACCCAACACTCGTCCCATTAACACCCAACACTCGCCCCATTAACATCCAACACTCGCCCCATTAACACCCAACGCTCACCCCATTAACACCCAACACTCGCCCCAATTAAACCCAGCGCTCGCCCCATTAACATCCAACACTCGCCCCATTAACACCCAACACTCGCCCCATTAACACCCAACACTCACCCCATTAACACCCAACACTCGCCCCATTAACACCCAACACTCGCCCCATTAACACCCAACACTCGCCCCATTAACACCCAACACTCGCCCCATTAACACCCAACACTCGCCCCATTAACACCCAACACTCGCCCCATTAACACCCAACACTCGCCCCATTAACACCAACACTCACCCCATTAACACACAACACTCACCCCATTAACACACAACACTCGCCCCATTTACACCCAACACTCACCCCATTAACACCCAACACTCGCCCCATTAACACCCAACACTCGCCCCATTAACACACAACGCTCGCCTCATTAAAACCCAACACTCGCCCCATTAACACCCAACACTCACCCCATTAACACCCAACACTCGCCCCATTAACACCCAACACTCGCCCCATTAACACCCAACACTCGCCTCATTAAAACCCAACACTCGCCCCATGAACATCCAACACTCGCCCCATTAACACGCAACGCTCGCCCCATTAACACCCAACACTCGCCCCATTAACACGCAACGCTCGCCTCATTAAAACCCAACACTCGCCCCATGAACACCCAACACTCACCCCATTAACACCCAACACTCGCCCCATTAACACCCAACACTCGCCCCATTAACACCCAACACTCACCCCATCAACACCCAACACTCGCCCCATTAACACCCAACACTCGCCCCATTAACACCCAACACTCGCCCCATTAACACCCAACACTCGCCCCATTAACACCCAACACTCGCCCCATTAACACCCAACACTCACCCCATTAACACACAACACTCGCCCCATTTACACCCAACACTCACCCCATTAACACCCAACACTCGCCCCATTAACACCCAACACTCGCCCCATTAACACGCAACGCTCGCCTCATTAAAACCCAACACTCGCCTCATTAACATCCAACACTCGCCTCATTAACATCCAACACTCGCCCCATTAACATCCAACACTCGCCCCATTAACACCCAACACTCGTCCCATTAACATCCAACGCTCGCCCCATTAACACCCAACGCTCGTCCCATTAACATCCAACACTCGCCCCATTAACATCCAACACTCGCCCCATTAACACCCAACACTCGCCCCATTAACACCCAACGCTCGTCCCATTAACATCCAACACTCGCCCCATTAACATCCAACACTCGCCTCATTAAAACCCAACACTCGTCCCATTAACATCCAACACTCGCCCCATTAACATCCAACACTCGCCTCATTAAAACCCAACACTCGCCCCATTAACACCCAACACTCGCCCCATTAACACCCAACACTCGCCCCATTAACACCCAACACTCGCCCCATTAACACCCAACACTCGCCCCATTAACACCCAACGCTCGTCCCATTAACACGCAACACTCGCCCCATTAACACGCAACGCTCGCCCCATTAACACCCAACACTCGCCTCATTAACACCCAACACTCGCCTCATTAACACCCAACACTCGCCCCATTAACACCCAACACTCGCCCCATTAACACCCAACACTCGCCCCATTAACACCCAACACTCGCCCCATTAACACCCAACGCTCGTCCCATTAACATCCAACACTCGCCCCATTAACACGCAACGCTCGCCCCATTAAAACCCAACACTCGCCCCATTAACATCCAACACTCGCCTCATTAACATCCAACACTCGCCCCATTAACATCCAACACTCGCCCCATTAAAACCCAACACTCGCCCCATTAACACCCAACACTCGCCCCATTAACACCCAACACTCGCCCCATTAACACCCAACACTCGCCCCATTAACATCCAACACTCGCCCCATTAACACCCAACACTCGTCCCATTAACATCCAACACTCGCCCCATTAACACCCAACGCTCGTCCCATTAGAATCATAGAATCATAGAAGTTACAACATGGAAACAGGCCCTTCGGCCCAACATGTCCATGTCGCCCAGTTTATACCACTAAGCTAGTCCCAATTGCCTGCACTTGGCCCATATCCCTCGATACCCATCTTCCCCATGTAACTGTCCAAATGCTTTTTAAAAGACAAAATTGTACCCGCCTCTACTACTGCCTCTGGCAGCTCGTTCCAGACACTCACCACCCTTTGAGTGAAAAAATTGCCCCTCTGGATCCTTTTGTATCTCTCCCCTCTCACCTTAAATCTGTGCCCCCTCGTTATAGACTCCCCTACCTTTGGGAAAAGATTTTGACTATCGACCTTATCTATGCCCCTCATTATTTTATAGACTTCTATAAGATCACCCCTTAACCTCCTACTCTCCAGGGAATAAAGTCCCAGTCTGTCTAACCTCTCCCTGTAAGTCAAACCATCAAGTCCCGGTAGCATCCTAGTAAATCTTTTCTGCACTCTTTCTAGTTTAATAATATCCTTTCTATAATAGGGTGACCAGAACTGTACACAGTACTCCAAGTGTGGCCTCACCAATGCCCTGTACAACTTCAACAAGACATCCCAACTCCTGCATTCAATGTTCTGACCAATGAAACCAAGCATGCTGAATGCCTTCTTCACCACCCTATCCACCTGTGACTCCACTTTCAAGGAGCTATGAATCTGTACTCCTAGATCTCTTTGTTCGATAACTCTCCCCAACGCCCTACCATTAACGGAGTAGGTCCTGGCCCGATTCGATCTACCAAAATGC
Organism: Heptranchias perlo; assembly: GCF_035084215.1. Classification (NCBI taxonomy): domain Eukaryota; kingdom Metazoa; phylum Chordata; class Chondrichthyes; order Hexanchiformes; family Hexanchidae; genus Heptranchias; species Heptranchias perlo. Next base: position 3,342,027 of record NC_090349.1, read on the forward strand.
ATCACCTCACATTTATCTAAATTAAACTCCATCTGCCATTCATCGGCCCACTGGCCCAATTTATCAAGATCCCGTTGCAATCCTAGATAACGCCCCATTAACACCCAACACTCGCCCCGTTCACATCCAACACTCGCCCCATTAACACCCAACACTCGCCCCATTAACACCCAAAACTCGCCCCATTAACACCCAACACTCGCCCCATTAACACCCAACACTCGCCCCATTAACATCCAACACTCGCCCCATTAACATCGAACACTCGCCCCATTAACACCCAACACTCACCCCACTAACACCCAACACTCGCCCCATTAACACCCAACACTCGCCTCATTAACACCCAACACTCGCCCCATTAACACCCAACACTCGCCCCATTAACACCCAACACTCGCCCCATTAACACCCAACACTCGCCTCATTAACACCCAACACTCGCCCCATTAACACCCAACGCTCGCCCCATTAACACCCAAAGCTCGCCCCATTAACACCCAACACTCGCCCCATTAACATCCAACACTCGCCCCATTAACATCCAACACTCGCCCCATTAACATCCAACACTCGCCTCATTAAAACCCAACACTCGCCCCACTAACACCCAACACTCGCCCCATTAACACCCAACACTCGCCTCATTAACACCCAACACTCGCCCCATTAACACCCAACACTCGCCCCATTAACACCCAACACTCGCCCCATTAACACCCAACACTCGCCTTATTAACACCCAACACTCGCCCCATTAACACCCAACGCTCGCCCCATTAACACCCAACGCTCATCCCATTAACACCCAACACTCGCCCCATTAACACCCAACACTCGCCCCATTAACACCCAACACTCGTCCCATTAACACCCAACGCTCGCCCCATTAACACCCAACACTCGCCCCATTAACACCCAACACTCGCCCCATTAACACCCAACACTCGCCCCATTAACACCCAACACTCGTCCCATTAACACCCAACGCTCGCCCCATTAACACCCAAAGCTCGCCCCATTAACACCCAACGCTCGCCCCATTAACACCCAACACTCGCCCCATTAACACCCAACGCTCGCCCCATTAACACCCAACACTCGCCCCATTAACACCCAACACTCGCCCCATGAACATCCAACACTCGCCCCATTAACACCCAACATTCGTCCCATTAACACCTAACACTCGTCCCATTAGCACCTAACACTCGTCCCATTAACACCCAACACTCGCCCCATTAACACCCAACACTCGTCCCATTAATACCCAACGCTCGCCCCATTAACACCCAACACTCGCCCCATTAACACCCAACACTCGCCCCATTAACACCCAACACTCGCCCCATTAACACCCAACACTCGCCCCATTAACACCCAACACTCGCCCCATTAACACCCAACACTCGCCCCATTAACACCCAACGCTCGTCCCATTAACACCCAACGCTCGCCCCATTAACACCCAACACTCGCCCCATTAACACCCAACACTCGCCCCATTAACACCCAACACTCGCCCCATTAACACCCAACACTCGCCCCATTAACACCCAATGCTCGCCCCAATAAAACCCAGCGCTCGCCCCATTAACACCCAACACTCGTCCCATTAACACCCAACGCTCGCCCCAATAAAACCCAACACTCGCCCCATTAACACCCAACGCTCACCCCATTAACACCCAACACTCGCCCCATTAACACCCAACACTCGCCCCATTAACACCCAACGCTCACCCCATTAACACCCAACACTCGTCCCATGAACATCCAACACTCGCCCCATTAACACCCAACCCTCGCCCCATTAACACCCAACGCTCACCCCATTAACACCCAACACTCGCCCCAAAACACCCAACGCTCACCCCATTCACACCCAACACTCGCCCCAATAAAACCCAACACTCGCCCCATTAACACCCAACGCTCACCCCATTAACACCCAACACTCGCCCCATTAACACCCAACGCTCGCCCCATGAACATCCAACACTCACCCCATTAACACCCAACACTCGCCCCATTTACACCCAACGCTCACCCCATTAACACCCAACACTCGCCCCAATAAAACCCAACACTCGCCCCATTAACACCCAACGCTCACCCCATTAACACCCAACACTCGCCCCATTAACACCCAACACTCGCCCCATTAACACCCAACACTCGCCCCATTAACACCCAACACTCGCCCCATTAACACCCAACACTCGCCCCATGAACATCCAACACTCGCCCCATTAACACCCAACACTCGCCCCATGAACATCCAACACTCGCCCCATTAACACCCAACCCTCGCCCCATTAACACCCAACGCTCACCCCATTAACACCCAAAGCTCGCTCCAATAAAACCCAGCGCTCGCCCCATTAGCACCCAACACTCGCCCCATTAGCACCCAACACTCGCCCCATTAACACCCAAAGCTCGCCCCATTAACACCCAACGCTCACCCCATTAACACCCAACGTTCACCCCATTAACACCCAACGCTCACCCCATTAACACCCAACGCTCACCCCATTAACACCCAACGCTCACCCCATTAACACCCAACGCTCGCCCCAATAAAACCCAGCGCTCGCCCCATTAACACCCAACGCTCACCCCATTAACACCCAACGCTCACCCCATTAACACCCAACGCTCACCCCAATAATACACAGCGCTCGCCCCATTAACACCCAACACTCGCCCCATTAACACCCAACACTCGCCCCATTAACACCCAACACTCACCCCATTAACACCCAACGCTCGCCCCAATAAAACCCAGCGCTCGCCCCATTAACACCCAACGCTCACCCCATTAACACCCAACGCTCACCCCATTAACACCCAACGCGCACCCCATTAACACCCAACGCTCACCCCATTAACACCCAACGCTCGCCCCAATAAAACCCAGCGCTCGCCCCATTAACACCCAATGCTCACCCCATTAACACCCAACGCTCACCCCATTAACACCCAACGCTCGCCCCAATAAAACCCAGCGCTCTCCCCATTAACACCCAACACTCCCCCCATTAACACCCAACACTCACCCCATTAACACCCAACGCTCACCCCATTAACACCCAACGCTCACCCCATTAACACCCAACGCTCACCCCATTAACACCCAACACTCGCCCCTTTAACACCCAACACTCGCCGCATTAACACCCAACACTCGCCCCATTAACACCCAACACTCGCCCCATTAACACCCAACACTCACCCCATTAACACCCAACGCTCACACCATTAACACCAACGCTCGCCCCAATAAAACCCAGCGCTCGCCCCATTAACACCCAACACTCGCCCCATTAACACCCAACGCTCACCCCATTAACACCCAACGCTCACCCCATTAACACCCAACGCTCACACCATTAACACCCAACGCTCACCCCATTAACACCCAACGCTCACACCATTAACACCCAACGCTCACCCCATTAACACCCAACGCTCACCCCATTAACACCCAACGCTCACCCCATTAACACCCAACGCTCACCCCATTAACACCCAACGCTCACACCATTAACACCCAACGCTCACCCCATTAACACCCAACGCTCACCCCATTAACACCCAACGCTCACCCCATTAACACCCAACGCTCGCCCCATTAACACCCAACACTCGCCCCATTAACACCCAACGCTCACCCCGTTAACACCCAACGCTCGCCCCATTAACACCCAACACTCGCCCCATTAACACCCAACGCTCACCCCATTAACACCCAACGCTCACCCCATTAACACCCAACGCTCACCCCATTAACACCCAACGCTCGCCCCATTAACACCCAACACTCGCCCCATTAACACCCAACGCTCGCCCCAATAAAACACAGCGCTCGCCCCATTAACATCCAACGCTCGCCCCATTAACACCCAACGCTCACCCCATTAACACCCAACGCTCGCCCCAATAAAACCCAGCGCTCGCCCCATTAACACCCAACACTCGCCCCATTAACACCCAACACTCGCCCCATTAACACCCAACGCCCACCCCATTAACACCCAACACTCGCCCCATTAACACCCAACACTCGCCCCATTAACACCCAACGCTCACACCATTAACACCCAACGCTCACACCATTAACACCCAACGCTCACCCCATTAACACCCAACGCCCACCCCATTAACACCCAACACTCACACCATTAACACCCAACACTCGCCCCATTAACACCCAACACTCGCCCCATTAACATCCATTGCTCACCCTATTAATATCCAACGCTCACCCCATCAACGCCCAACACTCGCCCCATTAACACCCAACGCTCGCCCCATTAACACCCAAAGCTCACCCCATCAACGCCCAACGCTCGCCCCATTAACACCCAAAGCTCACCCCATCAACGCCCAACACTCACCCCATTAACACCCATCGCCCTCCCCATTAACACCCAAAGCTCACCCCATCAACGCCCAACACTCTCCCCATCTACGCCCAACGCCCTCCCCATTAACACCCAACGCTCGCCCCATTAAAACCCAACACTCGCCCCATTAACACCCAACGCCCTCCCCATCAACGCCCAACGCCCTCCCCATTAACACCCAACGCTCGCCCCATTAACACCCAAAGCTCACCCCATCAACGCCCAACGCTCACCCCATTAACACCCAATGCTCGCCCCATTAACACCCAACGCTCGCCCCATTAACACCCAAAGCTCACCCCATCAACGCCCAACGCTCACCCCATCAACGCCCAACGCCCTCCCCATTAACACCCAAAGCTCGCCCCATTAAAACCCAACACTAGCCCCATTAACACCCAACGCCCTCCCCATCAACACCCAACGCCCTCCCCATTAACACCCAACGCTCGCCCCATTAAAACCCAACACTAGCCCCATTAACACCCAACGCTCACCCCATTAACACCCAACGCTCACCCCATTAACACCCAACGCTCGCCCCATTAACACCCAACACTCGCCCCATTAACACCCAACGCTCGCCCCATTAACACCCAACGCTCGCCCCAATAAAACCCAGCGCTCGCCCCATTAACATCCAAAGCTCGCCCCATTAACACCCAATGCTCACCCCATTAACACCCAACGCTCGCCCCAATAAAACCCAGCGCTCGCCCCATTAACACCCAACACTCGCCCCATTAACACCCAACGCCCTCCCCATCAACGCCCAACGCCCTCCCCATTAACACCCAACGCTCGCCCCATTAAAACCCAACACTAGCCCCATTAACACCCAACGCTCACCCCATTAACACCCAACGCTCACCCCATTAACACCCAACACTCACCCCATTAACACCCAACGCTCGCCCCATTAACACCCAACGCTCACCCCATTAACACCCAACGCTTGCCCCATTAACACCCAACACTCGCCCCATTAACATCCATTGCTCACCCTATTAATATCCAACGCTCGCCTCATTCAAACCCAACGCTCGCCCCATTAACACCCAACGCCCTCCCCATTAACACCCAATGCTCGCCCCATTAATACCCAACGCTCGTGCCATTAACACCCAAAGCTCACCCCATCAACGCCCAACACTCGCCCCATTAACACCCAACGCTCGCCCCATTAACACCCAAAGCTCACCCCATCAACGCCCAACGCTCGCCCCATTAACACCCAAAGCTCACCCCATCAACGCCCAACACTCGCCCCATTAACACCCATCGCCCTCCCCATTAACACCCAAAGCTCACCCCATCAACGCCCAACACTCGCCCCATCAACGCCCAACGCCCTCCCCATTAACACCCAACGCTCGCCCCATTAAAACCCAACACTAGCCCCATTAACACCCAACGCCCTCCCCATCAACGCCCAACGCCCTCCCCATTAACACCCAACGCTCGCCCCATTAACACCCAAAGCTCACCCCATCAACACCCAACGCTCACCCCATTAACACCCAATGCTCGCCCCATTAACACCCAACGCCCTCCCCATTAACACCCAAAGCTCACCCCATCAACGCCCAACGCCCTCCCCATTAACACCCAACGCTCGCCCCATTAAAACCCAACACTAGCCCCATTAACACCCAACGCCCTCCCCATCAACGCCCAACGCCCTCCCCATTAACACCCAACGCTCGCCCCATTAAAACCCAACACTAGCCCCATTAACACCCAACGCCCTCCCCATGAACGCCCAACGCTCACCCCATTAACACCCAATGCTCGCCCCATTAATACCCAATGCTCGCCCCATTAATACCCAATGCTCACTCCATTAACACCCAATGCTCACCCCATTAATACCCAATGCTCACCCCATCAACGCCCAACGCTCACCCCATCAACACCCAATGCTCGCCCCATTAACACCCAATGCTCGCCCCATCAACGCCCAACGCTCACCCCATTAACACCCAATGCTCGCCCCATTAACACCCAATGCTCGCCCCATTAACATCCAACGCTCGCCCTGGGAGTGCTTGATGATGAAATAAGCTACCTGAAGTGGTCAGTTATTCACGCACTACCATCATCTTATAAACACAAAAACTTCACCCACTAAAATTAAAGTTTATAATAATTATTTGTGTCAGATCTAATCAACTAATTTTCTAATCTTTTCATCCAATGATGTTTAAAATTAAAATAGTTTCCTTCTCTATTTGTTAGAAATTCCAATCCTATCTGCACTTGACTTTTTTTTTTGCATCCGACTTAATAAAGTTATTATAAATCTCTGAAGAATTAGACGGCTGTGAAGTCCTGATGTTTGACAGTGCCTCGCTACGAGATCCAGATGTGTAAGGAATGGAATCTTCTGATCTCACCATAACATAGTCCATGTGGATTTCTAGTGCACTGGTAAATGGGTTTGAGTCAAATTCCTATCTGTACTATTTTAACAAAACGATTAACCCATTGATTTTACACAGAATTACATAGAATGTACAGCACAGAAACAGGCCATTCAGCCCAACTGGTCCATGCTAGTGTTTATGCTCCACAACAGCCTCCTCTCCCCTCTTCATCTAACCCTATTGGCATATCCTTCTATTCCTTTCTTCCTCATGTGTCCCCCTATCTTTCCCTTAAAGGCATCTGTGCTAATCGCCTCATCTACTCCTTGTGGTAGCAAGTTCCACATTCTCACCACTCTCTGAGTAAAGAAGTTTCTCCTGAATACAGCACTGGATTTATTAGTGACTATCTTATATTTATGTCCCCTAGTTTTGGCCTCCCCCACAAGTGGAAACATTTTCTCTCTGTCGACCCTATCAAACCCTTTCATAATGTTAAAGACCTCCATCAGGTCACCCCTCAGGAAAGATTCTGATATTGCTCAGAGGAAGTACAGGCTTTCGATCATGTGACACAGCTCAATTACTGTGCTTGGAATACAACCAATGAGCGTCTGTCCCAGAAGGCGTGTCATTCACATGATCTGCTCCCTGGCACGTGACTGGTCAGTGATTAAATCGGTATTGGTTGGCGGGGACAGCTGGACTTACATCTGGTTGATGGTGCTGGTGACGGAGACTGCATTGCCATCTTTGTCCAACACTGAAATGTGACTGGTGCTGTACTTCTCCATTGCCTGATGCTCAATGTTGTAGTATTGGAGCGGATGGGCTTCGTTATCAATACGCTGCCGCATCAACTCAGCAAACCGATCGGACAGCAGCACAGATAGCTGGAATTACAGCAAGAAAAGACCAGGAGTCATGGCTGGGAACATTACATGGATCGAACTCCATTCCCACAGTAGTGTGGGTCAGGTATATCAGAGTGTGTTACAGTGAGGGGTGTGGTATATCAGAGAGTGTTACAGTGAGGGCTGTGGGGTATATCAGAGAGTGTTACAGTGAGGGGTGTGGGGTATATCAGAGAGTGTTACAGTGAGGGCTGTGGGGTATATCAGAGAGTGTTACAGTGAGGGGTGTGGGGTATATCAGAGAGTGTTACAGTGAGGGCTGTGGGGTATATCAGAGAGTGTTACAGTGAGGGGTGTGGGGTATATCAGAGTGTTACAGTGAGGGGTGTGGGGTATATCAGAGAGTGTTACAGTGAGGGCTGTGGGGTATATCAGAGAGTGTTACAGTGAGGGCTGTGGGGTATATCAGAGAGTGTTACAGTGAGGGCTGTGGGGTATATCAGAGTGTTACAGTGAGGGGTGTGGTATATCAGAGTGTTACAGTGAGGGGTGTGGTATATCAGAGTGTTACAGTGAGGGGTGTGGGGTATATCAGAGAGTGTTACAGTGAGGGCTGTGGTATATCAGAGTGTTACAGTGAGGGGTGTGGTATATCAGAGTGTTACAGTGAGGGGTGTGGGATATATCAGAGTGTTACAGTGAGGGGTGTGGGGTATATCAGAGTGTTACAGTGAGGGGTGTGGGGTATCAGAGAGTGTTACAGTGAGGGGTGTGGGGTATATCAGAGTGTTACAGTGAGTGGTGTGGGGTATATCAGAGTGTTACAGTGAGGGCTGTGGGGTATATCAGAGAGTGTTACAGTGAGGGCTGTGGTATATCAGAGTGTTACAGTGAGGGCTGTGGTATATCAGAGTGTTACAGTGAGGGGTGTGGTATATCAGAGTGTTACAGTGAGGGGTGTGGTATATCAGAGTGTTACAGTGAGGGGTGTGGTATATCAGAGTGTTACAGTGAGGGGTGTGGTATATCAGAGTGTTACAGTGAGGGGTGTGGTATATCAGAGAGTGTTACAGTGAGGGCTGTGGTATATCAGAGAGTGTTACAGTGAGGGCTGTGGTATATCAGAGAGTGTTACAGTGAGGGCTGTGGTATATCAGAGAGTGTTACAGTGAGGGCTGTGGTATATCAGAGTGTTACAGTGAGGGCTGTGGTATATCAGGGAGTGTTACAGTGAGGGGTGTGGGGTATATCAGGGAGTGTTACAGTGAGGGGTGTGGGGTATATCAGGGAGTGTTACAGTGAGGGGTGTGGTATATCAGAGAGTGTTACAGTGAGGGGTGTGGGGTATATCAGGGAGTGTTACAGTGAGGGGTGTGGGGTATATCAGGGAGTGTTACAGTGAGGGGTGTGGGGTATATCAGAGAGTGTTACAGTGAGGGGTGTGGGGTATATCAGGGAGTGTTACAGTGAGGGGTGTGGGGTATATCAGAGAGTGTTACAGTGAGGGGTGTGGGGTATATCAGAGAGTGTTACAGTGAGGAATGTGGGGTATATCAGAGTGTGTTACAGTGAGGGGTGTGGGGTATATCAGAGAGTATTAAGTGATTCTCCTCCTACATTGCAGTGTGGCTGACAGTCTCCAGAGAATGGGGATGAAACATGTTTATTTTTAAATCCTTTCCCCAGTGAAGCTGATCACCCTGCAGTCACACTGGGCAATGCAGCCCGTTAGATTTTGAATCCTCCTTTTGCCCCCATGAGAACCATGGGTGCGAGGAATAGACTGGTAATCCTAGCACCCAGCATTACTAAGGCACAAATGAAGGATTAGACATCATGTGATGTATTTCTGTCATTTGCGTATCTTTGAATAAACCCAACCATATTAGGATGGGAAAATCTGGAATGGACAAGTGCCAACAGAATAGTTCCCGCTCGATTTTCCACTCTAGACCTAAATGCCGATTTTCATGTCTTCTAAATGTGCTAATGATACGATAACAGCAGTCACTTTTCTTTTGTTATATTGATGGGGCGGGGTGGGGGGGTCGAATTTCCCCGGGGTTCTCCCAATCTCCCACTGTAACTTGGTTGGGGGTTTGCTGAAGCCGTGGAGGAACAGCCTTTCCCCCAGAGTTCCCACTGACGGTACTGGAAAAACCGTCCACAGGAATGACTGGTGAGATTGTCCACTCTGGTTTGGGAACACGTCTCACCCAGTTTCCCATGTCACACGCTCCATATTATAAATGCAATGACATTATGAAAAGCAATACAAATATACAGAAATAGTCTGAAATAATGTTCAAGCCGTTGATTTTATAAGGGGAGTATGGGATTCCAGTGAGCTGCCCATGTACTTCAGTAAGTAAGTGCATCATGCGGTGTAGTACTGAACCCCACATATCGTGAGGTCAGGACTTTGTGGAGTTGGTTGCTCATGCCCATGGCCATAGTGACTGGTTTCGGTGCTCCTGAGTTAGAGTGGAAAATCAGCCTGGATTCCCACACCTGGCTGGTACCTGAGGACCATGACTGGTCCACGTCGTGTGTGGACATCCAATGGGGTCTGATCAGGCTTGGATGCGATTCCCCCAGGATGAAATAGTCTGTCTAGGCTGACACACGAAGAATGCAGCTGTGGAGTTTACCCCAGCAAGAATGGGCTCTTTCAGGAGCAAAGGGGAGAAAACTTGCCAAAAAGGGTAAAAAAATTAATTACCAGAAAACCCATGATTCGAAGTAAATTCTTTTCATTGCTATTGTGAAATGTTTGTGGAGAGAGTATAAAAATAAGACCACTAACATTATATGGGCGGAAGGTGGGGTCTGTCATCCTACTCAGCTGTCCATTTCCAAACTTTAAGGCCTCTATGATACGATGGTATGTCAGGACCTTTTGATCTCCCTCCATGGACTCACGGGTAAAGTGAAAGCCTATTGGAGATCAGAAAAATATATATTACCATTCAATTCAAGTGGAGTAAAGCACAGAACTGCATTTGTTTGTTTATTGCTTGAATTAAATTCTGTCAATTAGATGGAGGCACTTGCATATCCAAACCTATCAGTGACTTCTTTTAGCAGTGGAATTTATACATGTTCATGCTGGAATGTGTAACCACATTATTCATGTTCAGAGCTGATTCACAAGCCGAAGGATAGAGAAATAAATGGTCACACTGCCCGACAAATCCCATTGCCCTGAAACTCCCTGAAGTTCTGCCTGTCTTCTGCCTCCACCCGTTACAGGGCAACTGACAGCAAGGTGGTGTATCCCACACTGGGAGTTGCTGCTCCTGAGGCTAGATTGGGACTCGGTGTAACCGAGGGAAGTGGGAGTATCGGCTTCCACAAGGGAAAACGTGGGTGTACTGGTGATGAAAAGAGATTTAAACACATGGACCCTTTTGCTCAGAGTGCCGAGGGGAATGGGAGAGAGTGAGCCTGGACATCCTTGCCCTCGTAACAAGTGAGTGCAGGCCAAAGCGTCCGAGCGCATGGGGCAGGCGGGTGCGAGAGATGCACGCTAAGAAACGCTTGAACCCACCTCCCCCATGCCAGTTCAGTGCCCTCCCACCAAACTCTGGCAGGGTCAGTACTGGAAGCCACTTGTGGGCACAATCCTGGCCTAACTGCTGGGATCAGATCCTGAGCAATTCCGGCCCCAAACAAAATGGTTTTAAACAAAATGGCTACCACTATTTCTATTTCTGTTAAGTTTAGTTAGTAATCTAATTAATAGAGACATAGCAGGGCAGCTCAGTCCCATGGAATGCACGACTTGTGCCATGTGGGATCTCCAGGACGCTTCCTGTGTCCTGGACGCCCACAGGTGCAGGAAGTGTCGTCAGCTGGAGGAGCTCAAGCTCCTGGTTTCGGACCTTGAGCAGCGGCTGGGGTCACTGCAGTACATCCACGAGGCTGAGAGCTACGAGGATAGCAGGTTTCAGGAGGTGGTCACCCCATAGCTTGAGAGGGTGCAGGCAGAGAGAGACTGAGTGACCGCCAGACAGACAAGGAGGACCAGGCAGGTAGTACAGGAGTCCCCTGAGGACATCTCGCTCTCCAACCAGTAAACTGATGAGAGGGAGGTTTCCTCTGAGGAGTGCAGCCAGAGCCAAGTCCACGGCACAATGGGTGGCACCAGCCTTATGGGGGGGGAGGGAGGAGAAAGGTCAGGAGAGCGATAGTGATAGGGGATTCTATAGTTAGGGGAACAGACAGGCGTTTCTGTGGCCGCAGACGTGATTCCAGGATGGTACGTTGCCTCCCTGGTGTCAGGGTCAAGGATATCACTGAGCAGCTGCAGAACATTCTGGAGGGGGAGGGTGAACAGCCAGAGGTTGTGGTCCATATCGGTACCAACAACATGGGTAAAAAGAGGGATGAGGTCCCGCAGGCAGATTTTAAGGAGCTAAGAAAGAAATTAATAATCAGGACCTCAAAGGTAGTAATCTCCGGATTACTCCCTGCCACGCGCTAGTGAGTATCAAAATAGGAGGATAGAGCAGATAGGAGGATAGTGCGGCTGGAGAGATGGTGCAGGAGGGAGGGAAGGCTTTAGATTCCTGGGGCATTGGGACCTGTTCTGGGGGAGGTGGGACCTGTACAAGCCGGACATGTTGCACCTCAACAGGGCCGGGACCAATATTCTCGCGGGAGGTTTGCTAGTTCTGTTGGGGAGGGTTTAAACTAGCTTGGCAGAGGGATGGGAATCTGAGTGTAGATTCAGAAGGGAGAGAAGCAGAGCCGGAAATGGAAGACAAAAAATTAGTAAGCAAGTTTGGAAGGCAGAAGAAACAAAGGTTAGAAAATAGACAACAAAAGAGTTCGGAAGTGCTTAATGGTATATACTTCAATACAAGGAGTCTAGTGATTAAGGCAGATGAGCTGAGGGCAGTACGATATCTTAGCTATTACTGAAACATGGCTTAAAGAAGGGCAGGAATGGCAGCTCAACGTTCCTGGTTACAGGGTTTTCAGACGAGATAGAGAGGGGGATAAAAAAGGAGAGGGTGGCAATATTGGTTAAAGAAAGGAGGGATGATATGTTAGAAGGATCATCGAATGAGGCCATATGGGTTAAGCTAAAGAACAAAAAAGGGTTAATCACACTGCTGGGAGTGTACTATAGACCCCCAAACAGTCAAAGGGAGATAGAGGAGCAAATATGTAGGCAAATTTCTGAGAAGTGCAAAAACAATAGGGCAGTAATAGGGGATTTCAACTACCCGAATATTAACTGGAACACAAACAGTGTAAAAGGTATAGAGGGCGCAACATTCTTAAATTGCATTCAGGAAAACTTTTTTAGCCAGTACATAGCAAGCCCAACAAGAGGAGGGGCAGTTCTGGACTTAGTTTAAGGGACTGAAGCTGAGCAGGTGGAACGAGTATCAGTGGGAGAGCATTTTGGTGATAGTGATCATAACTCAGTTAGATTTAGCATAGTTATGGAAAAGGACAAAAGATAGAACAGGAGTAAAAGTTCTCAATTGGGGAAAGGCCAATTTTATTAAGCTGAGAAATGGTTTAGCAAAAGTGGACTGGAAACAGCTACTTGAAGGTAAATCAGTGTCAGAGCAGTGGGAGGCATTCAAAGGAGAGATAGTGAGAGTTCAGAACAAACATGTTCCCACAAAGAAAAAGAGTGGGATTGCCAAATTTAGAGCCCCCTGGATGACGAGGAGCATACAGAATAAGATAAGTCAGACGCCAAGAGCTCAATACTGCAGAAAGCCTAGAGGAGTATAGAAAGTGCAGGGCTGAAATTAAAAAGGAAATTAGGAAAGCAAAGAGAGGGCATGAAAAAATATTAGCAAGTAAAATCAAGGAAAACCCCAAAATGTTTTATAAATACATAACGAGCAAGAGGATAACTAAGGAAAGAGTAGGACCTATTGGAGACCAAAAACCTATGTGTGGAGGCGGAAGATGTGGGTCTGGTTCTTAATGAATACTTTATGTCTGTCTTCACAAAAAAGGGGAACGATGCAGACATTGTAGTTAAGGAGGAGGAGTGTGAAATATTGGATGGGATAAACATAGTGAGAGAGGAAGTATTAAGGGGTTTAGCATCTTTGAAAGTAGATAAATCGCCAGGCCCGAATGAAATGTATCCCAGACTGTTAAAAGAAGCAAGGGAGGAAATAACAGAGGCTCTGACCATCGTTTTCCAATCCTCCCTGGCTAACGGTGTGGTGCTGAAGGATTGGAGGACTGCTAACGTTGTACTGTTGTTTAAAAAGGGAGCGATGGATAGACCGAGTAATTACAGGCCAGTCAGTCTTACCTCGGTGGTGGGCAAATTATTGGAATCAATTCTGAGGGACAGGATAAACCATCACTTAGAAAGGCACGAAGTAATCAAGGACAGTCAGCATGGATTTGTTAATGAGAGGTCATGTCTGACTAACTTGATTGAATTTTTTGAGGAGGTAACAAGGAGGGTCGATGAGGGTAATGCATTTGATGTAGTGTACATGGATTTTAGAAAGGCTTTTGACAAGGTCCCACATGGCAGACTGGTCAAAAAGGTAAAAGCCCATGGGATCCAAGGGAAAGTGGCAAGTTGGATCCAAAATTGGCTCAGTGACAGGAAGCAAAGGGTAATGGTCGACGGGTGTTTTTGTGACTGGAAGGCTGTTTCCAGTGGGGTTCCGCAGGGCTCAGTACTAGGTCTCTTGCTTTTTGTGGTATGTATTAATGATTTGGACTTAAATGTAGGGGGCATGATTAAGAAGTTTGCAGATGATACAAGAATTGGCCGTGTGGTTGACAGTGAGGAAGAAAGCTGTAGGCTGCAGGAAGCTATCAATGGACTGGTCAGGTGGGCAGAAAAGTGTCAAATGGAATTCAATCCAGAGAAGTGTGAGGTAATGCATTTGGGGAGGGCAAACAAGGCAAGGGAATACACAATAAATGGGAGGATACTGAGAGATGTAGAGGGAGAGAAGGACCTCTACAGGCTCCAGGGGGCTGAATGGGCCTCCTCCTGTCCACAGATCCCCAAAGGTAGCAGGACAGGTAGATAATGTGTTTAAGAAGGCATATGGGATACTTTCCTTTATTAGCCGAGGCATAGAATATAAGATGTGGAGATGCCGGTGATGGACTGGGGTTGACAATTGTAAACAATTTTACAACACCAAGTTATAGTCCAACAAATTTATTTTAAATCCCACAAGCTTTCGGAGGCTTCCTCCTTCCTCAGGTGGTGTGGAAATGAAATTTTCGAATCCTTCGCATTTGAAAATCACAGAACAATGCCTGGTGATTACTGCCCGTTGCCAAGGCAATCACAGTGAGCAGACAGAAAGGTGTCACCTAAAAGGCCACCGAATATACAAACCCCCCCCAAAAAAAAAGAGAGAGAAGGAAGACAGTCAATGACCCGGTATATTAAAAACAGATAACATTTGTTCGCTGGTGGGGTTACGTGTAGTGTGACATGAACCCAAGATCCCTTTCAGGAGAACAGCGTCCACGACACCACACAACCCTGCCATGGTAACCTCTGCAAGACATGCCAGATCATCGACACAGATACCACCATCACACGAGAGGACACCACCCACCAGGTACATGGTTCATACTCCTGTGACTCGGCCAACGTTGTCTACCTCATACGTTGCAGGAAAGGATGCCCCAGAGCATGGTACATTGGCGAGACCATGCAGACACTGCGACAACGGATGAACGGACACCGCGCAACAATCGCCAAACAGGAGGGTTCTCTCCCTGTCGGGGAACACTTCAGCAGTCATGGACATTCATCCACCGACCTTCGGGTAAGCGTACTCCAAGGCGGCCTTCGAGACACACGACAACGCAAAATCGTCGAGCAGAAATTGATAGCCAAGTTCCGCACCCATGAGGACGGCCTCAACCGGGATCTTGGGTTCATGTCACACTACACGTAACCCCACCAGCGAACAAATGTTATCTGTTTTTAATATAAAAGTCATTGACTGTCTTCCTTCTCTCTTTCTTTTTTTTTTGGGGTTTGTATATTTGGTGGCCTTTTAGGTGACACCTTTCTGTCTGCTCACTGTGATTGCCTTGGCAACGGGCAGTAATCACCAGGCATTGTTCTGTGATTTTAAAATGCGAAGGATTCGAAAATTTCATTTCCACACCACCTGAGGAAGGAGGAAGCCTCCGAAAGCTTGTGGGATTTAAAATAAATTTGTTGGACTATAACTTGGTGTTGTAAAATTGTTTACAATAGAATATAAAAGCAGGGGGTTATGGTGGAACTGTATAAAACACTAGTTAGGCCACAGCTTGTGTACTGTGTACAGTTCTGGTCTCCACATTACAGGAAGGATGTAATTGCACTAGAGAGGGTGCTGAGGAGATTTACGAGGATATTGCCAGGACTGGAGAATTTTAGCCATGAGGAAAGACTGGATAAGCTGGGGTTGTTTTCTTTGGAACAGAGGAGGCTGAGGGGTGATTTAATTGAGGTGGATAAAATTATGAGGGGCCTAGATAGAGTGGATAGTGAGGACCTATTTCCCTTAGCGGAGAGGTCAATAACCAGGGGGCATAGATTTAAAGTAATTGGTAGAAGGATTAGAGCGGAGCTGAGGAAAATGTTTTTCACCCAGAGGGTGGTGGGGTCTGGAACCCACTGCCTGAAAGGGTGGTAGAGGCAGAAACTCTCAACTCATTTAAAAAATACCTGGATGTGCACCTGAAGAGCCGTGACCTACAGGGCTACGGACGAAACTCTGGAAAGTGGGACCAGGCTGGGTAGCTCTATTTCAACTGGCACAGGCAGGATGGGCCGAATGGCCTCCTTCAGTGCTGTAAATTTGCTATATTTCTACTACCCCCAGATTCCATGTAGGTAAACCAAGATGGCTACCCCTGCTGCCATATCCTATGTGCCTAAAACAAAAGAGCTGTAATGCATGAACAGCGATTCTATCTCCCCCATTTCTAAAGTTGTTTCTATTTCCCCCCCAAGGGAGATAGCTACGCTGCAAGAGGGTGGGACTGGTATCCTTTACTGAAAGCTGTGCAGGATTTCAGTGCTGCGGGTGCACTTGCTTTCTTCTCAGGCCCCTCAATGGGACTGTAAGGGAGATCATTTCTTTATGCATAAAACTGGTGTTGAAAGGGGCGAATGCTCAGGGCCGTGGTGCCGAGACCAACACAGGTTTGAGTCCCAATGCAGCCTCTTCCTTATTTGAACTGTGTCTAGCAGAGGCTGCAGCAACATCCAGTATGAGTGGGTGTGGTAGTCCAGTGGTTATATTACTGGACTAATAATCCAGAGACCTGGACTAATAATCCAAAGAATATGAGTTCAAATCCCACCAGGGCAGTTTAAGAATGTGAATTCAGTTCTTTAGAGAGCTGGTATCGGTAAAAGTGACCAAGTATCTGTCGGATTGTCGTTAAAACCCAACTGATTCACTGATATCCTTTAGGGAAGGAAACCTGCCGTCCTTACCCGGCCTGGGCCTGTAGGTCATTCCAGTGCAGCACCATGTCGTTGACTCTTAACAACCTCTGAAGTGGCCGAGCAAGACAGTCAGTTGTGCCAAACCTCTCACCTTCACCACATGGACTGCAGTGGTTGAAGAAAAAGGCCCACCATCACCTGCTCATGGTAACTAGGGATGGGCAATAGATGCCGGCCTTGCCAGCGATACCCACATCCCGAGAATGAATGAAAACAGCAGGGGACAGATACAGATTAAAGCTCCCTCTACACTGTCCCAACAAACACTCCCAGGGCAGGAACAGCACGGGTTAGATACAGAGTAAAGCTCCCTCTACACTGTCCCAACAAACACTCCCAGGGCAGGAACAGCACGGGTTAGATACAGAGTAAAGCTCCCTCTACACTGTCCCATCAAACACTCCCAGGGCAGGTACAGCATGGGTTAGATACAGAGTAAAGCTCCCTCTACACTGTCCCAACAAACACTCCCAGGGCAGGAACAGCACGGGTTAGATACAGAGTAAAGCTCCCTCTACACTGTCCCATCAAACACTCCCAGGGCAGGTACAGCACGGGTTAGATACAGAGTAAAGCTCCCTCTACACTGTCCCATCAAACACTCCCAGGGCAGGTACAGGGTTAGATACAGAGTAAAGCTCCCTCTACACTGTCCCATTGAACACTCCCTGGGCAGGTACAGGGTTAGATACAGAGTAAAGCTCCCTCTACTCAGCACTAACAATGTGTATCAGCCACAAGCTCCCACTGCACTGAACAGAAACATAAAGAGATCGAAACAAGGGTTGAATTTCGAGTCGGGGGTGTCCCAATCATCAGCTGTAGCTTTGCTGGAAGAAGTGTGGAAACTGTGGGCCAATGGTGTTTACACCATGTCCCAGGGGTTCCCACTGGTCCTCCAATCACATTATAGTGGCTGATGGGGAGAAACCGCGCAGAACTTCACTTCCTTAAATAGACAGAAACACAAACAAATTTACAGAGCAGACAAACAGAAACATGAACAGGCAAACAAACCATTATAAATAGAAAAAATAATTGAACAGACGTAAAGAGGCAGATACATAGATGGACATTGGTTTAGTTGTATGTACCTTTCAGTATGTTGAGGATGAAGCTGAGAATGGCTCCCCTTGTGGGCAGGGGTGGAGAGTACATCATATAGTCACCCAGTGAAACAGTCAGGGGCTTCACCACTGAAGCTTTGTACCGTCTCAAATCTTCAGCTGTTAAAGTGCTATCTACACAGAAGGAGCAAGCAGTGATCACAAATTACTCCGAATCTTTAGCAAATGCTCAGATTGTGTTTGAGATATGATCAAGAGGATCAGTGCAGCTCCTGTTGCTTGGGTTGCCAACCCTCCAGGATTGTCCTGGAGCCTCCAGGAATTAAAGGTTCATCTCCAGGACACTGGTGCAAACAATCCAGGAGATAAATCACAGGGGCATTAAAAAATATTGTTTTTTTTTTCATTTTCTTTGAGCACTTTTATTTATTGGTTGTAAAAATATTGGAGATGGAAAAAATGACTCTTTTGCTGACAGCCACAAATCAACTGATCAGGTAACAAAGAGTCTGTTCACTTTGCAATTTGCAAGAGTAGGCGGGATGCCTCGAGGATTGACAGGTCAGGCGACCAATGATGGGGGCGGGTGGGGTAGTTGTAAGTGGGAGGTCATGTGCTAAAACCTCCAGGAACACATCCAACCAGAGTTGGCAACCCTACCTTGGCAGTGTGTCGATGTGCCGAGGATGAACAGACATGTACAGAGTAGTACGATGACAACTGTGAGGTTCGGAGGAGATGCAGAGCAATAACAAAATAAGAAAACCTTCGAACGGGTGATTCCATGATCTGGTGCTCCCAGCAGGGAGTGTCACTTGCAAAAGAAAGACTTGCATTTCTATAGCGCCTTTCACGACCTTAGGACGTCCCAAATTGCTTTACAGCCGATGAAGTACTTTAGAGGGGCAGTCACTGTTGTAATGTAGGAAACGCAGCAGCTAATTTGTGCACAGCAAGATCCCACGAACAGCAATGAGATAATGACCAGATAATCTGTTTTAGTGATGTTGGTTGAGGGATAAATATTGGCCAGGACACTGGGGAGAACTCCCCTGCTCTTCTTCGAATAATGTCATGGAATCTTTTATGTCCACCTGAGAGGGCAGGTAAAAGGTGACACTGCTGACAGTGCAGCACTCCCTCAGTACTGCACTGCCAGCCTAGATTTTGTGCTCAAGTCTCTGAAGTGGGATTTGAACCTACAACCTTCTGACACAGAGGTGAGAGTACTAACCACTGAGCCACGGGGCACAGTGCTGAGGTACACAGCCTCACATGTTCTATCCATTAACATCATCTGACAGAAAACCACAGGTTAGACCAATGAAGTCTCCTGAGAGTGCTGTCCCGACAGCACTGAATCGCGGTATCACCCCTGACATTCTTTCGTTCCATTGTTCCAAAGATTGCACAGGATAAAGTAAGAAGAGAAATACCTGACTTCTGAGCAGCGGCTGCTTCCTGTATGTCTGTGATGAGATCCTGTGCGATCTGGCCATTGTAGAAAGCATCGGGGCCTTGATCTGCGATGACCTTCAGTGTTTTCGCAAGCTGATGGTACCGCACAAACTCAAGTGGTTCACCAAAATTGTTGTAAAACAGTGTACTAAAAAGAAAATATTTCTCGATGAATTTAAATCTCTAAGACATCTTAAGATGCAACTCAATCACCAGATACCCACCAGGGATGCCTTTACTAGCAAGGGGTTTAATTCGCTCTGTGCGCTATTTTAACACACTAATTAACTTGTTTGTGCCAATTTTCTCTATGCATTATTTTAATAGGCATTAACTCTCTTAAAGTAAATTAAGATACCCGTATCCTAACTTGCACCAAGTCCCGCTCACCCATCACCCCTGTGCTCACCGACCTACCTTGGTTCACGGTTGCCCCTCGCATCCAATTTAAAATTCTCATCCTCCTGTTTAAATCCGTTAATGGCCTCGGGGGGGAGGTAATCAGGGTGGGGGGTGAGGCAATCAGGGTGGGGGGTGAGGCAATCAGGGTGGGGGGGGTGAGGCAATCACGATGGGGGAGAGGCAATCAGGGTGGGGGGGTGAGGCAATCAGGGTGGGGGGAGAGGCAATCAGGGTGGGGGGAGAGGCAATCAGGGTGGGGGGGGTGAGGCAATCAGGGTGGGGGGGGTGAGGCAATCACGATGGGGGAGAGGCAATCAGGGTGGGGGGGTGAGGCAATCAGGGTGGGGGGAGAGGCAATCAGGGTGGGGGGGTGAGGCAATCAGGGTGGGGGGAGAGGCAATCAGGGTGGGGGGGAGAGGCAATCAGGGTGGGGGGGAGAGGCAATCAGGGTGGGGGGAGAGGCAATCAGGGTGGGGGGAGAGGCAATCAGGGTGGGGGGAGAGGCAATCAGGGTGGGGGGGTGAGGCAATCAGGGTGGGGGGGAGGCAATCAGGGTGGGGGGGTGAGGCAATCAGGGTGGGGGGAGAGGCAATCAGGGTGGGGGGGAGAGGCAATCAGGGTGGGGGGGTGAGGCAATCAGGGTGGGGGGGAGAGGCAATCAGGGTGGGGGGGTGAGGCAATCAGGGTGGGGGGGAGAGGCAATCAGGGTGGGGGGAGAGGCAATCAGGGTGGGGGGGTGAGGCAATCAGGGTGGGGGGAGAGGCAATCAGGGTGGGGGGAGAGGCAATCAGGGTGGGGGGGAGAGGCAATCAGGGTGGGGGGAGAGGCAATCAGGGTGGGGGGAGAGGCAATCAGGGTGGGGGGGAGAGGCAATCAGGGTGGGGGGGTGAGGCAATCAGGGTGGGGGGGAGAGGCAATCAGGGTGGGGGGAGAGGCAATCAGGGTGGGGGGGTGAGGCAATCAGGGTGGGGGGGAGGCAATCAGGGTGGGGGGGTGAGGCAATCAGGGTGGGGGTGGGTGAGCAGTGGTCGGGAGTGGCCCGTGGATTTACTGTGGAGGTGGGAGGAGCACTTGTTCCTTGTGGAACTCTGCAGGAGTTGTGCAAGATTCAAATATGGAGTAAGATCACACAAAGCACAGGGATTGGATAGCTCAAAAATCTCACACATGGTAAATTGAAATTGTCATTTAGCAAGGTCTTGGTGCCCACAAAGGGCTTAACTTTCTCTGGTAGACCACTGGTTAAAAAGTTTGTGTAAAATTCCCTTGTGTGTTTTTTTTAAACCCATAAACGGGTTAATGGTTGTTTTAAAGGAATGTTACCGACACGCATTAACTCAACGCATTAACTCAACGCATTAACTCAACGCATTAACTCAACGCATTAACTCAACGCATTAACTCAACGCATTAACTCAACGCATTAACTCATGCTCCACCAGAAATCAAAGCCCAGATTCCCAATTATTGCTTTATACAATAGGAAGGGGTTTTGAAGGATGTACAAAAATCAGGCATTAGAGGCGCTGCTGCTTGAACCACACCTTCCTCCACCTCAGTGCTTACTTGGGAGAAAATGAATCCATGGAGGAATTTGCAGCCATGTGTTATAGAACATTATAAAGGTGGCCGGTGTGGGAAGTAGAGACGTCACACTGATACAATAGGGGGGAGAATTCTGAGGTTAGGGTTGAGAGCAGAATAGTGGAAGCTTTGCTCTGAATCTAACCATGCCTGGGAGTGTTTGATACTGGCACTGAGGAAAACAATGGAAAAGAATGGTCAAATTGGTACTAATTGGCCATCTCCTCAGAAAGGCTATGGGTTGGCAGAAGTGGGAACTGGACAAATACCATGCTGGTGAGTACATTACAACTGGCTACACTTCAAAAGTACTTCAAGATAAGACTTGCATTTAAAAAGCAACCTTTAATGACCTCAGGACATCCCAAAGCGCTTTATGGTCAATGAAGTACTTTAGAGGTGTAGTCACTATTGTAATGTAGAAAACACGGCAGCCAGTTTGCACACAGCAAGGTCCCACAGACAGCAATGATATAATAACCAGATAATCTGTTTTAGTTGAGGGATAAATATTGGTCAGAGACACCGGGGAGAACTCCCCTGCTCTTCTTCGAAATAGTTTCCATGCGATCTTTTGCGTCCTGAGAGGGCCAACTGGGCCTCGGTTTAACGTCTCATCCAAAAGACGGCACCTCTGACAGTGCAGCACTCCCTCAGTACTGTACTGAAGTGTCGGGCCTAGATTTTGTGCTCAAGTCTCTGGAGTGGAGCTTGAACCCCACAATCTTCTAGCCTCAGAGGCGAGAGTGATACCCACTGAGTCACATTGTGAAGTGCTTTGGGACGTCCTGAGGTCATGAAAGGCGTGATATAAACATGAGTCTTTCTTTCTTTCTTTAGTAAACAATTTTACAACACCAAGTTATAGTCCAGCAATTTTATTTTAAATTCACAAGCTTTCGGAGGCTTCCTCCTTCGTCAGGTAAATGTTTGCTTCTTTCTTTAGGGGAGGCTCCTCTGAGGCAAGAACTAAGGCACATTGTTGGAGCAGAATAGAGGGAGTTTTACTGTGTAGTTAGCAGTGAATATGATACTTTCCCCTTAATTTGTTAAAGTAGGTTTTTTTTAATGAATTAACTCATTCACCAAGAAATCTGGTCAAAGGAGCTCCTGCAGAAAGCCAAAATAACATCCAAATGATCAGCGAGGGAGTCTGTGTGAATGGACATACAGAAAAGGAGCTGCTATTTTTCAATCCAAACTCCACGTCCACTATGTATGCAAGGTGCATCCTTGATCATTCTAGAATCTACACTCATGTAAACGGGGAGCTATGGGTATTCCGAGACCAGTCCAAGCTTACTTCACTGAGCTAGAGATTTCCTGGGAACAATGGACATATCCCGACCACCAATTTCTTAGGACTTAAAAGAGGATTGTTTGAAAACAGCGAGCGCGAAGTCCTGTCACCAATGAGATGAGTTAAAACTCTGCTTTTGAGTTTGATTCTAGAATGTTCTATACGCACTAAAGTATTGTGTGAACAACCGTTTCGCACTTTACAAGTGGATCAAGTTCTGTCAGTGAGCAGTGAATCTGCTCCCGATCTCTATAATTTCCTCCAACCCTACAACCCTCCAAGATCTCTGTGCTCCTCCAATTCTGGCCTCTTGTGAATCCCCGATTTCTCTTGCTGCACCATTGGCGGCCGTGCCTTCAGCTGTCTAGGCCCTAAGCTCTGCAATTCCCTCCATAAACCCCTCCACCTCTCCTCCTATAAGATGCTCCTTAAAACCTACCTTTTTGACCAAGCTTTTGGTCTCCTTATGTGGCTTGGTTTCAAATTTTGTCTGATAACACTTGCTATGAAGTGCCTTGGGACATTTTACTACTTTAAAGGTGCTTTATAAATGCAAGTTGTTGTTATTGTTGTAAGAGTTTGTGACAAAAATTGAGCTTTGTGCGATGACTGGGCCTGGCTCAGTGCTGTGGATGAAATTGGCTGCAGACACACTGACTGGTACAGGGCTCTTTACTTACCGCAGTAATGAATTATTTATGAAATGACGCAACTGCTGATGTTCTAGAAATTTCCTTAGAAGCTCTGGGAGTCGGAATCCTGTTTCTGCGAGTTGTATTGTAGGTTCAAACAGGGATTTCCAGGGCAATTTCCCAAATTGCTCGTGTGCTTTCCAGTAACCTCTCAGTTCCCCCGGCACAGCAATCCATTGGGTACCTACACATGGGGCACAGTTAACACATTCACATATAGAATCATACAATGGTTACAGCATGGAAGGAGGCCATTCAGCCCGTCGAGTCCATGCCGGCTCTCAGCAAGAGCAATCCACTCCCCCGCCCTATCTCCATATTCCTGCAAATTTTTTCCCTTCAAGTACTTATCCGATTCCCTTTTGAAGGCCATGATTGAATCTGCCTCCACCACCCCCTCGGGTCGTGCATTCCAGATCCTAACCACTCGCTGTGTAAAAAAGTTTTTCCTCATGTCACCTTTGGTTTTTTTGCCAATCACCTTAAATCTACGTCCTCTGGTCCTTGACCCCTCCGCCAATGGGAACAGTTTCTCTCGACCTCCTCTACCCAGCCCGTTTGTGATTTTGAATACCTCTATCAAATCTCCTCGCAACCTTCACTGATCTAAGGAGAACAACCCCAAGAATTACCCTAACACTTAGCGTATCGGTGGCAAGCCATCCCTAATTATTCATTGAAAACAGGTGAGCTGAATCAAACACAACAGCCAAAAACCCAGCTGCCCGTATCCTGACTCGCACTAAGTCCCGTTCATCCATCACCATTGTGCTCGCTGGCCGACAACGGCTCCCAGTCCACCAACACCCCAATTTGAAAATTTTCATTTTCGTGTTCAAATCCATCCTCCTCCTCCCCATCCTCCTCCTCCTCCCCCTCCCCATCCTCCTCCTCCCCCTCCCCATCCTCCTCCTCCCTCTCCCCATCCCATCCTCCTCCTCCTCCTCCTCCCCACTCCTCCCCCTCCCCATCCTCCTCCTCCCCATCCTCCTCCTCCTCCCCACCCCTCCTCCTCCATTGACCAGAAACTTAACTGGACCAGCCATATAAATACTGTGGCTACGAGAGCAGGTCAGAGGCTGGGTATTCTGCGGCGAGTGACTCACCTCCTGACTCCCCAAAGCCTTTCCACCATCTACAAGGCACAAGTCAGGAGTGTGATGGAATACTCTCCACTTGCCTGGATGAGTGCAGCTCCAACAACACTCAAGAGGCTCGACACCATCCAGGACAAAGCAGCTCGCTTGATTAGCACCCCATCCACCACCCTAAACATTCACTCCCTTCACCATCGGCGCACTGTGGCTGCAGTGTGCACCATCCACAGGATGCACTGCAGCAACTCGCCAAGGCTTCTTCAACAGCACCTCCTAAACCCGCGACCTCTACCACCTAGAAGGACAAGGGCAGAAGACACATGGGAACAACACAACCTGCACGTTCCCCTCCAAGTCACACACCATCCCGACTTGGAAATATATCGGCCGTTCCTTCATCGTCGCTGGGTCAAAATCCTGGAACTCCCTTCCTAACAGCACTGTGGGAGAACCGTCACCACACGGACTGCAGCGGTTCAAGAAGGCGGCTCACCACCACCTTCTCGAGGGCAATTAGGGATGGGCAATAAATGCCGGCCTCGCCAGCGACGCCCACATCCCATGAACGAATAAAAATATATCTCATCCTCCTCCTCCTCCCTCCAGGCCCCATCCTCCAACTCCTCCCTCCAGGCCCCATCCTCCAACTCCCTCCCCGCCCCATCCTCCTCCTCCCTCCCCTCCCCATTCTCCTCCTCCCTCCCCGCCCCATCCTCCACCTCCCTCCACGCCCCATCCTCCTCCTCCCTCCCCTCCCCATTCTCCTCCTCCCTCCACGCCCCATCCTCCTCCTCCCTCCACGCCCCATCCTCCTCCTCCCTCCACGCCCCCTTCTCCTCCTCCCTCCCCGCCCCATCCTCCTCCTCCCTCCACGCCCCATCCTCCTCCTCCCTCCCCTCCCCATTCTCCTCCTCCCTCCACGCCCCATCCTCCTCCTCCCTCCACGCCCCATCCTCCTCCTCCCTCCCCGCCCCATCCTCCTCCTCCCTCCACGCCCCATCCTCCTCCTCCCTCCCCTCCCCATTCTCCTCCTCCCTCCACGCCCCATCCTCCTCCTCCCTCCACGCCCCATCCTCCTCCTCCCTCCACGCCCCATCCTCCTCCTCCCTCCACGCCCCATCCTCCTCCTCCCTCCACGCCCCATCCTCCTCCTCCCTCCACGCCCCATCCTCCTCCTCCCCCCTTCCCGCCCCATCCTCCTCCTCCCTCCACGCCCCATCCTCATCCTCCCTCCACGCCCCATCCTCCTCCTCCCTCCACGCCCCATCCTCCTCCTCCCTCCACGCCCCATCCTCCTCCTCCCTCCAGGCCCCATCCTCCTCCTCCCCCCTTCCCGCCCCATCCTCCTCCTCCCTCCACGCCCCATCCTCCTCCTCCCTCCACGCCCCATCCTCATCCTCCCTCCAGGCCCTATTCTCCTCCTCCCTCCAGGCCCCATCCTCCTCCTCCCTCCCCGCCCCAGAGGTGGGGGATGTTGCAGCCGCTGTCCTGACTTCACACCGTTTTGTGCAGAAGTCAGAGGTTAGCCCCAGATTTTTCTTTCTAGTGTTTTTATTACCTGGATTCAGACGACTACACCCAGTGAGTAGACCTGGCATCACCTTCTCAGGGACGGCCTCTCTGGCATTAATCACCGTCACACGACCTGAGGGAGGAATGAAACAGGAGAGACACACAGTACAGTCAATGAGATGGGCTGTACACACAGGATCAGAGGATGGGGTGGTGGTAGGGATGGAGGGGTGGGGTAGGGTCGGGGGAGGTAGGGACAGGGGGTGGAGGTAGGGATGGAGGGGTGGGGTCGTGACGGGGGCGGTAGGGACGGGGGAGTAGGGATGCAGGTGTGGGGTAGGGACAGGGGGGTGGGGTAGGGACAGGGGGGTGGTAGGGACAGGGGGATGGGGTAGGGACAGGGGGTGGGTTAGGGACTGGGGGGTGGGGTAGGGACAGGGGGATGGGGTAGGGACAGGGGGGTGGGGTAGGGACTGGGGGTGGGGTAGGGACAGGGGGGTGGGGTAGGGACAGGGGGTGGGGTAGGGACTGGGGGGTGGGGTAGGGACAGGGGGATGGGGTAGGGACAGGGGGGTGGGGTAGGGACTGGGGGGTGGGGTAGGGACAGGGGGATGGGGTAGGGACTGGGGGGTGGGGTAGGGACTGGGGGGTGGGGTAGGGACTGGGGGGTGGGGTAGGGACAGGGGGTGGGGTAGGGACTGGGGGATGGGGTAGGGACAGGGGGTGGGTTAGGGACTGGGGGTGGGTTAGGGACTGGGGGGTGGTAGGGACAGGGGGGTGGATTAGGGACAGGGGGTGGGGTAGGGACTGGGGGTGGGGTAGGGACAGGGGGTGGGTTAGGGACTGGGGGTGGGTTAGGGACTGGGGGTGGGGTAGGGACGGAGGGATGGAGGTAGGGACGGGGGGTGGGGGTAGGGACGGAGGGGTGGAGGTAGGGACGGAGGGGTGGAGGTAGGGACGGGGGGTGGGGTAGGGACTGGGGGTGGGGTAGGGACTGGGGGTGGGGTAGGGACAGGGGGGTGGGTTAGGGACAGGGGGTGGGTTAGGGACTGGGGGTGGGGTAGGGACGGAGGGATGGAGGTAGGGACGGGGGGTGGGGGTAGGGACGGAGGGGTGGAGGTAGGGACGGAGGGGTGGAGGTAGGGACGGAGGGGTGGGGTAGGGACGGAGGGGTGGAGGTAGGGACGGGGGGGTGGGGGTAGGGACGTAGGGGTGGGGTAGGGACGGAGGGGTGGAGGTAGGGACGGAGGGGTGGAGGTAGGGACGGGGGGTGGGGGTAGGGACGGAGGGGTGGGGTAGGGACGGGGGGTGGGGTAGGGACGGGGGGTGGGGGTAGGGACGGAGGGGTGGGGTAGGGACGGAGGGGTGGAGGTAGGGACGGGGGGTGGGGGGTAGGGACGGAGGGGTGGGGTAGGGACGGAGGGGTGGAGGTAGGGACGGGGGGTGGGGGTAGGGACGGAGGGGTGGGGTAGGGACGGGGGGTGGGGTAGGGACGGGGCGAGGGTAAGGGCGTGGCTTTATTCAGAGAATTGCTTCACACAACAGATGAAGGTTCATTACATCGAGTCCACAGCACAGAGACAGGCCATTCGGCCCAACTGGTCTATCCCGGTGTTTATGTTCCACACGAGCCACCTCCCTCTCTACTTCATCTCACCCTATCAGCATCTCCCTCTATTCCTTTCTCCCTCATGTGTTTATCGAGCTTCCCTTTAAATACATTAGAAACTTTAAAATCCAGTAATTGTGGACACATTGAAAACTTCAGGCAGCTGGTGTTGACTATTTTGAAACAGCACCAATTAATAACCAATCACCCGCCATCATCAGGCACAGAAAGCAGGTCGAGCGAGATGTTTTTTAAAGAGAAAATTTCCGGGGCAAATTGTAACGGGGAGAGGGGGAGGTCGGAGAGCATTGCGGGGGGGGTCGGAGATTGTGGGGGGGTCGGAGATGGTGGGGGGGGTCGGACATGGTGGGGGGGGTCGGAGATTGTGGGGGGGTCGGAGATGGTGGGGGGGGTCGGACATGGTGGGGGGGTCGGACATGGTGGGTTGGAGTGGGGGGGCCTCGTTCGATTGTGTGTGTGGGATCACGGCAGGTGGGCTTGTTGGGCCTGGGGGAAGCACTCCTGCTCCTCCTGGCCCACAGGCTGTGGCACTGACTGAGCCGGACATTCCCACCTCCTCTTACATGGCATGAACCAGAATGAGGCGCTGTGGGCCATCAGCAGCAGCAGAATTGTATTCCAGCACAATCTGTAACCTCATGGCCCGGCATATTCCTCAATCGACCATTACCAACAAGCCAGGGGATCAACCCTGGTTCAATGAGGAGTGTAGAAGAGCATGCCAGGAGCAGCACCAGGCGTACCTAAAAATGAGGTGGCAACCTGGTGAAGCTACAACTCAGGACCACATGCATGCTAAACAGCGGAAGCAACATGCTATAGACAGAGCTAAGCGATTCCACAACCAACGGATCAGATCAAAGCTCTGCAGTCCTGCCACATCCAGTCGTGAATGGTGGTGGACAATTAAACAACTAACGGGAGGAGGAGGCTCTGTAAACATCCCCATCCTCAATGATGGCGGAGTCCAGCACGTGAGTGCAAAAGACAAGGCTGAAGCGTTTGCAACCATCTTCAGCCAGAAGTGCCGAGTGGATGATCCATCTCGGCCTCCTCCCGATATCCCCACCATCACAGAAGACAGTCTTCAGCCAATTCGATTCACTCCACGTGATATCAAGAAACGGCTGAGTGCACTGGATACAGCAAAGGCTATGGGCCCCGACAACATCCCAGCTGTAGTGCTGAAGACTTGTGCTCCAGAACTAGCTGCGCCTCTAGCCAAGCTGTTCCAGTACAGCTACAACACTGGCATCTACCCGACAATGTGGAAAATTGCCCAGGTATGTCCTGTCCACAAAAAGCAGGACAAATCCAATCCGGCCAATTACCGCCCCATCAGTCTACTCTCAATCATCAGCAAAGTGATGGAAGGTGTCGTCGACAGTGCTATCAAGCGGCAGTTAATCACCAATAACCTGCTCACCGATGCTCAGTTTGGGTTCCGCCAGGACCACTCGGCTCCAGACCTCATTATAGCCTTGGTCCAAACACGGACAAAAGAGCTGAATTCCAGAGGTGAGGTGAGAGTGACTGCCCTTGACATCAAGGCAGCATTTGACCGAGTGTGGCACCAAGGAGCCCTAGTAAAATTGAAGTCAATGGGAATCAGGGGGAAAACTCTCCATTGGCTGGAGTCATACCTAGCACAAAGGAAGACGGTAGTGGTTGTTGGAGGCCAATCATCTCAGCCCCAGGGCATTGCTGCAGGAGTTCCTCAGGGCAGTGTCCTAGGCCCAACCATCTTCAGCTGCTTCACCAATGACCTTCCCTCCATCATAAGGTCAGAAATGGGGATTTTCATTGATGATTGCACAGTGTTCAGTTCCATTCGCAACCCCTCAGATAATGAAGCAGTCCGTGCCCGCATGCAGCAAGACCTGGACAACATCCAGGCTTGGGCTGATAAGTGGCAAGTAACATTCGCACCAGATAAGTGCCAGGCAATGACCATCTCCAACAAGAGAGAGTCTAACCACCTCCCCTTGACATTCAACGGCATTACCATCGCCAAATCCCCCACCATCAACATCCTGGGGGTCACCATTGACCAGAAACTTAACTGGACCAGCCACATAAATACTGTGGCTACAAGAGCAGGTCAGAGGCTGGGTATTCTGTGGCGAGTGACTCACCTCCTGACTCCCCAAAGCCTTTCCACCATCTACAAGGCATAAGTCAGGAGTTTGATGGAATACTCTCCACTTGCCTGGATGAGTGCAGCTCCAACAACACTCAAGAAGCTCGACACCATCCAGGACAAAGCAGCCCGCTTGATTGGCACCCCATCCACCACACTGAACATTCACTCCCTTCACCACCGGCGCACTGTGGCTGCAGTGTGTACCATCCACAGGATGCACTACAGCAACTCGCCAAGGTTTCTTCAACAGCACCTCCCAAACCTACGACCTCTACCACCTAGAAGGACAAGAGCAGCAGGCACATGGGAACAACACCACCTGCACGTTCCCCTCCAAGTCACACACCATCTCGACTTGGAAATATATCGCCGTTCCTTCATCGTCGCTGGGTCAAAATCCTGGAACTCCCTTCCTAACAGCACTGTGGGAGAACCTTCACCACACGGACTGCAGTGGTTCAAGAAGGCGGCTCACCACCACCTTCTCAAGGGCAATTAGGGATGGGCAATAAATGCCGGCCTCGCCAGCGACGCCCACATCCCATGAATTAATATGAAACAAACGTCCGGGAATCCTGGCTCCCCAGAGTTAAAAATAAATAACCTGTCCAAATGGAGGCCCACAAAACCGACCGGTTGGTCACCCACCCTTTGATCCGCCTCCGTTAAAACCAGAAGTGGGCCGGTTGGGGTCGGGTTTTGCTATTTTTTTTACAATTTTTACCTTCCCACCTGCCCCCAACCCACCCGTTTGTGGGGTTAAAATTTACCCCTTCGTGACTCGTTTTCATAAATGCTGGCCTCGCCAGTGATGCCCACATCCCATGAATGAATAAAAAAAAAATTAGAAATTTCTGGAACTCCTACTGAAAACCCAGACTGTCCAGCCCAAATGTGAGCAGGTGCACTAAGATTGCACCAGCTACACCTCAATCAGACGGCATCTGTGCAACAGGCACTCACATCTGTGTCTCTCGAGCGTATCGTTCAACAAAATCATTGGCAGAATTACCTTGTGATCTGTTGTAAATGGTGAAAATGGCCCCTCCACCAATACCCATACTTTGGGGGTTGATCAGGGAGGTGCAGAGCAGTGCAGCAATGGCGCCATCAACGGCCGATCCACCTTGCTCCAGGATGTTTCTAGAACAATAAACAGGAAAGAATGTGTCACACGCACCTCACACAGTACATAGTGAGACAAGCTTCAATATGACTGCCAATAATATTGGTGAAATAAAAACCGAAAATGCTGGAGAAGCTCAGCAAGTCAGGCAGCATCAGTGGAGAAAGAAACAGAGTTAACATTTCAGGCCGAAGACCTTTCGTCTGAACTGGAAAAAGTTGAAGATTTAACAGTTGTTGAGCAAGTACAGAGCCAGGGTAAGGGAGGGAGGGAGGAAAGAACAAAAGGGAAGGTGTGTGATAGGGTGGAGAGCAGGAGTGATTAAATGACAAAAGGGATGATGGTGCAAGGCAAGGAGGGTGGGAATGGGACAAGTAAAGAAACAAAAGATGGGTCTGGAGGAGCTGTAAATGGCAACATCAGAACCATTACCAGCTCCTGCTGTCCGAAAAAATGGGAGCAGTGATCATGATCTGAAGTTATTGAAATCAATATTGGTATAACGATGTTTAACGTGTCTGTGTGGTATTTGTCCGTGCAGTGCATTTAAAATGAATAGGATAATGCTTGGATTAAACTGGCAGATAGGGGAATGTCATAAAAGCACATCAAGGGGCCGAAGACTGGGGCTGTGTGTTTGACTCCCTGCACCGACAGTTTGTTTCAGACTTTTGCTGCTCAATGAATGAACATTCTCATCAAATCAGAAAACAAGCAAAATCAGAAAAGCTGATAGCTCAAAACCAGCCCTGAAACTGGGCCTACACCATGTGGTCACACTGAAAGTGCAGTGGGACACAGGCTTGTCATAACATAAACTGCAGGTACAACCAACATCCCATCACTGATATGGTGGAAGATTGTGCGTAAAATATTGACTCATTTCTCGTGAAGAAATTGGAGGCTCTGTGACTAAGTGGTGGTCATCTCTTTTGTTAAATTGTTTTAAAATTGTTTACACCATTGTCACAGTGATATGGAGGAACTCTCCTCCCATCCCAGTTCATATCATCACTTTCCTCCCCCTCAGCGCTGCCTCTGCTGCTCCAGGTATGTTGCTCCAAACTGTGGGCCGGTATTCTCTTGTTTTTATCAAATACTTTAAATGGAAAATAAGGACAGAGAAAGAAAAGAAAGACTTGCATTTATATAGAGCCTTTCACGACCTCAGGATGTCCCAAAGTGCTTTACAGCCAATGAAGTACTTTTGAAGTGTAGTCACCGTTGTAATGTAGGAAACGCAGCAGCCAGTTTTGCGCACAGCAAGATCCCACAAACAGCAATGAGATCATGAGCAGATAATCTGTTTTAGGGATGTTGAGGAATAAATATTGACCAGGTCACCGGGGTGAACTACCCTTCCAAGGGACCTTTTACATCCACCTGAGAGGGCAGATGCGGCCGCAATTTAATATCTCATCCAAAAGGCGGCATCTCCGACAGTACAGCACTCCCTCAGTACTGCACAGGAGGTCAGAGTGGGAGTGAAATGAACAGGTGCAACAGGGAATGCTGCTTTAAAGCTGGGACTAAGGAATATTTGTGAAACAGTAGAGTGAATTCAGTGCTCCTAATGGAGAACTTCATTCCATAACACTAGTGATTCAATCTGGTCACTCTGACCTCTCTGTCCTCGGCCCCCTACACTGTTCCAATGAAGCTCAACGCAAGCTCGAGAAACAGCACCTCATCTTTCTACAAGGCACTTTACAGCCTTCTGGCCTTAACGATTACTTTAACAACTTTAGACCGTGGAATAAAAGGGGCAGTAGTAGCAACATGGATACAGAATTGGCTAAATGACAGGAAACAGAGATTAGTGGTGAATGGTTGTTTTTCAGACTGGAGGGAGGTGCACAGTGGTGTTCCCCAGGGGTCGGTGCTGGGACCACTGCTTTTCTTGATATATATTAATGACTTGGACTTGGATGTACAGGGCACAATTTCAAAATTTGCAGATGACACAAAACTTGGAAGTGTAGTAAACAGTGAGGAGGATAGTGATAGACTTCAAGAGGGTATAGACAGGCTGGTGGCATGGGCGGACACGTGACAGATGAAATTTAACACAGAAAAATGCAAAGCGTTACATTTCGGTAGGAAGAACGAGGAGAGGTAATATAAACTAGAGGGCACAACTCTAAAAGGGGTACAGGAACAGAGAGGTCTGGGGGTATATGTACACAAATCGTTGATGGTGGCAGGGCAGGTTGAGAAAGTGGTTAAAAAAGCATACGGGATCCTGGGCTTTATAAATAGAGGCATTGAGTACAAAAGTATGGAAGTCATGATGAACCTTTATAAAACACTGGTTCAGCCACATCTGGAGTATTGTGTCCAGTTCTGGGCACTGCACTTTAGGAAAGATGTGAAGGCCTTAGAGAGGGTGCAGAAGAGATTTACTGGAATGATTTCGGGGATGAGGGACTTTAGTTACGTGGATATACTGGAGAAGCTGGGGTTGTTCTCCTTGGAACAGAGACGGTTGCGAGGAGATTTGATAGAGGTATTCAAAATCATGAAGGGTCTAGACAGAGTAGATAGAGAGAAACTGTTCCCATTGGCAGAAGGGTCAAGAACCAGAGGGCATAGATTTAAGGTGATTGGCAAAAGAACCAAAGGTGACATGAGGAAAAACTTTTTTACACAGCGAGTGGTTAGGATCTGGAATGCACTGCCCGAGGGGGTGGTGGAGGCAGATTCAAAAGGGAACTGGATAAGTACATGAAAGGAAAAATTTGCAGGGCGATGGGGATAGGGTAGGGAGTGGAACTAGCTGGATTGCTCTTGCATAGAACCGGCACGGACTCGATGGGCTGAATGGCCTCCTTCCGTGCTGTAACCTTTCTATGATTGTATGAATAGCTCCTCTTTTCTCTCAGACAGCAGGTGCTGGTTACGGAGGGTGGCTGCACCAGAGGCACTGGGAGTGGAGGAGGTGTGGGCTGGTGTGGGATGGGGACTCCCTATCGGAACACGGCCAGTGGGGTGGTCCACATCCCTGGGGTCTACCTGCCTTTCGCCGCCACATTCCTGGACCACTGGAACCTTCTCCCCATTGCCAGATTTTCCATGCTTCCCTCTCCCTCTGCAATTCTGCTGTAACCATTTACACCTCCTCTGGAATCTTTTGTTTCTTTATTTGTCTCATTATCACCTCCTTTTGTCTTGCACCATCATCACATTTGTAATTTAATCATTTCAGGCCTTCACCCTATCACAGACCTTCCCATTTGATTTTTTTTCTGACCCCTTTTCCTAGACTCTGTACTTGCTTAAACGCTGAAATGTTAACTCTGTTTCTCTCTCCACATAAGTTGTTTGAAATTGACTGAGTTTTTAGAAACTTGAAAACATCCTCTCACAGACTTCCCACACTGCTCCTAACTGACTGAACGTGGTTTACTGATAAACAGTCTGTCAAGCTGCATCCCTAAGATAAAACTCAAGTAACTAGTGACCTGACCTCATATCCCACATCGAATGAGATTACAGTACTTGCACCATTGCAGCTTTTTGTCCAATGAGTAGATATTTCTTCCTCCACATTTTCTTTCTGTTAATAATTTCTCCCTTTGCATTGGATCACTCCTTGGTTGAGTAACCTAATCCGATGTCTTTGCTAAACATCGCTTTCCATCAATCCACAGGAACCCTGCTATCTGCCCTCCTATGTCACCCGAGCACAACGCAACGCCATCAAAGCTCTCAAGACCAACCGCAACATCGTCATCAAACCAGCGGACAAAGGAGGAGCCATCGTCATACAGAACAGAACGGACTATTGCAAAGAAGCATACCGACAACTGGACAACCAGGAACACTACAGACGGTTACCCGCAGATCCAACCAAAGAACACACCCACCAGCTCAACAAACTGATCAAGACCTTCGATCCAGACCTTCAAAACATCCTACGCACTCTCATCCCACGTACTCCCCGCGTGGGAGACTTCTACTGCCTCCCAAAGATACACAAAGCCAACACACCCGGATGTCCTATCGTATCAGGCAACGGAACCCTGTGTGAGAACCTCTCTGGATACGTCGAGGGCATCCTGAAACCCATCGTACAGGGAACCCCAAGCTTCTGTCGCGACACTACAGACTTCCTACATAAACTCAGCACCCACGGACCAGTTGAACCAGGAACACTTCTCACCACGATGGACGTCTCGGCACTCTACACCAGTATCCCCCACGATGACGGCATCGCTGCAACAGCCTCAGTACTCAACACCAACAACAGCCAATCTCCAGACGCCATCCTACAACTCATCCGCTTCATCCTGGATCACAATGTCTTCACCTTCGACAACCAGTTCTTTACCCAAACACACGGAACAGCCATGGGGACCAAATTCGCACCCCAATACGCCAACATTTTCATGCACAAGTTCGAGCAGGACTTCTTCACTGCACAGGACCTCCAACCAACACTATACACCAGATACATCGACGACATTTTCTTTCTATGGACCCACGGCGAAGAATCACTGAAGAGACTACACGATAACATCAACAAGTTCCATCCCACCATCAAGCTCACCATGGACTACTCCTCAGAATCGGTTTCTTTCTTGGACACACGAATCTCCATCAAAGACGGGCACCTCAGCACCTCACTCTACTGCAAGCCCATGGACAACCTCACGATGCTCCACTTCTCCAGCTTCCACCCTAACCACGTCAAAGAGGCCATCCCCTATGGACAGGCCCTGCGAATACACAGGATCTGCTCAGACGAGGAGGAACGCGATGGACACCGACAGATGCTGAAAGACGCCCTCGTAAGAACGGGATATGACGCTCGACTCGTCGATCAACAGTTCCGACAGGCCACAGCGAAAAATCGCATAGACCTCCTCAGAAGACAAACACGGGACATAACAGAGTACCCTTCCTCGTCCAGTACTTCCCTGGAGCGGAGAAACTACGCCATGTTCTCTGCAGCCTTCAACATGTCATTGATGACGACGAACACCTCACTAAGGCCATCCCCACGCCTCCACTACTCGCCTTTAAACAGTCACCCAATCTCAAACAGACCATCGTTCGCAGCAAATTACCCAGCTTTCAGGAGAACAGCGTCCACGACACCACACAACCCTGCCACGGCAACCTCTGCAAGACATGCCAGATCATCGACACGGATACTGCCATCACACGAGAGGACACCACCCACCAGGTACATGGTTCATACTCCTGTGACTCGGCCAACGTTGTCTACCTCATACGTTGCAGGAAAGGATGCCCCGGAGCATGGTACATTGGCGAGACCATGCAGACACTGCGACAATGGATGAACGGACACCGCGCAACAATCGCCAAACAGGAGGGTTCCCTCCCAGTCGGGGAACACTTCAGCAGTCAAGGACATTCAGCCACCGATCTTCGGGTAAGCGTTCTCCAAGGCGGCCTTCGAGACACACGACAACGCAAAATCGTCGAGCAGAAATTGATAGCCAAGTTCCGCACCCATGAGGACGGCCTCAACCGGGATCTTGGGTTCATGTCACGCTACACGTAACCCCACCAGCGAAAAAAGAGTGATCTGTTTTTAATACAACTGGTCATTCTCTCTCTCTTCCTTTCGGATGTTTCTCTCTCTCTCTCTCTGTCTTTGGGTTCTGACCATTTGTATATTCAGTAGTCCTGTATGTAATGTCTCTCTGTCTGAACACTATTCGACTCCTTTGATTGCCTTGACAACGGGCAGTTGGAAAGATTATCTGTAATCACCAGGCATTGTTCTCTGACTATATATGCGGTACCTTCCATGGAATCTCACACTCACCTGACGAAGGAGAAAGCCTCCGAAAGCTTGTGATTTTCAAATAAAACTGTTGGACTATAACCTGGTGTTGTAAGATTTCTTACATCTTTCCTTAGAAGGTTGTGGATTCAAGTCCCACTCCAGAGACTTGAGCACATAATCTCGGCTGACACTTTACTGCAGTATTGAGGGAGTGTTGCACTGTCGGAGGTGCCGTCTTTTAGATGAGACGTCAAACCAAGGTCTCGTCTGCCCTCTCAGGTGGACATCAAAGATCCCATGGAACTATTTCGAAGAAGAGCAGGGGAGTTCTCCCTGGTGTTCTGGCCAATATTTAGCCCCCAACATCACTAAAAAACAGATTATCTTGTCGTTTATCAGAATGCTGTTTGTAGGATCTTGCTGTGTGCAAATTGGCTGCTATGTTTCCTACATTACAAAAGTGACTACACTTCAAAAAAAGTACTTAAGAACATAAGAAATAGGAGCAGGAGTAGGCCATACGGCCCCTCGAGTCTGCTCCGCCATTCAATCAGATCATGGCTGATCTTCGACCTCAACTCCACTTTCCCGCCCGATCCCCACATCCCTTGATTCCCTTAGTGTCCAAATATCCATCGATCTCAGTCTTGAATATATTCAACGACTCAGCATCTACAGCCCTCTGGGGTAGAGAATTCCAAAGATTCACAACCTTCTCAGTGAAAATTTCTCCTCATCTCAGTCCTAAATGGCTGACCCCATATCCTGAGACTATGCCCCCTAGTTCTAGACTCTCCAGCCAGAGGAAACAGCGTCTCAACATCTACCCTGTCACTCTCAGAATTTTGTACATTTCAATGAGATCACCTCTCATTCTTCTAAGCTCCAGAGAGTACAGGCCCATTCTACTCAATCTCTCCTCATAGGACAACCCTCTCATCCCAGGAATCAATCTAGTGAACCTTTATTGCATCCCCTCTACGGCAAGTATATCCTTCCTTAGATAAGGAGACCAAAACTGTAAAAAGTACTCCAGGTGTGGTCTCACCAGAGCCCTATATAATTGCAGCAAGACTTCATTACTCTTATGCTCCAATCCCCATTTGCCTTCCTAATTGCTTGTTGTACCTGCATGTTAACTTTCTGTGATTCATGTACAAGGACACCCAAATCCCTCTGAATACCAACATTTCTTAGTCTCTCACCTTTTAAAAAATATTCTGCTTTTCTATTCTTCCTACTAAAGTGGATAATTTCACATTTCCCACATTATACTCCATCTGCCACCTTCTTGCCCACTCACTTAACCTGTCTATATCTCTTTGCAGACTCTTTGTGTCCTCCTCACAGCTTACTTTCCCACCTAGCATTGTATCATCAGCAAACTTGGATACATTACACTCGGTCCCTTCATTTAAGTTATTGATAAATATTGTAAAATAGCTGAGGCCCAAGCACTGATCCTTGCGGCACCCCACTAGTTACAGCCCGCCAACCCGAAAATGACATGTTTATTCCTACTCTTTGTTTTTTGTCCGTTAACCAATCCTCCCACCATTCAGTAGAGTCAAGCTGTGGTCAGTGGTAGCACTCTCCCTCTGCAGTACTGAGGGAGTGCTGCACTGTCGAAGGTGCTGTCTTTCGGATGAGACGTTAAACCGAGGCCCCGTCTGCTATCTCAGGTGGATGTAAAAGATTCCATGGCACTGGAACATAGGAACAGGAGGAGGCCATTCAGCTCCTCGAGCCTGTTCCGCCATTCAATTAGATCATGACGGATCTGTATCTTAACTCCATTTACCTGCCTTGGTTCCGTAACCCTTAATAGCCTTGCCTAACAAAAATCTATCAATCTCAGTTTTGAAATTTTCAATTGACCCCAAGCCTCAACAGCTTTTCAGGGGAGAGAGTTCCAGATTTCCACTCCCCTTTGTGTGAAGAAATGCTTCCTGATTTCACTTCTAAATGGCCTAGCTCTAATTTTAAGATTATGTCCCCTTGTTCTGGACTCCGCATCAGAGGAAATAATTTCTCTCTCGCCACCCTATCAAATCGTTTGATCATCATAAACACCTCAATTAGAGCATCCCTTAACCTTCTATAGGTTCTATAACGGACACCGCGCAACAATCGCCAAACAGGAGGGTTCTCTCCCTGTCGGGGAACACTTCAGCAGTCATGGACATTCAGCCACCGACCTTCGGGTAAGCATACTCCAAGGCGGCCTTCGAGACACACGACAACGCAAAATCGTTGAGCAGAAATTGATAGCCAAGTTCCGCACCCATGAGGACGGCCTCAACCGGGATCTTGGGTTCATGTCACACTACACGTAACCCCACCAGCGAACAAATGTTATCTGTTTTTAATATAACGGGTCATTGACTGTCTTCCTTATCTCTCTCTCTCTCTTTCTTTTTTTTTTGGGGGGGTTTGTATATTCGGTGGCCTTTTAGATGACACCTTTCTGTCTGCTCACTGTGATTGCCTTGGCAATGGGCAGTTATCACCAGGCTTTGTTATGTGATCTTAAAATGCGAAGGATTCGAAACTGTCATTTCCACACCGCCTGAGGAAGGGGAAAGCCCCCGAAAGCTTGTGGGATTAAAAATAAAATTGTTGGACTGTAACTTGGTGTTGTAAAATTGTTTACAATTGTCAACCCCAGTCCATCACCGGCATCTCCACATCATGACTACCATCGACACCACAAACTGCCGGCTCACAGTGGAAAGGATATCCAAGAAGATCGCGCATTTAGACACAGACATTAAGTTTTTACAGAGCTGCAAGAAAGCAGACAAGATCCCGAAAGGACTCCAGATCACGAACCCACTCAAGTCCACATACAACTCGGATTATGCTGAGAGACTCTGCCGCCGTACCTCTCGCACACTCCGCAACCATCTCATACACCAACTCTACAGCAGACGCCACAACCTCGAAACCAAGATAGAGTCCATACTCTCAACCTGTACTCAGGACACAGCAGACCAGCTACGTTATACCGCCAAACAGACGAGGCAACGGAACTACGCTGCCTACATGAAAACCAAGAGCAGGAAGCTTGAGAAACTCGGCATCACCACCAGCATCAACCAAGATTCCCCCGGTACCACGGTTGCAACCACAGGGAAGTCTATCGTCAATTTGTCCGACCACACCCTTCAACCAGACGAAATCGAAGTTCTCAGCCGAGGGCTCAATTTCTGCCCCACCACCAAAATGGACCCCACTAGTCTCGCGGCGGACACAGAGGAATTCATCAGGAGAATGAGGCTCCGGGAATTCTAGCACAAACCCCAAGATTTCAGCAGCGAACCCAATGAGACAATCGACGATCCGGAACAGCAGACAGAGGGATCCGCGATACAGCAACCGAAGAGGAAAGAGTCTCACTGGACTCCTCCAGAGGGTCGCTGCCCTCAGCTTGACATGTATGCTCAAGCTGTCAGGAAATGCGTCTATGCCAGATTCATCAGCCACACTCGGAAGACAGTCCAGAATGTCACCCGAGCACAACGCAACGCCATCAACGCTCTCAAGACCAACCGAAACATCGTCATCAAACCAGCGGAAAAAGGAGGAGCCATCGTCATACAGAACAGAACGGACTATTGCAAAGAAGCATACCGACAACTGGACAACCAGGAACACTGCAGACGGTTACCCGCAGACCCGACCAAAGAACACACCCATCAGCTCAACAAACTGATCAAGACCTTCGATCCAGACCTTCAAAACATCCTACGCACTCTCATCCCACGCGTGGGAGACTTCTACTGCCTCCCAAAGATACACAAAGCCAACACACCCGGATGTCCTATCGTATCAGGCAACGGAACCCTGTGTGAGAACCTCTCTGGATACATCGAGGGCATCCTGAAACCCATCGTATAGGAAACCCCCAGCTTCTGTCGCGACACTACAGACTTTCTACAAAAACTCAGCACCCACGGACCAGTTGAATCAGGAACACTTCTCACCACGATGGACGTCTCGGCACTCTACACCAGTATCCCCCACGATGACGGAATCGCTGCAACAGCATCAGTACTCAACACCAACAACAGCCAATCTCCAGACGCCATCCTACAACTCATCCGCTTCATCCTGGATCACAATGTCTTCACCTTCGATAACCAGTTCTTTACCCAAACACACGGAACAGCCATGGGGACCAAATTCGCACCCCAATACGCCAACATTTTCATGCACAAGTTCGAGCAGGACTTCTTCACTGCACAGGACCTCCAACCAACACTATACACCAGATACATCGATGACATTTTCTTTCTATGGACCCACAGTGAGGAATCACTAAAGAGACTACACGATAACATCAACAAGTTCCATCCCACCATCAAGCTCACCATGGACTACTCCTCAGAATCAGTTTC
The DNA here is from genome assembly GCF_035084215.1 of Heptranchias perlo. Lineage (NCBI taxonomy): Eukaryota > Metazoa > Chordata > Chondrichthyes > Hexanchiformes > Hexanchidae > Heptranchias > Heptranchias perlo. The sequence continues at coordinate 3,383,306 of NC_090349.1, forward strand.
TTTCTTGGACACACGAATCTCCATCAAAGACGGGCACCTCAGCACCTCACTCTACCGCAAGCCCAAGGAAAATCTCACAATGCTCCACTTTTCCAGCTTCCACCCTAACCACGTCAAAGAGGCCATCCCCTATGGACAGGCCCTGCGAATACACAGGGTCTGCTCAGACGAGGAGGAACACGATGGACACCTACAGACGCTGAAAGACGCCCTCGTAAGAACGGGATATGATGCTCGACTCATCCATCGACAGTTCCGACGGGCCACAGCGAAAAATCGCGTAGACCTCCTCAGAAGACTAACACGGGACGCAACCAACAGAGTACCCTTCGTCGTCCAGTACTTCCCTGGAGCGGAGAAACTACGCCATGTTCTCCGCAGCCTTCAACATGTCATCAATGACGACGAACACCTCGCTATGGCCATCCCCACACCTCCACTACTCGCCTTTAAACAGCCACCCAACCACAAACAAACCATCGTTCGCAGCAAATTACCCAGCTTTCAGGTGAACAGTGCCCACGACACCACACAACCCTGCCACGGCAACCTCTGCAAGACATGCCAGATCATCGACACAGATACCACCATCACACGAGAGGACACCACCCACCAGGTGCACGGTTCATATTCCTGTGACTCGGCCAACGTTGTCGACCTCATACGTTGCAGGAAAGGATGCCCCAGAGCATGGTACATTGGCGAGACCATGCAGACGCTGCGACAACGGATGAACGGACACCGCGCAACAATCGCCAAACAGGAGGGTTCTCTCCCTGTCGGGGAACACTTCAGCAATCATGGACATTCAGCCACCGACCTTCGGGTAAGCGTTCTCCAAGGCGGCCTTCGAGACACACGACAACGCAAAATCGTCGAGCAGAAATTAATAGCCAAGTTCCGCACCCATGAGGACGGCCTCAACCGGGATCTTGGGTTCATGTCACACTACACGTAACCCCACCAGCGAACAAATGTTATCTGTTTTTAATATAACGGGTCATTGACTCCCGTTCTCTCTCTCTCTCTCTTTTTTTTGGGTGTTTGTATATTCGGTGGCCTTTTTAGGTGACACCTTTCTGTCTGCTCACTGTGATTGCCTTGGCAACGGGCAGTAATCACCAGGCATTGTTATGTGATCTTAAAATGCGAAGGATTCGAAAATGTCATTTCCACACCGCCTGAGGAAGGGGAAAGCCCCCGAAAGCTTGTGGGATTAAAAATAAAATTGTTGGACTCTAACTTGGTGTTGTAAAATTGTTTACAATTCTATAGGTTACAGTGAGAGGATCCCATATACTGTAGGTTACAGTGAGGGGATCCCATATAGAATCATAGAATCATAGAAGTTACAACATGGAAACAGGCCCTTCGGCCCAACATGTCCATGTCGCCCAGTTTATACCACTAAGCTAGTCCCAATTGCCTGCACTTGGCCCATATCCCTCTATACCCATCTTACCCATGTAACTGTCCAAATGCTTTTTAAAAGACAAAATTGTACCCGCCTCTACTACTGCCTCTGGCAGCTCGTTCCAGACACTCACCACCCTTTGAGTGAAAAAATTGCCCCTCTGGACCCTTTTGTATCTCTCCCCTCTCACCTTAAATCTATGCCCCCCTCGTTATAGACTCCCCTACCTTTGGGAAAAGACTTTGACTATCGACCTTATCTCTGCCCCTCATTATTTTATAGATTTCGATAAGATCACCCCTTAACCTCCTACTCTCCAGGGAAAAAAGTCCCAGTCTATCTAACCTCTCCCTATAAGTCAAACCATCAAGTCCCGGTAGCATCCTAGTAAATCTTTTCTGCACTCTTTCTAGTTTAATAATATCCTTTCTATAATAGGGTGACCAGAACTGTACACAGTACTCCAAGTGTGGCCTCACCAATGCCCTGTACAACTTCAACAAGACATCCCAACTCTTGCATTCAATGTTCTGACCAATGAAACCAAGCATGCTGAATGCCTTCTTCACCACCCTATCCACCTGTGACTCCACTTTCAAGCAGCTATGAACCTGTACTCCTAGATCTCTTTGTTCTATAACTCTCCCCAACGCCCTACCATTAACGGAGTAGGTCCTGGCCCGATTCGATCTACCAAAATGCATCACCTCACATTTATCTAAATTAAACTCCATCTGCCATTCATCGGCCCACTGGCCCAATTTATCAAGATCCCGTTGCAATCCTAGATAACCTTCTTCACTGTCCACAATGCCACCAATCTTGGTGTCATCTGCAAACTTACTAACCATGCCTCCTAAATTCTCATCCAAATCATTAATATAAATAACAAATAACAGCGGACCCAGCACCGATCCCTGAGGCACACCGCTGGACACAGGCATCCAGTTTGAAAAACAACCCTCTACAACCACCCTCTGTCTTCTGTCGTCAAGCCAATTTTGTATCCAATTGGCTACCTCACCTTGGATCCCATGAGATTTAACCTTATGTAACAACCTACCATGCGGTACCTTGTCAAATGCTTTGCTGAAGTCCATGTAGACCACGTCTACTGCACAGCCCTCATCTATCTTCTTGGTTACCCCTTCAAAAAACTCAATCAAATTCGTGAGACATGATTTTCCTCTCACAAAACCATGCTGACTGTTCCTAATTAGTCCCTGCCTCTCCAAATGCCTGTAGATCCTGTCCCTCAGAATACCCTCTAACAACTTACCCACTACAGATGTCAGGCTCACTGGTCTGTAGTTCCCAGGCTTTTCCCTGCCGCCCTTCTTAAACAAAGGCACAACATTTGCTACCCTCCAATCTTCAGGCACCTCACCTGTAGCGGTGGATGATTCAAATATCTCTGCTAGGGGACCCGCAATTTCCTCCCTAACCTCCCATAACGTCCTGGGATACATTTCATCAGGTCCCGGAGATTTATCTACCTTGATGCGCGTTAAGACTTCCAGCACCTCCCTCTCTGTAATATGTACACTCCTCAAGACATCACTATTTATTTCCCCAAGTTCCTTAACATCCATGCCTTTCTCAACCGTAAATACCGATGTGAAATATTCATTCAGGATCTCACCCATCTCTTGTGGTTCTGCACATAGATGACCTTGTTGATCCTTAAGAGGCCCTACTCTCTCCCTAGTTACCCTTTTGCCCTTTATGTATTTGTAGAAGCTCTTTGGATTCACCTTTGCCTGATCTGCCAAAGCAATCTCATATCCCCTTTTTGCCCTCCTGATTTCTCTCTTAACTCTACTCCGGCAATCTCTATACTCTTCAAGGGATCCACTTGATCCCAGCTGCCTATGCATGTCATATGCCTCCTTCTTCTTTTTGACTAGTGCTTCAATCTCCCAAGTCATCCAAGGTTCCCTACTTCTACCAGCCTTGCCCTTCACTTTATAAGGAATGTGCTTACCCTGAACCCTGGTTAACACACTTTTGAAAGCCTCCCACTTACCAGACGTCCCTTTGCCTGCCAACAGACTCTCCCAATCAACTTCTGAAAGTTCCTGTCTAATACCATCAAAATTGGCCTTTCCCCAATTTAGAATTTTAACTTTTGGGCCAGACCTATCCTTCTCCATAGCTATCTTAAAACTAATGGAATTATGATCACTGGTCCCAAAGTGATCCCTCACTAACACTTCTGTCACCTGCCCTTCCTTATTTCCCAAGAGGAGGTCAAGTTTTGCCCCCTCTCTAGTCGGGCCATCCACATACTGAATGAGAAATTCCTCCTGAATACACTCAACAAATTTCTCTCCATCCAAGCCCCTAATGCTATGGCTGGCCCAGTCAATGTTGGGAAAGTTAAAGTCCCCTACTATTACCACCCTATTTTTCTTGCAGCTGTCTGTAATCTCCTTACATATTTGCTCCTCAATTTCCCGTTGACTATTTGGGGGTCTGTAGTACAATCCTATCAAAGTGATCTCTCCCTTCTTATTTTTCAGTTCTACCCATATAGACTCAGTGGGCGAACCCTCGGATATATCCCCTCTCACTACTGCCATGATGTTCTCCCTAATCAAGAACGCAACTCCCCCTCCTCTCTTACCTCCTGCTCTATCTTTCCTATAGCATCTGTACCCTGGAACATTGAGCTGCCAGTCCTGCCCCTCCCTTAGCCATGTTTCAGTAATAGCTATAACATCCCAGTCCCATGTACCCATCCATGCCCTGAGTTCATCTGCCTTGCCCATCAGACTTCTTGCATTGAAATAAATGCAGTTTAATCTAGACTTCCCTTGGTCTTTGCCCTGCTTTCTCAGACCATCTGTCCGGTCATGTTCTGTACACTCTCCCTTACTGCCTTTTTTTTCTGTCACCACTTTATTTCCCACTGACTTCCTGCATCGGTTCCCATCCCCCTGCCACATTAGTTTAAACCCTCCCCAACAGCACTGGCAAACACTGTAGGTTACAGTGAGGGGATCCCATATACTGTAGGTTACAGTGAGAGGACCCCATATACTGTAGGTTACAGCGAGGGGATCCCATATACTGTAGGTTACAGTGAGGGGATCCCATATACTGTAGTTTCCAGTGAGGGGATCCCATATACTGTAGGTTACAGTGAGAGGATCCCATATACTGTAGGTTACAGTGAGGGGATCCCATATACTGTAGGTTACAGCGAGGGGATCCCATATACTGTAGGTTACAGTGAGGGGATCCCATATACTGTAGGTTTCAGTGAGGGGATCCCATATACTGTAGGTTACAGTGAGGGGATCCCATATACTGTAGGTTACAGTGAGGGGATCCCATATACTGTAGGTTACAGTGAGGCGTTCACCTATATTTGTATATTACATAGAGAAAGGAATTATATTTTATAGATTTCACAGAATGGGGATCCTATTTCCTGTAAATTATAATTGTAAACAATTTTACAACACCAAGTTATAGTCCAACGATTTTATTTTTAATCCCACAAGCTTTCGGGGGCTTTCCCCTTCCTCAGGCGGTGTGGAAATGACATTTTCGAATCCTTCGCATTTTAAGATCACATAACAATGCCTGGTGATTACTGCCCGTTGCCAAGGCAATCACAGTGAGCAGACAGAAAGGTGTCATCTAAAAGGCCACTGAATATACAACCCCCCAAAAAAAAAGAAAGAGAGAGAGAGAGATAAGGAAGACAATCAATGACCCGTTATATTAAAAACAGATAACATTTGTTCGCTGGTGGGGTTACGTGTAGTGTGACATGAACCCAAGATCCCGGTTGAGGCCGTCCTCATGGGTGCGGAACTTGGCTATTAATTTCTGCTCGACGATTTTGCGTTGTCGTGTGTCTCGAAGGCCGCCTTGGAGTACGCTTACCCGAAGGTCGGTGGCTGAATGTCCATGACTGCTGAAGTGTTCCCCAACTGGGAGAGAACCCTCCTGTCTGGCGATTGTTGCGCGGTGTCCGTTCATCCGTTGTCGCAGCGTCTGCATGGTCTCGCCAATGTACCATGCTCTGGGGCATCCTTTCCTGCAACGTATGAGGTAGACAACGTTGGCCGAGTCACAGGAGTATGAACCGTGCACCTGGTGGGTGGTGTCCTCTCGTGTGATGGTGGTATCTGTGTCGATGATCTGGCATGTCTTGCAGAGGTTACCGTGGCAGGGTTGTGTGGTGTCGTGGACGCTGTTCTCCTGAAAGCTGGGTAATTTGCTGCGAACGATGGTCTGTTTGAGGTTGGGTGGCTGTTTATAGGCGAGTAGTGGAGGTGTGGGGATGGCCATAGCGAGGTGTTCGTCATCATTGATGACATGTTGAAGGCTGCGGAGAACATGGCGTAGTTTCTCCGCTCCGGGGAAGTACTGGACGACGAAGGGTACTCTGTTGGTTGCGTCCCGTGTTCGTCTTCTGAGGAGGTCTACGCGATTTTTCGCTGTGGCCCATCGGAACTGTCGATCGATGAGTCGAGCGTCATATCCCGTTCTTACGAGGGCGTCTTTCAGCGTCTGTAGGTGTCCATCGCGTTCCTCCTCGTCTGAGCAGACCCTGTGTATTCGCAGGGCCTGTCCATAGGGGATGGCCTCTTTGACGTGGTTAGGGTGGAAGCTGGAAAAGTGGAGCATTGTGAGATTGTCCGTGGGCTTGCGGTAGAGTGAGGTGCTGAGGTGCCCGTCTTTGATAGAGATTCGTGTGTCCAAGAAAGAAACCGATTCTGAGGAGTAGTCCATGGTGAGCTTGATGGTGGGATGGAACTTGTTGATGTTATCGTGTAGTCTCTTTAGTGATTCCTCACCGTGGGTCCATAGAAAGAAAATGTCATCGATGTATCTGGTGTATAGTGTTGGTTGGAGGTCCTGTGCAGTGAAGAAGTCCTGCTCGAACTTGTGCATGAAAATGTTGGCGTATTGGGGTGCGAATTTGGTCCCCATGGCTGTTCCGTGTGTTTGGGTAAAGAACTGGTTATCGAAGGTGAAGACATTGTGATCCAGGATGAAGCGGATGAGTTGTAGGATGGCGTCTGGAGATTGGCTGTTGTTGGTGTTGAGTATTGATGCTGTCGCAGCGATGCCGTCATCGTGGGGGATACTGGTGTAGAGTGCCGAGACGTCCATCGTGGTGAGAAGTGTTCCTGGTTCAACAGGTCCGTGGGTACTGAGTTTTTGTAGAAAGTCTGTAGTGTCGCGACAGAAGCTGGGGGTTCCCTGCACGATGGGTTTTAGGATGCCCTCGATGTATCCAGAGAGGTTCTCACAGGGTTCCATTGCCTGATACGATAGGACGTCCGGGTGTGTTGGCTTTGTGTATCTTTGGGAGGCAGTAGAAGTCTCCCACGCGGGGAGTACGTGGGATGAGAGTGCGTAGGATGTTTTGAAGGTCTGGATCGAAGGTCTTGATCAGTTTGTTAAGCTGATGGGTGTGTTCGTTGGTCGGGTCTGCGGGTAACCGTCTGTAGTGTTCCTGGTTGTCCAGTTGTCGGTATGCTTCTTTGCAATAGTCCGTTCTGTTCTGTATGACTATGGCTCCTCCTTTGTCCGCTGGTTTGATGATGATGTTGCGGTTGGTCTTGAGAGCTTTGATGGCGTTGCGTTGTGCTCGGGTGACATTCTGGACTGTCTTCCGAGTGCGGCTGATGAATCTGGCATAGACGCATTTCCTGACAGCTTGAGCATACATGTCCAGCTGAGGGCAGCGACCCTCTGGAGGAGTCCAGTGAGACTCTTTCCTCTTCGGTTGCTGTATCGTGGATCCCTCTGTCTGCTGTTCCGGATCGTCGATTGTCTCATTGGGTTCGCTGCTGAAATCTTGGGGTTTGTGGTAGAATTCCCGGAGCCTCATTCTCCTGATGAATTCCTCTGTGTCCGCCGCGAGACTAGTGGGGTCCATTTTGGTGGTGGGGCAGAAATTGAGCCCTCGGCTGAGAACTTCGATTTCGTCTGGTTGAAGGGTGTGGTCGGATAAATTGACAATAGACTTCCCTGTGGTTGCAACCGTGGTACCAGGGGAAGCTTGGTCGATGCTGGTGGTGATGCCGAGTTTCTCAAGCTTCCTGCTCTTGGTTTTCATGTAGGCAGCGTAGTTCCGTTGCCTCGTCTGTTTGGCGGTATAACGTAGCTGGTCTGCTGTGTCCTGAGTACAGGTTGAGAGTATGGACTCTATCTTGGTTTCAAGGTTGTGGCGTCTGCTGTAGAGTTGGTGTATGAGATGGTTGCGGAGTGTGCGAGAGGTACGGCGGCAGAGTCTCTCAGCATAATCCGAGTTGTATGTGGACTTGAGTGGGTTCGTGATCTGGAGTCCTTTCGGGATCTTGTCTGCTTTCTTGCAGCTCTGTAAAAACTTAATGTCTGTGTCTAAATGCGCGATCTTCTTGGATATCCTTTCCACTGTGAGCCGGCAGTTTGTGGTGTCGATGGTAGTCATGATGTGGAGATGCCGGTGATGGACTGGGGTTGACAATTGTAAACAATTTTACAACACCAAGTTATAGTCCAACGATTTTATTTTTAATCCCACAAGCTTTCGGGGGCTTTCCCCTTCCTCAGGCGGTGTGGAAATGACAGTTTCGAATCCTTCGCATTTTAAGATCACATAACAATGCCTGGTGATAACTGCCCGTTGCCAAGGCAATCACAGTGAGCAGACAGAAAGGTGTCATCTAAAAGGCCACCGAATATACAAACCCCCAAAAAAAAAGAAAGAGAGAGAGAGATAAGGAAGACAGTCAATGACCCGTTATATTAAAAACAGATAACATTTGTTCGCTGGTGGGGTTACGTGTAGTGTGACATGAACCCAAGATCCCGGTTGAGGCCGTCCTCATGGGTGCGGAACCTGGCTCTTAAATTATAGGGAGAGGATCCGAATACTTCAGATCAGAGAGGGGATCCTCCTATATTCTGCATTACGTGGGGAGGGAATCCCCATATCTGTACTTTAGACAGACAGGACACTCCTATAGTCTGTAGATTATAAAAGTGGGGATTCTTTATAGAATTATAGAAAGATTACAGCACGGAAGGAGGCCATTCAGCCCATTGAGTCCTTGCTGGCTCTCAGCAAGAGCAATCCAGCTCGTCCCACTCTCCCACACTAACCCCATCGCCCTGCAGATTTTTCATTTCAAGTACTTATCCGATTCCCTTTTGAAGGCCACGATTGAATCTGCCTCCACCACCCCCTCGGGCAGTGCATTCCAGATCCTAACCACTCGCTGTGTAAAAAAGTTTTTCCTCATGTCACCTTTGGTTCTTTTGCCAATCACCTTAAATCTTTGTCCTCTGGTTCTTGACCCTTCCGTCAATGGGAACAGTTTCTCTCTATCTGCTCTGTCTAGACCATTCATGATTTCAAATACCTCTATCAAATCTCCTCTCAGGAAATCTCTTCTCTGTCCCAAGGAGAACAACCCCAACTTCTCCAGTCTATCCACGTAACTAAAGTCCCTCATCCCTGGAATCATTCTCGTAAATCTTTTCTGCACCCTCTCTAAGGCCTTCACAACTTTCCTAAAGTGCGGTGCCCAGAACTGGACACAATACCACAATTGTGGTCGAATGAAGCAGTCCGAGCCCGCATGCAGCAAGACCTGGACAACATCCAGGCTTGGGCTCATAAGTGGCAAGTAACATTCGCCCCAGATAAGTGCCAGGCAATGACCATCTCCAACAAAAGAGAGTCTAACCATCTTCCCTTGACATTCAATGGCATTATCATCGCCGAATCCCCCACCATCAACATCCTGGAGGTCACCATTGACCAGAAACTTAACTGGACCAGCTACATAAATACTGTGGTACAAGAGCAGGTCAGAGGCTGGGTATTCTGCGGTGAGTGACTCACCTCCTGACTCCCCAAAGCCTTTCCACCATCTACAAGGCACAAGTCAGGAGTGTGATGGAATACTCTCCACTTGCCTGGATGAGTGCAGCTCCAACAACACTCAAGAAGCTTGACACCATCCAGGATAAAGCAGCCCGCTTGATTGGCACCCCATCCACCACCTTAAACATTCACTCCCTTCACCACCGGCGCACTGTGTACCATCCACAGGATGCACTGCAGCAACTCGCCAAGGCTTCTTCGACAGCACCTCCCAAACCCACGACCTCTACCACCTAGAAGGACAAGGGCAGCAGGCGCATGGGAACAACACCACCTGCACGTTCCCCTCCAAGTCACACACCATCCCGACTTGGAAATATATCGCCGTTCCTTCATCGTCACTGGGTCAAAATCCTGGAACTCCCTTCCTAACAGCACTGTGGGAGAACCGTCACCACACGGACTGCAGCGGTTCAAGAAGGCGGCTCACCACCACCTTCTCAAGGGCAATTAGGGATGGGCAATAAATGCCGGCCTTGTCAGTGACGCCCACATCCCATGAACAAATGCAAAAAAAAGTGTTTTATAAAGGTTCATCATGACTTCCATACTTTTGTACTCTATGCCTCTATTTATAAAGCCTAGGATCCCGTATGCTTTTTTAACCACTTTCTCAACCTGCCCTCCCACTTTCCATGATTCGTACACATATACCCCCAGATCTCTCTGTTCCTGTACTCCTTTTAGAATTGTGCCCTCTAGTTTATATTGCCTCTTCTCGTTCTTCCTACCGAAATGTATCACTTCGCCTTTTTCTGCATTAAATTTCATCTGCCATGTGTCTGCCCATGCCACCAGCCTGTCTATATCCTCTTGAAGTCTATCACTATCCTTCTCACTGTTCACTCCTCTTCCAGGTTTTGTGTCATCTGCAAATTTTGAAATTGTGCCCTGTACACCCAAGTCCAAATCATTAATATATATCAAGAAAAGCAGTTGTCCCAGCACCGACCCCTGGGGAACACCACTGTACACCTCCCTCCAGTCCAATAAACAACCGTTCACCACTACTCTCTGTTTCCTGTCATTTAGCCAATTCTGTATCCATGTTGCTACTGCCCCCTTTATTCCATGGGCCGCAATCTTGATGATAAGCCTATAATGTGGCACTTTATCAAATGCCTTTTGAAAGTTCACATACACTGCACCAACCACATTGCCCTCATCAAAAAACTCTATCAGGTTAGTGTCAAAAAACTCTCGCAAGTTACACTGTGTATTATAGCGGGGTCTCCATGTACTGTAGATTACACAGAAAGGGGATCCCACTTATTGTCGAGTATAGAGAGGGGATACTCATCTGTTGTACACTGGACAGAGAAGGAATCACCCCATACTCGACATTAGCCAGACACAGGACTCACTCACGCTACAGATTACACATACTGTAGGGACAGAGACAGGATCCCCATTCCTTGAACATTACACGGGTTCACTCTTGCCTCTAATTTTGTATTAAATCAGCAATCGATGGTAACTGGCCACAGTCAGGGTGTTGAGACCATGCTTGAAGCTTCACTGTGTTTACTTTCCCTAAGTAATGTCTGCTTTCAGTATCTGTGAAAAAGCTTTCTATGAATCTGAAAGTTGCATTGACATAATTGATGGGAGTTATGGGTGTCTGTCACTAGCCTGTCACCACCTCCCCTTTAGGTAATGTACAGCTATGGGTGGTTTTATTCCCTCAGTATTGTAATCACTGTCACTTGCCAAACATTACTTCAGAGGATTGGTGCATCCAGCGGAGAGGGATACACGTCTGATTCGAAGTGACGGTTAATTCACGCAGCCTTGGCGAGGCTTATTTTGCACCCCATTAACCTTCAATTGTAAACAATTTTACAACACCAAGTTATAGTCCAGCAATTTTATTTTAAATTCACAAGCTTTCGGAGATTTTCTCCTTCCTCAGGCAAATGTTTCAAGATCTCCTTGATTTGCCTGAGGAAGGAGAAAACATTTGCCTGAGGAAGGAGAAAATCTCCGAAAGCTTGTGAATTTAAAATAAAATTGCTGGACTATAACTTGGTGTTGTAAAATTGTTTACAATTGTCAACCCCAGTCCATCACCGGCATCTCCACATCATTAACCTTCAAACAGCTTTGTTTACGAAAGGGTAGGTTCTGGAAAGCAGACCAGGGTCAGCATGGAGAGAGAAAGGGGACCAGGGTCAGCATGGAGAGAGAGAGAGGGACCAGGGTCAGCATGGAGAGAGAAAGGGGACCAGGGTCAGCATGGAGAGAGAAAGGGGACCAGGGTCAGCATGGAGAGAGAGAGAGGGACCAGGGTCAGCATGGAGAGAGAAAGGGGACCAGGGTCAGCATGGAGAGAGAGGGGGGACCAGGGTCAGCATGGAGAGAGAAAGGGGACCAGGGTCAGCATGGAGAGAGAGGGGGACCAGGGTCAGCATGGAGAGAGAGGGGGACCAGGGTCAGCAGGGAGAGAGAGGGGGGACCAGGGTCAGCATGGAGAGAGAGGGGGACCAGGGTCAGCACAGGGAGAGAGAGGGGAACCAGGGTCAGCATGGAGAGAGAGGGGGACCAGGGTCAGCATGGAGAGAGAAAGGGGACCAGGGTCAGCATGGAGAGAGAGAGGGGGGACCAGGGTCAGCATGGAGAGAGAGGGGGGACCAGGGTCAGCATGGAGAGAGAAAGGGGACCAGGGTCAGCATGGAGAGAGAGGGGGGGGACCAGGGTCAGCATGGAGAGAGAGGGGGGACCAGGGTCAGCATGGAGAGAGAAAGGGGACCAGGGTCAGCATGGAGAGAGAGGGGGGGGACCAGGGTCAGCATGGAGAGAGAAAGGGGACCAGGGTCAGCATGGAGAGAGAGGGGGACCAGGGTCAGCACAGGGAGAGAGAGGGGAACCAAGGTCAGCATGGAAAGAGAGAGGGAGAGAGGGAGAGAGAGAGAGAGGGGACCAGGGTCAGCATGGAGAGAGAGAGAGGGACCAGGGTCAGCATGGAGAGAGAAAGGGGACCATGATCAGCAAGGAGAGAGAGGGGGACCAGGGTCAGCACAGGGAGAGAGAGGGGGGACTAGGGTCAGCACAGGGAGAGAAAGGGGAACCAAGGTCAGCATGGAAAGAGAGAGGGAGAGAGGGAGAGAGAGAGAGAGAGGACCAGGGTCAGCATGGAGAGAGAGGGGGGACCAGGGTCAGCATGGAGAGAGAGAGAGAGAGAGAGAGGACCAGGGTCAGCTTGGAGAGAGAGGGGGGACCAGGGTCAGCATGGAGAGAGAGAGAGAGAGAGAGAGGACCAGGGTCAGCTTGGAGAGAGAGGGGGGACCAGGGTCAGCATGGAGAGAGAGGGGGACCAGGGTCAGCATGGAGAGAGAGAGAGGGACCAGGGTCAGCATGGAGAGAGAGAGAGAGAGAGAGAGGACCAGGGTCAGCATGGAGAGAGAGAGAGAGAGAGAGAGGACCAGGGTCAGCATGGAGAGAGAGAGAGAGAGGACCAGGGTCAGCATGAAGAGAGAGGGGGGACCAGGGTCAGCATGGAGAGAGAGGGGGACCAGGGTCAGCATGGAGAGAGAGAGAGAGAGAGAGAGAGAGGACCAGGGTCAGCATGGAAAGAGAGAGAGAGAGAGAGAGAGAGAGGACCAGGGTCAGCTTGGAGAGAGAGGGGGGACCAGGGTCAGCATGGAGAGAGAGAGAGAGAGAGGACCAGGGTCAGCTTGGAGAGAGGGGGGACCAGGGTCAGCATGGAGACAGAAAGGGGACCAGGGTCAGCATGGAAAGAGAGAGAGAGAGAGAGAGACGGGACCAGGCTCAGCACAGAGAGAGAGAGAGGGACCAGGGTCAGCATGGAGAGAGAGAGAGGGACCAAGGTCAGCATGGAGAGAGAGGGGGGACCAGGGTCAGCATGGAGACAGAAAGGGGACCAGGGTCAGCATGGAGAGAGAGAGGGACCAAGGTCAGCATGGAAAGAGAGAGAGAGAGAGAGAGAGAGAGAGGACCAGGGTCAGCACAGAGAGCGAGAGGGAGAGAGAGAGAGGGAGAGAGAGAGAGAGAGAGAGGGTACCAGGGTCAGCACAGAGAGGGAGAGGGAGAGAGAGAGGGAGAGAGAGAGAGAGAGAGGGGACCAGGGTCAGCACAGAGAGAGAGAGAGAGAGAGAGAGGGTACCAGGGTCAGCACAGAGAGGAAGAGGGAGAGAGAGAGGGAGAGAGAGAGAGAGAGAGGGGACCAGGGTCAGCACAGAGAGAGAGAGAGAGAGAGGGTACCAGGGTCAGCACAGAGAGGGAGAGGGAGAGAGAGAGGGAGAGAGAGAGAGAGAGAGGGGACCAGGGTCAGCACAGAGAGAGATGGGGGGCAGGGTGTGGAATTATGGCTCGAGTTTTGAGGTTTGCTTTGATGATGAAACTTAATTCAACATTTGAATAATTATAAGAACACCTTCACATAATGAGGCACAGAGGAAGTGGAAAATGGTCTTTTATTATAAAATGACTGGTATTGAATTTCCGTCTTTGAAATTTCTGAAAAGCCTGCTCGAAAACCGGACTGGATCAAATCTTGATGGAGAAGGGGATGTAGGAAGCCATGGGGGGTAGATCTTGACTTTGCGCGATGGTGAGAAACAGTTGATAATGAATCGGTGGCAGGCTCCACCAATTTAGCAGTGGCCGGATGCTCGGGCAGATCGGACATGGGCCTCTGACCTGCTGAACTGGTTAACTCTACCCTTCCGTTTCACCCCTGGAAAACACGCGCAAATTTATCCCCCAGTCCCTTTAACTTGCTGACTGAAATTCTCGGGAGTGGACAGATGTGCAGTCCTCTCCCACAGGCCTCAGTCTGCACTTGCATGATTTGCTCCAACAGCTCACTGACCCCGCTCAGGCTACTGAACAATAAGGCACCAAGGCTGCAGACAGATCCTGCAGACGGCCGACAATACTCCACATGCTGCCACAAAAATCCAATTACAGAACCATCACAAACGCGTTAAAGGGTCATCGAGAAGCCACATTCCTTTCACTTCACTTGTCTCTTAAATCTCAGAAAATCAGCCTCCCCCATTAACACAAGGTCCGTGGAGCTTCTCTGCCCCTCCCGGCCTGTCCTAAGACTCTCCATGCTGGGCACAGGTGCTTTCACACAGCTGGATGAGTTTCTGATATTAGTTGCTCCCCACCCCATTTTTATGATATTTTAATTTGTCTCCTGCTGGGCCTCCCCACACCACGTATTTAGGATCATAGGAATTGCTGGACGAGTAAAGACCAAGGTCCATCTAGTTCACCCTCTACCACCCTGATAGTTGCCTGATACAACAGTAATGGGAGCGTTGACCAATCAGAGCAATAAATCGCTGTCAGTTGGTCGACAACAGACCCTGACATGAAGTAAGAAAACCCCAGTGGTGGTACGTTGGAACTACTGTATACACTGGGACCACTGTATACACTGGGACCACTGTATACACTGGGACCACTGTTTACACTGGGGCTACTGTTTACACTGGGGCTACTGTATAATCTGGGACCACTGTATACACTGGGACCACTGTTTACACTGGGACCACTGTATAATCTGGGACCACTGTATACTCTGGGACCACTGTATACACTGGGACCACTGTTTACACTGGGACCACTGTTTACACTGGGGCTACTGTATAATCTGGGACCACTGTATACACTGGGACCACTGTTTACACTGGGGCTACTGTATAATCTGGGACCACTGTATACACTGGGACCACTGTATACACTGGGGCTACTGTATACACTGGGACCACTGTATAATCTGGGACCACTGTTTACACTGGGACCACTGTATACACTGGGACCACTGTTTACACTGGGGCTACTGTATAATCTGGGACCACTGTTTACACTGGGGCTACTGTATAATCTGGGACCACTGTATACACTGGGACCACTGTTTACACTGGGGCTACTGTATAATCTGGGACTACTTTATACACTGGGACTACTGTATACACTGGGACTACTTTATACACTGGGACCACTGTATAATCTGGGACCACTGTTTACACTGGGACCACTGTATACACTGGGACCACTGTTTACACTGGGGCTACTGTATAATCTGGGACCACTGTTTACACTGGGGCTACTGTATAATCTGGGACCACTGTATACACTGGGACCACTGTACACACTGGGGCTACTGTATACACTGGGGCTACTGTATAATCTGGGACTACTTTATACACTGGGACCACTATATACACTGGGACCACTGTATACACTGGGGCTACTGTATACACTGGGACCACTGTATAATCTGGGACCACTGTTTACACTGGGACCACTGTATACACTGGGACCACTGTTTACACTGGGGCTACTGTATAATCTGGGACTACTGTACACACTGGGACTACTGTATACTCTGGGACCACTGTGTACACTGGGACCACTGTATACTTGGGGACCAATGTGCACCCTGACCCTACTGTATATTCTGGGACTATTGTATACCATGGGACTATTGTATACTCTGGGACAATGTATACTCAGGATCACTGTGTGCACTGGGACTACTGTATACCATGGGACTATTGTATATTCTGGGACTATTGTATACCATGGGAATATTGTATATTCTGAGTCAATGTATACTCAGGACCACTGTATACACTAGGACTACTGTATACCATGGGACTATTGTATATTCTGGGACCACTGTATTCCCTGAGACTATTGTATATTTTGAGACCAATGTATATGCTGGGACTACTGTACGCCGTGGTACTATTTACATTATGGGACTACTGTATACCATGGGACTATTGTATACTCTGGGACTATTGTATACCATGGAAATATTGTATACTCTGGGACAATGTATACTCAGGACCACTGTATACACTGGGACTACTGTATACCATGGAACTATTATATATTCTGGGACTACTGTATACCATGAGACTATTGTATATTCTGGGACTACTGTATACCATGGGACTGTTGTATATTCTGGGATGACGATACACCATGGGGCTATTGTATACCATGGGACTACTGTATATCATGGGACTATTGTATATTCTGGGATGACGATATACCATGAGACTATTGTATACTCTGGGACTACTGTATTCCATGGGACTATTGTATATCCTGGGATGATGATATACCATGGGACTATTGTATATCATGAGGCTACTGTATACCATGGGACTATTGTATATTCTGGGATGATGATATACCATGGGACTATTGTATACTCTGGGACTACTGTATAATCTGGGATCAAATTTCTGCTCCTTCAGTACTGGCTGTCAGACAAGTAGCAGGACAAATCAGAGACAGTGAAGGGGTCGAGAGAGATGGTGGTGAGGTAGAGCTGGGTGTTGTCACACATGACGTGTTTTCGGATGATGTCGCCGAGGGGATATGTAGATGAGAAATTAGAGGGGACCAAGGATAGATCGTTGGGGGACTCCAGAGGTAACAGTGCGGGAGTGGGAAGAGAAGCCATTGCAGGTGATTCTCTAGCTACGACTGGATAGATAAGAATGGAAGGGGACCGCAGTCCCACCCAGCTGGACGATGGAGGAGAGGCATTGGAGGAGGATGGTGTGGTCAACCCTGTCAAAGGCTGCAGACAGGTTGAGAAGGATGAGGAGGGATAGTTTACCACGGTCACAGTCACATAGGATGTCACTTATGACTTTGATAAGGACCGTTTCAGTCATGTGACAGGGGCAGAAACCTGATTGGAGAGGTTGAAACATGGAGTTGCGGGAAAGATGGGCATGGATTTGGGCGGCGACAACACGTTCAAGGGGGTTAGAGATGAAAGGAAGGTTAGAGATGGGGCAGTAATTTGCAAGGACATTGTAAATGCACTGAGTCAATGTACATTCTGCGACCAATGCATATCCTTATACACTGGGACATAAGAACATAACAAGTAGGAGCAGGAGTAGGCCACACAGCCCTTCGATCCTGCTCCACCATTCAATCAGATCATGGCTGATCTTCGACCTCAACTCCACTTTCCCACCCGATCTCCATATCCCTTGATTCTCCTAGAGTCTAAAAATCTATCGATCTCAGCCTTGAACATATACAACGACTCAGCATCCACAGCCCTCTGGGGTAGAGAATTCCAAAGATTCACAGCCCTCTGAGTAAAGAAATTCCTCCTCATCTCAGTCTTAAATGGCCAACCCCTTATCCTGAGACTATGTCCCCTAGTTCTAGACTTTCCAGCCAGAGGAAGCAGCCTCTCAGCATCTACCCTGTCAAGCCCTCTCAGAATCTTATATGTTTCAATGAGATCACCTCTCATTCTTCTAAACTCCAGAGAGTATAGGCCCATTCTACTCAATCTCTCTTAACAGAACAACCCTTTCATCCCAGGAAATAATCTAGTGAACCTTCGTTGCACTGCCTCGAAGGACCAATGTATACCCTGGGAGCAATGTACACACTGGGTCTAATATATACCCCGGGACTAATGTACACACTGGGTCTAATATATACCCCGGGACTAATGTACACACTGGGTCTAATATATACCCCGGGACTAATGTAAACACTGGGTCTAATATATACCCCGGGACTAATGTACACACTGGGTCTAATATATACCCCGGGACTAATGTACACACTGGGTCTAATATATACCCCGGGACTAATGTACACACTGGGTCTAATATATACTCCGGGACTAATGTACACACTGGGTCTAATATATACCCCGGGACTAATGTACACACTGGGTCTAATATATACCTGGGACTAATGTACACACTGGGTCTAATATATACCTGGGACTAATGTACACACTGGGTCTAATATATACCCCGGGACTAATGTACACACTGGGTCTAATATATACCCCGGGACTAATGTACACACTGGGTCTAATATATACCCCGGGACTAATGTACACACTGGGTCTAATATATACTCCGGGACTAATGTACACACTGGGTCTAATATATACCCCGGGACTAATGTACACACTGGGTCTAATATATACCTGGGACTAATGTACACACTGGGTCTAATATATACTCCGGGACTAATGTACACACTGGGTCTAATATATACCCCGGGACTAATGTACACACTGGGTCTAATATATACCCCGGGACTAATGTACACACTGGGTCTAATATATACCCCGGGACTAATGTACACACTGGGTCTAATATATACCCCGGGACTAATGTACACACTGGGTCTAATTTATACCCCGGGACTAATGTACACACTGGGTCTAATATATACTCCGGGACTAATGTACACACTGGGTCTAATATATACCTGGGACTAATGTATACACTGGGTCTAATATATACTCCGGGACTAATGTACACACTGGGTCTAATATATACCCGGGACTAATGTACACACTGGGTCCAATATATACCCGGGACTAATGTACACACTGGGTCTAATATATACTCCGGGACTAATGTACACACTGGGTCTAATATATACCCGGGACTAATGTACACACTGGGTCTAATATATACCCGGGACTAATGTACACACTGGGTCTAATATATACTCCGGGATTAATGTATACACTGGGTCTAATATATACCCCGGGACTAATGTACACACTGGGTCTAATATATACCCCGGGATTAATGTACACACTGGGTCTAATATATACCCTGGGAGCAATGTACACACTGGGTCTAATATATACCCCGGGACTAATGTACACACTGGGTCTAATATATACCCTGGGACTAATGTACACACTGGGTCTAATATATACCCCGGGACTAATGTACACACTGGGTCTAATATATACCCCGGGACTAATGTATACACTGGGTCTAATATATACTCCGGGACTAATGTACACACTGGGTCTAATATATACTCCGGGACTAATGTACACACTGGGTCTAATATATACCTGGGACTAATGTATACACTGGGTCTAATATATACCCCGGGACTAATGTACACACTGGGTCTAATATATACCCCGGGACTAATGTACACACTGGGTCTAATATATACCCCGGGACTAATGTACACACTGGGTCTAATATATACCTGGGACTAATGTATACACTGGGTCTAATATATACCCCGGGACTAATGTACACACTGGGTCTAATATATACCCCGGGACTAATGTACACACTGGGTCTAATATATACCCCGGGACTAATGTATACACTGGGTCTAATATATACTCCGGGACTAATGTACACACTGGGTCTAATATATACTCCGGGACTAATGTACACACTGGGTCTAATATATACCCGGGACTAATGTATACACTGGGTCTAATATATACCCCGGGACTAATGTACACACTGGGTCTAATATATACCCCGGGACTAATGTACACACTGGGTCTAATATATACCCCGGGACTAATGTACACACTGGGTCTAATATATACCCCGGGACTAATGTACACACTGGGTCTAATTTATACCCCGGGACTAATGTACACACTGCGTCTAATATATACTCCGGGACTAATGTACACACTGGGTCTAATATATACCTGGGACTAATGTATACACTGGGTCTAATATATACTCCGGGACTAATGTACACACTGGGTCTAATATATACCCGGGACTAATGTACACACTGGGTCCAATATATACCCGGGACTAATGTACACACTGGGTCTAATATATACTCCGGGACTAATGTACACACTGGGTCTAATATATACCCGGGACTAATGTACACACTGGGTCTAATATATACCCGGGACTAATGTACACACTGGGTCTAATATATACTCCGGGATTAATGTATACACTGGGTCTAATATATACCCCGGGACTAATGTACACACTGGGTCTAATATATACCCCGGGATTAATGTACACACTGGGTCTAATATATACCCTGGGAGCAATGTACACACTGGGTCTAATATATACCCCGGGACTAATGTACACACTGGGTCTAATATATACCCTGGGACTAATGTACACACTGGGTCTAATATATACCCCGGGACTAATGTACACACTGGGTCTAATATATACCCCGGGATTAATGTACACACTGGGTCTAATATATACCCCGGGACTAATGTACACACTGGGTCTAATATATACCCCGGGACTAATGTACACACTGGGTCTAATATATACCCCGGGATTAATGTACACACTGGGTCTAATATATACCCCGGGATTAATGTACACACTGGGTCTAATATATACCCTGGGACTAATGTACACACTGGGTCTAATATATACCCCGGGACTAATGTACACACTGGGTCTAATATATACCCCGGGATTAATGTACACACTGGGTCTAATATATACCCCGGGACTAATGTATACACTGGGTCTAATATATACTCCGGGACTAATGTACACACTGGGTCTAATATATACTCCGGGACTAATGTACACACTGGGTCTAATATATACCCCGGGACTAATGTACACACTGGGTCTAATATATACCTGGGACTAATGTATACACTGGGTCTAATATATACTCCGGGACTAATGTACACACTGGGTCTAATATATACTCCGGGACTAATGTACACACTGGGTCTAATATATACCCCGGGACTAATGTATACACTGGGACCAAAGTATACCTGGGACTAATGTACACACTGGGTCTAATATATACCCCGGGACTAATGTACACACTGGGTCTAATATATACCCCGGGACTAATGTACACACTGGGTCTAATATATACCCCGGGACTAATGTACACACTGGGTCTAATATATACCCCGGGACTAATGTACACACTGGGACCAATGTCAGGGATGCGGTATAGGTGATGGCAAATCAAAAAGCATCAAAAAAAACTTTGGGCAGTTTAGCATTGAGTCCCACTGTGATTTGAAATTACCACCCAATGGAGTATTGCACTTTCAGCTGACCCAATAGCTCACTGGAAAAGTGCACTGCCTAGTGGGGACCTCAGCCATATCAAACCAGCAAATCCTTAGTTCAAACCTTGAATCTACTGATCTCAGCTGTAGAAGGGCTGGGAACTCTACAATTAGTTTCAAGGACTAGGGAGGGGGGTAAAATCAGTCAGTGTGCCAACTGTTACTGTCCAGTGATGCCTGCTGGTGTGTAGATTGAGGACAGTTTTAATAGTTCAGAACTTCTAACTACATGGCCTGGAAGAAATTTTTAGTTAATTTATGTTATGTTATGTATATCACAGAAATTGAAGATATAGTTGAGATGCAGGTTGGGCTAAAAATTGATAAAGAGGAGGTACTAGAAAGGCTGGCTGTACTTAAAGTAGATAAGTCACCCGGTCCAGTTGGGATGCATCCTAGGTTGCTGAGGGAAGTAAGGGTGGAAATTGCGGAGGTACTGGCCATAATCTTCCAAACATCCGTAGATACAGGGGTGGTGCCAGAGGACTGGAGAATTGCAAATGTTACATCCTTGTTCAAAAAAGTGTGTAAGGATAAACCCAGCAACTACAGGCCAGTCAGTTTAACCTCAGTGGTGGGGAAACTTTTAGAAATGATATTCTGGGACAAAATTAACCATCACTTGGACAAGTGTGGATTAATAAAGGAAAGCCAGCACGGATTTGTTAAAGGCAAATCGTGTTTAACCAACTTGATTGAGTTTTTTGATGACGTCACAGAGAGGGTCGATGAGGGCAATGCGGTTGATGTGGTGTATATGGACTTTCAAAAGGCATCGGATAAAGTGTCACATAATAGGCTTATCATCAAAGTTGAAGCCCATGGAATAAAAGGGGCAGTGGCAGCATGGATATGAAATTGGCTAAGTGACAGGAAACAGAGAGTCGTGGTGAATGGCTGTTTTCCAGACTGGAGGGAGGTGTACAGTGGTGTTCCCCAGGGGTCGGTGCTGGGACCACTGCTTTTCTTGATATATATTAATGACTTGGACTTGGGTGTACAGGGTACAATTTCAAAATTTGCAGATGACACAAAACTTGCAAGTGTAGTAAACAGTGAGGAGGATAGTGAAAGACTTCAAGAGGATATAGACAGGCTGGTGGAATGGGTGGATGAAATTCAATACAGAAAAGTGTGAAGTGATACATTTCGGTAGGAATAACGAGGAGAGGCAATATAAACTAGAGGGCACAATTCTAACGGGGGTACAGGAACAGAGTGATCTGGGGGTATATGTGCACAAATCATTGAAGGTAGCAGGGCAGGTTGAGAAAGTGGTTAAAAAAACATACGGGATCCTGGGCTTTATAAATAGAGGCATAGAGTATAAAAGCAAGGAAGTCATGTTGAACCTTTATTAAATACTGGTTTGGCCACAACTGGAGTATTGTGTGCAGTTCTGGGCACCGCACTTTAGGAAGGATGTGAAGGCCTTAGAGACGGTGCAGAAAAGATTTACTAGAATGGTTCCAGGGATGAGGGGCTGCAGTTATGTGCATAGACTCGAGAAACTGGGGTTGTTCTCCTTACAGCAGAGAAGGTTGTGAGATTTGATGGAGGTATTCACAATCATGAACGGTCTGCATAGAGTAGATAGAGAGAAACTGTTCCCATTGGCGGAAGGGTCAAGAACCAGAGGACATAGATTTAAGGTGATTGGCAAAAGAACCAAAAGTGACATGAGGAAAAACTTTTTTATACAGCGAGTGGTTAGGATCTGGAATGCACTGCCCGAGGGGGTGGTGGAGGCAGATTCAATCATGGCTTTCAAAAGGGAATTGGATAAGTACTTGAAAGGAAAAAATTTGCAGGGCTACGGGGATAGGGCGGGGGAGTGGGACTAGTTGGATTGCTCTTGCAGAGGGCCGGCACGGACTCGACGGGTCGAATGGCCTCTTTCTGTGCTGTAACCATTCTATGTTATTGATATATGATCAGATTCAGCTTAGAAAGGGTTAATGCCCCAAAATACAGATGGTTCCTGGTTAGGGCCCAAGAAGGAACAGCCCCCAATAGATATCTGGATGTTTATTTCTGCGTGCTATATTAGCTTTGAGACAATGAAGGATATTAAGGCTAGGGCTGGGCTTCTCTTACCATTATGGTAGAATGGTTTTCACTCATTGGGCCCAGTTGAGGATTTAGCTAAGCAGGTTTACAGATCCTACAAGGTTCCACACCAAGGGGTGGCACTTCAATCAAGGTGGTAACTTTGATTGACAGCTTGGTGGACCAATCCTTGACATCATGAGTTGTACAATTTTACAGCACAGAAGGAGTCCATTTGGCCCATCGTGCTCTTGCATTTGACGTGTTTTTATATTTCTTGCTAGTTTACTCTCATATTCAATTTTCTCCCTCTTTCTTGGTCACCTTTTGCTGATTTCTAAAACCCTCCCAATCCTCAGGCCTTCTACTCTTTTTGGCAACATTGTAAGCCTCTTCTTTTAATCTAATACTGTCCTTAACTTCTCTAGTTAGCCATGGTTGGATCATTGAAAGACTACTAAAGCAGCAAAAACTGGAGATGTGCAGAACATAGCAGCCGAATAGTATAAAAACTGGGCGACCCCAAAGTTAAGCTCTCGGGACGGTTGGAGGTCCACAGCCCTACGGAGGCTGAGCTTGATCACCTTGAAGTCCGTGGGAAATCCAGGTTGTACAAATGCTTGTCGTTTGATATAACTGTATTAGAACATTGCTCTTGGGTCTGTAATAAACCTGTCACGAACACACTTGTATCTGAACCATGTGGAATATCACTGAAGAGGATTAACAATCCTTGGTAGCAGTAGTAATACTTTCCAGTCCAATAGACAAGAACAAGAAAGCTTTGACCACTCTGAGTTTCGAGTTTTACTTCGAACAGTTGTAAAACTGTTGTATTTTAATATTAATAAAACTAATAGTTATACAAGTAATAAACCTTGGTTGATTCTTACCTCCGCTTACCCCAAAGAGTAAAGAGAATTAAAACAAAAGACCTACAGCTGTAATTGGCTGGAACGGATTGCCTGACCGTTGTAGAACCCGCCCGATTTTCATTACGCCCGGATGATAAGTGGAAAGTCGACCCCATTACATTTGTGTTTGACTGTGGCCCATCTCGTCCAATGGTCACCAGCACTTATCAGATTTACCACTCGAAGTGACAACGTAAAGTGTGGGCAGGCGTATTCAGAGAAGGCCATAATGGAGTAGTGACGTACGTCACACTTAATGTGGTGACCACCGTAGCAATGCTGGGCTCCACCGACACCAGCATCTCACGGGCCCACAGCACGGCTACGGTCCAGAGGGTGGTCCTTTACATTTTAAATCCCCCCTGGAACTGGAAGTCATCAAAGAGCTTTTGGCTACGACCCTTCTGTTTTTGGGAGGAAAGGTCACTCTGCTCTCAGTGTCCTGCAGGTACTTTGTACCTCATCCCATAGCGAGGTGGGCTCCACAACAAAGGTGGCAGCACTTCCGGGAGTCCAACTGAAATTGGGCAGGTCCTGGGTGAAGCAGACAGCCTCCCATTGCACCACAGTTCCAATGACAAATCCAGTGCTGAGGAAATTCCGGGTCCCCGGATACTAGAGAAAGAACGAAAGGACAAACTTACATTTATATAGCACCTATCGTGACCTCGGGATGCCATAAGCACTTTACAACGAATGAAGTACTTTTCAAGTGTACTCGCTGCTACACTGTCTGTGTAGGAAACACAGCAGCCAATTTGCGCACAGCAAGATCCCACAAACAGCAATGTGATAATGATCAGATGTTTTAGTGATGGTGGTTGAGGGATGAATATTAGCCAGGACATCAGGGAGAACTCCCCTGCTCTTCTTTGAGCAGTGCTATGGAATCTTTTATATCCACCTGAGAGGGTAGACAGGGCCGCAGTTTAATATCTCATCCGAAAGTCGGTACCTCCAACAGTGTAGCACTCCCTCAGTAATGCACTAGAGTATCAGTCAAGATTATATACTCATGTCTCTGGAGTGGACTCTGAACCCACGATCAGTCTGACTCAGAGGCAAGTGTGCTACCCATTGAGCCAAATGGAATCTGGCACATAGTTGTGGGAGCTGATGGGGAGGGTATGATGGTGAGGGTGAAGCTTTATGAGAGCCCAGTTATGGTGACTAGCCAACTACCTTTTCCTCTCCGTCGGGTCTGAAATTAGTCCAGCACTGGCACAGCTTGTTTTAAGTAATTCCCGTTGCTTATTCAGTGCATTGACTGACATGTTCTTGCTCCCGTCAAATTCCTGATCACTCCCTGGAACTGCGATAATGACTAGTGTTAAAATAGCAGACAAAGAGTGAATGAAACCCTCTCTAGTTAGATCAGGACACTCATGGGATAGCGTTGATATTGGTGAATCACCGCTATTTTACACATTCCAGCTCCCGCCCAGTCCTGTCGATAAGAGAGGTCTGATTAGGGATAAAGATCTACGGAACATTCACCGATTGAGGGCAGCTGAATAAACATAACCTAGCAGGATCTGAGAGTGGGGCTGAGCAGCCTGTGTTTATACTCCAGTCTACTGTTTCTGTATCTAACTAACATTACGCAGCTCAGTATTACACAATAGCCTGTCCAAAGTAACAGTGTAAGTGGGATGAACGATGGATTTACAGGAAACCAGATTACAGGGAGCCTGCCTGTGGCCTTGGCTACACACACAGCATGAAGCCCCTCAGCTAAGGTCAGTCTGGTTCCTTAACATTATCATTTTAAAAATTCATTCTCAGGATGTGGGCATCGCTGGCGAGGCCGGCATTTATTGCCCATCCCTAATTACCCTTGAGAAGGTGGTGGTGAGCCGCCCTCTTGAACCGCTGCAGTCCGTGTGGTGATGGTTCTCCCACAGTGCTGTTAGGAAGGGAGTTCCAGGATTTTGACCCAGCGACGATGAAGGAACGGCGATATATTTCCAAGTCGGGATGGAGTGTGACTTGGAGGGGAACGTGCAGGTGGTGGTGTTCCCATGTTGCCCTTGTCCTTCTATGTGTGACTCTTTAGATGTAAGGCCTTGCTGGAATTATTCTACTCTGTAGACAGCAGATGACTGACTGGGCCTTGTTTGGGCTGGGGTCATTTTCAGAACTCAGCAACCTACTTTTCCCCTTTTTTGCAGTTAAACCAGTGGGTTCAAAGTTTAGGGAGCCACTCCATCAGTCACCGCTGAATGAAAAACTGCTGAAAGTGCCTTTAATGCTCAGCAGGGTTATTGATTCTAGCCCTGAATCTTCACATGACCTCAGGACGTCCTAAAACACATTACAGCCAATGAAGTACTTTCGAAGTGCAGTCACTGTTGTAATGTAGGAAATGCAGCAGCCAATTTGAGCACAGCAAGATCCCACAAACACCAATGTGATAATGTCCAGATAATCTGTTTTAGTGATGTTGGTTGAGGGATAAATATTAGTCAGGACACCGGGGAGAACTCCCTGCTCTTCTTCAATAATGTCGTGGGATCTTTCACGTCCACCTGAGAGGGCAGACAGTGCTGTGATGGCATTCGGAATTCTTCAGTTGGCCTCAGTGTTTCTAGAACTGGCCTCCTAATCTCTACCTAGTACCCGCGGCTGGGAGGGTGGGGGGCGAGAACAGGATCGGATTTGGCAGCGGTGCCCCCTCCCCACAATTCATGATGAATGAATGGCCTCTTGGTTGAGGGTACCAGAGTAAGGCTTGCACCGTGGAGCCATATCCCGGGCAGGAGCCAGGCCTTCGGGAGAGGAGAGGAGAAAACTGGAGACAGAAAATAAAGAAATGCATTGTATTCTTAAAGGGAGTGCCATCTTGGTGAAAGATACAGTAACAACTTGCATTTGTACAAAGAACGTCACTAAAACAGATTATCTGGTCATTATCACATTGCTGTTTGTGGGATCTTGCTGTGTACAAAATGGCTGCCACATTTCCTACATTACAACAGTGACTACAGTTCAAAAGTACTTCATTGGCTGTAAAGCACTTTGGGACGTCCTGAGGTCATGAAAGATGCTATATAAATGCAAATCTTTCTTTCTTTTATCTGGAAGAGCCATGCGCTGTAACATAGTCATGCACAGTTGCCCTAGTGATACCTTTAACGCAATTTGTATTGTAAATTTTAAAAAAGCTCCTCAGGGCAGATGTTTTATGAAGATAATGTCCCTTTTAATGAATGAACCAATTGACAGATCTGCCAGTCAATCTCCTGTGATATCATTAGGCTTTGTCCTGTGGAAGAATTCCGTTTTCAGATTCCTATCAGGGATGCAGCTCGCTCATTAACCTGTGAAGATAATTAGCCATTTCCTCCTGCGTCTGTCAGCATTCAGGTTGTTAATCACCGAGGGCCAAGAGGGAGGCTATCAGATGGGAAGGAAGGGTCTCTGTTGACAAGATAAGATTGTTTTTGCAAGGCTTGTGACCAGCTATTGTTAATTGTGTGCAAATAATGCAAAGAAACAAACCCTGGGGTGATCTAAGGAAAGAGCTGCTAATCTCATTGTCGTCTCATTCCCATCTCGTTTGGGGATACTCCAGTTTAAACACTTTGTATTGTGATTGTTGTAAAACTGGCAAAAGATACAGTATAATTCAAAGAGCTCTTTCTGTTTACATTGTCACCAGGCAAACTGCTTTAGGAGGGCAATGCACTCACTTAGTAAGTTTACAAAATAGGGCAATAAAATGTGATTCAAAACTCCACAAAGAAAGAAAGTCTTGGATTTATATAATGCCCTTCACACCCTCAGGACATCCCAAAGCACTTTACAGCCAACAAAGTACTTTTGAAGTGTAGTCACTGTCATAATGTAGTGAAAGACAGCGGTGAATTTGCGCACAGCAAGATCCCACAAACAGCAATGCAATAAATGACCAGATAATCTCTTTTAGTGATGTTGGCCAAGGGATAAATATTGGCCAGGACACTGGGGAGAACTTCTCTGCTCTTCAAATAGTGCCATGGGATCTTTTACTTCCACTTGAAAGGGCAGTCAAGGGCTTCAGTTTAACATCTCATCTGAAAGACAGCACCTCCAACAGTGCAGCACTCCCTCAGTACTGCACTGAAGTGTCAGCCTAGATTCTGTGCTCAAAATCCCCAGAGTGGGATTTGAACCACACAACCTTCTGACTCAGAGGCGAGAGTGATACTCACTAAGCCACGGCCGACGCCACTGGAATAAATAAATAAATATTTGGAGACCCAACGTAATGGGTTTAGACCCCTCCACCCCACTTTCCCTCTCTATCAGCTGCCCATGTGACTGAGCACAGCATCAGAACTGAGCCTGATCCTATTCTCACTGAATATCCAAACATGCCCTGTTCCAGTGGGAGATCATTGCACGGTGATCAGGAGCAGGAACCTGCGATGAGCTTTTTCATCTCCAGTCCAAGAACACTGAAATCAATTGGAGATTGGTGTACTGTGGCTGCAGTGTGTACCATCCACAGGATGCACTTCAGCAACTCTCCAAGGCTTCTTCAACAGCACCTCCCAAACCCGCGACCTCTACCACCTAGAAGGACAAGGGCAGCAGGCACATGGGAACAACACCACCTGCACGTTCCCCTCTGAGTACACACCATCCCGACTTGGAAAAATATCACCGTTCCTTCATCGTCGCTGGGTCAAAATCCTGGAACTCCCTTCCTAACAGCACTGTGGGAGAACCGTCACCACACGGACTGCAGCGGTTCAAGAGGGCGGCTCACCACCACCTTCTCAAGGGCAATTAGGAATGACAATGTTGGCCTTGCCAGCGATGCCCACATCCCAGGAATGAATAAATAAAACTCTTCACAGACCATGGGTCAAAGCTGTGGAACAAAACTTTCTGTCAACTGGCAGTTCATCAGTACCTGAACAACTTTTGTCTGGGTGGATAGAAAGTCTCTAATACCTCTTAATGTGATGACATCAGGCACTATCACACAAACATCTGTGTATCGCCAAGTACTAAATGTCATCTGAAATTTTCGAAATGCAGAAAAGAGGCCATTCTGAAGGCCAGTCCCAGTACTAGTGATTGCAAAACAAAATGAGACAGACCAAATTCTTTGGAATGAATCCAGTTACAGAAATGATTATTTGATTAGATGTTCAAAAATACATTCTATCCAGGACTGGGCCTTGCACACTCCCCTTCCACCTCTGGTATCTGAGGTGGAAGTTTTTTGTCACAGAGATGCCCAGTTGTCTAAGTGGGTGTGGTACTGATCCATTCGAACCAGCAAAGTTCCAGGCCCAACCTCCATTGCTTTGGCGATAGGCAAATGGCCTCGACCTCAGCACCCTTGGGCAAGGAAAGGGGAAACAAGCTAAGTTCCTGCTCCTCGTATCGCTCCAGTACCTTCTACCAGATGTTGGGTGATGCCTCCAGGATCCAATAGTCTGCTGACACTCATTGGCCTCAAAACTTGCGGGGCCTTTTGGATGAGATGTTAAACTGAGGCCCCATCTGCCCTCGCAGATGGACATAAAAGATCCTATGGCACTATCTTGAAGAAGAGCAGGGGAGTTCTCCCTGGTGTCCTGGCCAATATTTATCACTCAAACAGTTGATCTGGTCATTTATCACATTATTGTTTGTTATTGGCTGCCGCGTTTCCTACATTACAACAGTGACTTCACTTCAAAAAACAAGTGTTTTATTGGCTGTGAAGCAGTTTGGGATGTCCCGAGGTCATGAAAGGCACTGTAGAAATACAATCTTTCTTTTTATGTTGCAGTTAATGTTACCCTGTGGATTGAAAAGCTCTGTTCAACAATACGAGTAACAATGCCCCTTTAATTGGCTACTTTCGCACACTCCATCAATAAGTTAAGGCAGTGAGTAACTAAGTAATGCCCACCACTAAAAGTCCCAGGTTCAGTTCCCAGTGTAAGTCTGAGGAGGGTGTGCTACAGCAATGAACCAGATTTAGTTAACGACTTAACTGTGCGCGAACATCTATCCAATAGTGATCATAACATGATCGAGTTCAATGTAGTGTTTGAAAGGGAAAAAAGTGAATCAGCTGCGAAGATTCTAGACTTGGGCAAGGCCGACTTCAATGGGATGAGACAGAGACTGTCCACAGTAAACTGGGCAAATCTGTTAATGGATAAAACGACTGATGATCAGTGGGAAATGTTTAAAGAAACATTTAACGTGATACAGAATCGGTTTATACCCCTAAGGGGCAAGAACTCTACTTGCCAAAAAAAACAGCCATGGACAACTAAAGAGGTAAGGGACAGTATAAGACATAAGGAAAGGGCATACAAAAAGGCAAAAAATGGCACAGATCCTGGCGAATGGGAAAGATACAAAGATCAACAAAGGGTCACAAAACAGATAGTAAGGGCTACAAAAAGAGAGTATGAAAAGAAACTTGCAAGGGATATCAAAACCAATACAAAGAACTTTTATAGTTACATTAGGAAAAAGAGGGTGGTCAGGAGCAGTGTTGGCCCCTTAAAAACTGAAAGTGGGGATATTGTCATTGACAATGGGGAAATGGCGGACATGTTGAACGATTACTTTGCGTCAGTATTTACAGTAGAAAAAGAGGATAGCATGCCGGAAATCCCAAGAAAACTTATATTGAATCGGGGACAGGGACTCGATAAAATTAACATAAGTAAAGCAACAGTAATGAAGAAAATAATAGCACTAAAGAGTGACATATCCCCAGGACCAGATGGTTTCCATCCCAGGGTTTTAAAGGAAGTAGGTGAGCACATTGCAGATGCCCTAACTATAATCTTTCAAAGTTCTCTAGATTCAGGAACTGTCCCTCTGGATTGGAAAATTGCACATGTCACTCCGCTTTTTAAGAAAGGAGAGAGAGGGAAACCAGGGAATTATAGACCAGTTAGCCTAACATCTGTTGTGGGTAAAATGCTGGAGTCTATAATTAAGGATAGGGTGACTGAACACCTCGAGAATTTTCAGTTAATCAGAGAGAGCCAGCATGGATTTGTGAAAGGTAGGTCGTGCCTGACAAACCTGATTGAATTTTTTGAAGAGGTGACTAAAGTAGTGGACAGGGGAATGTCAATGGATGTTATTTATATGGACTTCCAGAAGGCATTTGATAAGGTCCCACATAAGAGACTGTTAGCTAAGATAGAAGCCCATGGAATCGAGGGAAAAGTACGGACTTGGTTAGGAAGTTGGCTGAGCGAAAGGCGACAGAGAGTAGGGATAATGGGTAGGTATTCACATTGGCAGGATGTGACTAGTGGAGTCCCACAGAGATCTGTCTTGGGGCCTGAATTATTCACAATATTTATTAACGACTTCGATGAAGGCATAGAAAGTCTCATATCTAAGTTTGTCAATGACACAAAGATTGGTGGCATTGTAAGCAGTGTAGATGGAAACATAAAATTACAAAGTGATATTGATTGATTAGGTGAATGGGTAAAACTGTGGCAAATGGAATTCAATGTAAACAAATGTGAGGTCATCCACTTTGGATCAAAAAAGGATAGAACAGGGTACTTTCTAAATGGTAAAAAGTTAAAAACTGTGGATGTCCAAAGGGACTGAGGGGTTCAGGTACATCGATCATTGAAGTGTCATGAACAGGTGCAGAAAATAATCAAGAAGGCTAATGGAATGCTGGCCTTTATATCCAGAGGACTAGAGTACAAGGGGGCAGAAGTTATGCTGCAGCTATACAAAACCCTGGTTAGACCGCACCTGGAGTACTGTGAGCAGTTCTGGGCACCGCACCTTCGGAAGGACATATTGGCCTTGGAGGGAGTGCAGCGTAGGTTTACTAGAATGATACCCGGACTTCAAGGGTTAAGTTACGAGGAGCGATTACACAAATTGGGGTTGTATTCTCTGGAGTTTCGAAGGTTAAGGGGTGATCTGATCAAAGTTTATAAGATATTAAGGGGAACAGATAGGGTGGATAGAGAGAAACTATTTCCGCTGGTTGGGGATTTTAGGAGTAGGGGGCACAGTCTAAAAATTAGAGCCAGACCTTTCAGGAGTGAGATTAGAAAACATTTCTACACACAAAGGGTGGTAGAAGTTTGGAACTCTCTTCCGCAAACGTCAATTGATACTAGCTCAATTGCTAAATTTAAATCTGAGCTAGATAGCTTTTTGGCAACCAAAGGTATTAAGGGATATGGGCCAAAGGCAGGTATATGGAGTTAGATCACAGATCAGCCATGATCTTATCAAATGGCGGAGCTGGCACGAGGGGCTGAATGGCCTACTCCTGTTCCTATGTTCCTATGTGCAGTTAGCTTCACCGTCCCTGGGTTAGGGGGAAAGAAAACAGATGAGGTTCCTGCTCCTGATTGCGAACCAGTGGCTAGGAGTGCAGGTGTGTGCATGTTGGATGAGAACAAGGTTGTACTTAGCTGTGCTGCCCCCCATGGTCAAATGGCCAGAATATGAGGAATGACGAGTTGGCTGAAGTACTGCAGGATGAGAGAAACTGGTCCCCACCTAAGGTCAGTCCCTGTCAGAGATAAGGAGGGAGATAACCTGTAGGGACAGAATGACTGACTGCTTCTTTGCCTTGTTTACGCATTTCAGCATTTAACTTCTCCACTCACTGTTTAACACACACACACACACTCACACTAACAGACCCACACACACCCCCACTCACACTCACACACCCACTCACACACACTTACACACATCCACTCACACTTACAGACCCACACACACCCACCCACACACTTATAGACCCACACACACATCCACTCACACTCACACACACTTATTGACCCACGCACTCACATACACCCACTCACAGACGCACACACACATACACTCACATACACACTTACACACCCACTCACACTCACTCAGCTGGTGAATGATTATTAGCGAACCCCTTTAAGATGTCGTCATTTACAATTTAACGTATGAATGAAATTGGGAAACAGAAAATTCTTGCCAAGTGAGCACGGTTTTGTGGAAAGCACAGTGCTTGTTTGCTTAATGAGTCATTGTTTTGTTGTGAAGTTTGAAAGTGGTTAATTTCTCTTGTATTTATCGAGTGAGTCACCTCCAGTGCTCACTCCGAGGCAGCAGCAGACTGCGAGGACACCATGGAGCTTATTAACAGACAGACCTACACCTGGTCTGTGTAGCTGGCTCTGACAACAGCACCAGGCGCAAACTGCAGGTTTCTCCCTGCAATTGCTTTTAATTTATTTTCGAAACCTCCTGACAGCTATGCTTCAAGTATTCGGAGCACTGCATTGATCAGCCAACATCCCTACTCTATCCTTTATGTTGGTTCCAGTCAGTAGGTTCGCATGATCTCGGTGGCAACACCACAGCTGGCCCGACCCTCCAGGAGTGACAGATAACAGGCATGGAAATAGAATTCACCCCCTGGATAGTTTTTATCCCCTCCCCCGCACCAAGATTGGCACCACTCTCCTTCAATCCTCAAAAGCAAAATACTGCAGAGGTTGGAAATCTGAAATAAAACCAGAAAATGCTGGAAATACTCAGCAAGTCAGGCAGTATCTGTGGAGAAAGAAACAGAGTTAATGTTTCAGGTCGATGACCCTTCGTCAGAACTGGAAGATGTTCATAGAGTTAAAGTTTTTCACCTGCCCTTTCACCTCCTCCCTTCCCACCGTCCAGGGCCCCAATCACTCCTTCCAGGTAAAAGAGCAATTTACTTGTACTTCTTTCAATTTACTATACTGAATCCACTGCTCACGATGCAGTCTCCTCTACACTGGGGAGACCAAACACAGATTGGGTGATCACTTTACTGAACACCCTCCGCCCAGTCCGCAAGTGTGACCCTGACCTGCCGGTCGCTTGTCATTTTAATTCCCCGTCCCACTCCCACTCTGACCTCTCTGTCCTCGGCCTCTTACACTGTTCTAATGAAGCTCGAGGAACAACACCTCATCTTTTGATTAGGCACTTTACAACCTTCCAGACTCATCACTGATTTCAATAACTTCAGATCAGAACCACTGCTCCGATTACCAGCAGGTGCTGGTAATGGTTCTGATGCTGCCATTTACAGCTGCTACTAATCAATCTTTTGTTTCTTAACCTGTCCCATTCCCACCCTCCTTGCCCTGCACCATCATCCCTTTTGTTATTTCATCACTCGTGCCCTCCACCCTATCACAGACCTTCCCTTTTGTTCTTCCCTCCCCCCTTTCCCTGGCTCTGTACTTGCTCAAAAACTTTAACTCTTTTCACATCTTCCAGTTCTGACGAAAGGTCATCGACCTGAAACTTTAACTCTGTTTCTGTTTCTTTCTCCACAGATGCTGCCTCACTTGCTGAGCTTCTCCAGCATTTTCTGTTTTTACTCCTTCAATCCTCGTTGGCAACCAAGTGTTCTCGAACTGTAATTGTAAAGTCGCTTTCACTAGAGTTATAAATGCAAATTGAATTTTCTTCATCCCACCATTGGCGGCCGTGCCTTCAGCTGCCTAGTCCCCGAGTCCTGGAATTCCCTCCCGAAACCTCTCTGCCTCTCTCCTCCTTTAAGATGCTCCTTAAAACCTACCTCTTTGACCACTGTCCTAATATCTCCATAAGTGGCTCAATGTCAAATTTTGTCTGATAATCGCTCCTGTGAAGCACCGTGGGACAATTTGCTACTTTAAAGGCGCTATATAAATGCAAGTTTTTGTTGTTCTTCTTATAAACATTTTCGGTTGGAATTCATCTTGGGCCTGTTATACTCCCCGCCCGATATTCTTGTTCATTGAAATCAATAAATATGACCAGGTGTCAGTTGTTGCTCAGTGGGCAGCACTCTCGCTGTCTGAGTTAAGAGGTCATGGGTTCAAGCCCCACTCCAGAGACTTGAGCATTAAATCTAGGCTGACACTCCAGTGCAGTATTGAGGGAGTGCAGCACTGTTGGAGGTGCTGTCTTTTGGATGAGATGTTAAACCAAGGCCCTGTCTGCTCTCTCAGGTTGATGTAAAAGATTCCATGGCACTATTTCAAAGAGGAGCAAGGGAGTTCTCCTGATGTCCTGGCCAATATTTATCTCTTGATTGCACCAATAACAGATTATCATAGTAGTTGTCACAGGAGAAAGCCCTTGTGCCTATGCTGGCTCTTTGAACGAGCTATCCAATTACTCCTTTCCCCATAGCCCTGTAAATCTTTTCCCTTCAAGTATTTATCCAATTCCCTTTTGAAAGTTATTATTGAATCTGCTTCCACCACCCTTTCAGGCAGTGCGTTCTAGATCATTATAACTCGCTGCATAAAATAATGTTTCCTCATGTCGCCTCTGGTTCTTTTCCCAATCACCTTAAATCTGTGTCCTCTGGTTATTGACCCTTCTGCCACTGGAAACAGTTTCTCCTTATTTACTCTTATCAAAACCGTTCATGATTTTAAACACCTCTATCAAATCTCCCCTTAACCTTTGCTGCTCTAAGGAGAACAATCCCAGCTTCTCCAGTCTCTCCACATAACTGAAGTCCCTCATCCCTGGTACCATTCTAGTAAATCTCCTCTGCACCCTCTCTAAGGCCTTGACATCTTTCCTAAAGTGCGGTGCCCAGAATTGAACACAATACTCCAGCTGAGGTCTAACCAGTATTTTATGAAGGTTTAGCATAACTTCCTTGCTTTTGCACTCCATGCCTCTAAAGCCCAGGATTCCATGTGCTTTTTTAACAACCTTCTCAACTTGTCCTGATACCTTCAAAGATTTGTGAACATACACCCCCAGGTCTCTCTGTTCCTGCACCCCCTTTAAAATTGTACCCTTTAGTTTATTTTGCCTCTCCTCATTCTTCCTACCAAAATGGATCACTTCACACTTCTCTGCGTTAAATTTCATCTGCCATGTGTCTGCCCATTTCACCAGTCTGTCTATGTCCTCCTGAAGTCTGTTACTATCCTCCACATTGTTTACTACATTTCCAAGTTTTGTGTCATCTGCAAGCTTTGAAATTATACCCTGTATACCCAAGTCCAGGTCATTAATATACGTCAAAAAGACGACTATGTGGTTGGTTATCTCATTGTTATTTGTGGGACCTTGCTGTGTGCAAACTGTCTGCCTCGTTTCCCTATATCACAACTGTAACTGCACCTGGCTGTGAAGTGCTTGGGGATATCTTAAGGATTTGCAAGTTCTTTCTTTAGGCGGGAAAGAGAAAGTTGGAAGGAAAAAATGATGAAATGGAAAGGTGACATTATTTAGATTTATTGATAATTTCTCCTGGCTGATTGTCTTCACTTGATACTGATAGACGCAGCATTCAGTGGAAAGACATGCAAAGACATCACACTGAGAGGAACAATGTAATATAATCCCTAGGTGTTAGGGCAGGTCATTTGTCATCACTCAGACTTTTCCCTACCTCTGGGACATTTTGTGTAAAAGTCTGAGACTCGGGTAACAAGCCAAGCTACACAGGGTTTGTGTAGGATTATCACAGTGTTTGTCACGGGACGCTGCACTAGGCCAAATCTTTCCTTACTGCAAATGCAGAGGTTAGCAGGAACCGACACACTGATTATATTGATCAAAACAAAATACTGCAGATACTGGAAATACGAAACAAAGACAAAAAATGCTGGAAACACTCAGGAGGTCAGGCAGCATCTGTGGAGAGAGAAACAGAGTAACATTTCAGGTCGATGACCTTTCATCAAAATGAAGGGTTATACCTGAAACACTCATTTTTTCCCCCTCTCTCCACTGATGTTGCCTGACCTGCTGAGTATTTCTGCCATTTTCTGGTTACATCTATTACATTATCATTATAAATGCTCAAATTAATTATTCTGCAAGCCCTTTCACTGACTCCTTTCCAGATCCACATCCAAACCCACCCCTCGCCACCCAATGGGGGTCACCATTGACCAGAAACTTAACTGGACCAACCATATAAATACCGTGGCTACAATAGCAGGTCAGAGGCTGGGTATTCTGCTGTGAGTGACTCACCTCCTGACTCCCCAAAGCCTTTCCACCATCTACAAGGCACAAGTCAGGAGTGTGATGGAATACTCTCCACTTGCCTGGATGAGTGCAGCTCCAACAACACTCAAGAGGCTCGACACCATCCAGGATAAAGCAGCCCGCTTGATTGGCACCTCATCCACCACGCTAAACATTCACTCCCTTCACCACCGGCGCACTGTGGCTGCAGTGTGCACCATCCACAGGATGCACTGCAGCAACTCGCCAAGGCTTCTTCGACAGCACCTCCCAAACCCGCGACCTCTACCACCTAGAAGGACAAGGGAACAACACCACCTGCACGTTCCCCTCCAAGTCACACACCATTCCGACTTGGAAATATATCGCCGTTCCTTCATCGTCGCTGGGTCAAAATCCTGGAACTCCCTTCCTAACAGCACTGTAGGAGAATCTTCACCACACGGACTGCAGCGGTTCAAGAAGGCAGCTCACCACCACCTTCTCAAGGGCAATTAGGGATGGGCAATAAATGCCGGCCTCGCCAGCGACGCCCACATCCCATGAACGAATAAAAATAAACCCACCCTCTCGCCACCCAAACCGATCCCTCGCCACCCAAACCCACTCCCCAACACCCAAACCCACCCCTCGCCATCCAAACCCACTCCCCAACACCCAAATCCACCCCACACCATCCAAACCCACCCCTCAACACCTAAGCCCCCCTCTCGCCACCCAAACCCATCCATTGCCACCCAAACCCCAACACCTAAACTCACCCCCTGGCCACCCAAACCGATCCCTCGCCACCCAAACCCCCAACACCTAAAACCACGCCCTCGCCACCCAAACCGATCCATCGCCACCCAAACCCACCCCCCCAACACCCAAACCCCCAACACCTAAACCCACCCCCTTGCCATCCAAACCCACCCAAACCCATCCATCACCACCAAACCCACCCCCTAACACACAAACCTAGCCCCCCAACACCCAAACCCACTCCTCACCACCCAAACCAACCCCCCCAACACCTAAACCCACCCCCTCACCACCCAAACCCACCCCTCGCCATCCATACCCACCCTTGCCATCCAAACCCACCCCTAACAGCCAATGAGAACCACATCAACTGGCAGTGCCAAGGACCTGCTCAACATGTGTGGGGACCTCAGGAACTGCCCCCGGGGAATAATATATGAAAACACAAGTATAGGAACTTACTGAAAAAGTACTTAATTGGCTGTAAAGCACTTTGGAACAGCCCAAGGTCGGGAAAGGCGTTACATAAATGCAAGTTTTTTTTAGAACTTTCTGAAGTTTTCTAAAGTTTTTGTCAGGTTCCAGTGAGTGTAAGCAGGGGTATGGAGTCCTGCTGTGTATTAGTGAGAACAGGTCTGGAGTCCTGCTGTGTATTAGTGAGTAGAAATCTGGAGTCCTGCAGTGTATTAGTGAGCAGGAGTCTGGAATCTTGCTGTGTAATAGTGAGCAGGAGTCTGGAGTCCTGCTGTGTATTAATGAGCATGAGTCTGGATTCTTGCTCTGTATTAGTGAGTAGAGGTCTGGAGTCCTGCTGTGTAATAGTGAGCAGGAGTCTGGAGTCTTGCTGTGTATTAGTGAGCAGGAGTCTGGAGTCTTGCTGTGCATTAGTGAGCAGGAGTCTGGAGTCCCGCTGTGTAATAGTGAGCAGGAGTCTGGAGTCTTGCTGTGTAATAGTGAGCAGGAGTCTGGAGTCCTGTTGTGTAATAGTGAGCAGGAGTCTGGAGTCCTGCTGTGTATTAGTGAGCAGGAGTCTGGAGTCTTGCTGTGTATTAGTGAGCAGGAGTCTGGAGTCTTGCTGTGTATTAGTGAGCAGGAGTCTGGAGTCCTGCTGTGTAATAGTGAGGAGTCTGGAGTCCTGTTGTGTAATAGTGAGCAGGAGTCTGGAGTCTTGCTGTGTAATAGTGAGCAGGAGTCTGGAGTCTTGCTGTGTATTAGTGAGTAGAGGTCTGGAGTCCTGCTGTGTAATAGTGAGCAAGAGTCTGGAGTCCTGCTGTGTAATAGTGAGCAGGAGTCTGGAGTCCTGTTGTGTAATAGTGAGCAGGAGTCTGGAGTTCTGTTGTGTAATAGTGAGCAGGAGTCTGGAGTCTTGCTGTGTAATAGTGAGCAGGAGTCTGGAGTCCTGTTGTGTAATAGTGAGCAGGAGTCTGGAGTCCTGTTGTGTAATAGTGAGCAGGAGTCTGGAGTCCTGTTGTGTAATAGTGAGCAGGAGTCTGGAGTCCTGTTGTGTAATAGTGAGCAGGAGTCTGGAGTCCTGCTGTGTAATAGTGAGCAGGAGTCTGGAGTCCTGCTGTGTAATAGTGAGCAGGAGTCTGGAGTCCTGCTGTGTAATAGTGAGCAGGAGTCTGGAGTCCTGTTGTGTAATAGTGAGCAGGAGTCTGGAGTCTTGCTGTGTAATAGTGAGCAGGAGTCTGGAGTCCTGCTGTGTAATAGTGAGCAGGAGTCTGGAGTCTTGCTGTGCATCACAGTACACGGAAGCTCTTACCTGCCGATGTGCGAGCATGTCTCCGAGTCTGCCGCCACTGCAGCGTGTGTGTAGAAATTCTCCCCTCGGCACCGCGATCTCCAGAACAGGATTAACACTATCCCGGCGGCGACCAACGCCGCCACCAGCAGCACAACCAGACAACAGGAACCCCTCCACTTCTTCATCATCCCGTCCCGAATCCCCACTCCCACAGAGACACAAGTCCCAGTGTAGAGTCCGGACCCGTGCAGCGGCTCTCTCACTCTCTCTTCCCGATCTATCTCAGTCTCTGACCCTCTCAGTATATCGTTCTCTCTTTCCTGTGCCTGCTGCTCTTTCTCTCCCGTCTCTATGTTTTTCTCTCCCTGTGCCTGTTTGTCCCCAGTGCCTGTCTCTCTTTCCCTTTACTTATTTCTCTGCCTGTCTCTCTCTTTCTCCCTCTGTCTGTCTCTCTCTTTCTCCCTCTCCCTCTGTCTGTCTGTCTCTCTCTTTCTCCCTCTCCCTCTGTCTGTCTGTCTCTCTCTCTCGATCCCCGGAGTGTGTGTCTCTCTCCCTGAATCTCCATGTGATATTTCTCGCCTCCAGTCGGTGGGCGGAGATTTTCTTTGGGCTCAGTTCCTGTTACACATTTTGCATTTCTTGCAAGTCTGAAATTGCAAGAAGCAGTTGAAAATATTTAAACCAACTGTGCCAGCGAATTAAGCACATCAGGGCAGAAAATTCACCTACACACATCGGATCGAGTTTGACACAGACAGGAGTTACACCAAGACCCGACCTCCAGTCTCTATTTTATTAATGTACATCAATCCAAAAGCGGGCATTATAGCATTGCCTCCTCGTCCAACCATCTTCTTCACCTCCCTTGGTCTCCTGTCTTCACTGCTATGGGCCCCAAAACTCTGCTGCCCGTATCCTAACTTGCACTAAGTCCCATTCTCCCATCACCCCTGTGCTCGCTGACCGACATTGGCTCCAGGTCCAGCAATGCCTCGATTTTAAAATTCTCAACCTTGCTTTCAAATCCCTCCATGGCCTCGCCCCTCCCTATCTCTGTGACCTCCTCCAGCCCTACAACCCACCGAGATCTCTGCGTTCCTTTAATTCTGGCCTCTTACACATCCCTGATTTTAATCGCTCCACCATTGGCGGCCGTGCCTTCAGCTGCCTAGGCCCTAAGCTCTGGAATTCCCT
The DNA here is from genome assembly GCF_035084215.1 of Heptranchias perlo. Classification (NCBI taxonomy): domain Eukaryota; kingdom Metazoa; phylum Chordata; class Chondrichthyes; order Hexanchiformes; family Hexanchidae; genus Heptranchias; species Heptranchias perlo. The sequence goes on from NC_090349.1 coordinate 3,424,073, forward strand.
CCATAAACCCCTCTACCTCCCTCTCCTTTGGGACAGGTGACCAAGCATTTAATCACCTGTCCTAATATGTCCATCTTTGGCTCAGTGTTAATTTTTGTCTGATTACACTCATGTGAAGTGTCTTGGGACATTTTACTACGTTAAAGATGCAAGATAAATGCACAACACTATTCGAAGATGAGCAGGGGAGTTCTCCCCGGTGTCCTGGCCAACATTTATCCCTCAAACAACATCACTAAAACAGATTACCTGGTCATTATCTCATTGCTGTTTGTGAGATCTTGCTGTGCGCAAATTGGCTGCTGCGTTACCTGCATTACAACAGTGACTGCACTTCCAAAGTACTTCATTGGCTGTAAAGCGCTATGGGACGCCCTGAGGTCTTGAAATCCACTGTAGAAATGCAAGGTCTTCGTTCTTTCCTCTCTAAGGTCTTTGAACACATTCTCACCTCCCAGCTTTGTGCCCATCTTTCCTGTAACTCCCATCCCTCCTTCTCACAGTACCTAACCAAAGTCACTACGACCATGGTGCTTTATCCTTCCTCATCCTTCTCCACCTTTTCACAATGCTCAACATAGTTGCCCATGTCATCCTCCTCCAGTGCCTCAACTCCATTGTCCAGCTTGGTGGGACTGACCTTGCATTGTTCCTGCTAATGGAATTTGGCCCATCCACCAGCAATTTCTTCTCTACCTGCCCCGCACCATCACCTTGAGAATTCCCCAGGGATCTCTCCTTACCACCCTTCTCTTCCTCATCCATAGACTATCCCTTGGTAACATCAGCTGCAGGCATGTTCCACATGTATGTTAGTGACACTGACCTCCACCTCTCCATCACCCTCTTTGACCCATGACTGCCTCTATTTATGACACTGTTTGCCTGAAATCCAATCTTGGAAGAGTCAGAACTTTCTCCATCTGGACATCAAGAGGACCAAAGCTTTCATCTTCATCTGCTCCAAACTCCACTCCTTGACCTCTGTCTCAGGCTCAGCCAGACTGTTCACAACCTTGGGATCCTGTTTGATCCCGAACTTTAATTTCAGATACCATGGGGTAAATTTTAACCCTGAAGAACAGGTGGGTTGGGGATGGGTGGGCAGTGAAAATTCTCCGATTTCGGAGCGGGACCGCACCAATTTCCGGGATGACCCAGATGTGTCGGGGGGTGCGTGCACTTCTGAAACCCAGAAGTCCCACCAGCACTTAAAGCCGGCGGGATGATATTTAAAGGGCCAATTGAGATGCTTAAAGTATTTAAAGATGTTAAATTTTTGTGCTTTGACCTGCACAAGCCATTTTAACTGTGTCTCCCGTGGCCTCTGTAAGACGGACACCATGGAATCGGAGGCGAGTTGCAGGTGACCCTCATTTGGACCTTTAAACCAGTGATTGACACATGTCAAACTGACACTATCAGGATGGGGGGTGCAATGGATTTATTGGTGCGAGTTAGGATATGGGCAGCAGAGTTTTGGATGAGCTGAAGTTTATGAAGGGTGGAAGATGGGAGGCCGGCCAAGGGAGCATTGGAATAGTCGAGTCTGAAGGTAACAAAAATCCTGGATAAGAGTTTCAGCAGATGAGCTAAGGCAGGGGCAGAGGCAGGTGATGTTAGAAAGGTGGAAATGAGGGTGGGAATATAGTCCATGTTCGCTATAGGTCTGCTTTCAGCAGGTGGTACAGCTCTGTATCTGCCTAATCCACAGACAGTGTAGCCAATTCTGCATATTTATTGTCAGGTAGGTGAACCTCTTCCTGGAGGTGGATTACCAGCAGGTGGGTGCAGTCTGCCTCTGGTGCAGCTTGATCTGCCTGACATCCCTCCACCGCCTCTCCTCCTCCTCCTCTTCCTCTAAAGTGAAAGAAACTCTTTGTCCATATTAGGAACATGCCAAGAGATCCGATGTGTCAGAACACATGGCACAAAGCCAACTGATTAATCAAGTGGAAATAGAAAAGAAAGAAATAATTAGAACAAAATTCCCAGATGAATCCTGGCCTGCTTCACAGCTCAGTACATTTCTCATCTAAAAAGTAAACACTTGATTAAATTCTGGGAAATGAAGTGGGGCAAATAACTCATATGAGAGTAGGAGTCAAATTGTGCAAATAGCAATCCCAACATAGTTAGCTTCAATGGAAGAATCAAAAAAAGAGAATAATGAATCAGAGATAGGGATAGACTAGAAAAAGTTCAGCGAGATAAAGGGATAAAGAGGGCATTATTGAACAAACCAGACAAGATTCGCAAAGACGTGGCAGTAGTGGTGACAATATAATATGTAATGTGAGTTGATCAGAAATCAAATATAATTATAAACCATGACAAACCCTCAAACACCCTTGTGCATCCCCTTCATGCTCACGACATGTTTGCCTTACGCTGCCTACTGCACATATGTGATGCATGCCCTGTGGCTGCAGCACAGGTAGTGGCAGGTTGAGTGAGGCTGACTGTGAAAGAGATGCACGAGAGGGTGAGTATGAGATAGAGCTATGAGATTGTATGAGGATTGGGTTGAGTGGTAGTGGCAGGATGAGTACTGGCGAGGTGAGTAAGTGCAGGTAAGATGAGGATGAGGTTTGAGTGGGTGTGAGGGGTGATGTGACAGAGTAGTGTTGACAGTGCAGAAGGAGGTGTGGGGTGGGGGCGGTGATGTGGCAGACGGAGTGTAGGAGAATGAGTAAGTGTACTCACTTTGGCTGACCTACTGAGGTCATTGGAGCGCCTCCTGCACTGTATGCAGGTGGGCAATATGTTGGTGGTGCTGGTGACCTCCTCTGCCACCTCGAGCCAGGCCTTCCTGGTGGCAGAGGCAGGCCGCTTCCTCCCGCCCGCCGGGGGGAAGATCTCTGTCCTCCCCCTCCTCCTCACCCTATGTATTGATACCTGGAGTGAGGCATCATTAAACCTGGGAGCAGCCTTCCCCCCTGGGCTGCTCCATGCTGTAATTTTGGCTCCTTTCTGCAGCATCAGTCAGTGGAGGACTGCCCCTTTAAATAGGGCTCCTCCAGCTGCCAGCCTATGATGCGGGTGCGCAGTCCGCCCGCTGCGCAGCTTTCCAGCGCAAAACCCGGAAGCCAAGGTAAGTGGCTGCGATCGCGTGGGGAGCACCCCGAATTCACTGGGCGCGTTACCCACGATAAAACTAAGCCCAAGAATTAAAGCTAATCTTGAGGAATATAAAAAGTAGTGGGGAGATGAAAAGGGCGATTAGAAGGGCTAACATGTGAGAAATAATAATATAAAAGGAAATAGTAAGAGCTTTTATAAGCATATAAAAATAAATGAATAGTTAAAGAGGCCTGTTCAGGGATAATGGAGAGAGCTTAATTTTGGAGGGTGAAGGTATGACAGGAATATTAAATAACTATTTTGCATCGATGTTTCCAAATGATGAGAATATTAGGTGTACGACAGGAGGATATTGGACTATCAGAGGTAACAGCAGCAGAGGAATTGGTTCTGAAAGGATTAGCAGAACTCAAGGTAGATAAGTCACTGGGTCCTCAGAGAGGAGAGAGCAGAGCCCCTGGCCCCAATTGTTCAATCCCCCTTAAATATGCAAATTGTGCTGTGGGTCTGGTCTGGAGAGCAGCCAGTATAACATCTGTGTTCAAGAAGAGAGAGGAGGATAAAGCAGGTAACTGGAGAACAGTTAGTCTAACCTCATTAACTATTCATTTATATCCCTCAAGATTATCTTTAATTCTTGAGCTTAGTTTTATCGTGGGTAACCCGCCCAGTGAATTCGGGGTGCTCCCCACACGATCGCAGCCTAGTTGAAGGCACTGACCTGTGCTTCCGGGTTTCACGCTGGATCTTTGGCCGGGGAGGTGGAGGGTCCTCCGATCTTTACAGCAGGACCTCATTAACATTTTTTGGTCCGTTTCCCACCCGGCAGCCGGTCAAATGTTTATTCTAGCCGCGGCTGAGAGGGAACACCAGCAGCAGGAGGTCACAGCCAGGGACCCTTGGGGACGGTCCCCGGCAATCGGGAGGGAGGAGAGAGCTGCAGTGGGAGGGGGGTGGGAGCCCATGATCAGGAGGGCTGAGGGGAGAGAGCCCGCAATCGGGAGGGAGGAGAGGGGAGAGAGCCTGCGATCGGGAGGGGGGAGAGGGGAGAGAGCCTGCGATCGGGAGGGGGGAGAGAGCCTGTGATCGGGAGGGGGGAGAGAGCCTGTGATCGGGAGGGGGGAGAGAGCTTGCGATCGGGAGGGCGGAGAGAGCCTGTGATCGGGAGGGGGGAGAGAGCCTGCGATCGGGAGGGGGGAGAGAGCCTGTGATCGGGAGGGGGGAGAGAGCCTGTGATCGGGAGGGGGGAGAGAGCTTGCGATCGGGAGGGCGGAGAGAGCCTGTGATCGGGAGGGGGGAGAGAGCCTGCGATCGGGAGGGCGGAGAGAGCCTGTGATCGGGAGGGGGGAGAGAGCTTGCGATCGGGAGGGGGGAGAGAGCCTGTGATCGGGAGGGGGGAGAGAGCCTGCGATCGGGAGGGCGGAGAGAGCCTGTGATCGGGAGGGGGGAGAGAGCTTGCGATCGGGAGGGGGGAGAGAGCCTGTGATCGGGAGGGGCGATCAGCAATTGGGACTGGGAGAAGAGGTGATATATCAGGACTGGCTCCTCCTGACGATCCGGATTCTTTCCCCTCAGTCTGGTTCAGTAAAAACTGAAGTCGAATACATTTTAAAGTTCATCACAACTTTAATAGCAGGGTTCTTAGTCTGCAGCATTGATTTGGACTCCTGATAGAGTCCCTCTATGCTGGCAGAGCAAGAACAAGAAACATACAGAAATCCACACGTTTTTATACAAATCAATAGGGGTTGGAACATACTTAACGAGGGTCAACACCAATCATAAGCCGGGCACAGGTTGCCATGCGAGGTTACATTATTTCCGGCCAATCATAAATCGTCCATGTGCTGATCATGCTGCTGTTAGACATCAAAGGGGATACTTCCTCACCTTCCAACTTGGAATGTTCTTCCCTGTCCCTTCTGTTCCTTATCTCCCAACCTGGAATGTCTTTCAACTTTGGCTAAGCTCGTTACCTATATTGATCTGCCATAAACATGGAGACATTCAGACCAGTCCTTGAATCACATCAAAGACTCTACATTGCTAAGACCATGCAAACCTGCTGACTACACAAACATATGGCCCAGCAGGAGGGCCAGGCCACCTGTATCAATCTCAGTTACTAACTAATTAACCCTTTCTAACCATTTTGCATTCTGCTTCTTTGCCACGTGGGCATCTTAATATTTTACTGAAAACTGACCACGTAGGGATTCTCACTCCTGGCCCACAGGGAGAGCTGTAAGAGCCACTAACCTGGTGGATCTGGCCGCTCCCGCCTCGGATACTCTGGCTAGTTTCCCGATCCCTGGGAAACCTGTGCAGCAACAGTTAATTTTAAATCGGGCTCCCAATTGCACTGTGGGAGCCCGATTTAAATATGTTAATGAAACATCTGTCCTCTCCATGGTGGGACGCTCTGAGGCCTCGAGATCAGCTGCCATCTTTACAGCAGAGGATGTGCGTGGCGGTTGGGGACATGTTCCGCGTATTTAACTTTTTAACCCCCCCCTCCCTCAACCCTCTCCCGCCCATCGTGTTGGGGGGTTAATGTCAAGTCCATAGAATCGATAATCTGAGGTAAAATTAATGAGCATTTAGAAAGGCAGGGGTTAACCATGGACTGAACGCATGGATTTATTAAAGGCAAGTCGTGTTTACAAGTGTAATAGAGTTTTCCGACTGCCTGGGCGGTATTCTGGAGGGGCAGATCACACATCCTTTACAGAACCCGCCTGATTTTCATTCCATTAATTTCAGTGTGATCTGCTTCGCCAGATTACCACCCTGGAGACGAAGACTAAAATGGACCCTGTAATGATAAATTGTACAAAGCATCGGGTAGCCCACAGTTAGAGCACTTGTGTCAGCACTGCCTCATTGGTAGCACTCTCGCATCTGAGTCAGAAGGCTGTGGTTTCAAGTCCTTTACTGTGAGGACTGTCCTGGGGATATTTCTACCAAGCGATGATTGTGATGGTGAGGACAAGGGCTGTAATTTTTTTATATTCGTTCTTGGGTTGTGGGCATCTCTGGAAAGGCCAGCATTTATTGCCCATCCCTAATTGTCCTTGAGAAGATGGTGGTGAGTCGCCTTCTGTAACCAAAGGGGTCTTGCCTTAAAAGAATGGGGAACAATGTTTCCGAGAACAGTCAGATAAAAGCTTGGCTCCTTTAAGTGGTAGAATGAGGGGGGGTTTCTTTTATTTACAGAAAGTGAAAGCAATTATCAGAATTACAGAAAAACAGTTTGGGACACGAAAAGGCAATTTAGCCCAGCAAAGATTATCCCTCAAGGGACTCGAGCACAAAATCCAGGCTGCCGCTCCAGTGCAGTTACTGAGGGAGTGCTGTCGGAGGTGCCGTCTTTTGGATGAGACGTTAAACCAGGATCCCGTCTGCCCTCTTGGGTGGACAGAAAAGATCCCATGGCTCCATTTCAAAACAGAGCAGGGGCGTTCTCCTGGTGTCCTGGTCAATATTTATCCCTCAACCAACATCACTAAAAAACAGATTATCCGGTCATTATCTCATTGCTGTTTGTGGGATCTTGCTGTGCGCAAATTGGCTGCTGCGTTTCCTACATTACAACATGACTACACTTCAAAGGTACTTCATTGGCTGTAAAGCGCTTAGGGACATCCTGAGGTCATGAATTGCGTGATATAAATGCAAATCTGTCTTTCTTTAGTAGCAGAAGTTTGTAATGAACTCTGAGCTGTTGGCAATCCTCCCACTTCCCCATCTCTAGCCTCCTTTCCCAGGATATCAAGGGATTTTCCCCACACAGGTTCAGAGTTATACATTTGGGTCCGCCTCCAATAGCCACTCATTCTCTGTTGTTATAGGCTGACTTCTCCTACCAGCAGAATAAAAGACATGAGAAGCCCCCATGGCCAAGATGGATTCCACGGTGTCCACAGTAGGTGTGACAACATGGATATCCAATTCAGCTCTGTAAGGTGGGTCGATAATATATTTGGATGTAATATATTTCGATTTTCAAAAGGCATTCGATAAGGTGCCACGTGGGTACGGTAGCAGAGTGGTTATGTTACTCGACTAGTAATCCAGAGGCCTGGACTAATAATCCGGAGTCATGAGTTCAAATCTCACCACGGCAGCTGGCGAATTTAAATTCAATTAATTAAATCTGGAATTAAAATACTAGTATCAGTAATGGTGGCCATGAAACTACTGGATTGTCGTGAAAACCCACCTGGTTCACAAATGTCCTTTAGGGAAGGAAACCTGCTGTCCTTACCTGGTCTGGCCGATATGTGACTCCAGACTCACAGCAATGTGGTTGATTCTTAATTGCCCTCTAAGTTGTAAGTTGTTAGAGGGTATTCTGAGAGACAGGATCTACAGGCATTTGGAGAGGCAGGGACTGATTAGGAACAGTCAGCATGGTTTTGTGAGAGGAAAATCATGTCTCACGAATTTGATTGAGTTTTTTGAAGGGGTAACCAAGAAGATAGATGAGGGCTGTGCAGTAGACATGGTCTACATGGACTTTAGCAAAGCCTTTGACAAGGTACCGCATGGTAGGTTGTTACATAAGGTTAAATCTCACGGGATCCAAGGTGAGGTAGCCAATTGGATACAACATTGGCTTGACGACAGAAGACAGAGGGTGGTTGTAGAGGGTTGTTTTTCAAATTGGAGGCCTGTGACCAGCGGTGTGCCTCAGGGATCGGTGCTGAGTCCGCTGTTATTTGTTATTTATATTAATGATTTTGATGAGAATTTAGGAGGCATGGTTAGTAAGTTTGCAGATGACACCAAGATTGGTGGCATTGTGGACAGTGAAGAAGGTTATCTAGGATTGCAACGGGATCTTGATAAATTGGGCCAGTGGGCCGATGAATGGCAGATGGAGTTTAATTTAGATAAATGTGAGGTGATGCATTTTGGTTGATCGAATCGGGCCAGGACCTACTCCGTTAATGGTAGGGCGTTGGGGAGAGTTACAGAACAAAGAGATCTAGGAGTACAGATTCATAGCTCCTTGAAAGTGGAGTCACAGGTGGATAGGGTGGTGAAGAAGGCATTCAGCATGCTTGGTTTCATTGGTCAGAACATTGAATACAGGAGTTGGGATGTCTTGTTGAAGTTGTACAAGACATTAGTTAGGCCACACTTGGAATACTGTGTACAGTTCTGGTCACCCTATTATAGAAAGGATATTATTAAACTAGAAAGAGTGCAGAAAAGATTTACTAGGATGCGACCGGGACTTGATGGTTTGACTTACAGGGAGAGGTTAGACAGACTGGGACTTTTTTCCCTGGAGAGTAGGAGGTTTAGGGGTGATCTTATACAAGTCTATAAAATAATGAGGGGCATAGATAAGGTAGATAGTCAAAATCTTTTCCCAAAGGTAGGGGAGTCTATAACGAGGGGACATAGATTTAAGGTGAGAGGGGAGAGATACAAAAGGGTCCAGAGGGGCAATTTTTTCACTCAAAGGGTGGTGAGTGTCTGGAACGAGCTGCCAGAGGCAGTAGTAGAGGCGGGTACAATTTTGTCTTTTAAAAAGCATTTGGACAGTTACATGGGTAAGATGGCTATAGAGGGATATGGGCCAAGTGCAGGCAACTGGGACTAGATTAGTGGTATAAACTGGGCGACATCGACATGTTGGGCCGAAGGGCCTGTTTCCATGTTGTAAACTTCTATGATTCTATGATTCTATAAATGGCCCAGCAAGCCACTCAGTTGTAAAATCTCGCTTAAAAAAAGTCATAATAACAATAAAACCGGATGGACCACCCGGCATCAGACCACTAGGCACCGGACACGACAAAGGCAAACCAAGCCCAGTCGACCCTGCAAAGTCCTCCTCACAAACCTCTGGGGACTTGTGCCAAAATTGGGAGAGCTGTCCCACAGACTAGTCAAGCAACAGCCTGACAAAGCCATACTCACAGAATCATACCTTTCAGCCAACGTCCCAGACTCTTCCATCACCATCCCTGGTTATGTCCTGTCCCACCGGCAGGACAGACCCACCAGAGGTGGCGGTACAGTGATATACAGTCAGGAGGGAGTGACCCTGGGAGTCCTCAACATTGACTCTGGACCCCATGAAATCTCATGGCATCAGATCAAACATGGGCAAGGAAACCTCCTCCTGATTACCACCTACCGTCCTCCCTCAGCTGATGAATCAGTCCTCCTCCATGTTGAGCACCACTTGGAGGAAGCACTGAGGGTAGCAAGGGCACAGAATGGACTCTGGGTGGGGGACTTCAATGTCCATCACCAAGAGTGGCTCGATAGCACCACTACTGACCGAGCTGGCCGAGTCCTCATGGAGATGAAGTCCCGTCTTCGCACTGAGGACACCATCCAACGTGTTGTGTGGCACTATCACCGTGTTAAATGGGATAGATACAGATCAGATCTAGCAGCTCAAAACTGGGAATCCATGAGGCGCTGTGGGCCATCAGCAGCAGCAGAATTGTATTCCACCACAATCTGTAACCAAACTTGTGCTCCAGAACTAGCCGCACCACAAGCGAAGCTGTTCCAGTACAGCTACAACACTGGCATCTACCTGACAATGTGGAAAATTGCCCAGGTATGTCTTGTCCACAAAAAACAGGACAAATCCAATCCGGCCAATTACCGCCCCATCAGTCTACTCTCAAACATTAGCAAAGTGATGGAAGGTGTCATCGACAGTGCTATCAAGCGGCATATTCCTCACTCTACCATTACCAACAAGCCAGGGGATCAACCCTGGTTCAATGAGGAGTGTAGAAGAGCATGCCAGGAGCAGCACCTGGTGTACCTAAAAATGAGGTGCCAACCTGGTGAAGCTACAACTCAGGACTACATGCATGCTAAACAGCGGAAGCAACATGCTATAGACAGAGCTAAGCGATTCCACAACCAACGGATCAGATCAAAGCTCTGCAGTCCTGCCACATCCAGTCGTGAATGGTGGTGGACAATTAAACAACTAACGGGAGGAGGAGGCTCTGTAAACATCTCCATCCTCAATGATGGTGGAGTCCAGCACGTGAGTGCAAAAGACAAGGCTGAAGCGTTTGCAACCATCTTCAGCCAGAAGTGCCGAGTGGATGATCCATCTCGGCCTCCTCCCGATATCCCCACCATCACAGAAGCCAGTCTTCAGCCAATTCAATTCACTCCACGTGATATCAAGAAACGGCTGAGTGCACTGGATACAGCAAAGGCTGTGGGCCCCGACAACATCCCGGCTGTAGCGCTGAAGACTTGTGCTCCAGAACTAGCTGCGTCTCAAGCCAAGCTGTTCCAGTATAGCTACAACACTGGTTGGTAGCATAGTGGTTATGTTACTGGGCTAATAATCCAGAGGCCTGGACTAAAATCCAGAGTCATGAGTTCAAATCCTGCCACAGCAGCTGGCGAATTTAAATTCAATTAATTAATTAAAAAATTCAATTAATTAAATAAAAATCTGGAATTAAAATGCTAGTATCAGTAATGATGGCCATGAAACTACCGGATTGTCGTAAAAACCCATCTGGTTCACTAATGTCCTTTAGGGAAGGAAGCCTGCCGTCCTTACCCGGTCTGGCCGACATGTGACTCCAGACTCACAGCAATGTGGTTGATTCTTAAATGGCCTAGCAAGCCACTCAGTTGTAAAATCTCGCTACGAAAAGTCATAATAAGAATAAAACCGGACGGACCACCCGGCATCGGACCACGAGGCACCGGACACGACAACGGCAAAACACCAAGCCCAGTCGACCCTGCAAGGTCCTCCTTACAAACATCTGGGGACTTGTGCCAAAATTGGGAGAGCTGTCCCACAGACTAGTCAAGCAACAGCCTGACATAGCCATACTCACAGAATCATATCTGTCAGCCAACGTCCCAGACTCTTCCATCACCATCCCTGGGTATGTCCTGTCCCACCGGCAGGACAGACCCACCAGAGGTGGCGGTACAGTGATATACAGTCAGGAGGGAGTGGCCCTGGGAGTCCTCAACATTGACTCTGGACCCCATGAAATCTCATGGCATCAGGTCAAACATGGGCAAGGAAACCTCCTGCTGATTACCACCGACCGTCCTCCCTCAGCTGATGAATCAGTCCTCCTCCATGTTGAACACCACTTGGAGGAAGCACTGAGGGTAGCAAGGGCACAAAATGTACTCTGGGTGGGGGACTTCAATGTGCGTCACCAAGAGTGGCTCGGTAGCACCACTACTGACCGAGCTGGCCGAGTCCTGAAGGACATAGCTGCAAGACTGGGCCTGCGGCAGGTGGTGAGCGAACCAACGCGAGGGAAAAACTTACTTGACCTCGTCCTCACCAATCTACCTGTCGCAAATGCATCTGTCCATGACAGTATTGGTAGGAGTGACCACCGCACAGTCCTCGTGGAGATGAAATCCCGTCTTCGCACTGAGGACACCATCCAACGTGTTGTGTGGCACTACCACCGTGCTAAATGGGATAGATACAGATCAGATCTCGCAGCTCAAAACTGGGCATCCATGAGGCGCTGTGGGCCATCAGCAGCAGCAGAATTGTATTCCAGCACAATCTGTAAATTCATGGCCTGGCATATTCCTCACTCTACCATTACCAACAAGCCAGGGGATCAACCCTGGTTCAATGAGGAGTGCAGAAGAGCATGCCAGGAGCAGCACCAGGCGTACCTAAAAATGAGGTGCCAACCTGGTGAAGCTACAACTCAGGACTACATGCATGCTAAACAGCGGAAGCAACATGCTATAGACAGAGCTAAGCGATTCCACAACCAACGGATCAGATCAAAGCTCTGCAGTCCTGCCACATCCAGTCGTGAATGGTGGTGGACAATTAAACAACTAACGGGAGGAGGAGGCTCTGCAAACATCCCCATTCTCAATGATGGCGGAGTCCAGCACGTGAGTGCAAAAGACAAGGCTGAAGCGTTTGCAACCATCTTCAGCCAGAAGTGCCGAGTTGGATGATCCATCTCGGCCTCCTCCCGATATCCCCACCATCACGGAAGCCAGTCTTCGGCCAATTCGATTCACTCCACGTGATATCAAGAAACGGCTGAGTGCACTGGATACAGCAAAGGCTATGGGCCCCGACAACATCCCAGCTGTAGTGCTGAAGACTTGTGCTCCAGAACTAGCTGCGCCTCTAGCCAAGCTGTTCCAGTACAGCTACAACACTGGCATCCACCCGACAATGTGGAAAATTGCCCAGGTATGTCCTGTCCACAAAAAGAAGGACAAATCCAATCCGGCCAATTACCGCCCCATCAGTCTACTCTCAATCATCAGCAAAGTGATGGAAGGTGTCGTCGACAGTGCTATCAAGCGGCACCTGCTCACCGATGCTCAGTTTGGGTTCCGCCAGGACCACTCGGCTCCAGACCTCATTACAGCCTTGGTCCAAACATGGACAAAAGAGCTGAATTCCAGAGGTGAGGTGAGAGTGACTGCCCTTGACATCAAGGCAGCATTTGACCGAGTGTGGCACCAAGGAGCCCTAGTAAAATTGAAGTCAATGGGAATCAGGGCGAAAACTCTCCAGTGGCTGGAGTCATACCTAGCACAAAGGAAGATGGTAGTGGTTGTTGGAGGCCAAGCATCTCAGCCCCAAGGCATTGCTGCAGGAGTTTCTCAGGGCAGTGTCCTAGGCCCAACCATCTTCAGCTGCTTCATCAATGACCTTCCCTCCATCATAAGGTCAGAAATGGGGATGTTCGCTGATGATTGCACAGTGTTCAGTTCCATTCGCAACCCCTCAGATAATGAAGCAGTCCGAGCCCGCATGCAGCAAGACCTGGACAACATCCAGGCTTGGGCTGATAAGTGGCAAGTAACATTCGCGCCAGATAAGTGCCAGGCAATGACCATCTCCAACAAGACAGAGTCTAACCACCTCCCCTTGACATTCGACAGCATTACCATCGCCGAATCCCCCACCATCAACATCCTGGGGGTCACCATTGACCAGAAACTTAACTGGACCAGCCATATAAATACTGTGGCTACGAGAGCAGGTCAGAGGCTGGGTATTCTGCGGCGAGTGACTCACCTCCTGACTCCCCAAAGCCTTTCCACCATCTACAAGGCACAAGTCAGGAGTGTGATGGAATACTCTCCACTTGCCTGGATGAGTGCAGCTCCAACAACACTCAAGAAGCTCGACACCATCCAAGATAAAGCAGCCCGCTTGATTGGCACCCCATCCACCACCCTAAACATTCACTCCCTTCACCACCGGCGCACTGTGGCTGCAGTGTGTACCATCCACAGGATGCACTGCAGCAACTCGCCAAGGCTTCTTCGACAGCACCTCCCAAACCCGCGACCTCTACCACCTAGAAGGACAAGGGCAGCAGGCACATGGGAACAATACCACCTGCACGTTCCCCTCCAAGTCACACACCATCCCGACTTGGAAATATATCGCCGTTCCTTCATTGTCGCTGCGTCAAAATCCTGGAACTCCCTTCCTAACAGCACTGTGGGAGAACCGTCACCACACGGACTGCAGCGGTTCAAGAAGGCGGCTCACCACCACCTTCTCAAGGGCAATTAGGGATGGGCAATAAATGCCGGCCTTGCCAGCGACGCCCACATCCCGTGAACGAATAATAAAAAAAAAATGTGGAAATTTGCCCAGTTCTGTCTTGTCCACAAAAAACAGAACAAATCCAATCCGGCCAATTACCGCCCCATCAGTCTACTCTCAAACATCAGCAAAATGATGGAAGGTGTCGTCGGCAGTGCTATCAAGTGGCACTTACTCACCAATAACCTGCTCACCGATGCTCAGTTTGGGTTCCGCCAGGACCACTCAGCTCCAGACCTCATTACAGTCTTGGCCCAAACATGGACAAAAGAGTTGAATTCCAGAGGTGAGGTGAGAGTGACTGCCCTTGACATCAAGGCAGCATTTGACCGAGTGTGGCACCAAGGAACCCTCGTAAAATTGAAGTCAATGGGAATCAGGGGAAAAACTCTCCAGTGGCTGGAGTCATACCTAGCACAGAGGAAGATGGTAGTGTTTGTTGGAGGCCAATTATCTCAGCCCCAGGACATTGCTGCAGGAGTTCCTGAAGGCAGTGTCCTAGGCCCAACCATCTTCAGCTGCTTCATCAATGACCTTCCCTCCATCATAAGATCAGAAATGGGGATGTTCGCTGATGATTGCACAGTGTTTAGTTCCACTAGCAACCCCTCAGATAATGAAGCAGTCCGTGCCCGCATGCAGCAAGACCTGGACAACACCCAGGCTTGGGCTGATAAGTGGCAAGTAATATCTGCGCAAGACAAGTGCCAGGCAAAGACCATCTCCAACAAGAGAGAGTCTAACCAACTCCCCTTGACATTCGACAGCATTACCATTGCCGAATCCCCCACCATCAACATCCTGGGGGTCATCATTGACCAGAAACTTAACTGGACCAGCCATATAAATACTGTGGCTACAGGAGCAGGTCAGAGGTTGGGTATTCTGCGGTGAGTGACTCACCTCCTGACTCCCCAAAGCCTTTCCACCATCTACAAGGCACAAGTCAGGAGTGTGATGGAACACTCTCCACTTGCCTGGATGAGTGCAGCTCCAACAACACTCAAGAAGCTCGACACCATCCAGGACAAAGCAGCCCGCTTGATTGGCACCCCATCCACCACCCTAAACATTCACTCCCTTCACCACTGGCGCACTGTGGCTGCAGTGTGTACCATCCACAGGATGCACTGCAGCAACACACCAAGGCTTCTTCGACAGCACCTCCCAAACCCACGACCTCAACCACCTAGAAGGACAAGGGCAGCAGGCACATGGGAACAACACCACCTGCACGTTCCCCTCCAAGTCACACAACTTCCCGACTTGGAAATATATCGCCGTTCCTTCATCGTCGCTGGGTCAAAATCCTGGAACTCCCTTCCTAACAGCACTGTGGGAGAACCGTCACCACACGGACTGCAGCGGTTCAAGAAGGCGGCTCACCACCACCTGCAATGAGGGATGGGCATTAAATCCTGGCCTCGCCAGCGACGCCCACATCCCATGAACGAATACAAGAACATAAGAGGCTGTTATGCAAGATTGGGGCTCATGGGATTGGGGGTAATATATTAGCATGGATTGAGGATTGGTTAATGGACAGAAAACAGAGAGTAGGAATAAACGGGTCATTCTCAGGTTGGCGGGCTGTAACTAGTGGGGTGCCACAAGGATCAGTGCTTGGGCCTCAGCTATTTACAATCTATATTAATGACTTGGATGAAGGGACCGAGTGTAATGTATCCAAGTTTGCTGACGATACAGTGCTCGGTGGGAAAGTAAGTTGTGACGAGGACGTGAAAGAGTCTGCGAAGGGATGTAGACAGGTTAAGTAAGAAGTTGTCAGATGGAGAGAAATGTGGGGGAATGTGAGGTTATTCACTTTTGTAAGAAAAATAGAAAAACAGAACAAGTTTTAAATGGTGAAAAATTATTAAATGTTGGTATTGAGAGGGATTTGGGTGTCCTTGTACACAAATCACAGAAAGTTAACATGTCGGTACAGCAAGCAATTAGGAAGGCAAGTGGTATTTTGGCCTTTATTGCAAGGGGATTGGAGGACAAGAGTAAGGGAGTCTTACTACAATTGTACAGGGCTTTGGTGAGACCTCACCTGGAATACTGCGTACAGTTTTGGTTTCCTTATCTAAGGAAGGATATACTTGCCTTAGAGGCGGTGCAACAAAAGTTCACTAGATTAATTCCTGGATGAGAGGGTTGTTCTATGAGGAAAGATTAACATAGAAACATAGAAAATAGGAGCAGCAGTAGGCCATTCAGCCCTTCGAGCCACTTCCGCCATTCAATATGATCATGGCTGATCCTCTATATCAATATCATATTCCCGCTCTCTCTCCATACCTCTTGATGCCTTTTGTGTCTAGAAATCTATCTAGCTCCTTCTTAAATATATTCAGTGACTTGGCTTCCACAGCCTTCTGTGGTAGAGAATTCCACAGGTTCACCACCCTCTGAGTGAAGAAATTTCTCCTCATCTCAGTCCTAAATGTCCTACCCCGTATCCTGAGACTGTGACCCCTCGTTCTGGACCCCTCAGCCAGGGGAAACATCCTCCCTGCATCCAGTCTGTCTAGTCCTGTCAGAATTTTATATGTTTCAATGAGATCCCCTCTCATTCTTCTAAACTCAACTGAATACAGGCCGAGTAGACCCAATCTCTCCTCATACGACAGTCCTGCCATCCCAGGAGTCAGTCTGGTGAACATTAGCTGCACTCCCTCTATGGCAAGTATCTCCTTTCTTAGGTAAGGAGACCAAAACTGCACACAATACTCCAGGTGTGGTCTCACCAAGGCCCTGTATAACTGCAGTAAGACATCCTTGCTCCTGTACTCAAATCCTCTTGCAATGAAGGCCAACATACCATTTGCCTTCCTAACTGCTTGCTCCACCTGCATGTTTGCTTTCAGTGACTGATGTACAAGGACAACCAGGTCCCTTTTTTACATCAACATTTCCCAATCTATCACCATTTAAATAATACTCTGCCTTTCTGTTTTTCCTTCTGAAGTGGATAACTTCACATTTATCCACATTATACTGTATCTGCCACTCACTCAACTTGTCTAAATCGCCTTGAAGCCTTTTTGCATCCTCCTCACAACTCACGATCCCACCTAGTTTTGTGTTGTCAGCAAACTTGGAAATATTACATTTGGTTCCCTCATCCAAATCATTGATATATATTGTGAATAGCTGGGGTCCAAGCACTGATCCCTGCAGTACCCCACTAGTCACTGCCTGTCACCCGGAAAAAGACCCATTTATTCCTACTCTCTGTTTCCTGTCTGTTAACCAATTCTCAATCCATGCCAGTATATCTCCCCAACCTGTGTGCTTTAATTTTGCACACTAACCTCTTGTCTGGGACTTTATCAAAGGCCTCTGAAAATCCAAATAAACCACATCCACTGGTTCTCCCTTATCTATTCTACCAGTTACATCCTCAAAAAACTCTAGTCGGTTTGTCAAACATGATTTCCCTTTCATAAATCCATGCTGACTTTGTTTAATCCCATTGATATTTTCTAAGTGTTCTGTTATCACATCGTTTATAACAGACTCTAGCATTTTCCCCACTACTCATGTTAGGCTAACCGGTCTGTAGTTCCCTGTTTTCTCTCTCCCTCCTTTTTCAAATAGTGGGGTTACATTTGCCACCCTCCAATCTGCAGGGATTGTTCCAGAATCTATAGAATTTTGGAAGATGACAACTAATGCATCCACTATTTCGATGGCTACCTCTTTTAGTACTCTGGGATGCAGATTATCAGGCCCTGGGGATTTATCGGCTTTCAGTCCCATTAATTTCTCCAGCACTATTTTTTTACTAATACTAATTTCCTTTAATTCCTCCTTCTCACTAGTCCCTTGGTTCCCTAGCATTTCTGGGAAGTTATTTGTGTCCTCTTCCGTGAAGACAGAACCAAAGTATTTGTTTAATTGTTCTGCAATTTCCTTGTTCCCCATTATAAATTCTCCCGTTTCTGACTGTAAGGGACCTACATTTGTCTTCACTAATCTTTTTCTTTTTACATACTTGTAGAAGCTTTTACAGTCCACTTTTATGTTCCTTGCAAGTTTACTCTCATATTCTATTTTTCGCCTCTTAATTAATCTCTTGGTACTTTTTTGCTGAATTCTAAACTGCTCCCAATCCTCAGGCTTGCTACTTTTTCTGGCAACTTTATATGATTCCTCTTTGGATCTAATACTGTCCTTAATTTCTTTTGTTAGCCATGGTTGGATTGCTTTTCCTTTTGTGTTTTTGTGCCAGAAAGGAATGTATAATTGTTGCAATTCATGCATTCGTTCCTTAAATGTTAGCCATTGCCTTTCAGTCCCATTAATTTCTCCAGCACTATTTTTTTACGAATACTAATTTCCTTTAATTCCTCCTTCTCACTGGTCCCTTGGTTCCCTAGCATTTCTGGGAAGTTATTTGTATCCTCTTCCGTGAAGACAGAACCAAAGTATTTGTTTAATTGTTCTGCCATTTCCTTGTTCCCCATTATAAATTCTCCCGTTTCTGACTGTAAGGGACCTTTTAATGAAGCTTTTAATGAAGATTGAGTAGAATGGGCCCTTCTCTCTCGAGTTTAGAAGATGTGGAGATGCCGGTGATGGACTGGGGTTGACAATTGTAAACAATTTTACAACACCAAGTTATAGTCCAGCAATTTTATTTCAAAAGAGTTTAGAAGAATGAGAGGTGATCTAATTGAAACATATAAGATTCTGAGGGGGCCTGACAGGGTAGATGCTGAGAGGTTGTTTCCCCTGGCTGGAGAGTCTAGAACTAGGGGGCATGGTCTCAGGATAAGGGGTCGGCCATTTAAAACTGAGATGGGGAGGAATTTCTTCACTCAGAGGGTTGTGAATCCTTGGAATTGTCTACCCCAGAGGGCTGTGGATGCTCAGTCGTTGTATATGTTCAAGGCTGAGATAGATAGATTTTTGGACTCATAAGGGAATCGAGGGATATGGGGATCAGGTGGGAAAGTGGAGTTGAGGTCGAAGATCAGCCATGATTTTATTGAATGGCGGAGCAGGCTCGAGGGACCATATGGCCTACTCCTGCTCCTATTTGTTAAGTTCTTATGTTTCTCTTGGGTAAGTTGGGGGACATTGCCAGGTGAAAGCTGAGGATGTAAAGTGGCGAGCTCTTCTACCTGGGCTGACCTGGTATGGTTAAACCTTTTTGGGCACTGTTCCCAGATGATCACTACGGAGAAGGAGGCATTGACAGTGGTTGCCACCTCCTCCCATCCCCCCAGGCTGCTCTTGGGGACCCGAAGCCCTTAGTGTTAAAAAGAGGCCCCCCCTCTCTAGAAACATTTCAATGACTACATCAGAGAACCGGGCTGCTCTAAGGTCTACTCCACTCCTTGTGGACATGGAGGGGTCAGTTTCTGTTTCTGTTCTGCTCTGTGAATGTAGGACTTAGTGGAGGCACATTCTGTCAAACTGAGGTACTGCTTCATGTTTATTTCCGAATCAAAACAATCAGGAGCAGAAATCTCCCGTCTGAACTGGCAGAAGTTTCATTCTGAAGGCTGGGTGATGTCATTTCAGCAAGCATCCAATTTCTTGACATTTCAGCTTGCATTACATTGAGAGGTCTTCATACCCTTATGTTATGGGCCTTCATGGGTTGGTAGGTGCTGAGCTGTATATCGAAGGAAGTTTAAAGGACTGTCACGGTCACAACTGCTTTGAACGTTTATGCTTAGGGGTCATTTCATTCCTCAGAGGACCTCATTCCTTCTGAGGGTGCACCGTCACAGGACGTACACCAGCACCAGCACAGATCCTGGCACTTCGGTGGGTCCTCTTACACAGTTGGTTGGGTTTTCATCTGGTGAGTCACAACTCACAAGTGAGCACGAGCAGATACTGGTGGCAGGGGCAGCTGTGGAGAGTCCAGGTCGGAGGGTGTACATATCTCCAAGCTCTGCTCAGCTGGAAACAGTAGCTGAACCCCGGGGGCCATTGTTGAGAACGAGAATGATTGAGGTACAGCTGCAACTTTCGAGGTACTGGAAAATGTGCTACGCACCCTCTCCACAGTAACAGAGAGGATGGAGGAGTCCAACTTCATCGCTAGAGGATTGTTGTCCCAGGTAATTGTGAGAAAGTCTGCCAGGGAGAGTGTGGTCGCCTCTGTGGAGATTCAAGCACAGCTCGCAAATGAGTCTATACAAGCCATGACCACGGCCATGCAGACTTTGGATGCCAACATGTCTGCCCCCGTAAACAGGATGACAGATACCTGATCTGTGGCCTTACAACATGTCACTGACCTGCACCAAGCTGCTCTCCAGCAGAGTGGTGGGAGTGATGTGGCGAAAAGGGACATGGAAGTGGGAACTCCACTCAAAGCTTTCCCACCTCTCACCCATTTACCCCCCCCCCCAACCAGTACCCACAATGCTGCCTCCTCTCCCGATGGCCGAGTCTGCCCCTGCACAGGTGCAGGTGGAACAGTCTTTGGCAGGGCCCTCAGGGGCCCTCAAAACCTATAGGTCGTAGGCCAAAGCATCTCCGGAGTCAGGGCAGGGATCTGAGCAACCTTCCTCTACCTCAGCTGAAGCCACAGGGGATGCACAATGTAGAAGCGGTAGGAAACGTAAGTTCACGAAATTGTAGTTCACCAGTGGCATGCACAAGGGTGTTTGAAAATGTGTTATGTTGTGAAGTTTCCTTTTTATAATATTGGCACATAAAATTTATTAATTAGCACCACTTTCACGGCTTGCCCATTATTGGGTCTCGAGTGTGAAGTCGTCCTTTCATTTGCTCCATGATGAATGCCAATATATAACTGGACCCATTGGGTGGGTGTGTAATGGGTGTTTGTGAAGGTGAAGGACTGTTTTATGCAAAGGGGCGGTTGGGGGGGTGGGGGCGTTTGGTGGTGGTGGTGGGAGTGGGCCAGTCTATTTCAATGATTCATTTTCCCAGTCTGACCAAGTGAACCTGTGAGAGATGAGGCCAGCCTGGGCAGCAATGTGGGCCTGCCTGGTTTGGCGATGGGTGCCTCATCTTCACATTCCTCCTCCTCGTCTTCCTCCGCCTCCTCTTCCTCTTCCTCAATGTTGTCACCATCAGAGGATGATTGACGAGTACCTTTGTCCTCCTCCACCTCTAATCCTCTCTGCTGCGCTATGTTGTGCGGGACAGAGCACGTCACGATGATTCTGGACACCCTCGCTGGAGAGTACTGAAGGGTTCCTCCCGACCTATCCAGGCACCTGAAGCGTATCTTCAACATTCCGATGGCTTGGCCAGTGACACACCTGGTGGTCATGTGGCTTGGTTGTAGCGCTCTTCTCATTGGTGGGGTCATGACATCCCGTGGATGGAGTGAAGGCCCTCTTGGCTGATAAACTCCTGGATCATGTGGTGGTCCTCGGATTGCCACGTGGGTGCAATCGATTGCATCCTGCACATGTGGGAACCCAACCAGAGAGGCAAAACCGACTGCCCGGTCATTCTGGCTATTGTCGTTGCAGGGGGAGTTCACATAAGCAAACACCCATCCGTCTTATACACTTATGTGCAGACGACTGACACACCCTGGAGATGTCACCGGTGGCGCACTGGAAGGAGCCAGAGGCAAAGAAATTGAGGGTAGTGGTGACTTTTATTGCGGTGGGCAAGGCATGGCCACCTGGTCCAGTGGGAAGCAGCTCTTCTTCAAGGAAGTTGCAGATGTCTGCGACCACCTGCCGACTCGCTCTGAGCCTGCGAAGGCACTGCTCTTCAGAGAGGACCAGGAAGCTCAGCCTCTGCCTGTAGACCCTCTCACGTGGGTACTGCCTCCTGTGACCTCGGCCTCTCTGTTGCTCCCCTCTCTGCTGTTCTCCACTCCGCTCCCTCTCTGCTGTTCTCCACTCCGCTCCCTCTCTGCTGTTCTCCACTCCGCTCCCCTCTCTGCTGTTCTCCACTCCGCTCCCTCTCTGCTGTTCTCCACTCCGCTCCCTTCTCTGCTGTTCTCCACTCCGCTCCCTCTCTGCTGTTCTCCACTCCGCTCCCTCTCTGCTGTTCTCCACTCCGCTCCCTCTCTGCTGTTCTCCACTCCGCTCCCTCTCTGCTGTTCTCCACTCCGCTCCCTCTCTGCTGTTCTCCACTCCGCTCCCTCTCTGCTGTTCTCCACTCCGCTCCCTCTCTGCTGTTCTCCACTCCGCTCCCTCTCTGCTGTTCTCCACTCCGCTCCTTCTCTGCTGTTCTCCACTCCGCTCCCTCTCTGCTGTTCTCCACTCTGCTCCCTTCTCTGCTGTTTTCCACTCCGCTCCCTTCTCTGCTGTTCTCCACTCCGCTCCCTCTCTGCTGTTCTCCACTCTGCTCCCTTCTCTGCTGTTTTCCACTCCGCTCCCTTCTCTGCTGTTCTCCACTCCGCTCCCTCTCTGCTGTTCTCCACTCTGCTCCCTTCTCTGCTGTTCTCCACTCCGCTCCCTCTCTGCTGTTCTCCACTCCGCTCCCTCTCTGCTGTTCTCCACTCCGCTCCCTCTCTGCTGTTCTCCACTCCGCTCCCTTCTCTGCTGTTCTCCACTCCGCTCCCTCTCTGCTGTTCTCCACTCTGCTCCCCTCTCTGCTGTTCTCCACTCTGCTCCCCTCTCTGCTGTTCTCCACTCTGCTCCCTTCTCTGCTGTTCTCCACTCTGCTCCCTTCTCTGCTGTTCTCCACTCCGCTCCCTTCTCTGCTGTTCTCCACTCTGCTCCCTTCTCTGCTGTTCTCCACTCCGCTCCCTCTCTGCTGTTCTCCACTCTGCTCCCTTCTCTGCTGTTCTCCACTCCGCTCCCTCTCTGCTGTTCTCCACTCCGCTCCCTCTCTGCTGTTCTCCACTCTGCTCCCTTCTCTGCTGTTTTCCACTCCGCTCCCTTCTCTGCTGTTCTCCACTCCGCTCCCTCTCTGCTGTTCTCCACTCCGCTCCCTTCTCTGCTGTTTTCCACTCCGCTCCCTTCTCTGCTGTTCTCCACTCCGCTCCCTCTCTGCTGTTCTCCACTCCGCTCCCTCTCTGCTGTTCTCCACTCCGCTCCCTCTCTGCTGTTCTCCACTCCGCTCCCTCTCTGCTGTTCTCCACTCCGCTCCCTCTCTGCTGTTCTCCACTCCGCTCCCTCTCTGCTGTTCTCCACTCCGCTCCCTTCTCTGCTGTTCTCCACTCCGCTCCCTCTCTGCTGTTCTCCACTCCGCTCCCTTCTCTGCTGTTCTCCACTCCGCTCCCTCTCTGCTGTTCTCCACTCCGCTCCCTTCTCTGCTGTTCTCCACTCCGCTCCCTCTCTGCTGTTCTCCACTCCGCTCCCTTCTCTGCTGTTCTCCACTCCGCTCCCTCTCTGCTGTTCTCCACTCCGCTCCCTTCTCTGCTGTTCTCCACTCCGCTCCCTCTCTGCTGTTCTCCACTCCGCTCCCTCTCTGCTGTTCTCCACTCCGCTCCCTCTCTGCTGTTCTCCACTCCGCTCCCTTCTCTGCTGTTCTCCACTCCGCTCCCTCTCTGCTGTTCTCCACTCCGCTCCCTCTCTGCTGTTCTCCACTCCGCTCCCTCTCTGCTGTTCTCCACTCCGCTCCCTCTCTGCTGTTTTCCACTCCGCTCCCTTCTCTGCTGTTTTCCACTCCGCTCCCTCTCTGCTGTTCTCCACTCCGCTCCCTCTCTGCTGTTCTCCACTCCGCTCCCTCTCTGCTGTTTTCCAGATCTTTGTTGTGTGCCTCGCTCTTGTGCACCTGCAGATCCCAACACAGCACGAGGTCGCTGCCTGGATCATTTCCTTCCTCCTCAGCTGTCCTCTCGAGCACATCCATTATACTCCCCCCCCCCGCCCATCCTGATGTTTTCAGTTTAAAAGGCTTCAAAGTTCTGAAGACGCTGTTTCACCACAAGAAACTCTCTGCCGAATGTTTTGCCAGAGGGAACTGAGCCACCCACTGTAATCACGGAGCTTTTAGTCACATTGGACAATCACATCGTTAAATCTCCCACGAACTGCGCTCAATCTGTCTTCATTTCACTGGTGAGATTCACAAGCCCTGGGAAACCCCTGATGGAGGCGTTAATTTCAAAGGTCGCTTAAATTCAATTTAAAAACACCTAATAAACGTCCCATAATGACGTTAATTGCTCCAATAATTACTCGCCCGCCTGCACTGATTAGGGCCCGCCTCAGATGAGTAAGTTACTCACCTCACACATCTAAACATAACTCCATTAGACCTGGAAGTGGGTTGTGGTTGTGCTGGAAAGATCAATTATTTTAACTTCCCACGTGCCCCCGACCCATCTGTTCTTGGGGGCTACGATTCCCCCCCAAAGAGTTCCCTTATTCTGTGAGCCCAATTTCTGAGGATACATTGGAAACTCAGGCCTCCTGTGACCCCCTGCTCTCCTACCAGGCATTAGCTCCCTCAAACAGGCTTGCTGCTTCTCAATATTCAAGCTTACAGATCCATGCTTCTCTCAGTTGCTGCAGGCCATTAAATGCCACAGAACATCCTGCATTCCAATGGGCAAGCTCTCAATGAGAAGTCCTCGCCGTGCTTGCAGCTCAGCCCCAATATTTTAATTGGGTTGGGCGGGTGCAAAACACACACACCACCCAACTTTCATTCAGGCTCACGCCTAATTGGAAAATCAATACCATCTCTAGTAGGCAATGACCATCTCCAACAAGAGAGAGTCTAACCACCTCCCCTTGACATTCAACGGCATTACCATCGCCGAATCCCCCACCATCAACATCCTGGGGGTCACCATTGACCAGAAACTTAACTGGACCAGCCATATAAATACTGTGGCTACGAGAGCAGGTCAGAGGCTGGGTATTCTGCGGCGAGTGACTCACCTCCTGACTCCCCAAAGCCTTTCCACCATCTACAAGGCACAAGTCAGGAGTGTGATGGAATACTCTCCACTTGCCTGGATGAGTGCAGCTCCAACAACACTCAAGAAGCTCGACACCATCCAAGATAAAGCAGCCTGCTTGATTGGCACCCCATCCACCACCCTAAACATTCACTCCCTTCACCGCCGGCGCACTGTGGCTGCAGTGTGCACCATCCACAGGATGCACTGCAGCAACTCGCCAAGGCTTCTTCGACAGCACCTCTCAAACCCGCGACCTCTACCACCTAGAAGGACAAGGGCAGCAGGCACATGGGAACAACACCACCTGCACGTTCCCCTCCAAGTCACACACCATCCCGACTTGGAAATATATCGCCGTTCCTTCATTGTCGCTGGGTCAAAATCCTGGAACTCCCTTCCTAACAGCACTGTGGGAGAACCTTCACCACACGGACTGCAGCGATGCAAGAAGGCGGCTCACCACCACCTTCTCGAGGGCAATTAGGGATGGGCAATAAATGCCGGCCTTGCCAGCGACGCCCACATCCCGTGAACGAATTTTTAAAAAAGGCACACAACATACAACATGCAACACACAACATGCAACATGCAACACTCAACAGCACTGGAGTCTTTCAATTGCTGCTTCGCAATGCCCACTGCATGCAAGACAGCTAAAAGGGTCTTCATGGAGCTAAGAGGGGTGTTGTGGAACTAAGAGACGCTCCGTGGAACTAAGAGACGCTCTGTGGAACTAAGAGACGCTCTGTGGAACTGAGAGACGCTCTGTGGAACTGAGAGGAGCTCTGTGGAACTAAGAGACGCTCTGTGGAACTAAGAGACGCTCTGTGGAACTGAGAGACGCTCTGTGGAACTGAGAGACGCTCTGTGGAACTGAGAGGAGCTCTGTGGAACTAAGAGACGCTCTGTGGAACT
The DNA here is from genome assembly GCF_035084215.1 of Heptranchias perlo. Taxonomy (NCBI): domain Eukaryota; kingdom Metazoa; phylum Chordata; class Chondrichthyes; order Hexanchiformes; family Hexanchidae; genus Heptranchias; species Heptranchias perlo. The sequence goes on from NC_090349.1 coordinate 3,449,482, forward strand.
GAGAGACGCTCTGTGGAACTGAGAGACGCTCTGTGGAACTGAGAGGAGCTCTGTGGAACTAAGAGACGCTCTGTGGAACTAAGAGACGCTCTGTGGAACTGAGAGGAGCTCTGTGGAACTAAGAGACGCTCTGTGGAACTAAGAGACGCTCTGTGGAACTGAGAGACGCTCTGTGGAACTGAGAGACGCTCTGTGGAACTGAGAGGGGCTCTGTGGAACTGAGAGACGCTCTGTGGAACTAAGAGGGGCTCTGTGGAACTAAGTGACGCTCTGTGGAACTAAGTGACGCTCTGTGGAACTAAGAGACGCTCTGTGGAATCATCAACCACATATCATCAGAAATTCAGTGAAACAACTGAGATTTTGGACCCCTTTTCCTGATTTTGAAATTGTTTCTATATTTTGGAATATACACACTATATTGACGGATGTTACATTTCTCCAAGGCTTACCTTTTGGAATCATATGTCAGGAATTCAGACACACGCCATAATTTATTCTTATTAAAACTAATGGATGGAGAATTGCTGGGGGAGCATGCTCGCATTCCTGATGCACCATCCCAGCAGATGAGGTTGTGCCTTGTAAGTATATGTTTGTAAAATGTAACATTATTAGTTCCTTGCTGTGGTTTTCTGTGCACTTGGTTCACTTGCACAGAAAAGTTTTGGGCCAGAATTTGCTGCCAAAATAACGGTGGGTTTAATGGCGCTCACCGTTATTAATGTGTAAATCGGCCAGCAACTTGCGGTGAGGAAGAGATACCTTGTGAATTGTGAATCACCACAAATTGCTGGATGATTTCCGCTGCTCCGCCATTAACCTCCCGAAAACGGCAGCTCGCCCTCAACCTCTCCGTTATTTTTAAGAACATGCTGGTTTTGCACATTCAACTTGAATTAAACTCACCGCAGAAAGTTAGAGCTGGTACTGAACAGTGTAAGTACCCTTTTAACAAGAGGATAATTGTTGGTGCAATGCCAATCAATCTCTCCGGCTCAGAAAGGGGACAATTAAAACTATTAAGTCTCATTCCAACAGGTAATAAATTCTTCTTAGAGATTTAAAAAATATCAAATTTTTAATTTTTAAATTTTTTTCTTTTCCATTCTGTCTCTTTTTTCTCTCTCTCTTAATCCAATCTCTCTCTCCCTTTATTTCTCCTTCTGTACCTGATTTGACTCTAACTCACCCTATTTCCTTCTCCGCTGTTCCTGTTTCTTTCTCTATCCTTGAATCTCATTGATTAAGGAGATAGACTGTTGGTGCCGTCGTTCACTGAGGTCCCAGATTCCCCGTCACCCTCTTATCGACTCGCACTTCCAGCAACTCGAAGGGCAAAAAAATTTCCAGCTGAAGGGTGGGGTAAAGAGTCCAATTAAAGGGCCCATTGGGAGATGCCCCCCTCCAGCAAATTCTGGCCCGTTGGGAGATGCCCCCCTCCAGCAAATTCTGGCCCATTGGGAGATGCCCCCCTCCAGCAAATTCTGGCCCGTTGGGAGATGCCCCCCTCCAGCAAATTCTGGCCCATTGGGAGATGCCCCCCTCCAGCAAATTCTGGCCCATTGGGAGATGCCCCCCTCCAGCAAATTCTGGCCCGTTAGGAGATGCCCCCCTCCAGCAAATTCTGGCCCGTTGGGAGATGCCCCCCTCCAGCAAATTCTGGCCCGTTGGGAGATGCCCCCCTCCAGCAAATTCTGGCCCATTGGGAGATGCCCCCCTCCAGCAAATTCTGGCCCGTTAGGAGATGCCCCCCTCCAGCAAATTCTGGCCCGTTAGGAGATGCCCCCCTCCAGCAAATTCTGGCCCGTTGGGAGATGCCCCCTCCAGCAAATTCTGGCCCGTTAGGAGATGCCCCCCTCCAGCAAATTCTGGCCCGTTAGGAGATGCCCCCCTCCAGCAAATTCTGGCCCGTTGGGAGATGCCCCCCTCCAGCAAATTCTGGGCCTTTGGGTTTAGCCTGAACAGTATGGTATTTACTGCCTTTTGGAGTGGGTCGGAGTGGGTGGTGAGTACTTCACAGGATATCATTAAACCTCCTACATGGATAATTCTTAGTTCTGTAAGATACTGTTCCTTCACAGCACACAGAAGGATAAATATTTCCAGAGACTCTGGTTATGGAAGCGGCCTTTTTGCTGTAAACACATGTAAAAAGTTTTGTGAGATTTGAGGTCCTGTTTGCACCGTTGAGCTGGATGTTCTTGCGTGTCTGTACACTTAAGATATTGTAAGACAGGTTAAAACCCCTTTTGATATTGTGAATTCGGAACATTGGACATTCAGGGAAAGGGTTAACTTTGTCCCTTAAACCTGCAGAACAAGCTTTTGGCTTGTAAAAACATTGGAACTTAGCCGAGACAATGAAGTCAGACAGCTTGGCTCTAATCCACATATGATGTGGAGATGCCGGTGATGGACTGGGGTTGACAATTGTAAACAATTTTACAACACCAAGTTATAGTCCAACGAATTTATTTTAAATTCCACAAGCTTTCGGAGGCTTCCTCCTTCCTCAGGTGAATGGTGTGGAAAATGATCCACATAGTGTGAGGAAGGGATCCCATTTTCTTCTGAGATGTGTTACTATCAGAGTCGAGCCGCAACAATGGAGGGGCAGAAACTGGCACATAGCTTTTCAATGTTACATATGAACATTTAGACAATCAATTTAAAAACTGCAAACAGAAACTATCAGAAGCCCTCTAAAGAGAGTTTTTGATATGCAAGTGATGTTAAAACTATTGTTGATATGAAGGGGCCACAGACCACGAGATTACACCAGGCCATCAAGAGACTAGGAAGGTAGTCAAGTCTCCAACACACAGAATGATTGGACAATAGAATTGTGAAGCACCAACAGGACACTGAAGACCAATTGTCTGCCATATGAGATCATTGTAAACAATTTTACAACACCAAGTTATAGTCCAACGATTTTTATTTGAAATCTACAAGCTGTCGGAGACTTCCTCCTTCCTCAGGTAAATGAGGAAGGAGGAAGCCTCCGAAAGCTTGTAGATTTCAAATAAAATTTGTTGGACTATAACTTGGTGTTGTAAAATTGTTTAAAATTGTCAACCCCAGTCCATCACCGGCATCTCCACATCATGTGAGATCATGGCATCTTGTTTTAATTGACTAATCTATCAATCATTGAGGTCTCTCGGTGGTTGAATGTAAGGAATCTTACAACACCAGTTTATAGTCCAACAGTTTTATTTGAAAATCACAAGCTTTCGGAGATTATCTCCTTCGTCAGGTGAGTGAGTGAATGAGAGGTTGTCAAATCGCATATCTTATATTAGGCTGGGACACCATCACACCAATCAAAGGTGTCGTTGGTGTTCAGACAGGTTAGCCACGGAAAACAGTAGGTCCCAGTATACTGAATACACAATGGGTCAAATTACACAGACAAGGAGAGGAAGAGACCCGAAAGGCAGAGAGAGAGAGAGAGAATGTCCAGTTGTATTAAAAACAGATAGCTTTTTTTTCCTGCTGGTGGGGTTACGTGTAGCGTGACATGAACCCAAGATCCCGGTTGAGGCCGTCCTCATGGGTGCGGAACTTGGCTATCAATTTCTGCTTGACAATTTTGCGTTGTCGTGTGTCTCGAAGGCCGCCTTGGAGAATGCTTACCCGAAGATCGGTGGCTGAATGTCCTTGACTGCTAAAGTGTTCCCCGACTGGGAGGGAACCCTCCTGTCTGGCGATTGTTGCACGGTGTCCGTTCATCCGTTGTCGCAGTGTCTGCATAGTCTCGCCAATGTACCATGCTCCGGGGCAGCCTTTCCTGCAACGTATGAGGTAGACAATGTTGGCCGAGTCACAGGAGTATGAACCACGTACCTGGTGGGTGGTGTCCTCTCGTGTGATGGTGGTATCTGTGTCGATGATCTGGCATGTCTTGCAGAGGTTACCGTGGCAGGGTTGTGTGGTGTCGTGGACGCTGTTCTCCTGAAAGCTGGGTAATTTGCTGTGAATGATGGTCTGTTTGAGGTTGGGTGGCTGTTTGAAGGCGAGTAGTGGAGGCGTGGGGATGGCCTTAGCGAGGTGTTCGTCGTCATCGATGACATGTTGAAGGCTGCGGAGAACATGGCGTAGTTTCTCCGCTCCAGGGAAGTACTGGACGGTGGTTGAAGCCTAACAAGAGAGGTGATTGGACATGAGTGATGCCTTATCCAATTCTACATCGCCTTGTTCTGAAACAACATTAAAGAAAACCTCAAGGTAAAAGCTCACTCTCTCTTACTAGCGACTGCAGTCAAAAAGTTACAACATTAAAGAAGAAGCAACAGCCTTGAGCGTGATGAATTGATCACCTGGTAAACTCAACGACCACTTTCTATTGCGAATAGGTTATATGAACTTGTACCAATCATTTAAATAAAATTATGTTAAGTCTTAAAGCAATTTGTTTGTGTATTTCTTCTCCAAAATTTACCGTCTGGAGTTCAACAGTCCTTGGACTCCAGTAGGGACTGGTGCTTGGATTTGTAGTGACAAACCCTAGAGTTTTGAGAGAAAGCCCAAACTATAACTGATTGTTTAGTGGACACAGGCATTGGGCAGTGCTATACAAAGCACAAGGTCCAAGCTCAGTCTCTGCTGTGGGCTGAGTTAGTTGATCTCAATGCCCTTGGATGGGGAGAGGAAAAGTCAAGTGTGATTCCTGGTCCTGATCACTATTCAATGTCCTGGGTGAAAAAGTGCTTGTGTGTGGACATTGGGTGGGGACAGGACTAGGCTCAGTCAATACATCTCCCCCACTGGAACAACCTGATGTCTAAACTCACACACAAAGAATGGCCACGTGGGCAAAATGCTGAAGGCCTGTCACTCAGCAGCCCAGCAAGGGTCAGCAAAGGAGGGGAGAAACTAGACTTCATTGTGTGTGTGTGGGGGGGGCGGAAGCGGAAATCCCCTATTCAGGGTTGGGCCTGGACATTTGCCCACCCTCCAGATCCCACCCATTTTCCTGGGTCAGGGTTCATTCTGTATGCATGGCGAATTCCCAGCAGGACAAATGACCACTCAATGGTGGTGTTGGTTGAGGGAGGAATGTTGGCCGGGACACCAGTGAGAACTCCCTCTTTATCTTTCAATAGTGCCATGGAATCTTCCACATCCACTTGAACAGACAGATGCGACCCTGGTTTAATGTCTCGACAAAATGTGGCACCTCCGGCAATGCAGCACTCCCTCAGTACTTCACTGGAGTATCAGCCTAGATATTGTGCTCAAGTCTCTGGAGTTGGACTTGAACCCACAACCTTCTGACTCAGAAGCAAGTGTGTTACTCACTGAGCCGAGCTAACCCTTGTAGTAGGTGGTTCACTTACCCATAAGCCATTGTGACAGTTGGCTGGGGATGTTTTTAATCAAATTCTCACTGTAGATTATAGCAGGTATTGGAAAGGGCCACAGAAACTATCTGTTCACCTAGTCTCACCTTCCTTTGACACAGTGATGGTGACTTTTCACATCTTTTCATTTTGGTTTCAATTTTCTTTTATATTACAATATTTCATCTTTGTATTACAATATAAAGCATGGAACGTGTATTACAGTATAAATATGGACTGTCTACTACAATGTAAAGTATGGATGGTGCATTACAATATAAAGTATGGACTGTATTACAAAATAAAGTGTGCATTGTGTATTACAATATGAAGCATGGACCATGTATTACAATATGAAGCATGGACCATGTATTACAATATAAAGCATGGACCATGTATTACAATATGAAGCATGGACTGTGTATTACAATATAAAGCATGGACCATGTATTACAATATAAAGCATGGACTGTGTATTACAATATAAAGCATGGACCATGTATTACAATATAAAGCATGAACTGTATATTACAATATAAAGCATGGACCATGTATTACAATATGAAGCATGGAACATGTATTACAATATGAAGCATGGACTGTGTATTACAATATAAAGCATGGACTGTGTATTACAATATGAAGCATGGACCATGTATTACAATATAAAGCATGGACTGTGTATTACAACAGAAAGTATTGTAGCAGATTAACCGAGGATCCTGATCCCCACGTAAGGGTGTGGCCCTTTTAAGATACCTGCCCTTTAAGAGGAGGGGTCTGGCTCTTTTAAGAGATCTCACCTTTAAGAAGTAATTAAGGCTGCAGTGGGTGAAGACCTTACCCAGTCAGGTGGGAGTTAAAAAGGTGAGGCACAAGAGGACCAGGGCTGCTGCTGAGACAGAGTCCCTGAACACAGCCCAAAGAGGAAACTGGCAAACAGCTGGGCCTTGGCTGGCCTGGGCTCTGAGACCTGAGACCTGAGACCAGTCCATGCTTCATATTGTAATACACAGTCCATGCTTTATATTGTAATACACGGTCCATGCTTTATATTGTAATACATGGTACATGCTTCATATTGTAATACACAGTCCATGCTTTATATTGTAATACATGGTACATGCTTCATATTGTAATACACAGTCCACGCTTTATATTGTAATACATGGTCCATGCTTCATATTGTAATACACAGTCCATGCTTAATATTGTAATACATGGTCCATGCTTTATATTGTAATACATGGTCCATGCTTCATATTGTAATACATGGTCCATGCTTTATATTGTAATACACGGTCCATGCTTCATATTGTAATACATGGTCCATGCTTTATATTGTAATACACGGTCCATGCTTCATATTGTAATACACAGTCCATGCTTTATATTGTAATACATGGTCCATGCTTCATATTGTAATACATGGTCCATGCTTTATATTGTAATACACGGTCCATGCTTCATATTGGAATACATGGTCCATGCTTCATATTGTAATACATGGTCCATGCTTTATATTGTAATGCACGGTCCATGCTTCATATTGTAATACACAGTCAATGCTTTATATTGTAATACACAGTCCATGCTTTATATTGTAATACACGGTCCATGGTTCATATTGTAATACACAGTCCATGCTTTATATTGTAATACAAGGTCCATGCTTTATATTGTAATACACAGTCCATGCTTTATATTGTAATACATGGTCCATGCTTTATATTGTAATACATGGTCCATGCTTTATATTGTAATACACAGTCCATGCTTCATATTGTAATACATGTTCCATGCTTCATATTGTAATACATGGTCCATGCTTCATATTGTAATACACAGTCCATGCTTTATATTGTAATACACGGTCCATGCTTCATATTGTAATACATGGTCCATGCTTTATATTGTAATACACGGTCCATGCTTCATATTGTAATACATGGTCCATGCTTCATATTGTAATACATGGTTCATGCTTTATATTGTAATACATGGTCCATGCTTTATATTGTAATACACGGTCCATGCTTTATATTGTAATACACAGTCCATGCTTTATATTGTAATACATGGTCCATGCGTTATATTGTAATACATGGTCCATGCTTTATATTGTAATACACAGTCCATGCTTCATATTGTAATACATGTTCCATGCTTCATATTGTAATACATGGTCCATGCTTCATATTGTAATACACAGTCCATGCTTTATATTGTAATACATGGTCCATGCTTTATATTGTAATACATGGTCCATGCTTTATATTGTAATACACAGTCCATGCTTTATATTGTAATACATGGTCCATGCTTTATATTGTAATACACAGTCCATGCTTTATATTGTAATACACGGTCCATGCTTCATATTGTAATACATGGTCCATGCTTCATATTGTAATACATGGTCCATGCTTTATATTGTAATACACAGTCCATGCTTTATATTGTAATACATGGTCCATGCTTTATATTGTAATACACAGTCCATGCTTTATATTGTAATACATGGTCCATGCTTTATATTGTAATACACGGTCCATGCTTTATATTGTAATACACAGTCCATGCTTTATATTGTAATACATGGTCCATGCTTTATATTGTAATACATGGTCCATGCTTTATATTGTAATACACAGTCCATGCTTTATATTGTAATACATGGTCCATGCTTTATATTGTAATACATGGTCCATGCTTTATATTGTAATACACAGTCCATGCTTTATATTGTAATACATGGTCCATGCTTTATATTGTAATACACAGTCCATGCTTTATATTGTAATACATGGTCCATGCTTTATATTGTAATACACGGTCCATGCTTTATATTGTAATACACAGTCCATGCTTTATATTGTAATACATGGTCCATGCTTTATATTGTAATACACAGTCCATGCTTTATATTGTAATACATGGTCCATGCTTTATATTGTAATACACAGTCCATGCTTTATATTGTAATACATGGTCCATGCTTTATATTGTAATACACAGTCCATGCTTTATATTGTAATACATGGTCCATGCTTTATATTGTAATACACGGTCCATGCTTTATATTGTAATACACAGTCCATGCTTTATATTGTAATACATGGTCCATGCTTTATATTGTAATACACGGTCCATGCTTTGTATTGTAATACACAGTCCATGCTTTATATTGTAATACATGGTCCATGCTTTATATTGTAATACACGGTCCATGCTTTATATTGTAATACACAGTCCATGCTTTATATTGTAATACATGGTCCATGCTTTATATTGTAATACACAGTCCATGCTTTATATTGTAATACATAGTCCATGCTTTATATTGTAATACATGGTCCATGCTTTATATTGTAATACACGGTCCATGCTTTATATTGTAATACACAGTCCATGCTTTATATTGTAATACATGGTCCATGCTTTATATTGTAATACACAGTCCATGCTTTATATTGTAATACATGGTCCATGCTTTATATTGTAATACACGGTCCATGCTTTATATTGTAATACACAGTCCATGCTTTATATTGTAATACACAGTCCATGCTTTATATTGTAATACACAGTCCATGCTTTATATTGTAATACATGGTCCATGCTTTATATTGTAATACATGGTCCATGCTTTATATTGTAATACACGGTCCATGCTTTATATTGTAATACACGGTCCATGCTTCATATTGTAATACATGGTCCATGCTTCATATTGTAATACACAGTCCATGCTTCATATTGTAATACACGGTCCATTTCTTTTAATTCACTCCACATAAAATCACACTACAGTACCTTTGGTGAAGCCTACTACACTTTCCCAGTCCCTGGCTCTTTCAGCTGTCTGCGGCTGCCTGGCACTGCCGTCAAATACCTTTCAAGGTATTTGATCAAGGCTTATTGTTTGTTGAATGAAGAAGGGTACGAGACAGTAGGACTCGGTGCACAGCCCGGACCGCGTATTGCGGTGCACAGCCCGGACCGCGTATCGCGGTGCACAGCCCGGACCGCGTATCGCGGTGCACAGCCCGGACCGCGTATCGCGGTGTAAAGCGTAGTTTTTGATGGTGAAATCCCGCCAGTTTCTGTTCATGTTGGGCTCAGATTGCTGTGCAGTGTTGATAGGATTTGATCGCACTTTTGGTTTTGTAACTGCTGCAGGGCATTTATTCAAGAACAGTTTAACTCTTCGATTTGAAGGGTCTAGGCACAATAGCAAAGCTTCTTACTCTTTGTGTTCAAACTCGTTTTTCCAGCTAATCAAGTTAATCTCAATGTGACAAGCTGCAGTTCCAGGTCTCTACTGTACAGCAGTCACTGAAGGCAAAGAAATGATAAAAGAAAAAGGTGAGAGCAGGTCAGTGTCAGGCTGCTTAATTTGCACAGTAGTTTCACTTCTGAGTTTCCTGCTCATCTTAGTTGTGGAAACAGAATGAACCTAAAAGGGTTAATTTGAGGTCAGGTTTCATAGACTAGCTTGTGTTCCCTCGAGTATAGAAGATTAAGGGATGAACTAATTGAGGTGTTTAAGATGATTAAAGGATTTGACAGGGTAGATAGAGAGAAACTATTTCCTCTGGTGGGAGAGTCCAGAACGAGGGGACATTACCTTAAAATTAGAGCTAGGCCATTCAGGGGTGATGTCAGGAAGCACTTCTTCACACAAAGGGGAGTGGAAATCTGGAACTCTCTCCCCTGAAAAGCTGTTGAGGCTTGGGGTCAATTGAAAATTTCAAAACTGAGATTGATAGATTTTTGTTAGGTAAGGGAATTAAGGGTTACGGAACCAAGGCAGGTAAATGGAGTTAAGATACAGATCAGCCATGATCTAATAGAATGGCGGAACAGGCTCGAGGGGCTGAATGGCCTCCTTCTGTTCCTATGTTCCAGTATGAAGCTTTCCCATTGTGCCGAGCAGATTGTCGACAGGGTGTTTTCTGTACAGCACTGCACTATGGGAAAGTAAGGCTGCCATTGTCAGAACATTGGGTGTTCCTATGGACTGGTCTTCCACCAAATGTCAGCGTGCTGGGCGGCTGCATTTTATTGCTTGGCTGAGTGTGGTTGATGCAGCATACAGGCTTTCTGGTCAATACAGCCCCACAGTGCTCATAAGGCAGTTACTTCAGCATGTTGCTGTTCGGAGCTCCCTGAAGAACTCAAAGTTGGTGTGTTCAGGCTTCTTGGGCCGTCATCCAGTTCCACTGTGGCTGAGGAGCACTGCACCCAGACTGAGGCACTGCGGAAAGCCTTTCAATGATCGCCACGACCCACCCCCTCCAACCAAAGCACAACAGCCACTCCATTATCAATCCTGTAAATCAACAATAAGTATCAAAGAACTTGCATTTATATCACACCTTTCACATCCCCAAGATGTCAGCCATTGCTTCACAGCCAATTTGTGCACAGCAAAGTCCCACAAACAGCAATGAGCTAAATGACCAGATAACCTGTTAGTGATGTTGGTTGAGAGATAAATATTGACCGGGGAGAACTCTCCAGCTCTTTTTCAAAATAGTGTCATGGGATCTTTTACATCCATGGGATCTTTTACATAGGTTTAACACCTCTGACAGTGCAGCACTCCCTCAATACTGCTCAGAAGTGTTAGCCTAGATTATGTGCTTAAATCTCTGGAATCAGGTTTGAACCTACAACCTTCTGACTCATAAGTAAATAGTTTATTTTAAAAAACTTATTAATGTAGAAATTTTATTCATTTCTTCCTAGATGCTATTTATTTATTTATTGTACCATTTGAGGAATTTGAATGGTTTATGTAAAATAACATATACCTGGGAGTGAGTTACAGACTGGAGTCTAATCGAAGGGTTTGGATGGATTATATATAGAATAACAGATACAGGGAGTGAGTTAGAACAACTTGCATTTATATAGCGCCTTTAATGTAGTAAAATGACCCAAGGCGCTTCACAGGAATGTTAACAAACAAAATTTGACACTGAGTCACATGAGATATTAGGACAGGTGACCAAAAGCTTGGTCAGAGGTAGGTTTTAAGGAGGAGAGAGGTTTAGGGAGGGAATTCCAGAGCTTAGGGCCTAAACAGCTGAAGGCACAGCTGCCAATGGTGGAGCGATTTAAAATCGGATGTGTAAGAGGCAAGAATTGGAGGAGCACAGACATCTCGGAGGGTGGTAGGGCTGGAGGAGGTTAGAGATAGGGAGGGGCGAGGCCATGGAGGGATTTGAAAACAAGGATGAGGATTTTAAAATCAGTGTTCCCAGACTGGAGCCAATGTGAATGGGGTGAATGGGGCTTGGTGCGAGTTAGGATGCTGGAAACAGAGTTTTGGATGAGTTCCCGTTTATGGAGGGTGGAAGATGGGAGGCCGACGAGGAGAGCATTGGAATAGTCAAGTCCAGAGGTAACAAAGCCTCATTGAGGGTTTCAGCAGCTGATGAGCCGAGGCAGGGGCAGAGATGGGTGATGTCACGGAGGTGGAATTAGGTGGTCTTGGTGATGGAGCAGATATGTGACAGAAGCTCAGCTCAGTCAAATAGAACGCTGAGGTTGCGAACAGTCTGGTTCAGCCTCAGACAGTGGCCAGGGAGAGGGATGGAGTCGATGGCTATGGAACGGAGTTTGTGGCGGAGACCAAAGACAATGGCTTCGGTCTTCCCAATATTTAGTTGGAAGAAATGTTTGCTCATCCAATACTGGATGTCGGACAAGCAATGTGACAAATCAGACAGTGGAGGGATCGAGGGAGATGGTGGTGAGGTAGAGCTGGGCGTTGTCAGCGTACATGTGGAATCTGATGTTGCATTTTCAGATGATGTCACTGAGGGGCAGCGTGTGGATGAGAAATAGGAGGGGGCCAAGGATAGATCGTTGGGGGACTGCAGAGGTAATGGTGCGGGAGCAGGAAGAGAAGCCATTGCAGGTGATTCTCTGGCTACGACTGGATAGATCAGAATGGAACCAGGTGAGGGCAGTCCCAGCCAGCTGGACAACGGAGGAGAGGCGTTGGAGGAGGGTAGTGTGGTCAACCCTGTCAAAGGATGCAGACAGATCGAGAAGGATGAGGAGGGAGAGTTTACCACCGTCACAGTCACATAGGATGTCATTTGTGACTTTGATAAGGGCCGTTTCAGTACTGTGGCAGGGGCAGAAACCTAATTGGAGGGATTCAAACATGGAGTTGCGGGAAAGATGGGCACGGATTTTGGGAGGTGACAACACGTTCAAGGACTTTGGAGAGGAAAGGAAGGTTGGAGATGGGCGGGAGTTTGCAAGGACAGAGGGGTCAAGGATGGGTTTTTTGAGGGGGGGGTTGATGACGGTAGATTTGAAGGGGAGGGGGACAGTACTTGAGGAGAGGGAACAGTTAGCAATATCAGCTAACATGGGGGCCAGGAAGGCAAGTTGGATGGTCAGCAGTTTGGAGGGAATTGGGTCAAGGGAGCAGGAGGTGGGTCTCATGGTCAAGATAAGCTCGGAGAGGGCATGAGGGGAGATAGGAGAGAAACTAGAGAGAGATGCGAATTCAGGGCTAGGGCAGGGGGGATCCTTAGGGGAAGTTTGGCTTGGTGGGCTAGGGGAAGGGAGGGAAGCAGCTGATTGGATGGTCTCAATCTTAGTGAGAAAGAAGTTCATGAGCTCCTCACACTTGTTGGAGGGGCAGGGGAGAGGGGTTTAAGAAGATGGTTTGTAGTGGAGAAGAGAAGCCGGGTGTTATCTTTGCATTCCAGGATGATCCTGGAATAGTGAGCAGTTTTGGTAGAAGAGAGCAGGACCCGATAGTGCTTTGTGATCCAGCCAGATCTGGCGATGAATGAATGCCTAAACCAGTTGTCCTCTGTAAACATTCAAGTCTGCATCCCTTGGACTGGAATCTATTTAAGTACTTTGGTTCATTTATATACAAAATACCTGATAATTGGGTGAGTTACAGGCTGGAATCTAATCGTGGGGTTTGGTGATTTATATATATAATACCTGGGCATGTATAACAGGCAGGATTCTGATTGGGAGTTCAGATCGTTGGTATCTTGCCAGATCAAACAATGTCATCACTTTCCCAATGGACAACCAGAAACGGGGAACAGGGCTCGTGGTTTCACCCAGATTGCAGGATTTCCCAAAGTTCAGGACATCATAGAACGTGGACAGACAGGCCCGTGAGCTTCTGCCCACAACATTTCAGCTGTCATAAACCACAATGCCTTCCACTCTGTCGATGTACCGCCAGCCTGTGATCACCTGCACAGGACCATGCTAGTCCATGCCCACTTTCCTGGCAGCTGGCACGATGCCTTCATTTGACACCAATCCTCCATTTCCCCGTTATTTGACCACGAACTCAAAGACCAAGACTACCCACTACAGGACTGACTTGTACCAATGTGTCAGCCAGAAGCACCCGTTGAGCACAGTCCATGAGCGTCATTACCAAGGACACCCTAGAAATGGTGAGACAAAGATTCCGATGCCTTGACAGGTGAGGGGGCTTCCTCCAATCAGTGAGCCAAGGTGTCTCACCTCATCCTGGTTTGCTAATGTTGTAGAACTTTGCCACTCAACATGGACCACACACGGAGTTGGCAGGAAAGGAGGGCTCTCAGTCTACTCAAGGTCAATGACGATGAGGTGAGAGCTGGTGAAGTACATTTTCCAGCTGCCAGAGACATCTGTCCAGAACCTTTTTAATAAGTCTGTCACAAAATGGCATCGCACCCCCTTCTGGTAACAGTTCTACCAATACCTTTCCCAATTCCGAAAAATATGCAGCTTCATCAGCACAAATATAAACCGTAATGTCAGCCGTGACTCAGTAGTAGCACTTTCACCTCTGACTCTGAGTCAGAAGGTCATGGGTTCAAGGCCCACTCGAGACTTGAGCCTAGAATCTAGGCTGATGCTCCAGTGCAGTATAGAGGGAGTGTGTCACAGTTAGAGGTGATGTCTTTTGGATGAGATGTTAAACTGAGGCCTTGCCTGCCCCCTCAAGTAAAAGTAAAAGATCCTGTGGTGTTATTGCAAAGAGCAGAGTTCTCCCCAGTGTCCTGCCTAATCCCTTAACCAACATCACTAAAAACAGATCATCAGGTCATTATCACATTGCTTTGTGAGACCTTGCTGTGTGCAAATTGGCTGCTGCATTTCCTACATTACAGTGACACTTCAAAAGTACTTGACTGGCTGTAAAGCCCTTTGGGACGTCCTGAGGCTGTGAAAGGTGCGATTATACCTACACGCTACACGTAACCCCACCAGCGAAAAAAAGTTATCTGTTTTTAATACAATGGGTCATTCTCTCTCTTTCTCTTCCTTTCGGATGTTTCTCTCTCTCTCTCTCTCTGTCTTTTGTTCTGGCCGTTTGTATATTCGGTGGTCCTGTAGGTAACATCTCTCTGTCTGAACACTTTGATTGCCTTGACAACGGGCAGTTGGAAAGATTATCTGTAATCACCAGGTATTGTTCTCTGACTATATATGCGGTAACATTCAAGGAATCCCACACTCGCCTGACGAAGGAGAAAGCCTCCGAAAGCTTGTGATTTTCAAAAAAAACTGTTGGACTATAACCTGGTGTTGTAAGATTCCTTACATTTTTTTTACTTCACAACTGTTAAGTAGATGATTCCATCTACAATACATTAGAGGAACACTTCCTGGACACAAAAGAAATGAAGTCCCACCAAAATTTATTGAATTTGGGTCTCTCACTAATGTTTGTCCCCTTGGTGACCTCACCTGGAGTATTGTGTACAGTTTTGGTCTCCTTATCTAAGGAAGGATAGACTTGCCTCAGAGGGGGTGCAACAAAGGTTCACTCGATTGATTCCTGGGATGAGAGGGTTGTCCTGTGAGGAGAGGTTGGGTAGACTGGGCCTATACTCTCTGGAGTTTAGAAGAATGAGAGGTGATCTCATTGAAACATATAAGATTCTGAGGGGGCCTGACAGTGTAGATGCTGAGATTGTTTCCCATGGCTGGAGAGTCTAGAATTTGGGGACGTAGTCTCAGGATAAGGGGTCGGCCATTCGAGACTGAGATGAGGAGGAGTTTCTTCACTCAGGGTTGTGAATCTTTGGAATTCTCTACCCCAGAGGGCTGTGGATCTTAGTTGTTGAATATACTCAAGGCTGAGATAGATAGATTTTTGGACTCTAGGGGAATCAAGGGATATGGGGATCGGGCGGGAAAGTGGAGTTGAGGTCAAAGATCAGCCGTGATTTGATTGAATGGTGGAGCAGGCTCGAGGGGCTGTATGGCCTACTCCTGCTCCTATTTCTTATGGTGTTTGCCCTTGATACTGGCTGCAGTATTCTACTCAATCTCATGTTTATAGAATCTTAGAATGATACAGCACAGAAGGAGGCCATTCGGCCCATCATGCCTGTGCCATCCCTTTGGTAGAGCTATCCAATTAGTCCCATTACCCTGCCCTTTCCCAGGGGAATGGGACTAATGGCCCAGCAAATCTTTCCCCTTCAAGTATTTATCCAATTCCCTTTTGAAAGTTACTATTGAATCTGCTTCCACCACCCTTTCAGGCAGTGCATTCCAGATCGTAACTCACAACTTGCTGTGTTAATAAAAAAAAATGTTTCCTCATGTCTTCTCTGGTTCTTTTGCCAATTAACTCTGGTTACTGACCCGTCTGCCACTGGAAACAGTTTCTCCTTATTTACTCCATCAAAACCGTTCATGATTTTGAACATCTATCAAATCTCCCCTTAACCTTCTCTGCTCCAAGGAGAACAATCCCAGCTTCTCCAGTCTCTGTACATAACTGAAGTCCATCATCCCTGGTACCATTCTAGTAAAGCACTTCTACGATGTAGTTCTGGAGCTTAGGTAGGAAGTGGTTGCTATGGTTCACGCAAAGATTTCTGTGGTCAGAGTGAGGGACTGAGTCTGGCCTGAGATTTCTGTGGTCACTGAGTCTGTCGGGTCAGCCTGGCCCTGAATGCTTTGAAAGCAGTTCAGACATTGGATGAGTATAACACAAGGACACGGAGCTGTTCCCATCCAGGGAGACCAGCAACATCATCCATCGATCTACATGAGAACAGAGTCATGAAGCACATGGGATTATTGACCCCTCCCCCCTGTCCATGTGATCCCCTGGACTGTCCAAGGAGGAGGAGCCCAGGGCCCGTATGGCAGCAGGGTGAGCGTTGCTGAGATCAGGCTCTGCCATGCGGGGACTCTGCTGCAGATAGCCGTGCGATGGATGATACATCGGCACTCCACGCTCCTGGGCTGTTGACTCCTCCACACTAGCCAACACGTGCAGAGAACTCCTCGGCACACCCTCCTTTCCCGCAGCAATCTCTCATGCTTAGGAAGCAGTTTCCTTTTGAAGGTTGGATCCATGAGGCCTGCGTCCATATCCTCTTCAGCAGAGAATGGCCACGAGCCCACCCTCTGGCCAATTTGTTTCTTTTCCTTCTGTGTCATCACCTGTTCCTCCTTGTGCTCCATATCTCACCCAGTGCAATACCCTCAGTCACTTCTCTAAATCCCCCAGGGTGCATATTGCTGAGCTGGTGCTTGGCAGGGTAAGAATGAGTGACAGTCTATCTTGAGTTGTTCTTTACCCAATTGTTTTACTGGACCTCAACTCTGTGGCAGACCTAGACAAAGAGAAGAAAGACAAATGCTAGGACGTATCGTTAGTAGCGATAACATGTCCGGTCATTTTTTGCAAGATCACAGGAAAAGAAATTGATGTTTACTTTGTGATTTAGTTGCAGTGAGTGAAGGACTGGGTTAAAACAAAAAGTGGAAGGGTTGGTCATAAACTCTCAGCTGGGACCAGTCCTCTATTGTCTCTGCCCTGCATCCCTGACAGGTGTGAGAGGACTCAGTTTGAGGGACCTCCTGTGTGGTTTATCTCCCTTTCGTTATAGGCAGTCGTCTTCTGCAAGAAGAGTAGAAAGGGTTAGAACCTCAGCCATGTATCAGTCTGCTGCCTGTAGGTGTCGGCCGTGGTCAGTCAGTAGCACTCTCACCTCTGAATCAGAAGGTCATGGGTTCAAGCCCCACTCCAGAGACATAATCAAGGCCAACAGTGCCTTGCTGAGGGAGTGTTGTACAATCGGAGGTGCTGCCTTTCGGCTGCCCCTCTCAGGTGGACTTAAAAGATCCCATGGCACTATTTGAAGAAGAGCAGGGGAGTTCTTTGGTGTCCTGGCCAATATTTATCCCTCAATCTGGTCATTGTCACATTACTTTTTGTGGGACCTTGTTGTGCACAAATTGGCTGCTGCACAGTGACGACACTTCAAAAGTACTTCATTGGCTGTAAGCCGCTTTTGGGACGTCCTGAGTTTGTGAAATGTGCTATAGAAATGAAAGTCTTTTCCGACAGTGTAAATGATTACAGCAAGATGCCTGAGCCCAAAGCTTTCCACCTTGCTACCTCTGATTCACCTTCAAAGGTCTCCTCAAAATCCACCTCTTTGCCTGTTTGTTCAGTTCCAGTAACATTTCCCCTATTTTCTACCCCATGCCCACTGTTTCCCCTGTAGATATCCTTGCACTAACTCACTGCATGAAAGGCACTATATAGATGTAGCCTGCTGTTTGGAAATGCCGAAAATCTCTAGGTTAGGTGGCACCCTTTTGCTCGCTCTCTGGAATGTAAAGTTTCAAGGGATGTTTTGGGGCTCCACGCTGTTTGGGAGCTTTCAGAGTTATATTACCTTGCTGTGAATAATCAGGAACTCTGTGTCGCCAGATTCTAGGGGATTACCATGATGATAAAAGGTAGAAAGAATTCACAAGCCGTCATTAGCTCGGTACTTAAAATGGAATGAACCGGTTGAGTGGCCATCTGGTATGAATTGTTAATTGTCCTTAGAAACTACTTCAAACAGCAGAGTGGGATCTGCCCAATGACTGAGTGGGTAAAGGCACTGCCTGGCATGGTACTGAGCCAAACTGACCAAACCTTTGATCCCTGCTCTATGCTGGGTTAGCTGATCTCAGCTAGGACCCTACAGTCAGCCTCAGTGCTCTTTTTTTTATTAATCGTTCATGGGATGTGGGCGTCGCTGGCAAAGCCAGCATTTATTGCCCTAGAGAAGGTGGTGGTGAGCCGCCTTCTTGAACCGCTGCAGTCCGTGTGGTGACGGTTCTCCCACAGTGCTGTTAGGAAGGGAGTTCCAGGATTTTGACCCAGTGACTATGAAGGAACGGCGATATATTTCCAAGTTGGGATGGTGTGTGACTTGGAGGGGAACGTGCAGGTGGTGTTGTTCCCATGTGCCTGTTGCTCTTGTCCTTCTAGGTGGTAGAGGTCGGGGGTTTGGGAGGTGCTGTCGAAGAAGCCTTGGCGAGTTGATGCAGTGCATCCTGTAGATGGTACACACTGCAGCCACTGTGCGCCGGTGGTGAAGGGAGTGAATGTTTAGGGTGGTGGATGGGGTGCCAATCAAGCGGGCTGCTTTGTCCTGGATGGTGTCTTCAGTGTTGTTGGAGCTGCACTCATCCAGGCAAGTGGAGAGTATTCCATCACACTCCTGACTTGTGCCTTGTAGATGGTGGAAAGGCTTTGGGGAGTCAGGAGGTGAGTCACTCACCTCAGAATACTCAGCCTCTGACCTGCTCTTGTAGACACAGTATTTATGCGGCTGGTCCAGTTAAGTTTCTGGTCAATGGTGACCCCCAGGATGTTGATGATGGGGGATTCGGCGATGGTAATGCCGTTGAATGTCAAGGGGAGGTGGTTAGACTCTCTCTTGTTGGAGATGGTCATTGCCTGGCACTTGTCTGGTGCAAATGTTACTTGCCACTTATCAACCCAAGCCTGGATGTTGTCCAGGTCTTGCTGCATGCGGGCACAGACTGCTTCATTATCTGCGGGGTTACGAATTGAACTGAACACTGTGCAATCATCAGCGAACTTCCCCATTTCTGACCTTATGATGGAGGGAAGGTCATTGATGAAGCAGCTGAAGATGGGTGGGCATAGGACACTGCCCTGAGGAACTCCTGCAGCAATGCCCTGGGGCTGAGATGATTGGCCTTCAACAACCACTACTATCTTCCTTTGTGCTAGGTATGACTCCAGCCACTGGAGAGTTTTCCCCCTGATTCCCATTGACTTCAATTTTACTAGGGCTCCTTGGTGCCACACTCTGTCAAATGCTGCCTTGATGTCACTCTCACCTCACCTCTGGAATTCAGTTCTTTTGTCCATGTTTGGACCAAGGCTGTAATGAGGTCTGGAGCCGAGTGGTCCTGGTGGAACCCAAACTGAGCATCGGTGAGCAGGTTATTGGTGAGTAAGTGCCGCTTGATAGCACTGTCAACGACACCTTCCATCACTTTGCTGATGATTGAGAGTAGGCTGATCGGGCGGTAATTGGCCGGATTGGATTTGTCCTGCTTTTTGTGGACAGGGCATACCTGGGCAATTTTCCACATTGTCGGGTAGATGCCAGTGTTGTAGCTGTACTGGAACAGTTTGGCTAGAGGCACGGCTAGTTATGGAGCACAAGTCTTCAGCACTACAGCCGGGATGTTGTCAGGGCCCACAGCCTTTGTTGTATCCAGTGCGCTCAGCCGTTTCTTGATATCACGTGGAGTGAATTGAATTGGCTGAAGACTGGCTTCTGTGATGGTGGGGATATCGGGAGGAGGCCGAGATGGATCAGTTTCAGTCTTTACGGTAGAGGACACTAAGAATATCCCAACACTGGACAAACAGGGGGCTCTAGGGGGGGAGGAGCTAAATACGATTAAAATCACTCAGGAATTGGTACTCAGTAAATTAATGGGACTCAAGGCGGATAAATCCCCTGGACCTGATGGCTTACATCCTAGGGTCTTGAGGGAATGGCAGTAGGGATTGTGGATGCTTTGGTAATAATTTTCCAAAATTCTCTGGACTCGGCAAAGGTCCCGGCAGATTGGAAAACTGCTAATGTAACACCCTTATTTAAAAAGGGTAGTTGGCAGATGGCTGGAAATTATAGACCAGTTAGCCTAACATCTGTGGTGGGTAAAATTTTGGAGTCTATTATTAAGAAGACAGTAGCGGAACATTTGGATAAACATAACTTAATAGGACAAAGTCTGCATGGCTTTACGAAGAGGAAGTCATGTCTGACAAATTTGCTTGAGTTCTTTGAGGACATAACGTACAGGGTGGATAAAGGGGAACCAGTGGACGTAGTATATTTAGACTTCCAGAAGGCATTCGACAAGGTGCCACATAAAAGATTATTGCTCAAGATAAAGAATCACTGGATTGGGGGTAATATTCTGGCATGGGTGGAGGATTGGTTATCTAACAGGAAGCAGAGAGTTGGGACAAATGGTTCATTCTCAGACTGGCAACCAGTAGCCAGTGGTGTTCCGCAGGGGTCGGTGCTGGGTCCCCAACTCTTTACAATCCATATTAACGATTTGGAGGAGGGGACCGAGTGTAACATATCAAAGTTTGCAGATGATACAAAGATGGGAGGGAAAGTAGAAAGTGAGGAGGACATAAAAAACCTACAAGGGGATATAGACAGGCTGGGTGAGTGGGTGGAGATTTGGCAGATGCAATACAATATTGGAAAATGTGAGGTTATGCACTTTGGCAGGAAAAATCAGAGAGCAAGTTATTATCTTAATGGCGAGAAACTGGAAAGTACTGCAGTACAAAGGGATCTGGGGGTCCTAGTGCAAGAAAATCAAAAAGTTAGTATGCAGGTGCAGCAGGTGATCAAGAAAGCCAACGGAATGTTGGCTTTTATTGCTAGGGGGATAGAATATAAAAACAGGGAGGTATTGCTGCAGTTATATAAGGTATTGGTGAGACCGCACCTGGAATACTGCATACAGTTTTGGTGTCCATACTTAAGAAAAGACATACTTGCTCTCGAGGCAGTACAAAGAAGGTTCACTCGGTTAATCCCAGGGATGAGGGGGCGGACATATGAGGAGAGGTTGAGTAGATTGGGACTCTACTCATTGGAGTTCAGAAGAATGAGAGGCGATCTTATTGAAACATATAAGATTGTGAAGGGTCTTGATCAGGTGGATGCGGTGAGGATGTTCCCAAGGATGGGTGAAACTAGAACTAGGGGGCATAATCTTAGAATAAGGGGCTGCTCCTTCAAAACTGAGATGAGGAGAAACTTCTTCACTCAGAGGGTAGTAGGTCTGTGGAATTTGCTGCCCCAGGAAGCTGTGGAAGCTACATCATTAAATAAATTTAAAATAGAAATAGACAGTTTCCTAGAAGTAAAGGGAATTAGGGGTTATGGGGAGCGGGCAGGAAATTGGACATGAATTTAGATTTGAGGTTAGGATCAGATCAGCCATGATCTTATTGAATGGCGGAGCAGGCTCGAGGGGCCGATTGGCCTACTCCTGCTCCTATTTCTTATGTTCTTATGATCATCCACTCGGCACTTCTGGCTGAAGATGGGGATGTTTACAGAGCCTCCTCCTCCCGTTAGTTGTTTAATTGTCCACCACCATTCACGACTGGATGTGGCAGGACTGCAGAGCTTTGATCTGATCCGTTGGTTGTGGAATCGCTTAGCTCTGTCTGTAGCCCCTCCTGGGTGAGGAAGAGGGAATCCAGCCTGAGTTCCCTCTCCTGGTCACTACCCAGTGACCGATGGAAAGTATACACATATATATTGTGATCAATTCTGGGCACTGCATTTGAGGAAGGATATCAATGCCTTGGAGAGGGTGCAGAGGAGATTTACTAGAATGGTACCAGGGATGAGGGACTTCAGTTATGTGGAGAGACTGGAGGAGCTGGGGTTGTTCTCCTTCGAACAGAGAAGGTTGAGGGGAGATTTGATAGAGGTACTTAAAATTATGAATGGTTTTGATAGAGTAGATAGGAAGAAACTGTTTCCAGTGGCAGAGGGGTCAGTGACCAAAGGACACAGATTTAAGGTGATTGGCAAAAGAAGCAGAGGGGAGATGAGGAGGGCAGTGAAAGCAGATTCAACAGTGACTTTCAAAAGGGAGTTGGGTCTATTCCTGAAAGAGAAATTTGCTGGTGTGGGACTAATTAGATAGTTCTTACAAAGATCCAGCACAGGCACAATGGGCTGAATGGCCTCCTTCTGTGCTCTAAAGTTCTATGATTCTACAAACAGGTGTTGGGCAAGGACTGGATTGGGCCTGGCTGTGATGCCGCAGCAGTCAAATGATGCTCATTGTCTCGGCTGAGATGTGAAGAATTGCCTCTTGGGTGAGGTGCTGGATGTCTGCCAGTGCCTATAAGACAGTACAAGAGCCAGGAAAAGGAGTGGCAAAAATTGGGGGGGAGTGGGATGACACACTGTGAAAGTTCTCGGTGGTTAGAAGTGGCTGTGCTGAAGGAACATGTCCGGACTGGAATGTGAAGCCTCATAAAGATCACTGTATCTTTTTCAATTTGATGTTCCCTTTTTATCGTAGAAGTATCTCTAGTGGAATCAGGTTAATAAGACCTCGACCTCACTTGGTGTGAGATCTACCCGTGTACAATTTGAAGGAGACTGTGGGAGCGACAGGCAAACAATTCCACACACTATTTGGTGCAAGTACAGTTGTTTCAAAGTCAAGATTCACAACTTTATTTCTGTCCGATGGCTGCACGAAGTCAGGACAAGCCACCGACTGGGAACAACAACTACTTGCATTTATACAGCGCCTTTAAGGTAGCAAAACATCCCAAGGCAATTCACAGGTGCGTAATCAGACAAAATTTGATACTGTACCACATGAGATATTAGGAAAGGCCACCAAAAGCTTGGTCAAAGAAGTAGGTTTTAAGAAGCATCTTAAAGCGGGGTGGGGTGTGGGGGAAGGAGAGGCGGAGAGGTTTATAGAATGGTTACAGCACGGGGAAGGAGGCCATTCAGCCCATTGAGTCTGTGCCGGCTTTATTCAAGAGCAATCCAGCTCGTCCCACTCCCCCGTCCTTTCCCCGTAGCCCTGCAAATTTTTTTCTTTCAACTGCTTATCCAGTTCCCTTTCGAAGGCCATGATTGAATCTGCCTCCACCACCCCCTCGGGCAGAGCATTCCAGATTCTAACCACTCGTTGTGTTTTTAAAAAAAAAAATTTTTCCTCATGTCACTTTTGGTTCTTTTGCCAAACATGTCCTCTGGTTCTTGACCCTTCCGCCAATGGGAACAGTTTCTCTCTATCTACTCTGTCTAGATCCTTTATGACTTTAAATACCTCTATCAAATCTCCTCACAAACTTCTCTGTTAACAACCCCAGCTTCTCCAAGTAACTGAAGTCCCTCATCCCTGGAATCATTCCAGTAAATCTCTTCTGCACCCTCTCTAAGGCCTTCACATCTTTCCTAAAGTGCGGTGCCCAGAACTGGACACAATACTCCAGTTGTGGCCGAACCAGTGTTCTGACTTCCTTTTAGGGAGGGAATTCCAGAGCTTAGGGCCTAGGCAGCTGAAGGCACGGCCACCAATGGTGGAGCGATTAAAATCGGGGATGCGCAAGAGTCCAGAATTGGAGGAGCGCAGAGATCTAGGAGGATTGTCGGGCTGGAGGAGGTTACAGAGATTGGGAGGGGAGAGGCCATGGAGGAGATTTGAGAACAAGGGTGAGAATTTTAAAATCGAGGCGTAAACATATCTTTGAAATTTATCGGTGAGCTGAGTGATCAGCCTAATAATGGCCGAGGAAACGGTAGCCTTCAGCGAGCAGAGGGAGCCTTGACACTTGCCATTGCAACACTGCTGGTGGACACCGTGGCCCCTGAAATCCATGACCCTTATGGCACATTCTCACTGTAAATTTGCTTGGGGCTTCAGTTAGGCCAGGACCCAAAGTCCTTGAACGTGTTGTCTCCTCCCAAATCCGGGCCCACCTTTCCAGCAATTCCATGTTTGATCTCCTCCAATCAGGTTTCCTGCCTCATCCTTCTCAACCTGTCTTCAGCCTTTGACCACACCATCGTCCTCCAACACCTCTCCTCTGTCGTCCAGCTGGGTGGGACTGCGCCCGCCTGGTTCCATTCCTATCGATCCAGTCATTGCCAGGGAATCTCCCGCAATGTCTTCTCTTCCCACTCCCGCACCATTACCTCTGCAATCCCCCGAGGATCTATCCTGGGCCCCCTCCTATTTCTCATCTACCTGCTGCCCCTCGGTGACATCATCCAAAAACACGATGATTCCACGTGAACGCTGACAACACTCAGCTCTACCTCACCACTACCTCCCTCTATCCCTCCACTGTCTGTGTTGTCAGCCTGTTCTTCTGACATCTACTCTTAGATGAGCCACAATTTCCTCCAATTAAACATTGGGAAGACTGAAGCCTTTGTCTTCGGTCCCTGCCACAAACTCCGTTCCCTAGCCACTGATTCCATCCCTCTCCCTGGCCTGACTCAGCCTGAATCGGACTGTTCACAACCTTGGCGCCCTGTTTGACCCTGAGCCGAGCTTCCAGCCCCATATCTGCTCCATCACAAAGTCCGCCTACTTCCATCTCCTGTAACATTGCCTGTCTCTGCCCCTGCCTCAGCTAATCTGTTGTTGAAACCCTCATACAAGTGTTTGTTACCTCCAGACTCGACTATTCCAATGGCCTCCCATCTTCCACCCTCCATAAACTTGAGCTCATCCAAAACTCTGCTGCCCCAATCCTAACTCACGTCAAGTCCCGTTTTCCCATCACCCCTGTGCTCGCTGGCCTACATTGTGTCCCAGTCTGGGAACGCCTCAATTTTAAAATTCTCATTCTCTTGTTTAAATCCCTCCATGGCCTCGCCCCCTCCCTATCTCTGTAACCCCCTCCAGCTCGACAACTCTGAGGTCTCTGCACTCCTCCAATTCTTGCCTCTTGGGCACCCTGGATTTCCTTTGCCCCACCATTGGCGGTCGTGCCTTCAGCCATTGAGGCCCTAAGCTCTGGAATTCCCTCCCTAAACCTCCGCCTCTCCTCTAAAATCCTCCTTAAGAGCTACCTCTTTAACCAAGCCCTGGGTCACCTGTCCTAATGCAGTCATTTTTGGCTTGGTGTCAATTTTTGTCTAATTATGGTCCTGTGAAGCACCATGGGACATTTTCCTATGATAAAGGCACTCTATAAATGCAAGTAGTTGTTTTTTTTGTTGGTGTTTAAGTGACCGTCAGATAGCTGTGCTGGATGGCTGATTTAAAAATTTGTGAGCACTTTTTTAAACAAGAGGTAAAACTTGCATTTTTATAGCCCCCTTCATGACTTCAGGATGTCCCAAAGTGCTTCACAGCCAAAGAAATACTTTTTGAAGTGTATTCACTGTTGTAATGTAGGAAACACGGCAGCCAATTTGCACACAGCAAGATCCCACAAACAGCAATGAGATAAATGACCAGATAATCTGTTTTACTGATATTGGATGAGGGATAAATATTGGCCAGGATACCAGGGAGAACTCCCCTGCTCCTCTTCAAATAGTGCCATGGGATCTTTTATGTCCATGCGAGAGGACAGACAGGGCCTCAGTTTAATGTCTCATTTGAAAGACAGTGCCTCCAACAGTGCAGCACTCCCTCAATACTGTCGTGACGTGTCAGCCTAGTCCATGTGCTTAAAGTGTTGGGAGTGAGGCTTGAACCCATAACCTTCTGACACAGGCAAGGGTGTTACTGATAGAGCCACGGCCGACAGCCGGGAAATGGAGGTTCTGGCCGAGGTAACCAAAAGAGGGAGACGGGCATTGTATGGAGGCAGAAAAGAGGAGAGGAGCACACAATGAGACCAATATAGAAACCCTGCTGGATGAGATGCAGCAAAAGAGAGAGACAGAGAGACGACAAGGACACTGCCACGGTGTGAGTCTCATGCCTTGTTGAGGGAGGTGGCATTGTCCCATCCTCTCCCATCCCTAAAACTGAAGACCAGAAAAGCAAAGTCACAGACTGGCTACTGTCCCATTTCTCCCTCGGGTACAATCTGCACCAACACACTCCTCACCCTCAAACTAATATCTGCAGAAGTAACCCTTCACACTGCCTGTGGTTAACAGTCACTAACTCAGGATCTCACAGTATGTCTCACCTTAACCATGGTCCCCCCGCCCCAGCAATAATTACATACACACATCAAAATCCACTCTTACCAACAGCTCTGTTACATCAGCTGTCTGTTGCCACCTAGGAGTTAGACCTCACCTAATGCCATCAAATCGTACACACAATTCCCTGAAAGGCAGGAGACCGGAGGGGACACTCTGGACATCAGAGAGCTGACCCCCCCCCCCCCCCCCCCCCCCCGAGGGGCAGGACATGGAGCGCCGTGGGAAGTGGTGAGATTGGTGTGACAGTGCAGACACCAGATTGGTAGATGCACACCTGCACATCCATGGCGTCCCTGTGTCACAGCACACGGCCACAAGCTTCCACACCCTTCCCTGTCTCAATGCTGAGCGGGTTAGAATCACCCATTCTTAGCCCTCCTTTCCTGCAGGTCCACTTACAGCGATGGCAGGACAAAGGATAATGAAGAGGAGGAAAATGCTGAGGAGGAGGAGGAGGGAAGAAAATTCTCCTTTTGTGGACTATGATGGTGATGAGGATAATGAGGAAGAGGACCTTAGAGAGAAGGCCGTATTGAGGTCCCAGAAGCAAGATCCTGCCCCATATTCCTTTGTCACAACCTCCTCAGTGTCACCAGCTCTTTCTCATTCTCAGGCACCAGCTCAGAAACTTTCACCTGGGAGGGGAATTAGATGGTGTTAGTCAGGATATGGCACTGGGTAATTCACAGAGCACGGGGGAGCTGGAGGAGTAGGGAGTGGGTGAGGATGTGCCAGCCGACCCAGTACAGACCAAGGAAAAGGTTTTCCATGGCTTGAGTTGTGGGACCCAGATTCCATGGGTCCTCACCTGAAAAGAAGGATGGTCAAGGAGCATCGTACCTACGTTCAGGCTCTCTGCTCAGCCTGCGAGATGTACGACAGCCGCCAGCTTTAACCGTAGAGTCTACAGCTCTCATTTATGGCAAAATCAGTGAAGACTTTTGTTCATTGCAGGCATCAGTGTAGTGTGTGGATTTCTGTACTGTAAGGGCATCAAGGGATATGGAACCAAGGTGGGTAAATGGAGTTGAGGTGCAGATCAGCCATGATCTAATCAAATGGCAGAACAGGTCCGAGGGGCTGAATGGCATATCTAGTTCCTATTTTGCAACATTCACCTTCCCCCACCTAAGAAGTGGCCAGAATCCAGTCAGTGCCTCCTCTTCCAAGGTTCTCATGGTAGCAGGGGACAGCACCCCTGCCAAGACCGAGCTGCCCTGACAGGAGGGCCATCTCAGTCCCACCATCCTTTAGGAACACAGGAGCAGCCAACCACCCCTCACGATACTGGCCCTCAGGTTACATCAAGGAGAAGTACTGAAACAGGAGGAAGAAAGATATGTTTAGCCACCCTGGAGGAGCGCGGTGTAAAGAGAGTATGTTGCCTTCTGGTCACTTTTTGGACTTTGCTATATTAAATGAGAAATGTAAAAAGAATGAAAGACTTGCATTTCTATAGCGCCTTTCACGACCTCAGGACAGTTCAAAGTGCTTTACAGCCAGTGAAGTACTTTTGAAGTGCAGTCACTGTTGTAATGCAGGAAACGTGGAAGCCAATTTGCACACAGCAAGATCCCACAAACAGCAATGAGATAATAATCAGGAAATCTGTTTGAGATGTTTTGGTTGATGGATAAATATTGGCCAGGACACCGGGAGAACTCCTGCTCTTCAAAATAGTGCCGTGGGATCTTTTACATCCACCTGAGAGGACAGATGGGGCCTCGTCTGAAAGACGGCACCTCCGACAGTGCAGCACTCCCTCAGTACTCACTGGAGTAACAGCCTAAAATCTGTGCTTCAGTCTCTGGAGTGGGACTTGAGCCCACAACCTCCTGATTCAGAGGGGAGAGTGCTACCACTGAGCCACGGCTGACACCTTGGCCTGGATTGTGACTTGGAGCCGTGAAGAGAGTGGGGATGGGCGAATTTTCGGACGGGAAAACCGGAAGTAAGAGTTTCCTGGACTTGTGGGTGAATTTAACAGTAATTGTTCAGCAGGTTTCCTGTGCGACAGCCAGCGAGATTGACAGCCTGGCTGCCTGTCGGACAGGAAAGCAGCCAGGGAGTGGATGCCAGGTCATCGGGCGGAGTTGGAAAAATTGGGGTGGGGGGGTGGTTGGAGCATTGTGGGGGAGACATGGATAGATCAGGGGGGTCGAACATGGAGGAGGCGAGGGGGGGCGTCGGCTGATCCTGCGTGTCGGATTGCGGCAGGTGAGCTTGTTGGGCCTGGATGAAGCACTCCTGCTCCTCCGGGCCCACAGACAGTGCAATAAAGGCCCTCACCTCATGCATCCGGCCCTTCTCTCCTCCCTGGAGAGATTCAGAAGGCCCGGGAATCCTCAGGAGTTAAAAATAAAAAAAAACGACTAAAATGGAGGCACGCCGTCTCTGCCACATCCAGTCGTGAATGGTGGTGGACAATTAATCAACTAACGGGAGGAGGAAGCTCTGTAAACATCCCCATCCTCAATGATGGCGGAGTCCAGCACGTGAGTGCAAAAGACAAGGCTGAAGCGTTTGCAACTATCTTCAGCCAGAAGTGCCGAGTGGATGATCCATCTCGGCCTCCTCTCGATATCCCCACCATCACAGAAGTCAGTCTTCGGCCAATTCGATTCACTCCACGTGATATCAAGAAACGGCTGAGTGCACTGGATACAGAAAAGGCTATGGGCCCCGACAACATCCCAGCTGTAATGCTGAAGACTTGTGCTCCAGAACTAGCTGCGCCTCTAGCCAAGCTGTTCCAGTACAGCTACAACAGTGGCATCGACCCGACAATGTGGAAAATTGCCCAGGTATGTCCTGTCCACAAAAAGCAGGACAAATCCAATCCGGCCGATTACCGCCCCATCAGTCTACTCTCAAAGCGATGGAAGGTGTCGTTGACAGTGCTATCAAGCGGCACTTACTCACCAATAACCTGCTCACCGATGCTCAGTTTGGGTTCCACCAGGACCACTCGGCTCCAGACCTCATTACAGCAAAAGAGCTGAATTCCAGAGGTGAGGTGAGAATGACTGCCCTTGACATCAAGGCAGCATTTGACCGAGTGTGGCACCAAGGAGCCCTAGTAAAATTGAAGTCAATGGGAATCAGGGAGAAAACTCTCCAGTGGCTGGAGTCAAAGCTAGCGCAAAGGAAGATGGTAGTGGTTGTTGAAGGCCAATCATCTCAGCCCCAGGGCATTGCTGCAGGAGTTCCTCAGGGCAGTGTCCTAGGCCCAACCATCTTCAGCTGCTTCATCAATGATCTTCCCTCCATCATAAGGTCAGAAATGGGGATGTTCGCTGATGATTGAACAGTGTTCAGTTGCATTCACATGAAGCAGTCCATGCCCGCATGCAGCAAGACCTGGACAAAATCCAGGCTTGGGCTCATAAGTGGCAAGTAACATTCGTGCCAGACAAGTGCCAGGCAATGACCATCTCCAACAAGAGAGAGTCTAACCACCTCCCCTTGACAGTCAACGACATTACCATCACCGAATCCCTCACCATCAACATCCTGGTGATCACCATTGACCAGAAACTTAACTGGACCAGCCATATAAATACTGTGGCTACAAGAGCAGGTCAGAGGCTGGGTATTCTGTGGCGAGTGACTCACCTCCTGACTCCCCAAAGCCTTTCCACCATCTACAAGGCACAAGTCAGGAGTGTGATGGAATACTCTCCACTTGCCTGGATGAGTGCAGCTCCAACAACACTCAAGAAGCTCGACACCATCCAGGACAAAGCAGCCCGCTTGATTGGCACCACCTCCACCACCCTAAACATTCACTCCCTTCACCACCGGCGCACTGTGGCTGCAGTGTGCACCATCCACAGGATGCACTGCAGCAACTCGCCAAGGCTTCTTCGACAGCACCTCCCAAACCCGCGACATCTACCACCTGGAAGGACAAGAGCAGCAGGCACATGGGAACAACACCACCTGCACGTTCCCCTCCAAGTCACACACCATCCCGACTTGGAAATATATCGCCGTTCCTTCATCGTCGCTGGGTCAAAATCCTGGAACTCCCTTCCTAACAGCACTGTGGGAGAACCGTCACCACACGGACTGCAGCGGTTCAAGAGGGCGGCTCACCACCACCTTCTCAAGGGCAATTAGGGATGGGCAATAAATGCCGGCCTCGCCAGCAACACCCACATCCCATGAACGAATTTTAAAAAAAGATTTTACTGACCGCCCCGCTCCCTGAGATCGGATTGATTGCCCCTTGACCCGCCTCTGGTGAAACCGGAAGTGGGTGGGTCTTACATTTATACAATTTTTACCCTCTCACCCATCCTTGGGGACTGAAATTACCCCCTTATGTCGTATTTTGTTATTGATGGTGAGTATAATACAGGAAATGCACTTATTTTATGCTGATTGGATAAAATCAGTTTATTAAGATTTGCGTGGTGATGTCAGACCAAGGCGGTCTGAAGTGATGTGACATTCCCGAATGGGCACTGGATTGTCGCATTGTTCCTCTGTTTGAAGGAGGCGTAAAAGGGTTTCTGGCAGCAGTGACAAAGGGAGACTGTTCAACACGAGAATTTATACTCTGGTGCTCCTCATCAACGTCACTCAGGAGCACTCAGACTGAAGATGACCCTGATTCTCTCCTTCATGAAGTTCTACTCCCAAAGTATCTAGGATCACCTCTCAAAGATTGTCCAAATCCATGTCCAAGTCCTGAAGCGTATATTAAGCTATAACTATATAGAATGCAATGATCAGGAACATATTGCAAAGGCTTCAGTGATCTATAAAGGGCCTCTTTAAGACCCTGATATTCCTCTGTGACCACTCCGGCTTGTGCCTCATTGAAGTGCTGCTCAGCTGGTGGCCATGCAACGTAGAGCAGGCTGGGGGAGCAGCAGGTACGTCGGAAGGTGCTTGCTCCGTGAACTGACTGTCAGGCCGCTGGACTGGAGACTCGTGTGAGCTTTTGTCACTTCGAAATAAGCAGAGGATGTGGCAGAGGCAGGAGGGGAGCAGGGCATTGTGTGGGGAGGGGAGGGGAGGGGAGGGGAGAGGGGAGCGGGGCATTGTGTGGAGAGAGGAGGGGAGGGGGGCATTGTGTGGAGAGGGGAGGGGAGAGGAGGGGAGAGGGGAGCAGGGCATTGTGTGGGGAGGGGAGGGGAGGGGAGGGGAGAGGGGAGCGGGGCATTGTGTGGAGAGAGGAGGGGAGGGGGGCATTGTGTGGAGAGGGGAGGGGAGAGGAGGGGAGAGGGGAGCGGGGCATTGTGTGGAGAGGGGAGGGGAGAGGAGGGGAGAGGGGAGCGGGGCATTGTGTGGAGAGAGGAACGCACAATTTCAATGAGACAAACCTAAGAGCCATTCTGGATGAGATGAAGCAAAGACACAGAATGCAAGAAAACAGCAGAGCGGTGTGTCTGGTGCCATGTGGAGGGGGTGGTATTGGAACTGAGTGCCACCTCTCACTCACTCCCAGAACTGCAGACCAGTGCCGCAAGAAGTTCAATGACCTGACCAGGGCAGGCAAAACAAGACACCGGCCACTCCCTTTTCTTCTTTGGGCACCAACGTATTGATGGGCTCAGGGCTGTAGACCATTGGTGGAGGCAAGTCCTGGCTCAATGGCACAAAACTGGCATAATTAGCCAAGTGGAATTGGGGGCCTTTGTCTCAGCGATCATCCATCGCACCCACGGAGGGAGTCTCTTTGGGGCAGGGTTCCAGTGGGAGGCCCTTCCTCCTGCCTCTCCATACCTGCCCAAGCCCTGACCCTTTTTCCTGGGGCAGGATTCATTAGATATACATGGTGGGCTCCTGGTGAGATTCCCTCCATTAGGTCAGAGCTCACCAGTGCGAAGATGGACAATCCCGACGGTGCGGTAACACCAGAAGAGACGGTGAAGAACTTTTAAAGGATCAAAAGGGCCCCAATGATCAGATTTAAGGCTCCGAGACCAAGGCTTTGAGTAGGGATGAGGGGCCTTCAGCGGGGACGTCTCTGGAGGGTGAGGGGCCAATGGAAGACCCTCTTCATCCATTGGGGGAACTTGGGGGCTTTAGTGCTGTTTCCT